>NC_143575.1:166890034-167497907 GCF_048544385.1 Mastigoproctus giganteus | reverse complement strand
GAAAATAAAAAATGCTATTATATATACATGCTTACCCAGCCTACTTGTTACTACTTGTTATTAGGCAGAACTACCTGCAAGTGGACTCAGTTTAACTAGACAAGCTTTTCAAATTTACTCAAACTTATAAATATAAGAAAAATATTTAAAAACCTACTCTAAAAATATAAGCAGCAAACTTATATTAGGAAAATATTAAAGTTACCATTAGTCATATTAGAGAGGTGACAAACTGTGCCAAACAAATTGGGTTAAACTAATATGTACCAATACCAGAAGTATAAGTAACATAAGTACATTATATGCAAACTGTTCGTAAACTGTACACAAACTGTTGTTATTATAATTAGTAGAGAAGAGTGCAGAAGCTAAGAGGTATAGGTTTGATTTAGTTTCTGTTTTTCTTGCACAAGAGCAACTGAGGCTACAGTGCAGCACAGCCATTCCATAAAAGAGATAAAGGAGATTCACAAATGCAAAATAGAATAAATTGTGGTATACTCAGACTAAAAATATATGCATAAAATTATAAATATTGGTAATAATTAATTAATAATTTGTAGATATTTGAAAACATCTGGCATGTGGTCACCAACTGATAAAATCTGAGTGCATAAGGCCTAGTCAGATGAGTAAAACATTATGAGCATATGTAAAATTAACGCAATCAATTAAAATATGATTTATAGATAAAAATGGTGTGACAAGACTCGCATATAGGAAGGTCATCTGCCCTCAGCAGAAACGAGTGTATAAGATGACCAAGTCCCACGCTGAATCGAGCAAGAACAACTTCCTCGCTATGATTCCTGCACAGAATAGATTGCCATGTTTCAATTACAGGCTATATCTGACATAATTTGTTGTTTGTCTATGCCATATATCTTGCCATTGGGAGTATATCTTTTTGTGTATTATTTGCTTGTAGTCTGTATAAGGGACTGAGAGGTTATGATTATTAGTGGGAGTTGCTGGTAGGAAAGTCACATGATGGAATATGAGCATGCCAGGGTGGAAGGATTTGCTTTGGGCAACCTTGTCTACTGTGATGTTAAACTCTGAGTAGCTCTTAGAATGCAAATACTAAAATGGAGATAGGCAGTCTGACGAGCATCATACAAATATTCCCAACACAGCTAAAAAACAAATGTCTATGAAGGATGGTTTGGCAGGGATTCCAGTTTTAAAATGCACTTTAGAATACTTACTGCTTACATCAATGCAACAGAGGAAGTTCATTTGCCTCAATGTATTAGCTCTGGACAGAAGAAGTTCGAAATGTACCAGTAGCTATACGGATACACTGATGAATGACAGGGTCCACCATCGAAGTACACTGTCTATGGCTGAAGCATGAACTCTGGGCCTGTAATCTAGTTTGAATTGTAAAAGTGCACAAGAGATGCATAGTAAGATATTTCTGTCTGTACCCTAATAAGTAGAGGAGAGAGAAAACAAACAATATATTTATTTGTCATGTGAACTTTGTACGGAGTTGACGGATATGTTCCAGAAGGATAAACTTTTTATTAAATACGAGTTCCAATGATTCTGTGTCTGACATGACTGGATTTTGTTCAGCATTAATTCAGGCTCAAGAAGAAGATTATGCTAACACAAAAGTGTATGCAAACAGGCTTCTGCAGCAAGAACCTCAATCCATTAGCAAGCGCACAGGAATTAAGGAGATCAATGTCTTATTACAGTTGTCTTTCAATAACTCTCATGTTGCATAACTGAGAGAAATGATAAGTTATGAACGCAGAGGGTGCTCTTTAGAGGAAGTTTTCTGTGATGGAATTTACTTTGATGGCGAAAAGAGCAACACTCAACACTGATCATTGCAGTAATCCCTCCTCTTGGCAAATGGTACGAGAGGGTAAGGATCCCACACAAACTTGAAAAGACCAGCCAGCTAAAAAGTTTTTAATAAAAATAGGGAGATGCCCTATAAGATGGAAGCTACGCAAATCTTTTAAGAGATGCCAAATATCCAAGTGGTACCATAAACTTTCTCCGCATCAAAGAATAAACACAAGATGTTCAGGTTTTAGGAAAGAACCCCCAGATAGATGTTTCCAGTATAATAAGATGGGTCCAATCTGGACCATCTTATTAGACTGGAAGACCTCTCCAGCATCTAATGCAGTTCCCGTGGAAACTGTACTAGATGCTGGAGAGAAAATCATTTGATTGCAAATATCATAGTAAAAAAAAAATTAACGATTCTTTAAAGGATTTTGCACAGACAGCTAGTCAGACCAATAGGACATTGCTCTGACTAGCTGTCTGTATGGAATTAGTATGGATTTCAGGATTGTTTTCTGGCTTTGCAAAGGCAAGAACAGTTGCCATATGCCAGGCATCTGCTCTTCAATAAAGATTCTGTTATATAGGAGGAGGTGATCCATAGATTTTGGTGAAAGGTGTTTAATCATTTCATAAGGGATGCTGTCTGGTCTAACACCACTTGCCTTAGAAAGGGTGAAAGCTTTTTTTTTTTAGTTCACGTATAGTGAATGGCCTGTTGTTGGGATCAAGGCCCGTTGATATGATATTAAGTGCCTGTTTTTCACTTTTATGTTTCGAGACCAGGAATCTGGAAAAAAGGCAGGTATTTGAAAATGTTTCCCTAAGCCTATTTCAATTGGCTCTGCAATAGTGCATCCATTATATTGTAGGATTGATGAAGAGTGAGATGTATATTTTTCCTTCATTTTCTGGATTTTATCCCAAACCACCTTAATGCTGGTGACTTGAGTAAAAGATGACATAAAACAGATCCATGGTTCCTTTTGACTCTGATTGCAAATGTCGCATGCTTTGGATTTTGCACGTTTAAAACTATTAGATTGGCCATGGCAGAATATCCCCCAAGCTGTTTTCAGCCTTTTTTTTTTTTTTTTTTGCTGCTGTGCATTCTGAATTCCACCATGGTTTCAGAAAAGGTGGAAAACCAGGTAGATATTTTTGGAATGGCATTCACAGCTGCTTGGACAATATTTTCTGTGATGCACATGACAGCATCAGAGGCTCCTGTTTGTTTGTTTGTATTGAAGTTTAGTGGCGCATGGACTACGCGGGTCATAATGCGCCAGTTCATATGGCGTGATGTGTTTCAGAGGTGTTTACTTTGGATTTAAACTGTTCCTTTTAACCTGATTCATACTACATTGTTGTTAGTCTGTTGCTTATGATCACTTCCTTAGAGGAGGTGGTAAAAATTAATAGCTTTAAGGAAGTTAAACATCTATGAAGTCATCTCTATTTTTCAAGAAGTCTGTTAGGGTAATAGTGTCATGTGTCCTATAAATATCTTTTAAGGCTTGTTTGCGTTTATTTGCATAGGTAGGACAGTCTATTAATATGTGTTGGACTGATTGGATAGTGTCACAAGTCTGGCATCGTGGTGATTCTTCTGCTCACAACAAAAATAAGTGCATAATATGGGTATGTCCGATTCTTAGCCTAGCCAGTGCTGTTTCTTCTTTTCTCAAACTTCGTGTGCCAGAAATACAGTTTTCAATATTCAGCTTTATTTGGTATAATTTGTTTGCAGTTTGCTGATTCCAAGTTTCTTACCATTGCAACTAGCAAGTATGCCATATTGCAGGCTTGTAATCGATATATGGCACTGATATATCTTCTCCAATCTGTAGTATGGCTTCTTTTGCTGAATTGTCTGCTGCTTCATTTCCAGCAATCCCTTATGTCCTGGGATCCAGCAGAAAAGTGTATCCTGTTCATTTCTGGCGAAGTCTGTTAGTATTTACCGTATGTGCCAAATGATTGGGTGTTTGGGTGTACCTATGGTTTTTTTTTTTTTTTTTGCGTGGCTTGTAAGGAACTCAAGGAATCTGTATATATATTACGCTTCTTGTAATGCTTATCTTGTACATGAGTTAAGGCTATTTTTATTGCATATAATTCTGCTGTGTATACACTGCACTCTTTTGGTAGCTGTTGCAATAAATTGATATCTGGGAATAACAGCTGCTGCTCCCACTAAAGTGTCTGTTTTCAAACCATCTGTGTATATTGGAATATAGTCAGGAAATTGAATTCTGTGTGCTGCATGTAACTGTTGGAAGATTGTTGAGGTATCGGAATCAGGTATTCATTTCTCAAAGGTGAAGTCTGATATTGGGATATGCGAATCCCATAGTGGAGGAGCGTGAAGTGGCAGGTGTGCCACTCTGTCTATATTAAGGTTATGCACTGCTAAAAAGTCTTGCATTCTAATTCCCAGGGGTCGATTTGCTTGTTGGCGATTCTGGTATATGTTTCTGCAATGTGGATCAAAGAGGGTCTCCCAAGTAGGGTGTCCATGCATAGATTTTATTTTAATGTATAATTCAATGCAAGTTGTTGTCGCCTAAGAGTTAAAGGTGGTTCGTTGGCTTCAGCATAGAGACTATATATGGGAGAGGTACAATAGGTGCCAGTAGCTATATGCAGTGCAGTGTGATGAACTGGGTCCAGCCATTTCAGAGTTGTTTTCCCTGAATCGTACACTGGGAGCTCCATAGTACAACTTTGATCTAATTAGTGCTTTGTATAGGTTTAGTAAGGAATATCTGTCTTCTCCCCATGCTGTTGATGAAAGGATTTTAAGTATGTTCAGATGTTTTGTGCAGCTTTTACGTAGCTCCTGGATATGCACCACGAATGCGAGTTTCTTATCTAAGATTAGTCGAAGAAATTTTGCCTTCAGCTGCATTGGTATATTCTTGCCTTCTAATTTCAGTTCAGGGTCAGGATGGAGATTTTGTTTCCGCCAAAAATGTACACATATTGTTTTTTGTGTTGACAGTCTGAAACCGTTATCTAGTGCCCACTTATATTGTTGATTGCGCACAATAGTTCTCATGTTCTGTGCCTGATTAGAGATACTAAAGTCATAAACATAAAGTGCACGTGAAACCGAAGGAGGGAGTTGATTTGTGATCGAATTAATCTTTAGGGCAAACAAAGTGGCGCTCAAGACTCAGCCCTGTGGAATGCCTACTTGTTGGTAGATTTTGAAGAAAGAAGTTTGTATTTTGACTTGGAAGGTTCTGTTCATAAGGAAGTTCTGGATAAACATAGGGAGATTGCCTCTGAGTCCAGCATGGTATATATATCTTGCAGGATCCCCTATCTCCAAATAGTATAGTAAGCTTTTTCAATGTCAAAAAACACTGTAACCGTATGTTATGATCTGATAAATGCATTTCTGCTGTTGGTTTCTATCCTGACTAAGTGGTCTAGAGTTGACCTATGATGTCCGAAACCATATTGCATGTTGTGTAGATGTTATTTTCCTCTAACTACCATATCAATCACTTATTTATCATTTTTTCTAGTAATTTTCCTAAACAGCTGGTGAGGGCTATTGATCGATAGTTGCATGGATTTGTCAGGTTTAGGGAAAGCTAGTACTATTGGTGCCATGTGTTTGGGAATACATTTTCTTGGAATATTCTGTTATACAATTTCAATAAATTTTCTAATTCAGTCTTGTTAAGGTGCTTGATCATGTCGTAATGTATGTCGTCTGGGCCTACTGCACTTGGCCCGGCTGTGAACAAAACTTCGTGCAGTTCATTTATTGTGAATGGTGGATCGTAGGGCTCATTACCTTTTGATTTAAATTTGATCTTATGCTTTTCTGCTTTTTCTTTTTGGATCATAAATTCTGGATGGTATGAAGCTTTCGCTGATACTTTTGCAAAGGTATCACTTAATGTGTTTGCAATAACGATAGGTTCAGTCAAACTAATTCCATCGCAGACCAGTATTGGTGATGGCCTATTTCTATATTCACCTGTCATTTTTCTTATTTTATTCCAGACTATATGTGCATTTGTTGTTTTGTTTATTGTAGATGTGAATTTGATCCATGTTGCTCTTCGACTCTGCTTCCTAGTGAATCGTACTACGGCTCACATTCTTTTATACTGAATCAGACTGTCTGTAGTGGGGTATCTGTGAAACGTTCCACGACCTATTTTGTTGTTTTCTTGTTTCAGTGCAGTCACTGTTCCATCATGTTTTTGGATGGTTTGGGAAACGTGAAGTCTTCGGGATTGTTAGCTTGTCTGCGTTTTGTATGGTTTTTGTAACATGTGCTAGTGCAACAACTACTGTTTCCTGCTCAATGATATTCGTGTTGTAAACTGCTTTCCTCCTGAATGCTTCCCAAATAGCTTTTAATATTTTACAGTGTGGAAATTACTGGATAATGATCACTCCCAAGAGGATCTTCCAAAACTTCCCAATTAAATGCTGTGTAAAGTGTAGGCGTACATATGGTAAGATCTATAGCTGTGGTGGTCCGAGTTGGAAAGTGAAAGTAAGCATGGTTACCCCTGTTAAGAAGTAGGAGGTTGTGATTAGCTAGCAGTTATTCAATGATGCATCCTCTTCTGTTGTAGTCAGAGCATCCCCACAAAGGGTTATCATTTCTCAAATTCCATTCATATCTCCCATCAGACAGATTGGGGGAGGTAGTTGTTGTAGTAATGCATATGAGACATCTTCTCCTGGTGGAATGTATAATGAACATAGGGTTAATAGGGACCTTGCTATTGTACAAATTGCTAATGCCTCTAATGGGCTATTTATACGTACCGGTTGTGTTGGTATTCTGTCATTTACTAATACAGCAACTCCTCCATGTGTTATACCTTGAGTTATTCGGTCTCTTCTGTACATTGAATAGTTCCTGATATTCAGGGTATCACGTTGTTTAATCGGTGCAACTGGGTGATCAGATACTGTATGTCGTCAAAATTGGTACGTAATCCTCAACAGTTCCAATGAATAATTTTATCCATTATTTATATTTGCTCAGCCCCTCGAGCTGTTTTCGTTGGGTGGTTGTCTTTTGTTTTTCTTGTTCCAGCAGCTCTACATCCTTCTTGAAATGAGGCCTCCAGACCTGTATACAGTACTCAAAGTGTGGCCTGACCATTGCCTTATACAAGGGAATAATCACCTCCTTATCCCTGCTAGAAAAATTCCTGTATATCATTGACAAGACACCATCAACTACTCTTGCAGCTCGTCTGCACTGCTCAGAGAACTTCATATCTGCCTGCACAATTACCCCCAGGTCCTTTTCATTCTCTACCACTGTCAGTGTAGTACCACAGAGTTGATACGTTGCCCTGGGGTTGCTGTTTCCCATATGTAGTACTTTACATTTGTCAATGTTAAACTTCATTTGCCCTGTTGCATCAGCATAGCGTCAGTAGTGTCCTTAACAACCCTGCCAACCTTTGTATCGTCTGCAAACTTGGACATTAAGCTTGATATACCATCATCAATATTATTTATAAATACAGAAAACAATAATGAACCCAACACTGAATCCTGAGGGACTCCACTAATAACATTAGTCCACAAAGAGCAGTGTCCATTGATTACCACTCTGTCTTCTCCCACTCAACCATCCCGTTATCCATAACAGCAATTTGCCTCCAATGCCACACTGCTCCAATTTCTGCAGCAGTCTTCCATGTGCAACAATATCAAAAGCCTTTCTAAGATCCAAATATATGATATCAAAATTATTCTTTGCATCCAGTTCCTTTGTGACTACATCATAGTATCCAGTCAAATTGATCAGACAAGACTTCCCCTTAACAAATCCATGCTGTGTCTGAGCTATAACTGAAGTCTTGTCTAGATGATCCTGCAATGCTTCTTTAACCAGTACCTCCATTACTCCTGTTGATTCTCCTTTGTGGATTGGGGTCATATTTGGACATCTCCAGTCCATGGGTACCTCCCCTGAGTCCAAGGAAGCTCTCATAATTATGGCTAAGGGATTGCTTACTTCCTTTGCTACCTCCTTTAATATAACTGGATAAATTCCCTCCACCCAGGTGCCTTTCTTATGTTTATCTTCCACAATATCTCCTCCACATCACTCTCAGTTATTACAAGATTGTCTGAACATTGAGCCTGCTCAACCCAATCAAGGCCTCAATCAGATTACCTTGCAGGAGCATTGTCTCCAGAAGCTTCAATTTACAGAACTTAAGCCTTTCTTGGTGAGAGAACCCCTTTGTTGCCCTCATTTGCATAAATTTTTAATCCAACTGCTACATTCGAAAAAAGTATCTGTAAAATTGTTTTTAAAAATATATTTTAACACTTCAAATGAAGTAATATTGTCTTTAATATAAATTTGAAGTAAATAGATATTTATTTAAAGTATACCCAGTATAAAATAAAATAAAATAAAATATTTCAGTAGCTTTCGGAACTCGTGTCCCTTTATCAACTGACAAATTTGAATACATTACAAGCAAAGTGTGGCACGTTACTCATTCGTCATTGTTGTAGCACGGACGTGTGCTGCCTTGCGCCAGTGATCATCCATCAATAAAACGGTTGTCTCCAGGATTGGATGTATACGCATGCCTTTCTGGCGATTTAATGCCTTAGGGTTGTTCATTATGTTTAGTGACTCTAGCCATAGGCGGTTTCGCCACCGCCTATGGCTAGAGTCACTAAACATAATGAACAACCCTAAGGCATTAAATCGCCAGAAAGGCATGCGTATACATCCAATCCTGGAGACAACCGTTTTATTGATGGATGATCACTGGCGCAAGGCAGCACACGTCCGTGCTACAACAATGACGAATGAGTAACGTGCCACACTTTGCTTGTAATGTATTCAAATTTGTCAGTTGATAAAGGGACACGAGTTCCGAAAGCTACTGAAATATTTTATTTTATTTTATTTTATACTGGGTATACTTTAAATAAATATCTATTTGTTAAACTATGGACCCCAGTACTCCAGGCCCATTTGTCACTAAATTTGAAGTACTCTAACTTCTTCAAATAATGCTAAACCATCAATACAAGACTTGTTATGAACAATGTCACTTAATTTATTACGTAAATCTTCGCAAAGATTTTTAAAAAATCGTTATATTACCATTTTTTTTTTAAAATTCAGAAATATAAAATATTTTAAATATTTCTACGTTCTTTCATATTTGTAAACCTTTCAGTTAACCAGAAAATTGTTGTGTCCATAATTTGAAAGAAAAAAAATTAATTTTGAAATTTTGTTGCAGTTCCTGAATAGGTTCCTCTCTACTTTCATAATCGAAATGACATCTTTTCAATCTTTTCCTTACAGTGTTTTTTTCTGGAAACTAAGCAGCAATACCAATGATAGTAGCCATATTATTAGTCGAATCAAGAATTTTTTGGAATGCTTCCCCATTCTATTTTCTTGAAAATATTCCATGATGTCCCATCGGTAGGAGTGTAAGGCAAGGGTGTTCCATTCCCTCCATATTGTTTGATTTGTATGCAGAAGCACTTATGAAAGAGTTCAAAGAAGAACAGAAAGGAGGTGTAAAAGTACGAGGGGAGAAGATAAAGACAATAAGATTTGCAGATGACTAGATATTGATGACTAATAATGAAGAATTACAGAGCTCCTTGGACATCTTGAACTGCACAATAAAGGAGTAAAATATAAAGATTAACAGCAATAAAACCAAGGTAATGTTAATTTCAACGTGGCCAGGAAGAAGAATCAAAACAACATTAGATGGAATAATATTGGAACAGGTCAAAAGACACAGAAGCATAATGATTTCATTTCAGAAGCATAATGACAGAAATTGGGAAAAGCCTGGAAGAAATAAAAATGAGAATTACAATGGAAAAGAACTATTGAGAAGAGATTTCAAGGAGAAATTAAGAAAGTAAATGATGATAACATTAATAACGACTATTGTACTATATGGCTTCGAGAGAGACACTGGGAAAGAGGAGATTAGATGCCTAGAAGCTTTCGAGATGTGGTTGTGGAAGAGAATGGAAAGGTCACCCTTTGAAATGGGTGGACAGAGTGAGAATGAGATTTTGCGGAAAGTAAAAGAGAGAATGTTTGTGAAGAATTAAGGAGACTAAATAACTTTATAGGACATGTACTGAGAAGAGAAAGCATGCTAATGAAAGGGACTGTGGGGTAGATGTGTGGGAAGAGAACTGTTGGGAGAAGGAGAATTGGAATGATGGATTGGACGGTAAGGGGAAATTATGCAGGAATTAAAAGTATAGCACAAGATTGTGAAGCAAGGCATCAATGAATCCCTGAACCTGCCTGAAGGCAGAGAACTTGAAGAAAAAGAAGATTTTATAAATTCAAAATAAAAATATGAAACACAGATCCGGATAAGCAATTAATGTGCCTGCATTTTCATGTACTGAATTGATTTCGAACGAATTATTTGCCTGTCGTGTTGAATACTGGTAAACGATGGAAGTTGCTCTCATTGTATAAAACCAATCAGATGACCAGTGCGACTTCTGGGTATGTGTGACAAACGGTTGAATAGGTTTTAAGAGTAACACTAAGTTGCAGAATGGTATTTTCCTCTGCCTCTTAATTCATGCTTAGCAACAGCACTAATTGACTCAATAGCCTCAATAGGTGTGAACAATGCTTTCCCAGTAAAGTATCTCATAATCCAGTGATTATATGGAAATTTGTTTCAGTCTACTAAAACTATTATAAATGTAATTACCCAAAGGAATTTTTAAAAAATCACTAAATATCAAATTTTTCTATAAAGCAGTTTGTTAAACAGAGATCTGACTTGTACAATATACAGGGTGATTCACTACCAGTGCGACAAACTTGCAGGAGGTGTAGGGGGCACAAAGACGAATCGGAATCACATGCCTTCGTCATGCGGTAGAGGACGTTGAACGGGAGGTCGCGTGAACAGCAATCCTGCTGTAAGTCAGTGTGTGTGTGTGTGTGTGTGAGAGAGAGAGAGAGAGAGAGAGAGAGAGAGAGAGAGAGAGAGAGAGAGAGAGAGAGAGAGAGAGAGAGAGAGTGAGTGAGTGAGTGAGTGAGAGAACACAAAAGGTCTTCTGAAAATAAGATTCAAAGTTTTGTTTAAAGTAAGTCAACTTTAGTCTTATTTATACATAAATATATAATAATAACTATTTCTCATCAATTTGCAATACGGGTAACCCTCGTATAACATGGTAGTTAGGTTCCTATAAAATGTCGTGTAGTGCGAAAGTGTTATACGGGACTAAGAACCAGTACACAGGGAGGGGGTTACGGTCCAAAAGCTAAAAAAAAAAAATACACGGTATTTTTATAAATCGAAAAATTACTTTTTATTAAAAACAAAGTAATAACTGAACAAACTATAATACATATATGTCAGATAACGTACGTTAATTTAGTTTTCTTCCTCTTCTTCGCTGCTAAGCACAATCAACATTTTCTCTGTGGCAGAATATCTTCACCTTCTGAACTTTCTTCTGCAGCATCTACATTTCATGTATCTTCTGCTCTCTTTAAAAAAATCAGCAATCTGGGTTTGTTTGCCTTTGCTTGATAGATCTTTGTAATCATGTTCAAAGCTCTCTTTTTAAATTTCTGCTCCTTTCAGTCAAAGGATCTGCATTCAAAAAATATGATTCTAATTGCTCAGCTAAGTGTATGCCTTCCCGTATGCTTTTTAGTGTAAAATTTGGAAGTTCAGAATTTTTATCTGCATTATCATCCTCTTAACTGATTTGGTTTACATCTGATGGCATTTCCACTTTACCAGTCTCTTTTCCTACCAGTAATTTGTGAACGTTTTCAGTAGTCCTATCGTCAAAACTTTCCCCTCCTACCAACTTAGCAAGTTCTACTATCACATCGATTCCATTTTCTGCCAGTTCGACTTTCTTAAATGAGCTGACTCTGGCCATATATTTTTTCAACATGCAGTTAATGTTGACAGTTTTACTTCTTTAAGCCATAGCTTTGATTCCGATACAGTCCAAATTTGAAAAATGTCTTTTGAGGGGTGCTTTTTTACTTTCCTTAGGCATAATTTGGGGCTGGAATTTTATTCACAACAAAGAAATTATTCCAATTAGGTTCTTAAGAACAAAGTTTAGTAATCCATACCCAGAAAAATTTATAAATAATCAAATAAAAGCGAAAATAACCTTACAAAACCTTAAATGTCACAAACTGCACGCTTCTAAGTCAATTTTTTTGTGGTCTCAAATAAGCACAGAACCTAACATGGGGATTTCCCAACAAAATAAAATGCGGAGATTTACCAATAACCTTTTTTTCCATAACGACTAGTGAGTCAACAGCAGGGATTCACAAAAAATAATGGAAATGTTGAAAAATTACATTCAATATAGCAGTATTTTTTCCACAAATAAAGCTCAAAAATAGAGTGTTTATTATTATTATTATTATTATTATTAATTGCCATATGGTACAAGGAAGCCTGAGGCTTATGCTGCACCAGCCAAAAAAAAAAAAAAAAAATTTCCCAAGTTACCCCCTGAGAGAGAGAGAGAGAGAGAGAGAGAGAGAGAGAGAGAGAGAGAGAGAGAGAGAGAGAGAGCGAGAGAGAGAGAGGAATCACCAAGAAAGAGAAGAATGATGATATCCAGCTCAGGACCCTGGGTTTGCCAAGCCCATACTCACCAGATGTGAGCCCCCGGGGTGCTTATGCAAGGTTTACTCCAATCTTCTAATCATGTTAGAGCAAATCTGTGTTATAAAGTACCATGTTGTAGTAATAGTAGTAGTGATAGTGGTGATGCAAGAAAACAAGCATATGAGCTTATGCAGCATCAGCCAAAAAAAAAAAAAAAAAAAAAATTCACACAACTATTCCCTCTACATGTTTGTCCAGTTCCTCCTTAAATTTATTTAACCTGTCAACTTCCACAACGACAGATGGAAGTTTGTTTGTTCCAGCAATTAACCACCCGCTGGCTAAAGGCAAATTTCCGAACATTATTCTACATCTGTCTTTTCTCAATTTGAATTTATGCCCCTTTAGGTTCGTAATCTGAACAAGTGGAAGAATCCCATCAGAATTCAGTGTGCTCAACCCATTCAAGGCCTTATACACCTCAATCAGATCACCGCACAGGTGCCTAGTCTCCAGCCACTGCAATTTTCAGAATTTAAGCCTCTCTTGGTTAGAGGATCCCTTTATTCCCCTCACCAATCTTGTTGCCCTTCTCTGTACATGCTCAAGCAAATCTACATCCTTCCTAAAATGAGGCCTCTAGCCCTGTACACAGTACTCAAGGCGTGGCCTGACCATTGTCTTATACAGAGGGACAATCACCTCCTTTTCCCTGCTAGCAAAATTCCTATATACCATTGACAAAACCCACCCCATGACTTGCCCTGGCAGCCTGTCTGCATTGCTCAGAACACTTCATATCTGACTGCACAATTACTCCCAGGTCTTTTTCATTTTCTACCACCTTAAGTGTAGTACCACACAGTTGGTATGTTTCTCTAAAGTTACTTCTACCCATATGCAGTACTTTACATTTGTCAATGTTAAACTTCAGTTGCCACTTCTCAGCCCATCTTCCCAAATTTTCTAGATCCTGTTGCAGTAGCACACTGCCATTACTGTCATTAACAACCCTGCCAACCTTTCTATCATCTGCAAACTTCAACACTGAGCCTGATATACCTTCATCAATATCATTGATAAATATACAAAACAACAGTGGATCCAACACCCAACCCTGAGGGACTCCACTAATAACATTAGTCCACGAAGAGCAGTGCCCATTGATTACCACCCTCTGTCCTCTCCCACTCAACCATCCTTTTATCCATTGTAGCAACTTATCCTTAATACCATTCTGCTCCAATTTGTATAGTAGTCTTCTATGCGCAACAGTGTCAAAACCTTTCCTGAAATCGAAGTATATGATATCAAAATTAATTTTTGCATTGAGTTCCTTTGTAACCACATCTTAATATCTAACCAAATTTGTCAGACAAGACTTTCCCTTAACAAATCCATGCTGTGTCTGAATTATAGCTGTAGTCTTGTCTAGATAATCCTGCAATGCATCTTTAACCAGTGACTCCATTATTTTACCCGGAACAGAAGTTAAACTAGCATGTCTGTAATTACTCGTGTCACCCTTCAATCCTCCTTTGTGATTTGGGGATGGATTTGCACATCTCCAGTCCATGGGGGCTTCCCTTGAGTCCAAGGATGCTCTCATAATTATGGCTAAGGGTTTGCTTACTTCCTTTGCTGCCTCCTTTAATATAACTGGATAGATCCCATCCACCCCAGGTGCATTACTTATGTTTAACTTCAACAATTTCTCCTCCACTTTGCTCTCAGTTATTACAAAATCATTAAGCACCCTGCTACAATTTGATAACCTTCTTGCATTTTCAATCTTTAATAACTCCTCTTGTGAGAATATAGATGCAAAATACCCATTCAGTTTGTTTGCTATCTGAGCAGGATCATCAACAGTAGAACCATCAATATAAAGTGGACCAATTGCATTCCTCCCCTTCCTTTTTGAGTTTATATAAGTAAAGAAATCCTTGCTGTTTTTCTTAGCATGCTTTGCCAAAGATTTCTCATAATCTGTCTTCACCTGCCTAACCTCCTTTGTGACTTGATTACAGACTAGCTTATATCTGCCATAGGTTTCTGTGTCGCCTAATAATTTATATGCATCCCATACATTTTTCTTCTCTGCCACAAGTCTCATTAGTTCATTTAACAACTATTTAGGCCTAAACCTTGACCAATATTTCTTAATAGGTTATAAAACTTTTAGTAGCTTTCACGATTAATTCCTTGAATGCTTTCCACTTAGAATTTGCTGTTGGTAACATCATCAGTTGGTCCCACTGTACAGAAATTAAAAACTGTCTGAGACCACTGTCCTCACCTTTACGGAAGCAAAAACCATTTCCTTTACTCCTGATGGTAATTATTTCTTTAAGTAAATTCCACATCAGTACAATGATCACTGCCACCTAGTGGTTCCTTTATCTGCAAATTCTTAATACATGATCACTGCTGATAACCAGATCAAGAGTATTACCCTCTCTGGTTGCCTCTCGAACATGCTGCTGCAAAAACAATCATCCAATAAATCCACAAAAGTCTTACTAGTGTGCGAGTGACCAACCCACAAGTTCCAGTCAATACCTGGGAAGGTAAAATCTCCCATTGTAAGACATTCTGATTTACTAGCACACTATTTCTCTGTACAATTATCCACCGTACTCACTCGAGTCATTAGGCCTATAACACACTTCTACTGTTCATTTTTGCTTTCGCAGTGCTTATGTCACACCAAACTGACTCAACAGTACACTGTTCATCTATATCAACTGGATGCACTTCTTTTGATTTTATGTTTTTCTTAATTAACAGAATAATTCCTCCTCTCTTCCTATCCTATCTATCCTTTCTGTACACATTGCACTCCCCAAATTCCAATTCTGCATTCCTAATATCTGGGTGGCACCATGTCTCTGATATCCCAACAATATCCTCCTTTGATGTCTTGACCAACACTTCAAATTCATCAAATTTATTTACTATACTTCTAAGCATTGGTACATGTGCAAGTATACAAGCACCTATTCTTATTCTTAGTTTCCCTAACACAGGTTTGTTATATTTGGATAAATATGATAAAGGAAGTAATGCACTTTTACTATTGTAATTAAGATTGGTGTACTGAAGGCAAGTATCATGTTACAAGTAGGTACAGGTTCTCCATTTTTTATTCATAATTCTTTTTAGTACATATGACCTTTTGTTGGTGCAATTCTTTCATTATTTCTTCCTCCAGTGAATCTAATAAGTTCCAGTTTGCTATGACACCGTCTGAAGTGTTTATTATGGCATGAGAGGCAACTTTTCTCAAACATTAAAATATGAATGTTTGCTTACGTATGCTTTGTGTTGCTATTTCTATGAGAAGGTCTTTTTACTGAAATCATAAGATATGGTGCATTATTTTGTTTCTGCATTTCTCTGAATTGTTTAGGAGTTCAAGCATCATGATTGTTATACAGATATCCATGGACTCCACTGGTGGAAAAACCTGGACATCCATTTGGCTTCTTTGCCATTGGGAGACTGGGTCTTTAATCAAGGTTTCTATTTGATGGGGGGAGAGAAACAAGACAACAAAGTGACCAAATAACTAAGTAGTACTATTGGGAGAGGAGATTGGTAGGGGGGGGCAGAGAGGTAACTTTCCTTTCTGGGCCTCTAGACATTGTGTGTGCATGTACAGAGAGAGAAACTGGGACAGCATGACATACACAGTGTGCCAATTCAATAACGAGACTGACGCTAGTACAAAAAAAAAAAAAAAACAAAAAAAAAAAACAGAATAACATTAACGGCAAAGTAAGGTTATATATTTTTGATATAATCACCTCTGATGTGTACACACTGTTTACATCTTTCATACAAGTTTTAAAAATACCTCTGGAACTCCTCTTCTGGTACCGCTTTCAGCTGGTCGGTCACTGCAGCCTGGATGTCCTCTATCATCCTGTATCGTGTTCCTTTCATGGTAGTTTTCATTTTAGGAAACAAAAAAATTATCTGCGGGAGATTACTTTTTGGATGACTGGAATCGATTTTTTTGCCAAAAATTGCCTGACGTTGAAGGCTGAATGTGTGGGTGCATTGTCATGGCCAGGTTCGGGATCATACTCTAACAACTCGTGTCCTTTACGAAAACATGAAACCATTCACTCTTGGTCGAGACAAACATTCATCAGCATAAACTTTTTTTTAAGTAATCGAAGTTTCTCTAGCACTTTTTCCTAATTCACAATAAAATTTGATAACTGCTCTTTGCTCCATTTTAAATTTTCTGACAACATGCACAAAACTACTATTACTCTTTCTGTCATAAATTACAAATTACTGACCAGACAAGTTTCAACTTGCACTCATTGGAAAGAGCACACTCTAGTGGATCTAATCATGTACTATTTTGGCCTCTTATGTTAAAACTAAATGCAGAGCGTACGCAGTCTTGTTGTTTAATTGGCATACTGTGAATATTCTAATGTCTTGATATATGTTTACTACTATCTTTCAAAATGATTCTGAAGAGCAGGAACTTGAAGGTTCTTTAAAAATAGAAAATAAAACTGCAAAATAATAAGTATACTATAAATATACCATAAGGTGTGCCTATTAAATAATGAGACTATTCCAATAAAAGAAATAAAATATTTCATACCTTACAAGTTATCCCCTTTCAAAATAATTGCCTTCTGCTTGCACACTGCTGTTCCATACATTTCTTCCAAGCATAAAACATCTTCTGTAAGCCCTTTTATAACACCCCTTTTTTTTCCTGAATGTCTTGAATGGACCAAAAATAGATTCCCTTAAGTACACTTTTCAGTTTTGGGAAAAGAAAAAAGTTAAAGGGCAATAGGGTGTACGTTCACACACAGGGATGTATTTCTTTTGGCCAGAAACTGGCAAACAGAGAACGCACTGTGTGCTGGAGCGTTGTTGAGATCCCTTCCTTCGAATTTTTCATACAGCCTTGTCAAAATGTCAATGTAATATGTTCAATTGATAGTCTGATTTGGTGGGATGTATTCAGCCATAATAATTCCTTTAATATTGAAGAAAACAAGAAGCATAGTTCCTTCATTTTTGATTATGATATTCTTGCTCTTTTCTTTTTTTTTTCCAGGGGATTGTTTTTTCTTCCATTGCATTGACATTTTTTTAGTTTCTGGGTCCTACTGGAACAGCCAACTTTCGATGCAAGTAATTACAGCACTCAGAAAGTATGGATCTTCTTCAGTTTTTTTTTTTTTTTTTTTTTCAAAATATCTTCACAAATTTGGAGTCTTCTCATTCATTGACCTTCATTCAAAATTTTTGGCACTATCTTGGCACACTTTTCTCATGCCTAAATTTTCAGGTAAATTTGTCTAACTTCTTTCCTCGTCCATACTGAGTACTTATGCAGCCATTCTAATGCTTAAATGTCAATCACTTCTAATCAGAGTCATTACCTGGCCCACAGTTTCATCAGCTTTCATGGATACCGGATGGCCTGATCGTTCATGGTCTTCCACATTTTCTCTTCCTTCTGAAAAATCTCTTGTGGCCATACTCAGTCTCGTGTTGTTTGGCAATACAAGAATGCAAAATGGGATGGATGGCAAGGTTTCTATTCACTTCTTTGTTTGGATACTGCTTTAAATCTTCTAATGTCAATGTTTTCTCAGATTGTGTCAGTAAAATTATTCTTGAATGGATGAAACCTTTATTCCATGATCAATCTTAAAATCTTGTCCTTTACCCCTATACTTGGTTTTCCAATAAATGTAATAAGGCTGTTTGAAATAAGAATGTTGCATATCGCAATTGGTGTATATCCAAATCTTCAAATGTTATTTTCTGCCTACACCAAAACTTGCAACAATCCCAAAGCAGTCATTAATCAGTCCAAACTAAATTTTGAAAAGGCTAAGAGTGGAAAAATCACTTTTTTATTCAAATGGTAGTCAAGAATTCTGGTTTTTAGCCGAAGCTACTGGCTGCAACTTTTGCCCATCTCTACTGCCACCTCTGTTAAAACCTGATGGCTCTATTCCCACTTCAGCTCAAATATAAAGCTGAGCTGCTAGCATTCTACTTTTCATCTAACTCTTTTATTAATCATCTTGGTAAACCACTTCTCCCATTATCAGCACATTCCATTCAATGCCTTCTGCAGTCTTCCATCAACACTATGCCAGAAGAATTTTGAATGGTTTTGATGTCAAGGAAGCACCACGTCCTGATGATATTTCTCCACTTGTTCTCAAAACCAGTGCTCCCGAGCATGCTACTGTTCTGTGTCGCTTTTTACACTTTATTATTTCACTGGTGTTTTTCTTTCTGCTTGGAAATTTGTTCATATCCAGCTAGTTCCTAAAAAAGTTGCACTTCTTTCTAAAGCAGCGGTTCTCAAACTTTCTGAGCCCACGCCTCCCTTGACCTGTAAAATTTTCCCGGTGCCTCTCTTGAAGTAAAGCATCTATAATTGTGCAATTTCTTATTTTTAATATGTTAATACAATAATTATTAATACTACATGAAATAATAAGCATCTGTAGTTCTAAATTACGTTACAACTTCTAAATTACTAACGATTATTATCAGTAAGTAATCATGCCAAAAACAATAAAAAACACAATCGCACACCACTGAAACCATATTTTCAACCATGCAGCTAATGCTATACTATGCAATCTACCTATGTATGTCATACATAGTACGCACTAAATTATATATATATTATATTACATCATATCAATCATAATTCATCAATCCATTTCAGCAAAATATATTTTTTTCCAAATAAATGTTTATCTCATGTTTATATCGAAGTTAGAGTGAGATAGGCGGCAGTAAACGCTTTAAAAAATAGGTTATAAAATTTAATGTTATGTTATGAAAGTTTATTTATATGTATATATTTTTTTATTTATATATGTTATGAAAATTGAATTTCTGTTAAACTTTTCGTGCCTCCTTTTACACTAGTCCGCACCTCACCAGGGAGGTGCGCCTCCCAGTTTGGAAATCGCTGTTCTAAAGTAACAGAGATATCCGTTAAGAGCCAGTCCCTAAAATATCTAGAAACCTTCCATCTGATCAACAATCAATAGTATAGAATCCATTATTGCTGATCCACTGGTGATATTCTGGTTTATGTTACATCTATGGACAAATTCAATGGAAAAGTTTGGTGAAACTGAAGCAGTCCTGGGCGTGAGTTTCACCAAACAGTTGCTCATGACATTTTAAAGGCTTTTTAATCGTGTGTGGCATGAAGGTCTACTAAATAAGCTTCTTATAGGTTGCCAACTTTTTTGTAATTAGGTATCCAGTTTTCTTTTTGACCGTTCACTGCGGGTGATTGTAGATGGCTCTCAATCTTCTAATTTCTCCACTAATGCTGGTGTTACCCAAGGTTCAGTTCTTTCTCCTACTCATTTCCTCTTGTATATTAATGTTCTTCCATTAAGCTGAAATTCTATCCACAGTTTAGTTGATGACAGCACAATGTATTCCACCTTCCAGTTTGAGAAACTTTGCTCTGCACAAACAGCTTCAACTTCTTGAACATCCACTACCAATTACATGAATGCTGATCTACAGGTAATTCTCCAGTGAGGCAAAGGTGTTGTATTTCTGATGCATGTCTTTCTATATATACGTAATGGGCACCATTCTTCTGAAATGACTTCTATACTTCACCTCTCTTCAAAACTAGTCCAAACATGTGCTGCAACCAGTCAAAATCCTTTTACTGTCTAACTTCAAATTCACAGAACCAAATATTTTACTTCCTCATTTATTCCTTGAATTTGGGCACCTCTGTGGCCAGGTGGGCAGGAGCAGCAGTGCGTAGCACACGCTTCTTGATTAGACAGGGGTTCGAGCCCGTGACAACCAAATATGGAGGGTGCGGAAAGGTCAGGGAATGACCACTGCATATCCGGGGAGCAATATGGCCTTAGTTGCTAATGCTCCTAAAAACCAAATAATAAACAAAACAAACAAACAATATTCCTTGAACTTCCATTTTCTAGAAATATCTGGAATAACCACTCTTTACGTGTATTTCCTGAAAATTACAATCTACACAATTTCAAATCTAATGTAGTCAAGTATCTTCTTTCCTCTTCTCAACCATTAAAATTTTACCCTTGAATGGTACTAAAAAAGTGCACAGGGGGATGACACTTTGGGGATGTTTTAATTATTATGAAGTGGGTCACTACTTGAAATACCAACTTGGGATGAGACAGTCTGACTATACAAATATTGTGTATGAGCAGTTTGTGCTTTCTGCTGAACATTTGAGGATCAGTTATGATTTCAATATTACTTTATTCCAAGATGATAACACAGAGCCTCTACTGTTAAAAACTGGCTCAAAGAACACTAAGGAACTGTATGGTGCCTAAATCTAGCAGCCAAATAACAAGATTTAAATTCCATAAAGTATGTACTGGATTATCTTTAATGGAAAGTGAAAACACAACAGCATCTATGAAACATAAATGAATTATGGGTTTAAATGTTTTTCAAATGGTCTAATACTGATATAAACTTAGGTTTAGGTAAAGAGGCCTGTGCGCTCTGGATTCATTCTGAATAAGTTATTATGTTGCCCAAAGCGAAACAGAAAGTAAAATAAAATAAATTACAGGTTTAATGTTAAATAGTAAAACAATATGTTAAATACATACAGTACAAAACAGCTTTCAGTTATTAAGGTAACCTTCATCAGTTGAACTGAAAGTTTAGGAACGTAGAACATAAGAGGGTCTAGTGCCAGTCATGCAGAGTAAACTGCGTGATGTAACAACTAACTGCTTGATGTTGAAGCCTGTGGTTGTGACGTATGCGAACATTGCCAACGTTTGTCAGTCATGAGAATGGTTGCCTCAATAATAAAGATGGACACGACATCCACTGCTTCTGTTGACCAAAGTATTAGAACACGTGATGTGCAACAACTCCAACCAGCCACGGCGTCGGTAATGGCGGGACCAATCGATAACCATTACATCGTGGCATGAGTCAATGTCATGTCGGGTTGTCCAGAAGTGCTCAGCAATGGCCGAGCATTCTATGTCTACTAAGCAGATGGCTCTTTCGTGTTCTGAGATACATTTGCCATGCCTTCTCACCAGTTTCTCCGATGTTTCTTGTCGTGACTGCACTGGTTGCAGTCACGACAAGAAATGTGGTACACTAGTCCACTTTGTAGTAAGGTGGGAACCGGTGTTTTCACTTTAGAGACGAGGGATCGCAAATTCCTGCCTGGGAGCTGTACGCATTTTATCCCATGAGATTTCAGGACCCTAGAAACCTGTTGTGATAGGTTCGGGTAGTATGGGATAAAGGCACTTATAGTGGAGTCATTACCTCGAATGTTCCTGTTGGTCACTACAAGGTCACAGGCCTGTAGGTCACACCTGTCTAGGGTATTTTTTTGTACTGTATGTATTTAACATTCTGTTTTACTATTTAACATTAAACCTGTCATTTATTTTATTTTACTTTCCATTTCGCTCTGTGCAACATAATAACTTATACAGTTGAAATAAACTGATCAAGGAGATTGGTTGAATCCCTACCAATAAGAATTCTTGAAGTGATTTTTGCTAAAAGAGAGATTATCAATTGAAAAATTACAGTGACCAATTTTTTGTCTGATGTTTGTTTTCCATGCATAATGTTTCAATTTTATTATTTATTTATTTTTTTAATGTAAAAAGTTTTGTTTTTGTTTTGTTACATACCAGTTCACGTGGAAGCTTTGGACTTGGGGAGGGCTCGACCTCTTGTCTTGACACAACAAGGTTAACTGTTCCACCTAAAGGAGTATTCCTCAAAAGCGTAACAGCTTCTGTTTGAGACTTTCCAGTCATTTCAACTTCATTAACCTTTTTGATTTGAACAGTAAAACAGATAATCAAACAGTTATACAATAAGAATGCATTTATATCTCAAAATATGAAATATACAGTAAACTTAAATTTTTCTGGCTCCATTTAACCTTAATGGGCCTAGAAAAATGAAACATCTGGATTGCACTAAAGAAATCTGTGTAGCACTAAAAAATTTTGGTATTAATTCACAAAAAACATTAAATAATATTAAAACAATCGATAATTATCAATACTTGCAAAGTTAATAAATTATATTTACTGTATCATGTCTCTGTAAGTGGGGGTTACTAAAATTTTATATATAACTGACAGTATTTCTTTTAACAATATTCTTTCCTTTAGTTTAGTCACTTCATTTATTATTGATTTGAAAGTTATTTTAAGTAAAATAAATAAAAACTGCTACATCTATATATTAGAAAAGTGCAGTAGCATTTATTTGAAGAAATAATGGTTGTTTTCAAATAATTTTCAGTGACATTCATTATAATGAAATTTCAGTACAAAATGATTCATGCATCCCTGAGGATTTGGTGTAAGGGGTGTTTACTGTACATTCTTTCATAAGAATTTTATTGATCTTTTTTATGGCTTACTACTTATTAATGTGTTTGGTTTATCATTAGTTTACTTATTATAGTTTTTGGTTTGTCATTAGCTTACTTAACTTGTTTTTGAGTTAACATTACTAGAGGCACATTTGTTGGTAAATGAAGACCTTCAGGGACACATTCCTTTGTGGATAAAATCCTCTGACCCCCCCCCCCCTCCACTGCTCAGGCACCAATATTGTGGGGTGATATCATCTGCATGACATCTGATGCGTATGTGTTTATCTATTCACTACAGAAATAGCCTTATAATCACATTTCTTTGTTAGTTTCTTTTTTTTTTTTCCAAGAGTAGTTAATTATTTATGTTTGCCTGTGCTTTCCCATTGAGCCACCATGGAATTCTGTAAGGATGTCAAAAGGATTTATTGAGTAATTCAATTATGGGAAAATGGTTGCTTTATGATAGATTATTGATAATCTTCCACTTCTGAGTAGCATTATAATGCTGCTGAACAGACAGTCAAGTATATAGCAATATTCATTCCAGAAGAAAGGCAAATGTTTATGTAGGTGACCCATCATAAAGGATCAAAAAGTTCTTATCATTTCAGAATTGTGCAATTGATTTCCTCTGTGAATTGTCATTATTCCCAATAGTGTGGTGACCATTTAGATCTCACAGGATGCAAAAAAAAGTCTGAGGATGCAAAACGAGATCATCTAGCTCATTTTGTTGTATAGTAGAGTTTGGTGTTATATATAAAGAGCAGATTGTAATATGGATGCTGATAGCAATTTGGACTGCTGATGCTTCAAGGGGAGAGTTCAGCAAAATATGTTTAACAGAAATATGCACATTTGTTTGAACTATATGAGTTTTGTTGTTGTTTTATTTGGCACAATTGCCTAATGGGCCATACTGTGCCTGTTCATGATTTACTTATGACCATTTCTGCATGTTATTATGATCACAGATAATTATACAAATTTATCCGTTACAAATAGTTCTTTGAAATTTGCATCACTGCCAAGAATATGTGATAGAGTTAAGGGTTCATGCAAGTTGCATATGAAGCTAAAGCTGGATTTTCGGACAGTTGACTGTTGAGAACATTCAATGAAAATATACTTTGTTAGCTGGAAATGGCAAAAAAAAAAAAAAGTGAGGAGGGTTCTCTCCCATAAGCAAATGAGTTGGATGGGAATGACCAATGCAAAGTCTTGCCATAATCGCTTCTTGAATGTTTCTCCCGAAACTAGATGCCAACAGCTGTGGGTTTTTTTTTTTTTTTTTTATCTGAAACAGTTTATTACTGATTTGAGTTTGCCAGATTCAGACCATTGTTTCCTAAATGTTGCTTTAAAAATGGATTTGTAGTCAGCAAAGGGCACTTTCAGTTGACTGGTAGATCCAGTGTCAAGATGTTTAGCAGTGCCATCTACACGTTCATTTTCTGGGATGCCGACATCAGACCAGGGATCCAGCAAAAGGTAACCTTCTAGTTGAGCTGTTTGATAGTAACAATATATTTGGATATCTTTAAGAATGGGATGTGGGAGAGAAAAATTAGATTGAATGGCAGCAATTGCAGTACACACACACTAGTATTAAAGTATTAGTAATAGCCGCATGGTGCAAGAAAGCCTATGGCTTATGCTGCACCAGCCAAAAAAAAAAAAAAAAAAAAAAAACAACCCTAATAATTTATAAAAGAAAAGGAAATTAAACCTATCATCCTATGCGTTTCCCTCATCCGAAGGTACTATCCAGATGACCTTTGAATTTCCCAAAACTGTCAGCCTCTACCACCCAGGTAGGCAACTTATTCCAGTAATTTATAACTTGCTGGCTAAAATAAACCTTCCTGCAGTCCAATCTAAACATCTCCCCCCCCCCCCATAACTTGAATTTATGTCCGCTAGTTCTAGCATCATTTATAATCTTGAAAATTTTGCTCTCATTCATTTTACTGATGCCTCTCAGAGCCTTAAACACCTCAATCAAATAAACACTCTGCAACCCACATATTTGAAGTCTTTCTTCATAAGGATGCCCTTTTGCCGATCTCAACAGGCGAGTTACCTGTCTTTGCACCCTTTCAAGAAGCTCGATGTCTTTCTTTAGGTGCAGTCTCCATACTTGAACACAGTATTCCAAGTGTAGTCTAACAAAAGCCTTATATAATGGGATTATCACGTCCCTATCTCTACTTGCAAAAGTTCGATAGATCATCGATAGGACACCATGGGCCTTCCTTGCAACCTGTTTACAATGCTCAGAGAATTTCATGTCTAACCGTGTCGTAACACCCAAGTCCCTTTCCTCCAGTACTGGGTTTAGTTGAACTCCACCAAGTGAATAAGTTTTTTAGGATTACTGTTTCCCAGGTGTAATACCTTACACTTTGTTGGATTAAAGCACAGCTGCCATTTTTCTGATCATTCCTAAAGTCTATCTAGGTCTCTCTGAAGAAGCTCAGCTTGACAGTAATCATTAACTACTCTACCAATTTTAACATCATCTGCAATTTAGAAGTCATACCCTCTATCCCTTCATCAATGTCGTTTATGAAAATTAAAAACAACAGTGGTCCTAATACTGATCCTTGGGGAACCCCACTTCTTACATCAATCCAATCTGAGGAATAGCCATTTATTACAACCCTCTGCCTCCTGCCCTGAAGCCATCCTGATATCCATCTAAGGATTTTCCCAGTGATTCCAACCTGTTCCAGCTTATAAAGCAACAACTCATGTGGGACTGAGTCAAAAGCTTTGCTGAAATCTAAATAAACAATATAGAAATTATTCCCTAAATCCAGCTCATGAGTGACCCTTTCAAAATAGCGAACCAGATTTGTTAAACATGATTTTTCCCTTTACAAAACCATGCTGAGTATCCTTGAGAATTTCAATTCTATCCAAATGATGCTGAATTCCACCCTTGCTCATTGCCTCCATGATTTTCCCTACCACTGAAGTCAGACTGACAGGTCGATAATTTCCCACAATGGAACATCTCCCTGCTACCTTCTGAACGTAGGTGGGTTTGTTTGTATTTATAGGTTTCACCATTTTTCTTGCCCCCTGATTCAGCTCTGCCTTAAACCTTTGAATTTATTTTTCTTCTTTCCACCTCTGGCATGCGTGAATAAGCAGGGTATTCTCCTTGGCAGTTATTAATACAGGTGGGTTTTGTGGGTGAACATGCTGTAGTTTCGTGGTCCTTTGCAGCACATCGAGAACATGCAAGGGCCCCACGACAGACAATTTGTGAGTGTCCATATTTGTGGCACTTAAAAAACCGTAAAGGATTTGGTACATACGGATGGACTGGACAGTTAATCTAGCCAGCTTTGATTTCATTAGGAGACATTGGTGAATTAAATGTCAGGATGATGTTTCTTGTTGGAACGATTTTCCCATCCCTATGCATAGATATATGTTTCACAGTTATTACTCCTTGCGGTTTTAATTCAGATTTCCTCTTCTGTCACAACCATAAGATCCCAATCTGCGATGACACCACAGGATGAATTCAAAGTTTTGTGGAGGGGAGCATTCATAACAGTGATGGGCATTCCCTCAATAGATGTTGCTCGAAGGAGCTGTTCTGAATGTTTGTCACTTCTGGTCTATACAGTTATGTCGCCTGATTGAAGCCGTTTGACAGATTTAGGAGAACCTGCCAACCTTTCCAAACATTCCTGGATAAAGAAGGGTGACATTTTTCCTAGGGGGATACTCACTAGTGGAGTGAATTAGCAGGTAGTGAGGTGTTGGACCTGATATTTTTGTAGCTTTTGTTTTCTGTCTTTTAGCAAACGTGACATCATCTGGGTCAAGTCAAATTCTCAGATATGGACTGGGTTGCAGCCCCAGAAGGAATATATTTATCAGGATTAATGAAGTTTTTGAAATGGTTCAGTTCTTCCCCACCCACCAGAACCCAAAGGGACGACCACTGCCCGTCAAGCAATAAATTCACATGGGAGTGGAATGCCAGGGCCACTCAGACGCCATACTCACACCGCTACCAGCCTGAATCCTGTCCCTCGGATCATGAGGGTAGGAGCATGGCATTGACACGGTTAACCCTTGCAGTCTAACCCACTAGCCAATTGAACCTAGCCAGGCCATCCAGGACTACCCATCTTCTTGAAGCAAGGGCCGAAGGGATGTATTGAAGTGGTCCCCTAAACTACCAGGATCCCCTCTTTTCCGAATTTCCACAGGTCGCAAACACACTGGATTCCATTGATGATAGCCAGGAACTTGGGCTGTGGGTGTTGGATCCCAGTGATGCTAAACTGGAGGACCAGCAGAGTCACTGGGAGGTCCTCTCACCACGTACAAGTGCCCACATTGAGGGTTGCGTATAAGCTGTTATGAATCACTTATGAATGCCCGTGATGTACGAGAAGCTCCACAAACAACATGTGAGGCACTATGATGAATAGGATCTAACCAATTTAGGAACTTTTTCTAGCGGATGAGTAGATGGAGGAACAATAATCTAATTTAGATCTTACCATTGCATGATAAATATGTAAGAGAGAGTAACGATCAACTCTCCATGTCATGGCAGATATTGCTGGGAGAATGTTTCATCTATTTAGACAGACTATACG
Source organism: Mastigoproctus giganteus (assembly GCF_048544385.1). Taxonomy (NCBI): domain Eukaryota; kingdom Metazoa; phylum Arthropoda; class Arachnida; order Uropygi; family Thelyphonidae; genus Mastigoproctus; species Mastigoproctus giganteus. Next base: position 167,470,416 of record NC_143575.1, on the reverse strand, counting down.
TAGGTATTTTTTGTGTTCTAAGAAATTTAATTTGTTATTTATAAGTTTGAGACCATGTTTGAGTGGGTGCTTCTTTTTTTTCTACAGAGGTGTATCACTGCTTCCCTTTGTACTGAGATTCGAAATCCATTATATGTGGTCCACAACTCTATTTTATTTATAGCACATTGGAGCTATTTCTCTGTTGTCCTCATATTCTGTGAGTGACATTAAATGGTGAGGTCACTGGCATATAGACATGTTTCAACTGTTTCTGGGATAACTTCTGTAATAGGATTGATTGTGAATGTGAAAAGGGCTACACTAAGAACTCATCTTTGCAGTAGTACGTTCTTGATTGAACTTTTGAGAAGGAAAAAGATGATAGTGGACTTAGAAAGTTCTTTTACACATGAAGTTCTAGATGAACTTTGACAGATGGCCTCGCATTTCTAATTTGTGCAATTCATGCAGGATGTCATTGCTCCAAGTAGTATCAAATGCCTTCATAACATAAAGACACATCATATCATAACAAGTTGTTCGTTTCAGAGAAAAGTATTTCAAATATTTTCTTCCACCTTTGTTATTATATCTAGTGTTCAGCTGTTTTCCCAAAGCTCATATTAGCTTGCACTTAGATTATGTGAATCCAGAAACCAAGTTAATCAGTGATTCATAATTTTTTCTAAAGTTTTACCAAGACAGCTGGTGAAAGCAACAGTAAGATAGTTATTTGGATTTGAGTGGTCCTTCCGTAGTTTTGCAAAAGACAGCAAATCGAATGCAAGAGTCTGGATATGTGTCAAGACATATATTCTATTATAAAGCAGCAAGAGTGTGCATAAGGACTTTTTGGTGAGAGGTTTAATCCTTTGGTAATGGATTTCATCTGGACCTGCTGCACTTCTATATATATAAAACACTTACGTATGCTGCACAAATTTTCCAACTGCTAATTGTTGCCAGCAATGAGGTTCACCGCACATGACCACCATACCGGGCAGTCTTTATTAATTTTTTTACTAACGTTTTTCGACTGAAGAAAGGCAACCTATACCAGACAGCTATCAATGTATGTTTATTTTATATGTTCTCAATTTTAATAAACCGTTCTAAGTTTTAAGAAGTGTAAAAATAGCTGAACAGCGTGTAAGAACTTTGAGAAAAAGTAGAAGAAAAGAAGGAGAGATCTAATAGATTAAGAGACTGAAACGAGACTCAATGACTACGAAGACGGACAGAAAACATTGACGAAAGAGAAGCAAGATTGGAAATGAGAAGATGGGTGAAATGCCATAAGACTAATCAAATAGAAGTACCGGATGGGAATAATCAACAAGCTGTAATTAATGTGGAATAGCATGACATAGGAAAGATGTTATAACTGTGAGTATTGCAATTCAAGATAATGAGGACATAAGTTAAACACATCAAAGGAATAAACTAAATGCTCTCATGATGGAAAGGTTTCACCTGACCCACTGTCTGAGAAACCTACTCTTTTACGAGAGCTGCTTACAAGGGATACACGTGAAGCAAATAATTACAGAGAATATACATGCGAGTACAACTCAACAATGGCGTTCGCTTCAATGGGAGCAGAGATTAAATCACAACCTGGAAATGGTCCATACTGTTTAGAATACACGACCAGATTTAAAATTTGGTCTCACCGCTTTATCCAAACGAGGCAAATAAGCCAGGATATGGATAACTTTACATTTTCGATTCTATTGAAGCAACAACAAAACAGCTTGAAAAACAATCAAACCAAGGATGTATGGCTGAAGTAATGCAACAATTGGATGAGATGCTGTGACTAGTTAACCCATTTACTGAGTCATATAAACAAATGCATCAAATAACAAAGGCCAATCCAACAATGAATGTGTGCATGGCATTTATACAAGACCCAGACTTAGATAAGAAACGATATAATGCACCTACATCCAAAACGGAGGTTGCTGTAATATTTTTTGGAGAAGATGGCGGAACCACCTGCAAATAGAGAGATATGCAAATATCCCACAGGTGACTGCTGTTGAATCATATCACCACTAAACAAGAATGGTGAATACAACTGAAGGGACACTTGGCTAGCCCATGTGTCACATGCACATGCAGGCAGTCTTTCCTTGTGAACGAAGCTGGTGTCAAGTGAGTTTCCTGTAATCGCTTTCGATGGGGGAGACTAAAGTGTAAAGTGTGTTAGTTGTCTGAAGGCACCGGGGGTTTCCACCATCTCTGTGTTGTATTCTTTATAAGTGACACAAAACTCTGTGGAGGCCAGAAATTTATAAAGTGTGTGGGAGGAGTGTTTTGTTGTGTAGTGTTATGTTGTTTCTCTGTCCATTTAGCCCCTATTGGGACCCACTGTTGCCCACACTTTGCCACGAGGAGGCAGGTCAGGCACCCAGTAGATTATTTAAATACTCTGAGAGGCTCCACCACCTAATTTCCAAGGATTTCAGTGGCAAGACCAATATATATACAGGGTGATTCACTACCAGTGTGACAAACTTGCAGGTGTAGGGGACACAAAGACGAATTGGAATCACATAGCATTGCAGGGTCTGAAATGCCTTCGTCATGAGGTAGAGGACTTTGAACAGGAGGTCACGTGAACAGCGATCCCGCTGGAAGTCAGCATTTGCGAACCTGTTCCCGAGGCAGTAGGATGGATGAGTATTCAAACGTTGAACTGGCAGACATGCACCTCGCGTATGGAGCTGCGGACTGTAACGGGCGCGCCGCTCTGCGCTTGTACCAGGAACGTTTCCCACACAGGCATGCTCCTCATCATATGATTTTCGCAAGTGTGCACAGAAGGTTACATGAGACTGGCTGTTTCACGAGAGGTACCATGAATCTAGAGCAAACGACGAGGACGCCAGACAAAGAAGAGAATGTCCCACGTCTTGCAGAAGGCAATCCGAGTACGAGTACTCAAGCGATAGGCCAACGATTGGGTATTTCCCAATCCACTGTATGGAGGATACTGTCAACAAACCAAATGAGTTCATACCATCTGCAATGCGTCCAATCATTGGAGCCTGCGGATTATCCACTCAGGAGGACTTTTGCTACTTGGTTTCTTCAACAGAAACGGTTCGCAAATGCTGACTTCCAGCGGGATCGCTGTTCACACAACCTCCCGTTCAACGTCCTCTACCGCATGACGAAGGCATTTCAGACCCTGCAATGCTATGTGATTCCGATTCGTCTTTGCGCCCCCTATCCTGCAAGTTTGTCGAACTGGTAGTGAATCACCCTGTGTGTGTGTGTGTATAAATGGGGATGAACACTAGAATTTGGAAAGGCCGAAAGAGGTTTACAAGAAAGCAAGTGAATTTTTTGATGCTGATTTGAATTTAGTGGCATTTGTTAGGGGTGTACTCGGTCGGTTTAGTTAGAGTGGGGGAGACTGGGGAGAAACAGGTAGAAGGATGGGGACAACAGAGTAGGCATCCCAAAAGAGGTCAGTGGGGACAAGCCACACCAGGGGAAGCATGATGGAGGCATGGAGGGGAGGAGACAGAGACCCATCCCCTCCCGGAGGGGGATGGGGGTTTTAAATGGAACCGGGTTAGAGTACCCAGTTCAGATTGCCAAATGGTGTGTTGGCAGAAAAGCTGCAGTATGTCTTCATCGGTGATGGTTGTCAAGTCCATATCTTGTCGACTCTGGTAGGAAGGTCAAACTGCCCATTGCCCTCTGGGGTGGGATATGTTAGCTGGCAGTGGAGGAATCCACCAGGAGAGGGGGGAGAGACACATTTACTTCATTCATAATCCGCATTTTCCCTCTACTTGCATTCTATTTTTTTTTTTTTTTTTTTTTTTCCTTTTTATAGTTTAAAATATATATATATGCACCTCGCATAGAACTGATAACTGGTACCAAAACTGTACCATGTTATGTAAAATCATGCTGATTGAGGTATGATTATAATGGGTTTTAATTGAATGTGTACCAGAGTAACAGTCTATAAACAAATTACAACAAATATATAAACAATTTGCAGGTGATAGCCATTTAAAATGATTTGAAATTAAAAATATTGCAAAAATTTTATTAATGAAAGGTAACATCATTAGAGATGAGAAAAAAAAGCTTTGTTTATTTAAGTAGTTCAATTATAAACTCCGGTGAAGTTGTCTCTTCTTTTTCTCAGCGTACAAGTTTTTGTAGCATCAAAACCAATCTTGTAAAATTTGCCGTATCTTGATGCTATTTTCAACATCCAGATCTCCATTCATAATCGACTTGCAGGCCATGTCAACCCCCCCCCCTTCCGAACAACTTTCTACAATTCTTCTGTTGAAAATTCTTTTGGTGCCACTTCAGTGTTATCCATTTCAGAATTTTTTTCCTCTTCTTCATATGCAGATTGCTCATCAATTTCAAGGAGAGTTACATCATCTAAGTCATTTGCATGTGAGGCAAATGCAGTCAAGTACATTGGCAGCATCAAAAAGTTTAAAATCCCAAGTCTTTTCCCATCTTCACAATGTCTTTGGAAATTGTCTAAATTCATACTTCAAAACCAGTGAAATAATTCGCCAAATGGGGCAAAACATGCTGCCAAACAGAATGCATGTTGTTGGCAGTGATTTCTAGCCAAGATGCAAATATATTTTCGATCGTATTTAAAGGGGTAAAAAATAAATTGTGAAATGAAAAGCTATCATGTCATCTTGTCAGGATGAAATTAAGAAGATTGAACACTGTTGCACATTGCTGGTGACTGCCTCAGGGAATCTATTGGCACATGTGCATGTGAGATAATAGTTGGCACTGCAGCATATATTTGGAGTACGTGTCTAGGCTATTGACTGAGTTTTATTATTATTAGCCATATGGTGCAAGGAAGCCTGAGGCTTATGCTGCACCAGCAAAAAAAAATTTTCCCTTTTACCCTGAGAGAGAGAGAGAGAGAGAGAGAGAGAGAGAGAGAGAGAGAGAGAGAGAGAGAGAGAGAGAGAGAGAGAGAGAGAGAGAGAGAGAGAAGTAGGAAGGAATCACCAAGAAAGAGAAGAATGATGATATCCAGCTCAGGACCCTGGGTGTGCCAAGCCCATTCTCACCAAATGTGAGCCCCTGGGGAGTTTTAATATGTAAAGTAAATTTCTCACTTAAACTTAATTGGACTTAAACTTAATAGTTTTAGTTGTACTCTGGCAGGTCCTGCCACCTAATTCCCTGAGATTTCAGTGGCTAGGACCTAAAAAAAAAAAAATTATTATGCGCTTGCGTGGCTGGGAGGCGCTAGGAATGGGAGACCAAAAGTATGGGGGCAATGTGATTTTAGATAGTTTATCTAAAAACATCAATCAAACAATTAATTTAGATTGTGTGGGGCATTCACTTGCGTGCAGGTAGAGTGGGGAGGGAGACCGAAGACTGGGGGGGAGAAAGGCATAGACAATTTAGAGTGTGGCATGCCCATGCCATACCAGAGAGTAAGGATGGGAGTGGGGGGACAGCGGAACCATCACCAGTGGGATTTCGACCGTGTGGTCATGTTTCTATGTGCTCTAGTTAAAAAGTGATTATAGTGCTGATTAATCATGGATTTACTGTTTGCCAATGATTTGATCTAGAAGAACTAAAGATACTGGATCACCAGGTGACTTCATGTGAAATTTTGTGCAGATTTAATGAATTTATGTGAGTTATTTTTCATTCATATATATGACAACATTGTGCTTGTATGCGGCGTGTATGCTCAATGCCAATATGGCCGCCTTCACATTCGGAGACACATTTTTTCTAGCTGCTAAATTTCTGGTAAAAATATACAGTTTAAGTGCTTTAAAGTTTAAATTGTGTTCTCTCAGAAAGATCTACCCTGAAGATTTCCCTTGGTAAGAAACTTTCAGTGATTTAGGGGGATTATTACTAGATTTTTGCATTATTTTCTATTTCCTTTGTTTGTGAGACAGGTCACTATGCTGATCACAGCAAAGAAATAGAGAAGAGTTCCAGTGTAACATTGCCACCGCACTCAAATCCGGTTTTAACTGGGGAAGGTATTTCCTCCTTGCGTAACTTTGAGCAGGCTACCTGCCCCAACCTAACTGTGCTTCAAATTGTGCATAAACTGCAAGATACCATGTGCTTCTAGGTTTTCCCCCTTCCATAGACCGTGGGAAAAATACCTCGATAGATGAAACTTTTTGATTATCCGGAACTCACAAACCATGGAGGGAAAAGCAGACAAGGACAATATGTCATCACAAAAGAGCCTAAATAACCATGGATAGGTGCAAACTTTTAACCTGTGTGATCTACACCAAAACTGATTTCACCACCCTTTGTAAATGGCAAAAGAAATTAGTCCCATCTCTGTACCTGCATTTCTCAACATGGATTTCCCCACATGACCATGGGGGATAGCCCAAAAACAACTTCTGCCAATAAAACGGCTTCTAATTAAGCCACGGACTTGTGGCTAATGCCAAACAACGCTTCTCTCCAACCCCTTAACCCGTGGGAAAAATACCTAGATAGATGAAACTTTTTGATTATCCGGAACTCACAAACCATGGAGGGAAAAGCAGACAAGGACAATATGTAATATGTCATCACAAAAGAGCCTAAATGATGAACATGCTGTTGGAACAGCACCAGGTTGTTGGGGACACCCGATCCGGGCTTCCCTCTTCCACCAAAAGGGAGAACAAAAAAAGGCACAATTTGAACGGGAAATACATTCACAAACTGAAGCGAAGGAAATGCCAGATGGCACTGCCACACAATGTGATATCGCGGAACAAAAACAAAAGGAGCCACCCCTGGACTCTCACTACCAGAGGGTACTGTGCTAGTTGAAACACTGAAACTGAGGACTGCCTTAGAAGATCTATTCAAAGATCAATCTAATAGGGCAACTACAGGTCTCAGGGCACAGATCGTGAACATTTGGATAAAGCTTGAAACCATTTTCCTTCAAACAGATTGGGAAAGGGAGATCACACCAGAGATTCAATCAAAGGCTCCCACTTCTTCAAACAAGAGAACCCTGCTGCCAAGCCCACACCTGGTCATCCTGAAGCCCATTTCCCAGGAGAAAATGGGCTTCAGGATGACCAGGTTGGTCATCCTTTTCTTTGCTCATCACAAGAGCAAAGAAATCAAAAATTCTCATTACTAATCTGAGTGAGGAATTCAAAACGACCAAAATTAAATCAATATGGAAGATACACAACGTAGGCGTGATAATAGAAACAGACACAAGAGGAGGCAGACAAAATTGTCAAAAACTCCAAAATCCCAACCCTCAGACTCCATGCAAAGCCGCCATGTATAGTCATTTATGACACAGGCAAGGACCTCTCTGCAGAGAACCTACAGGAAGAATTCTACTGCAGAAACCTGCGGCAAGAACTCCCGGACCAGGAACCAGATAAACACATCACTCCAAAAAATATCAAACAAGGACTGGAACCACCATAAACTGGGTGGTTGAACTCTCCCCAATGGCCTGGAAAATTCTTAGCCATCAAAAAAGAGTCTACATAAACTGGGGCAGCCACCAATTCAAGGAACATGTGGCTGTTCCCAAATGTTTCAGGTGTCGCTACGGCCACTCAACACACACATGCGCACAGAAGCAACCAACCTGCAGGCACTGTGCAAAAGGCAGACATCACTACAGTACCTGTCCAAACAAGTCAGTGTCCCCAACCTGCACAAACTGTAAAGCCCAGAAAATGCCAGCTAACCACTTGTTCCGCGACAACACATGTCTGGTGTATCTAAAAGCAGAGAGTGTCCTCCAATCACGGATCAACTATGGGGAGTAACTGCAAAAATTTTAACACCAACATCATAAAATTTGCACAACATAATGCCCAGAGGACTACCGCAGTCGTGGTACAACTTAGAAAAAAGGTGGAGGAGGAAAACCTGGACCACCTCCTTATTCAGGAGTCTTACACGCACCTGATGCAACTCTGCAGAGAAAAGAGGCTCTGATGCAACTCTACAGGGAAAAGAGGCCCTGATGCAACTCTACAGGGAAAAGAGAAACAAATACACAGCTCAAATAAAATCCAGAAAGAACTTTCTTGGGAACAACTGGTCTCAACAGTTGGAAACACCGACTCTGGGGGGGATGGGTCTACAAAATAGCCACCAACAAACTCCCTAGGGGTAAGGTCATCCCTACCATCAAACTCCCGCAAGGCAATTACACAAGAACATAGCAGGAGTCAATAAACAACATCCTGGATGCAATATTCCTACCACCTGTTATTCCAAGCACCCCTGACCAGATACGACTATGCCAAGAGAACGCTGACTACAATTGCTCACATGTTGAAAGAGTCTTCACTCGAGTAGATCTTGGAATTGCAGCAAACAAAATTCAAAACAGGAAATCACCTGGCGAAGACTTACTGGAACCTGAAATCGTGAAAAAGACGGTCGAATATATCCTGGACACAATCCTGAACTTATTTAACCACTGCCTCACAGAGGGATACTTCCCCACTTATTGGAGGTCAGCAAGAGTGAGACTCATAATGAAGAACCCAAAAAAGAAACAAGACCTTGCAGGATCCTATAGGCCGATTGCACTGCTCAGCAAGACTTTCGAACAACTGCTCTATCAAAAGATTGAAACCCATTACGTTGGTGTGGGCTCTCCTCTCTGAATCAATACAGTTTTAGGAGAGAGCCCTCTGCAGCTGATGCTCTGGAAAACATAATAAACGAAGCACATACCTACACAGTGACTAAACTATCAAACTACTGCCTCCCCTGGGCTGCGTGTGCCCACATAGTCACCGCACTAGGGGAATTTTATGCTGTCTCAATATACAGTCGACCGGGGGAAGATATCCTCCCAACAATTAACTACCTACAGACCATGCACACAGAATTTCCGAACGCCAAAATAATTGTAGGCGCAGACGTAAACTGCCGCTCACCGGCATGGTATAGCGAAACCCCAGGACGGAGAGGCGTTGTGAACGGGCAGCATCTGGAAGAGTACCTCACAAACAGTTGCTATAATATACTTAACCAGCCAAACAACCTCCCAACATTCTCCAGTACTATGTGGGAGACAACAATTGATGTCACCCTTACCACAAGATCCGTCACTGATCACATCACAGCCTGGACAGTAACGGAAAACTGGACAACATCGGACCACAGAGCAATAACCTTCCAACTAAACCGAACAATAGCCAGAAGCACAACACCCAGACAAATACAGCACAGATACGCCATAGGAAAAGCAGACTGGCCCAAATTCCAACAAACCATACGGGTGGCTGCCCACACATTCAACACAGAAGAGACAACCCCAGACCAACACCAGGCAAAACTGGTGAGACTTATCACAGAAGCGGCGGACAAATCTATCAAAAGAAAGAAACCATCTCCGGGGGCGGTACCCTGGTGGAGCCCTGAGCTTCAGCAACTAAGGCAGGTAGCAAACACCTGTCGGAAAAAATTCCAGCGGGCTAGACGTGATTGGCCTACTGCAGAAGTAGAGGCGCTCCGGGAACGATACCGCACTGCAAGGAATCAATACACAGCAAAAATCAGAGAAAGAAAACAGCGTACATGGGAGCACCTAGTTTCCACGACAGGAAATGACAACCCCTGGGGAGTGGTCTATCGGGTGACTACAAATAGGTTTCCCAGAGGCGAGGTACTCCCAGCAATGAGGAAACCGCAAGGGGGGGTTCACAAAGACGTGGCACGAAACTGTCAACAATATTTTGGATGCTATGTTTCTGCAGCACACTGATCCCGCTACGCCAGAACAAGTACTGCTCTGCCAACAGAACAGGATATACACAACCCAGCAAATTGAGGAACCTTTCACCAAGATTGAGTTGGAGATCGCGGCGGCCAAGCTGAGAAACAAAACGTCCCCAGGAGAAGATCTCCTAGAGCCAGAGATCATCAAGAAAGCAGTGGACACTATCCTGGAGGAAATACTGAAACTATACAATAAATGCCTCAAAGAAGGCTACTTCCCGTGCAGTTGGAGGGTGGCGACGCTCCGGCTAATCTTGAAGAATCCCACGAAGAGGCAGGACCTCCCAGGGTCCTATCGCCCGATAGCGCTCCTGACAGTTCTCAGCAAGCTTCTTGAACATCTCCTGCGAAACAGGATAGAGAAGCACTATAGAAACGCAGGCCTAGAGTCACCCAAACAATTTGGATTTCGAAAAGAATACTCCACCACCGATGCCCTACGCAGCATCATCAACGCTGCAACAGAAACAGACCGCAAATACTTTCTTGCCATCGCGGTTGACTTTGCCGGGGCGTTTGACACCCTCTGGTGGCCAAGCGTCCTCAGCAGGCTCCGTGAGGCCAAACTCCCAAGTAATCTATACAATTGCATCAGCAGTTACCTATGCGACAGGTCAGTAAAAGACACTGCTCCTTACTGTACAATAACCAGACGCATCTACAGAGGATGCCCACAGGGCTCCGTCCTGGGCCCACTGCTCTGGAACGTGGTCCTGGACGGATTCCTCAACCTCAACCTCGGAAATGCAACCTCCCATGCGTATGCGGATGACCTTGTCCTGACACTGGCAGAAAACTCCAGGGCACAGCTGGAAAACACAGCAAACCGGGCGCTCGCCACTCTACAACAATGGGCTGACGAAAATAACCTGAGGATATCATCCACTAAGACAAGCTCCATCCTACTTCGGGGAACCCTGGACACCAGGAGACCCCCCCCAAATAAAAGTACAAGGAACCACCGTCAAGCTGACCACAGAAATGAAATTTCTTGGGGTTGTCCTTGATAGAAACCTATCCTTCACTCCCCATCTTAACAATCTCAGAAATAAAATCAGAAATTACTCGTCACTATTTGCAAGAATCACCCGCAAGGACTGGGGCATAAAGAAGAAAACCCTTGCTCTTTTTCACAAAACTGTGTTCCTGCCAGTCATCCTCTATGCCTCGGGTGTCTGGTACAAGAAAGCAACCACTGCAACTAATAAAAGAAAACTAGAAACCATACAGAGGTACATCTTACTGACTATCTCACGAGCTTGCAAAACAGTGAGTACACACGTGCTTCAGGTGCTCACGGGTGCCCTCCCCTTGGACCTGGAAGTGATACGCAGTGGACTCCTCTACAGCCTTTCCAGAGGCATACCGGATACCTGCCTAAATTTCACATTAAATGTAGCCAGCGAACCGAAAATAGAGAAAAGAAGACTAACTGTACATCTTCAGCAAACCTGGCAAACACGGTGGCAAAACTCAACAAAAGGGCAAATAACGCGAAAATTCCTCCCAACTGTCTCGGCCGTATACCCAAAATACCCAAGCTGGCTCTCCCCAGGATTGCTGGCCACGTACCTCCTAACTGGCCACAGCGCCATCAGATTCAAACTAATGACCTTTGGACTGAGCAACACTGCCCTCTGTCATTGTGGCTTAGTGGAAACGTGGGAGCATTTAATGTACCACTGCAAGCTTTATGAAGACCTCCGATGCCGACTAATTACAGAATTACATTATGTACCAGAGAATCAAGAGGAATGCTTATTGGAGGAAGAGCATAGCTACAAAGCACTGGCAAACTTTGCACAAGATCTTTTTCACAGAAGGTATACTCTTCCGCCCCCACAGCCACAATAGCGTTTCTCAGGCCCACAATATATGACTTTGCAAACAACCATATAAGGTGCACAGACAGTCACCATCAAGACAATCCACAAAGGGATTGCATCCCAGGAAGAAACAGCATTAAAAAAAAAAAAAAAAACACCCGGACTCGACAAACTCGGATCCAACAAATGGACCCAGGATCCAATAACTAATGACCATGACTCCAGATAGAAACATAAGTACAGACTGGACTAAATACCCACAACTACGGACCTGACTAAGGCACCTGTCCTGCTGCCAAGTGACAGCCACAGACAGGAACCTACACACGGATGGGACAACAAGGACCTGACTCAAGCAGACATGCAGCGGCCAGGCCATATGGCGACCTGTGCCGGCTCCCTTGCCGGGCACACTTTCCTCCCTTCCCTGGCAGAGGGGGAGGCGACAGCCTTCTTGTTGCCTGCCCCCTGCCATCCCACATCTTTCTCTCTGGTGGGGCATGGGCATGCCCCACTGGCACATGCTGGGGTCGTCTACTCTATTGATCCCAGTCTTTCCTAGCTATTCCCCCCCTAGCCTTCAGTCTCCTCCCCTCTCTATCTCTATGCCAGCGCAAGACCCACACCAAAATTCTAGCTTCTCTAAATTATTTCGCCCTCTCCTCGGCCATTAAATTTTCAAATGCAACCCCTTAAAACCGGGAAACATGTATGTGATCAACATACAACGTGCGAATTTTTCTTTTTCCAAGGTCCTAGCCACTGAAATCTCAGGAAATTAGGTGGCAGGACCTGCCAGAGTAAATTAATTATAATACTGGTGTACCTGGTCTGCCTCCACGGGGCGAAAGTGGGGCAACGTTGGGCCTCAGTAGGAGTCCAGCGGCTAAATGACCAGATGAACAACGGTACACGACACTACATATGAACAATATCCACACACTTTTAAATCTCTGGCATTTCCAGCAAACTGGTACACCCATCACAATGTAAACAACGCGGAGATGGGGGAAACCCCTGGTGCCGTATGACCCTAAATACACTTTACACTTTACCTGCACCAGCAAATATTTCCTAATAATCTCAATAGATTTTGCCAGGGTGTTTGACTCGGGTGGCCAAGCATCCTCAACAGGCTCCGGAAGGCAAACATACCCATCAACTTACACCGATGCATTCAGACCTACTTAGCAAATAGAAAAGTCATCGTCAGTACTCCGTACTGCCAGGTGTCGCAACCAGTCTTCAGTGGATGCCCTCAGGGCTCTGTCCTGGTATTCCTTCCATGGAATCTGATCCTTGAGTTCTTAAACTTTGACATGAACACAGTAAAAATGCAAGCCTATGCCGATGGACTTGACAATGATGCTTGAGGCAAACAGCAGAGCCCAAATGGAAGCAACAGCAAATCGAGCCATCTCAACACTGCTGCACTGGACCCAAGAGAACCAGCTCAGAATTTCGTTGGAAAAAACTAGTTCAATCCTCTTGAGGGGTCCTCTGGATATTAGGAGGGCCCCCACAGATAAAAATCCAAGGAACATAAAGCTAAAAATGGAACTAAAATATCTCGAGATAATTCTGAATAAGAACATGTCATTCACCCCACATCTCAATTACCTACATACATAGCAAATGCAGGTGGCCACTCTCCCTTTTCTACAAGGCTATTTTCTATGCAGCAGGTGTGTGTGGTACAACAAAGCAATCACTGCCGTAAACAGGAGAAAACTAGACACCACACACCGCTCTATCCTCCCGACCATCTCCAGAGCGTGTTGAATGGTAAGGACCCATGTGCTCCAGGTCCTCGTTGGATCCCTTACCCTGGAAATTGTGGGCTGCTTTACCAGTTGTCCAAAGGGAGAGCGGCCACCTGCATTGTCTTCACCACCGATCCAACAAACAACACAAGTGCTGAAAAGAAGCGTCTAACGATACACCTACTGCAGACCTGGCAGGCCTGATGGTCTGACTCCCCCGAAGGAGCCATAAGAGGGAAATTCTTCCCATTCAACCCAAGCCAGCCTGCATTGTTTGCTCCAAGCCTCCATACCACCTTTCTCCTCACTGGACATGGGTCCTTCAGGAGGAAACTCTACGACTTTGGTCTCTCAGATTCACCACAGTGTCACTGCGAAGAGGAAGAAACCTGGGACCACCTCATACATGAATGTCCTACCTGTGAGGACCTGTGTAGTATCCTCATGACATAGACCTAGTTCACACTCAGGAACCAAGAACAGGTCGTGTTTCAAAATGAGAAAAACTACCGTGCCTTCACACTCTTCACGCAGGAGCTCTTTTCAAGACAAAAAAAAAAACTCTTCCATGACCATAGAACCACAGACTGATACCTTGTAAAGCTACTGGCATGATTAATCTGCAAGTCTACAAAAACAAGCCCACAACAATCAGTCCAAATACTCCAAACCCAGTGACTCTTAAGAGACAATACATTACAAGAACCAGAGAAGAGAATAAGAAAAAAAATGGAAAAGAAAGGAAAAGGGAAAGAATAAAGTACAAGGAAAGAAGTAAGAGAGAAATGCTTTGAAAGAAAGAAGGAAAAACATTAACTGCAATAACCAAGTTGGTGCCATTAACTGCGGCACCAACTCTACCCTCAGATTTTGACCCAACGGTATATATTTTTGTAAAATGCAGATGATTTTGTGTGTGGGCAATGTGGAGTTGTTGTATGTTGACATTTGCAAGAGAGTGTTTTCCCCAGTTTAGGAAATAGCTGGCACAGGATGGTTTAATATAATACCATAGGGGATCCGGACTGTTTGGATCTTGAAGAATTTTGTCAAAATCTATATTCCAAGTTTGTAATAATGCCTGAGAACAGTAGGCTGAACTGCTCTGGGTTTATTTCTATAGTACATTGTGAGCTGGGGGTCATTAATTATCAGTCTAATGGGATGGGTAGGTAGACTTGGGACTTTAGTTGTATAGTTGAGTAGTAACATCTTTCTTCTTAGGTTTAGGGGAAGTTCATGAGCTTCAATGAAAAGACTTTGAATTGGTAAAGTTCTATAAGCACCTACAGCTATCCTCAGGGCAGAATGTTGGATAGGGGAAAGCTGTGCTAGCAAGCTCTCCCTAGCAGAATCATATACCGGTGCACCATAATCAAGGCGAGATCTGATTAAGGCTCTATACAAGTGAAGTAATGTGTATCGATCTGTATCCCACAATGTCGAAGAAATAATTCTGAGTATGTTCATTTTTTTCTGGCAAGATGTACGTAGATATTTAACATATTCCACAAAGTTCAATTTGCTATCGAAAATCAGACCAAAAAGCCGAATGCTGTTCACAACTGAGATAGGCTGATTTGTTAAGTGTAGCTCCGGCTCTAGATGCATCTTTCTTTTGTTACAAAAGTGAATTACTTTAGATTTTGAGTAAGAGAGTCGATACCCATTCTGTGCCATCCACATCTGAATGTTATTAATTGAAATTTGGAGCTGCCGCTCAATGAAGGCCATGTTTTGCAAATTGCAAGAAATATTGAGATCATTGGCATATAGGTATGAATTCACAGTGTTGGGAATAATTTTGGTCATGTGATTTATTCTTGTTGCAAATAAGGTGGCACTGAGCACAGAGCCTTGTGGGACCCCTTCTTCTTGTATATATGTTTGGGAGAGGACTTGTAGGTATCGAACTTGAAATGACCTGTGCTAAAGGAAGTTCTGTATGAAATATGGTAAGTGGCCTCTCAAGTCAAGGGAATGCAGATCTCTCAGGATACTAAAACGCCGTGTGGTGTCAAAGGCTTTCTCCACATCAAGGCATACCCCAACTAGATGATCATTATGGATGAATGCATTCTTGATGTTTGTTTCGGCTTTGACCATGAGATCCAGGGCTAATCTATTCTTTCTGAAACCAAATTGATTATCAGAAATTATATTTTTAGAGTTGAAATATCATGTGAGTCGACAGCGAATTATTTATTCCAGGGTTTTACTTAAGCAACTGGTGGGAGAAATGGGTCTA
Organism: Mastigoproctus giganteus; assembly: GCF_048544385.1. Taxonomy (NCBI): domain Eukaryota; kingdom Metazoa; phylum Arthropoda; class Arachnida; order Uropygi; family Thelyphonidae; genus Mastigoproctus; species Mastigoproctus giganteus. Next base: position 167,454,817 of record NC_143575.1, on the reverse strand, counting down.
TAGTTTTGAGGAATAGTGATCTTTCCCCGGTTTGAGAATTGCTATTATATAGGAGTGATGCCAGGAACTGGGGAAAGAATGTTCAAGGAAGATGTGATTGAAAAATGCCAGCATTAAAGAGACAGATTTTTTATCCAAGTGTTGGAGCATTATGTAATATATTCCGTTGGGGTCTGCAGCACTGTTTTTTGAGGTAGATATGGCTTCTTGAATTTCAAGCATTGTAAGCAGTTGATTATAGGATAAAGAACATGTACTCATAGGTCTGATGAAGTTCAGTGTACTTTTCAGCTAATACTTTGATCTTTTGGAATAATAGGTCGTATGCTATTGAGGCAGAAAACTGTGTAAAAACAGTCCCTAAGGCATTCGCTATATCTATGGGAGAAGAAAGCTCCTGCCCCTTCCAGTTGAGAAGTGGGGAGGATAATGGGGGAAATTTACCATTTGGCTGTTTAATTCAGTATTTTTATTAATCGAGCTTGCAAATCGAATCCAAGATTCTTTTTTGGCTTTTTTCCTAATGTGACGGGCCTTGGCTCTGAGTTTCTTGTAGTTTATAAGATTGGCGGTGGTAGGATATTTTCAAAACATATTCCATGCTTGGATTTTTTCTTTTTTTGCACTCTTGCACTCTTCGTTCCACCAATAATTTATGGTTCTATGGGTGGTTGATTGTGAAATCGCAGTACATGCAGCAGCCAGTATTTGTCTCGTAATGTGATCAGTAGCTGTGTCAATAGGACAGGTTTCAATGATCTGTTCATCAAAGAACACTCGACAGGTGAATTTTGCCCAATCTGCTTTTGAAAATTTCCATTTTACGTAGTTTTCTGAAATCATAGAATGTGCTGTTTGAATCTTACATATTAACGGGAAGTGATCACTGTTGAGCGGGTTGTCGAGGGGCGTCCACTCAATGCTAGAAAAGAGGGACAGAGAGCAGATGGAGAGATCTATTGCAAAGGTTGTACCGTTAGAGAGATGGATGTAAGTTGGCAAGCCAGTATTTAGTATAGTTAGGTTTTGTCTGTCAGTTAGTTGTTCGATGAGTTGTCCTCGTCTATCTACATTGGGAGAACCCCATAATGGATGGTGTCCGTTGAAGTCCCCCAATAGCATTAGCATTAGTAGAGGCATTTGATGCAAAGAAAGCAAGCTTATGCAGCATCAGCCAAAAAAAAAAATAAAATAAATAAATAAAAAATAACCACTTCCACTTCACCCCTCTGTTCGTTCGAAATACCTGTTCAGCTGAGCCTTAAACTTATTTAGGCTATCAACTTCCACGACAAGGGATGGAAGTCTGTTCCACCAACCAACCACCTGCTGGCTAAAGGCAAATTTCCGAATGTCTATCCTACATCTGTCTTTCCTCAATTTGAATTAATGCCCTCTCAGGTGATTATTCTGAGCAAGAGGAAGAATCCCATCAGCATTGAGCATGCTCAAACCATTCAAGGCTTTATACACCTCTATCAGATCACCTCGCTGGTGCCTAGTCTCCAGACACTGTAATTTGCAAAACTTAAGCCTTTCTTCGTAAGAGCACCGCTTTGTTCCATTCACTATTCTTGTTGGCCTTTTGTGTACTCGTTCCAGCAGCTCTAGATCCTTCTTGAAATGAGGCCTCCAGACCTGTATACAGTACTCTAGGTGTGGCCTGACCATTGCCTTATACAAGGGAATAATCACCTCCTTATCCCTGCTAGAAAAATTCCTATATATCATTTGACAATACACCATGAGCTACTCTTGCAGCCCGTCTGTACTGCTCAGAGAACTTCATATCTGCCTGCACAACCACCCCCAGGTCCCTTTCATTCTCAACCACTTTCAGTGTAGTACCACAGAGTTGATACGTTGCTCTGGGGTTGCTGTTTCCCATATGTAGTACTTTACATTTGTCAACGTTAAACTTCATTTGCCACCTCTCAGCCCATCTGCTCAACCTTTCCAGATTCTGTTGCAGCAGCATAGTGTCAGTAGTGTCCTTGACAACCCTGCCAACCTTCGTATCGTCTGCAAACTTGGACACTAAGCTTGATATACCATCATCAATATCATTTATAAATACAGAAAACAATAATGGACCCAATACTGAACTCTGAGGGCTAATAACATTAGTCCACGATGAGCAGTGTCCATTGATTACCACTCTCTGTTTCTCCCCCTCAACCACCCCTTTATCCATAGCAGCAATTTGCCTCCAATGCCACACTGCTCCAATTTGTGCAGCAGTCTTCCATGTGCAACAGTATCAAAAGCCTTTCTAAGATCCAAGTATATAATATCTAAGTTATTCCCTGCATCCAGTTCTTTTGCGACTGCATCATAGTATCCAATCAAATTGGTCAGGCAAGACTTCCCCTTAACAAAACCATGCTGTGTCCGAGCTATAACTGAACTCTTGTCTAGATGATCCTGCAGTGCTTCTTTAACCAGTGCCTCCATTAATTTTCTGGGAACAGAAGTTAAACTCACAGGTGTATAATTACTAGTGTCAGCCTTTGATCCTCCTTTGTGAATTTGGGTCACATTTGCACATCTCCAGTCCATGGGTACCTCCCCTGAGTCCAAGGAAGCTCTCATAATTATGGCTAAGGGTTTTCTTACTTCCTTTGCTGCCTCCTTTAATATAACTGGATAGATCCCATCCACCCCAAATCAAGTTCATGAATAGTATAGGGGTGATTTGGCGACAGATAAATAGAGACAAGTGTCAAATTAATACCGATCACTATACGTGTTGCAACAGCTTCTATGGAGGTTTCTAACGGAATGTGTCTGTAAGGTACTCTTGAATCTAGGAATATGGCTACCCCTCCATGGGAATTATTTGTACCAGCTCTGTCTTTCCTAAAAAGTCATAATTTCTAATTGAGAGAGACACTTGTGACGTTAAATTTGTCTCTTGTTGTCTCTTGTAAGCAGATGCCTACAGGATGATAATGATCTATTAGCTCATGGATATCAATGTTACTGCGAAGTCCTCTACAGTTCCATTGTATGATATGATGCATTATTTGGTTTTGTTACATGAAGATGGTTCTGGTTCTTTTTTATTCCCAGTCTGTTTGTGGCGATCGAGCTTCACTTTCTCTCTTCTTGGAAAGGTTGGGTGTCCAGTGTTCATGTCATCCTCTGCGTGAAGATCTAGGATAGGTTCTTCTGGGTCGCCATTATTATTGGTATCCATATTTACTGCTATGGGATTATTTGCCTTCTTAGAGGGAGCTGAATCGGTTTTCAGTTTTTTTAGTATCTGATGATCTATATGGTGCAGTTGGTGGAACTGTGACTGGGGTGTTGCTGGCTCTGTCCGCTACCTTTTGCACCTTAGGAGACTGTTTCATTGATGATGACAGCATAGATTGGGCCCAATCTGTAGTGGATATGGTTGGGGGAATGGAAACTTCAGTTTGTGTTGCCGAAGATTGATATCTTTTCACTGCTGTTGCATATGTGTTCTTGGGTACATTGAGCATAATTTGTTTCTTTGCCTCTTGATACATAACTTTTTGTTCTACCCTATACTTTTGGATTTGTTTTCCTGTTTTCCAGAGATCACATGATTTTGAATAGGCTGGATGTGCGCCTTTGCAATTAGGACAGTGTGAGGTCTTAGCATCACAGTCTGTTTGTGAGTGTTCTTTGGACCCACAGTTTGGACAGACTGAATCTCCTCTAGAAGCCATTTGTGAGTGGCCAAATTTTTGGCACTTGCAGCATCTTATAGGATTTGGAATGAAAGGCCATACTCGGTAATTGAGATACCTGGCTTTGATACTAGATGGTAATATTGGTGTTCTGAATGTTAGGATGATGTTGCTGGTGGGAATTAGATCTCCATCTCTCCTGATTGTGACTTTTTGATGTTTAAGTTCCTGGACCAGTTCAGTTACGTTCATCAGATTCCATTCTGCAATTACTCCCTTGGAGGTATTTAAGGTTGCATGTGGGGCAACCTACATAGGTAGTCCTCCAAATGTTAATTTCAGCAAAGTCTCAGAATGTGTGCAACTTGCAGTTTCTACCAGTAAGTCACCGGATCTGAGTCTTCTCACCATTTTGGGTGAGCCTGCTACATTTTCTAGACATTTCTGTATAAGAAATGGTGATAGAGTTCTAATAGATTTGTCCAAAACAGAGTGCAAAATAAGGACTGATGGGCATTCCTGTTGATCTGTGTCCTTCCGCAATCTTTTTGTCTTTGTTTCGTCATATGCAATTTCATGGTCAGCATCGCTGACTGTACTAGATGAGCGCCTAGGCTGCTCAAAAGCAGGGTAGTCATCATAGACCATTGTTAGCTCCTTTTTGCCCTGGGGGGTAACTTTCCCTCCCAGATTTCCGGCCCCGTCACGGGGAGGCAGGAGCAGTGCCACAAGGAGGCCAAGCGGATTTTTTTTTTTTTTTTTTGTAGTTGTTGGCACATCGGCTTCTGTGGCCATATATAAGGTATGTTCGTGTCAGACAGCGCCTGGGATTTCTCCCATCTCCGCGTATGTTCGCTGTATCGAGGACAGTACACTGTCAAGCCAGAGACTTGAAAGTGTGTGGGCCATGTCTGTGCAGTGTGATCTGTTGTGCCCATTGTTTGTCGGGCTTATTGGCCGCCAGGCCCCTGGTGGGGCCCAATGTTGCCCATACCTTGCCACGTGGAGGCTAACCGGGTGTCCAGAATCATGACGAGTTGCTCCGGCAGGTCCTGCCACCTAGTTTCCTGGGATTTCAGTGGCTAGGACCTAAAAAAAAAAAAAATAAATAAAAAAAAAAAAATAAATAAATAAAAAATAATAATAATAATAAAAGCAAAAAAAAAAAAAAATAAATAAAAAAAAATAAAAAAAAAAAATATATATATATATATACGTGTTTGATGTTAATTCTTAAGGAGATTGCTGTTAGGAAATCGCTGGTTGGGGTTGAACGCTAGAAAGATGTGTTAAAAGGCCTAATAGGTCGGGAGAATTTTTTTGTTATTAAATTTAGACGTGTGGGCTATATGTTAGATGAAAGATAAAAGTGGGAGGGAGGGGAGGCTGAAGACTGGGGGGGGTAGAAGTAGAAGTAAGGGGTCGAAAGAGGAGATGACCCCTGCTTGACAGTATGGCATGCCCATGCCACACCAGAGGGGAGTTTGGATGGCGGGTGAGGGAGACGAAGAAGAGTTATCTCCCCCTGCCATGGATAAGGTATACAGTTAGAGTGGGGGAAGAGACTGAAGACTGGGGGAAAAGGCAGAAGCATGGGGACGATAGAGAAGGCGACCTCAGGTGGTCAGTGAGGCAGGCGCGTGCCTCACCAGGTGAAGAGATGGGTTGGCAGGGGAGGGAGGAAACAGAGCATGTCTCCTCTCCCTCCTGCTGGGGATAGGGAATTTAAGATGAATAGGGTAAGGGTACCCCATTCAGCTCGCCATATAGCATTTGGCAGCGGAGCTGCTAGTGGTTCTAGTCCGTTTCCAGGAGCAATCGGACCGAAGCATGATTGTTCATGGGGTGGTTCCCGTCCATTCTGCAGTCTTTACCGTCAAAAGGTCCGGGTTTGCTTGTCGGCGTTTGTGGGGTCTTCCTTGTGACATTTCCCATCCATGTGGTGTTTGCGTCAATGTTGTTTATAGAGTCATTTCTCATTTATTCAACTTTAGGTCCACTTCAGGGTTTAGTGCCTTGATGATCGGAGGCCACTGGGTTCAGGCGTCTTCCGCGGGATGATTTCCTTCGAGGTTTGTTCATTTCCTTATTGTGTCAGTGGTTGATTGCAGTTCGCTGCGATAAGAGCTCTCCGTCTTTTGAACAGGGCCAGTGCATAGCTGGAGAAAGCCTGATATTCTTCCCTGGTATCCAAGATGTGGTGCTCCTGGCCGTATGGTAGATACTGTATTTTGGTGATGAATGCACTGCGGAGGTCGTCATACAGCTGGCAATCATGCATGAGGTGCTGCCAGCTCTCCAGCCCCCCGCAGGTGCAGGTGGGATCTTCTTGTATTCCGAGTAGGGATAGCTTTGCATTCAGAGCTCCATGTCCTGTCAGTAGGTATGTGACTTGTAGGCCCAGGGAAAACCAGGGTGGGAAGTTCGGAAAAACCCGGCCAATGTTGGGCAGAAACTTTCTGGTGATTTCGCCTTTTTGCGAGGTGGCCCATCTATCCTGCCACACCTGCAGCAAGTGAGCATGCAGCTTTTTCTTTTCCATAGTCTTGCTATTGATGATGTCGGTGGTGATCCCAAACATGTCTGTGGGATACCCTTGTCCAGGTGGTGCGTGAGGCCCCGTCGAATGATCTCTAAGTCCAGTGGAAGTACACCAGCAAGGACTTGCAGGGCATGCGTGCTCACTGTGCTGCAAGCTCGAGTAATGGTCAGAAAGATTGATCGGTGAATCGAGTCAATGATTCGTTTACTGACAACAGTTGTGGCTTTTTGATACCACGCGCAAGATGCATACGTGACTATTGGGGTGAAGATGGTTTTATAGAAAAGACGTAGCACCCGTCTGTCTAGGCCCCAGTCTCTGCGAGTGACTCTGGCAACCAATGCAGTGTATCGTCTGACTTTTGTATGCAAATATTTCAGGTGGTCCTGAAATGATAGATTCGGATTTAGAATCATGCCTAGGTACTTTAGCTGCTTTGAGAATTTAATTGTTTTCTGGTCGATCTTGATTTGTGGAAGCCGCCTGAGGTTGAGGCACCCCTTGAGCAGAACGGAGTTTGTCTTTGCAGGGGATATTCTAAGTTGATTTTTCTTTGCCCATTCCTGAAGGGTGGACAGAGCCCGGTTTGCCAGTGTCTCCAGTTGTGTCCTTGAGTCTGCTGTCACTGTCAGTAAGAGGTCATCAGCAAATGCCTGCGATTTTACCTCGTCAAGGTCTATAGCTAGGAAGGAGTCCATTACTATGTTCCACAGTAGTGGTCCAAGGACCGAACCCTGTGGACAGCCACGAAATGTATTCTTGGAGAGGGTCCCATAGAGAGCAACAATCCTGATGGATCTATTTGTGAGGTAGCTCTTGATGACCCTGTAGAGGTTGCCTGGGATCCCAGCAACCCGAAGCCTTGCCAAGATGCTTGGCCACCAAAGTGCATCGAAGGGCCCAGCAAAGTCCACGGCAATCACGAGGAAATACTTCTTGGTGCATCTTGTTACTTGTTCTTGTAGATGTATTAAGGCATCCATGGCTGAGCGACCCCGCCTGAAGCCAAACTGGTTGGGTGAGGCCAGGCCAGCCCTGTCATAATATTGCGCTATTCGTCTATAGAGAAGGCGTTCAAGTAGTTTACTTGCAACTGTGAGAAGTGCGATCGGTCTGTACGATTCTGGGAGGTGTGGTGGTTTGGTCAGATTTTTCAGGATTAGTTTGACGTTTGTTTTCTTCCACGAAGTCGGGAAGGTGCCACATGCACCTTCCAAGGTTTTTGCGGTACTTTGATCCAATCCCGAGGCGGGATTCGAACCCGCAACCGTTGAGTTGCCAGGCAGGCAGCCAAGCGGTTAGAAGGGTTAGTGTTAGTAAAGAATGTAATATATATATAGTATAACAAAAAAAGAAAGGTAAGCTTCCTCTCTCTGTTCTTACTTGAGACTTTCCAAGTGGATAATTGATTTATAAATGAACTGCTAATATAAAACGATAGAACTTAAATAGAACTTTTATCTCTGAGAATCTCGCTATTTAATTCGCACTAGGAATGCTTGACCTCGAATTCGCTTGGCACCCGGGGGCAAGGGCCAGGGAACAGATAGTGAGATCAGTTGCAAAAAAACGTCCCCGTAGGCAAATACACATGGGTATGAGTACCTGTGTTTAAGAGTGTTAAGTTCTTGCTATCTAGAAGTTTTTCAATCAACTGTCCTCTTTTGTCTACATGGAGAGAACCTCATAGGGGATGGTGCCCATTAAAGTGCCCCATAAAAAAAAAAAAAGGAATGGAGAGGGGTAACTGGTTAAATAAATCTTCTATATCTTTCAGTGTATAAAGATCATTAGGTGGAAGACAGAGTGCAACTACTGCAAAGTTAATTCTGCTCCTGATGCAGATGAATATGTTTAAATGGGATGTTAGAGCCAAACCAAAATAGTGTCACCTCCATGAGTAGTTGTTTTTATGATCTTCCTGTATATATATTGTAGTGTTTGATTGCAATGCTTATGTGTAGAGTTAGGTTTGTTTCTTATAAACAAACACTTGCAGGATTGTGGAGAGAACTGAGTTCTTTGATATCATTAAAGCCCATGTCAATTCTCCTGAAAGTGTACACATTACTGATCTTAGTTATTGATTGAAATGCTCTACAATATGCTGCCTGTATAAACCAGTCTGTTTTGAATTTTTCTTTTCTAGGAAAATTTGGTCTACCACAAGTGTCCATATCATCTGCTGCATACAGTTTCCAGGATTGGTTTGCATTAGCAGAGGCATATGATGCAAGAAAAGAAGTTTATACAGCATAAGCCAAAAAAAAAAAAAAAAAAAAAAAAAAAAAAAATCCCATTTCGCACATCCATTTGCTCTAAAAGTTTGTCCAGTTTTTCCTTGAATTTATTTAAGCTATCAACTTCCACAATGACAGATGAAAGTTTGTTTCAACAATCAACTACCCACTGGCTAAAGGCAAATTTCTGCACATCTATTCTACAACTGTCCTTCCTCAATTTGAATTTAAGCCACTTTGGGTTCATCTTCATTAATTTCCATAGTGTTAGTATGTTTCTGTTTGTTGTCAACAGGTTTGGTGGTTTTTGTATTGTTTTTTGGCGGTGCTGAGTCTTTGGCATCTGGTGAGATAATAATGGACGTGTTATTCACCTGCTAAACTTTTGATTTTGCTTGAGTGAAGAGTGTGCATGCCCAGATATTGTTGTTATTATTTGGTTTTTAGGAGCATTAGCAACTAAGGCCGTATTGCTCCGAGGATATGCGGTGGTCATTCCTCTGACCTTTCCGCAACCTCCGTATTTGGTGGTTACGGGCTTGAACCCTGGTCTAATCAAGAAGCATGTGCTACGCACTGCTGCTCCTGCCCACCTGGCTACAGAGGCGCTGTGCATGCCCAGTAAGCTACTGAAATGTTGGGTGGGGGCAGGGGACTGAGATGTCGGTTTGTGTTCCAGTTACTTGTTTTCTGAAATGCTGTTACAGTAGAATATGTTTATATCATTGGGGGTAATGGTATCTGATTTTTAGCTTGTTGGTTTCTGATCTTATTTTCAGTTTTTCTCTCTTTTCCATATGCTGCGATCTCTGAAAAAAAGCAGGGTGGTCTGCTTTGCAGTTCGTGCAACAAGGAGATTGTGTGTTGCATTCATTATTAGAATGTCCTTTTGAGCCACAGGTTTTACTTGCAGTCCTCCCTACTACTACACAGGTAACTTTGACCTATTTACACCTTCTCCCCTTCCCACACTTGGGGTTACTTCAACATGTTATAAATATGCTGAGAACTAATTTTCTAACTTTTTTTATTCACTGATACAGCTTGGCTGAAGTTTGTTCCCCTCAGCCCATTTCACTAGCTCCTATTTGGCACTGCTGCAACTTGTCTGACTTTGTCAATATCATCTCGCCTGCATTTTTCATTACTTTTGTTTTTAAATTCCTCTTGGATTGCTTGTTATTTTATTTCATTTCTTTTTATTTAATCTTATCTTAATTTTTACTTTACATTTCATCTGGTTTTCATTCCTTTCCTTGTTGGTCTCTGTCGGGTCGGCTATGAAATATACGTCAGCCTACTTTTTTACATCTTGCTATGTATATTTCATATCAGAAACAGAGGCCTTGCTTCTTGCTGTATTTCCATTGGTTTTGCCTGCTGACCATTGATTACGAAATTAAAATCACTGGATCAGCATTAAGTACTATATGTATTTTTATTTAACTTTATATTTATTTATATTTTATAGGTATCTATTTATTTTTTCCATTGTTAATATATCTGATGTGGTCAGCATTCCTCCATTTATACTCTAATCTACTTATCTATATATACAGTAGAGATTTTTCAGTATATAGTTAATCCATTAGTAAAAAAAGGAGAAATAAAAAAGGTCACTTTTCTTCCTGAAACTAGCTTAAAGTTCATAAGACTAAGATTACCTTACTTAGGGCGAATGGAAGAAAAAAACTTTGAAAACTAAACATGAACTGAAGTTTGAGAAATCACTTTGTGAATTGCACAAAGAGTCATTGATCACTATAAAGCTTAGTACCTATGGGCATGTTATGTCATCAAAAAGACAGTTCATATACAGATATGGCAGAGCCGGAGCAGATACCTGCCAGAACATTTGCTATTTCCACTAGGAATTATAAGTCCCACACACTGAGTCAAAATCAGAGAGGGTGCAGGTGGGAATTTAACATTCATTTTTAGGAGTTTGTTCCAGATTATTCTACTTTTGTTATCCTGGAAGCAAACTGGATATAAGAATCTTTCTCTGCCTCCTTCCTGACAGTGACCCTGTGCCTTCAGTTTTTTAAAATCCATAAGGTTGTGAGCAGAACTGGCTCAAAGTGTTGTGATGCCTTTAATAAAAACCTTTTGAGTGACTGCACTTCAATTCCAAGTTGTTCAGCATTTAATGACAAAAAATATAACACTTAAAGATGATCCCTGAGGTATTTCTTACTCGAACTTGGAAAGAAGAACAATATCTGTATATTCATCAATTTGTACTGAACAGTACTGGCTTTGTCATTGTTGGGATAATATTTGCTCATTTATTTTTTCAGCCATATCTGTAATGCTACAATGAAAACTGTTATTTTACAGAGGTGCTTATCAATCGTTTTGCTTGCATTGTTCCCAATCATTATTTTCACCATTTCTTTGGTAGCAGGTTTGATAAGTGTCTCACAAATTACTTTAGCAGCTTGGCCTTTGGAATTAAACACAACACTATAAACAAGGCTTTTGCATTTTCATCTCATCACGCTGCACATTAGTTTCTGGGATGCTTGAATGTTGTTCCACTTTACTTCAGTTCTTTGATAGGATTTGTACAGTATTCTTTGATTCAGAATGGCAATTACAGTAGACTGGTTTCATATCTGCATTTGTAAGAATCTCCAAGCATAGGGCACATAATGGAATAGGTATCAACATATCATCACAAGTCTATGAAAATCCAAATTTCAAAATAATTTTCATTGTATTTGCATGACATTTTTGTTTTCTGTGCAGTGGTACTTTTAAAACACTAAGCGATTCATTAATTTGGTCAACATACTATTTGAAGACATATGACTGATTTCATCATAATCACCACTAGTACTTATGCCTCCATCGCTATACATTTTTAACCACTAATCCATGATAGGTTCAATTGGGGGGGAGGGGTTGATTCCAGTTCAAAATTTATATACTTAGGAAATGACTGTCAACTTCCAGAAGTTGCATTCAAAATATAAGAATCCATAGAATCCATATTAGGAATCTGTATCATACATATATGGCAGCAATAATACATGCAAAATCATGGGTTTGATGTGCTAGTTATATTATTTTCTAACACATATTAAAATAAATATATAATTATTAAAATAAAAAATGTTCTTCCATGTACCACTTAAAATCATCTTATATACCAGTGCTGGCACATGTAACACACTTTGGAAACACCATTCATATAGATGTCCAGAAAACACTGTCAACATATAGACAGCACATGACTCATTCTAAAAGTCAATTTTTTTTAGCGCTTTTAAAAAAGTTTCTAAAGTACAAATTCTTTTAAAAACTAAATTTACTCTTACTTCTAAAAGACGATCACCAGGTTTTAATCGGCCATCTTCAATAGCAGCACCTTTGGGAAGGATATTTTTTATATAAATTGGACAATTACCACCTGCAGGATTGTCCCGTGTTGTTATGCTGAACCCAAGACCATCAGCTCCTAGGGCAGGGGAAGAAAAATCAAAACAAGTTTTTTTGTTTTATTCACATGAATTATATTATATATACAGTAGAGCATTAGTTATCAAGAATAATTAATGTCACACCTCTTCCGGATGATTGAACGTAAATTAAATAAATTCTGTTATAATGTATTAAGGTAAAAGAAAAATACTAAATAGTTTGAAAAAAAAAAAAAAAATGAATTTACTTAATTTTAAAAAATAATAATAATAACCTACACATAAATTCGCACATTTACATATGTATATTCGGATAGGTATTCTACTGCAAATTTTGTGGGAAAAAATTTTAAGCAATTTTTTAAAATAATGTTCGATTGTTTTTTGTGACTTTTTTTTTTTTTTGCTGCGAAATCACTCACGTTCCTTAATAATATTAATTTGATTATATTGCATTCTTCCCAGTTTTCAGTGCATTTCAGTGCTGTTTCTTTTCATTGACATTTTACCATAAAAAACTGAGAAAAATAATAAATCGCACAGTTCAAACCGATATTATTCTTATCTAATCTAGAGCTAAACTAAACATAATGTGAAATGAAGAGAAAAAATATGTCATTGAAAATTAAGTTAACGGAAGCGAATGACTAAACTATCACTCATGGTTTCCGAGAAAACCCATTAGTCCTAATCTAACATTTCACCAGATATACAACATAAAAACAACAGACAGAAATACTCATTTAACATACCATTAATGAATAAATTTTAGGGGGGGGGGAAGAAAACCAGCCTTTCAAATTATTATACTACCATTAATAAAAAAAAAAAAGAAAATCAGCCTTTCCAATTATTATACTACCATTAATAAAAAAAAATAAGAAAATCAGCCTTTCAAATTATTATACTATCTTTAATAAAAAAAAAAAATAATAAATAAGAAAAAGCAGCCTTTCAAATTATTGCGGATAACCGACGTTCTACTGCATATTTATTTATTTAGTAAAACCTGGCACTTTACAAGCCTAAACTATTAAAAAGCGCCTCCGTAGCCAGGTGGGAACGAGCAGCATTGCATAACACACGCTTCTTGATTAGACCGGGGTTCGAGCCCGTCACCACCAAATACAGAGTATGCGGAAAGGTCAGGGAATTACAAACGCATATTCCCGGAGCAATATGGCCTTAGTTGCTAATGCTCTTAAAAACCAAATAACAAACAAACAAACTATTAAAAAAGCAAACCAGCATTAGTATTAGCATTAGTAGAGACATATGATGCAAGAAAGCAAGCTTATACAGCATCAGCCAAAAAAAAACAAAAAAAAAAAAAACACACACTTCCACTTCACCCCTCCGTTCGATCATAATACCTGTCCAGCTGAGCCTTAAATTTATTTAGGTTATCAACTTCCACAACAAGGGATGGAAGTATGTTCCACCAACCAACTACCCGCTGGCTAAAGGCAAATTTCCGCACATCTGTCTTTCCTCAATCTGAATTTATGCCCTCTCAGGTGATTATTCTGAGCAAAGGGAAGAATCCCATCGGCATTGAGTATGCTCAAACCATTCAAGGCTTTATACACCTCTACCAGATTACCTTGCCAGTGCCTAGTCTCAAGACACTGTAATTTGCAGAACTTAAGCCTTTCTTCGTAAGAGCAACCCTTTGTTCCATTCACTAATCTTGTTGCCCTTCTCGGTACTTGTTCCAACAGCTCTACATCCTTCTTGAAATGAGGCCTCCAGACCTGTATACAGTACTCAAGGTGTGGCCTGACCATTGCCTTATACAAGGGAATAATCACCTCCTTATCCCTGCTAGAAATATTCCTGTATATCATTGACAAGACACCATGAGCTGCTCTTGCAGCTCGTCTGCACTGCTCAGAGAACTTCATATCTGCCTGCACAATTACCCCCAGGTCCTTTTCATTCTCTACCACTGTCAGTGTAGTACCACAGAGTTGATACGTTGCTCTGGGGTTGCTGTTTCCCATATGTAGTACTTTACATTTGTCAATGTTAAACTTCATTTGCCACCTCTCAGCCCATCTGCTCAACCTTTCCAGATCCTGTGCCAGCAGCATAGTGTCAGTAGTGTCCTTGACAACCCTGCCAACCTTCGTATCATCTGCAAACTTGGACGTTAAGCTTGTTATACCATCATCAATATCATTTATAAATACAGAAAACAATAATGGACCCAACACTGAACCCTGAGGGACTCCACTAATAACATTAGTCCACGATGAGTCTTTGATTACCACTCTCTGTCTTCTCCCCCTCAACCACCCCTTTATCCATTGCACCAATTTGCCTCCAATGCCACACTGCTCCAATTTGTGCAGCAGTCTTCCATGTGCAACAGTATCAAAAGCCTTTCTAAGATCCAAGTATATAATATCAAAGTTATTCCCTGCATCCAGTTCTTTTGTGACTGCATCATAGTATCCAATAAAATTGGTCAGGCAAGACTTCCCCTTAACAAAACCATGCTGTGTCCCAGCTATAACTGAAGTCTTGTCTAGATGATCCTGCAGTGCTTCTTTAACCCGTGCCTCCATTAATTTTCTGGGAACAGAAGTTAAACTCACAGGTCTATAATTACTTGTGTCAGCCTTTGATCCTCCTTTGTGAACTGGGGTCACATTTGCAGATCTCCAGTCTATGGGTACCCTGCCTGAGTCCAAGGAAGCTCTCATAATTATGGCTAAGGGTTTGCTTACTTCTTTAATATAACTGGATAGATCCCATCCACCCCAGGTGTATTTCTTGTGTTTATCTTGAACAACATCTCCTCCACTTTACTCTCAGTTATTACAAGATTATCTAGCTTACTGGCAGAGTTGAATACACCTCGGGCATTCCCCTCGCTCAATAACTCCTCATGTGTGAATGTCGATGCAAAATATTCATTTAGTTTGTTAGCTACCTGAACAGGATCATCAACAGTTGAACCATCGATATCAAGTGGACCAATCTGATTCATTTCCTTCCTTCTACAGTTTACATAAGTAAAGAACTCTTTGCTGTTTTTCTTTGCATCCTTTGCCAAAGATTTCTCATAATCTGCATGCAGAGAAGAAAAATGCATGTATCCCATGCATTTTTCTTCTCCTCTGCCATATGTCTCATTAGTTCATCTGACATCCATTTAGGCCTAAACCTTGAACAACATTTCATAGTTGGTATGTAAAGCCTAGTAGCTTCCAAGGTAAGTTCTTTGAATGCTTCCCATTTTGAATTTGCTGTTGGTAACATCATCAGTTGGTCCCACTGTATAGAATTTAAATACTGTCTCAGACCATCGTAGTTGCCTTTACGAAAGCAAAAACCCTTCCCCTTTACCCCCGATGGTAGACACATCTTTGAGTAATCTCACTTCGGCACACTGTGATCACTGCCACCTAGTGGTTCCTTTATCTGCAGATTCTTAATGCATGAAGAATCACTACTGATAATCAAATCAAGAGTATTACTCCCTCTAGTTGCCTCCTGAACATGCTGATGTAGAAAACAATCATCCAATAAATCCACAAAAGCCTTCCTAGTGTGTGAGTGACCAACCCACAAATTCCAGTCAATATCTGGGAAATTAAAATCCCCCATTATAAGACTCTGATTTACTGGCCCACACTATTTCCCTGAACAATGTCTTATTATACTCATCGGAGTCATTAGGCCTATAGCACACTCCTACTCTCAATTTTGATCTCCCAATGCTTATGTCACACCAAACTGACTCGACACTGCGCTGTCCAGCGATGTCGACTGGCTTCACTTCCATGGATTTTATGTGTTTCTTAACTAATAGCATAACCCCTACTCCCTTCCTATCCTGTCTGTACACATTGTACTCCCCAAATTCCAATTCTGCATTCCTTATATCTGTGTGACACCATGTCTCTGATATCCCAACAATATCTGCCTTTGATGTTTTGAGCAATACCTCAAATTCATCAAATTTATTTACCAAACTCCTAGCATTGGTGTACACGCAAGTATACATGCACCTGTTCCCAATTCTTAGCTACCCTAACACAACCCATGTGTTTACTTGTAATGCAATGACTCCCAGCAGTCTCTGAAATATCCTGCATCTTGTTTTCCAGGCTTCTGCTCATTCCAACAGAAGCAGTGTGCAAGAATCACTTTCACCTCTGCCAGTGGCTTCTGTTAATCTATTAGTCCTTGTATCCCCCCCAAGCTAGCAGTTTTCCGACCCACCTAACACTGCCTCGAAAGCATCAGCAAATATTCTTGCACCCTCTCCTGTTAACAAGTACAGACAGACTAGGCTGAAAAAAATTCTACCCCTTGAGCCTTGAACAATCTTTCCAGGGCCGAATTGATCGACAAGGCTTTCATCATATACTCCCTCCTATCGTGTCTGGGCAGAATTGCAGACACTTTCAAATTCAACCTTAGAATCATAGTATCAATGATTCAGTCTTTGAGAATCCATGCAAAAGAGAATGACATTTCTCTCCTAATCTGTTTTTGCAGGCACAGGATTTAAACTGCATAGGTAATGCAATTATCTTAATCACAGCAGAAAAAACTTGATTCCATTACTTTCAAACAGATAGTTTTGCCAAAAGGCTAATCAGCCATTTTTTAAAAGATCAGACTACTATAGCAACCTGTTTCAGGTCTACCTGGTTCCTCATCTAGTAGCAGGTGCTTGCTGATGACAAATATGCATACTAAACTTTATTTTAAAATGGCTGTAAAGATGTTGTTCAGTGAGAACTGCCATGCAGCATACAAAATCACTTTTCAAAGTTATAATATAACTAAAACTATCTGTTTAAATAATATAATAATAGGACAACTTCTTCCAAATGCACATTTTTTCTGCTAAGATAATTAAGACCATTTCATGATCCATGCAGTTTAAATCCAGCTGGCTGGAAAAAACACATGAAAGAAAATGGCAGTCATTATAAATTAATTCAGTCATTTCTACTTAAATATTTATTGAAATATGCTCTTCTAAACTGCTCAAGCACTAGGTATACCTCTCTAAAATCTGGAAAATTTAACTCCAGCATTTCTCAATCCATGAGAGTGTCAGACTTCAAAGAGTATGCACTTTCCTAAAGTATTGCACTGACATTCTGGATAGTTCATATTAAATAATTTTAAAAAAATAATGTTTAAGAATACCATTAACAAATGGGGAATTGGGATATTAACCACTTAACCCATTCGCAATTGTGCAGGGCACGACAAACCCACTAATACTAATCCCCCACTCCCTTTTAAATTAAAAAAAAAAAATTCTGAACTTCAAGAGATTATGTCAACCCTCAAATTAGACAATTAATTTAGGGACTCCTCATCTGAAAAGGCTCTATAACAGAAAGTACACTGCTTGGACCACAATTTGGTTAGAAACAGAAGCTTTTTTTATGGGAAATATAAAATCCCAGTTCATTAAAAAGGCCTCTGTGGTCATGAAATCTATCCATAATTGATGGCAACTCTGACCAATTATAACTTTATAAACATAAGTAATTACAAATAAAATAAATAAGTAAAATAGACTTATAAAGTGTAGATAATTTAAAATATACATATGAATTCCTATCAAATCATATAAAACTTGGATTAAAAATTATATATATAAAAGCATTAAACCCATACTACTATGACACTTTAAAATACTATGCATTAAAAGCGTTAAACCTGTACTACTGTAAAACTGAAGCTTTCGGCAGCATCTGCTGCCTTCCTCAACATAAGTAGTGCTGCATCAACAATTTATTATAAAGTACCAAGCCTTCCCAGCAGACCCAGGATGTACTTTGTACCTGTGCATACTCCATTTCCCATATGTCAGCCCCGGAAGTGGCACAGGGCTGAACGACCTTAAAACGTCCATCCCTATCCAGGATAACGTCTCAAACATTACATTAATCCTACAACCCTTATCCCTATTCAAGCTAAAATCACCCAAGGAACAAATCCTTAGCCTCTCCAGCCACTTTTGGTTCCAAAAACCTTCTACTTTATCTGTAATTTTTTTTTTTTTTTTTTATGAAACCCCCAAACACGAAAGGTATCAAAACCTATAGTACTTAGTACCGTGCATGGGTTGAAGGAGAAGTATGGGGGGGAGGGAGATGCCGGAAACTTTGCTCTAGAGACTAAACATGGGTTTCACCACTTCAAGCCTCCAATAAGCAAAGTGGTGGTATTTCACCGGTTGATGAAAGTCATCTACCACCTATTACAGCTCCTTCAGCTGTTATACCATGCCCAGTTTCCCAGGCATGTTCCACCACAGCTGACCCCGAGATATTAGCCAACCTAAGCACACTACTATGCTCCCCCAGTCTATCAAGTAATCTGCGCTTAGTCCCAACTACATAATATCCCCCACAGGTGTGGAGAGGGCTATATCAGATATTTCTGAAACCACTGCCAATGAGCGGATGAAAACTGTGTGTATTTTAGGCTGGGAACGTCAGATATCACCTAATTTATTATCGGTGCAAAGGAGGGCTTTGCAGGAGCTACAGCAGGATGAGAGTATCACTGTGTTGTCAATTGTTCCAATTATAAAGGGGAGCCACTATTAAGCCAAATTCTCAATTGGCTTAATAGTGGCTCCCCTTTATAAAGTTTACCTCCGAGGTCTAGTGGGGGGGGGGTGCTTTGCCATTTTTGGATGTCTGGATTTACAGGGTGGGCCGACAATTAAAAACAAGAGTGTTTAGGAAGGAAATGTGTGAGGCCCAGTATACTCATTATAGTTCTGCCCAGACTGGAGGTCATAAGAAGAGTGTGGTTAGGGCTTTAATGAGCAGGGCTTGGTCGCACTTCTCTTCCTCGGAGGATGGGGAGGAAGAAATCAAGCGGGTCACAGCTGACCGTATGAGATGTGGATACCCCCAGAACGTGACCGAAGGTTGTTGTGGACATGGTACTTGGAGGGAGTACCTGGTTCCACCACGTACATTCCCTACTATCTGGGCATGTTGCAGCCAATAGCCTGCATTTTACAGTCTTACCAATTACGTTGTGCGCAGCTTCTGGGTCAGAAGCTGCGCACGGTGATGGCGGCATTTAAAGACCCTGTTGTGGGAGTTGAAAACAGTGGGGTTGTCTATAAAATTCAGTGTCTGGATTGTGGGGGATGTTACATAGGTGAGACTAAGCACAGATTACGCGACAGACTGGGGGAGCATAGTAGGGCGCTTAGGTTGGCTGATGTCTCGGGGTCGGTCGTGGCGGAACATTCCTGGGAAACTGGGCCTGGTATAACAGCCGAAGGAGCTGTAATTACAGATAAGGTAGAAGGTTTTGGGAACCAAAAGTGGCTGGAGAGCCAAAGGATTTATTCCTTGGGTGATCTTAGCTTGAATAGGTAAAAGGGTTGTAGGATTAATGTAATGTTTGAGATCGTTATCCTGGATAGGGATGAACGTTTTAAGGTTGTACAGTCCCATGCCACTTCCGGTTCTGACATATGGGAAACGGGGTATGTGCAGGTACCACAGTACATCCTGGGAAGGCTTGGTACTTTATAATGAATTGTTGATGCAGTACTACTTATGTTGAGGAAGGCAGCAGATGCTGCCGAAAGCTTCAGTTTTACAGTAGTACGGGTTTAACGCTTTTATATGTATAGTATTTTTTCAAAATTTTATATGATTTGTATATTCATATGTTTATATTAAATTATCTAGACTTTACAGTCTATTTTACTTATTTATTTTAGTTGTAATTAAATTTCACATATGTTTATAAAGTTATAATTGGTCAGAGTTGGCAGCATCAATTATGGATAAAAGCCCAGATTACGAAAATATTATGGCTTTGTTCAGGAGACATTATGATTTATGATCTCTCTCTCTCTCTCTCTCTCTCTCATATTAGAGCCAGAAAATGTAATTTGAGACATAAGTTTCTCAAATTACATTTTATGGAATCTCACTGGACTTTCTTCCTAACAGTCCTGGTCATGTGGGTGTTGAACATGGAAAAGGTAGTATTACAAAACTATTTGAAATATTTGAAAAATGATTAACTATACTCATTTTAAAAAACTCAATATGAGGAAAACCATATTCAGAATGATCAGTAAAACCTATAATAGAAGTACAGAGGAAGGAAACAAAAAGAAAAGATAAAAAAAATTAATTTGATGTAGAGTGTAATTCATTAGTGATACCACCATTCAAGAAACTTGTGTGCTTTAATAACTTTTTACTCTTATAAAGAACTTGTGTTGGCGATGGTGATTATGGGCTTCTATGAGAGTTGTTATATTTGCCACTTATTAATTCACTTAGAAAATTCTGGGTTCAAAATAGAAATTGACCAATGTCAAGAGACATTTTCTTAAAGCCATGGATAGACAAATGGAATAGTCCAGTTCAGCAGTTTTTTTTCCCCCCATCATGCAAAACATGCACAGTGAACCTAATAAATCCTACAGCCATAATATGGGGTACAATACTGGTACTCTATCTCATTTCAAACTTTTGATGGTACTTCTGTCAAAAGGAGGTCTTCGAATTTTAATCAATCTCTCCACCACAAAACTATATTGCAGATCTATTCTACAATTATTATTTCTTAGTTAAAACTTATGTATATTACTTAAAAATAAGAGAAAAATCATCCTCTGGATTGATTTGGTTGACCTCTAATTGAGGTCAACCAAATCAATCCAGAGGATGATAATGCAGATCAAAATTTTGAGGTTCCAAAAGTTACACTAAAAAGCAGACAGGAAGGCATAAACTTAGCCAAGCAATTAGAATCTTATTTTTTGAATGCAGATCATTCGACTGAAAGGAGCACAAAGCTGAAAAGGAAGCTTCAAACATGCTTAGCTCCATACTATGATATTAACAAAGATCTATCAAGCAAAAGCAAACAAAGCCAGGTTACTGATTTTTTTTTTTTTTTTTTTTAAAGAGAGCAGAAGATACACGAAATCTAGATACTGCAGAAGAAAGATCAGGTGAAGATAATCACCTTCTGATTTTTCACTGTTGCACTGTTGTCATGCAACAGAGAGAACATTCTCATCTGATTGTGCTCAGAAGTGATGAAGAGGAAGAAAATTAAAAGAAAGTACATTCTGATGTGTGTGTGTGTGTATCACAGACTGTGAGACGTTTGTTCGATTATTACTATTTTTAATAAAAATGAAGTTTCCGATAGTTTAAAAAAAAATGGTGTATTTTTGTTAGCTTTTGGGATGCAACCCCTTTTTTGTACTGGTTCTTGATCCCATTTAGCATGGTTTCGCACGACATGATATTTGATAGCAACCTAACTGCAGTGTTATCAAGGTTTACCTGTACGTGGTGATTTCAAAACCTTGCACAGACAGTTCTGCTATAATGCATTCGCATTTTCGCAATACAAATTTGTTCCAACGCAACTGATATATTAGGAAACAATGAGAATATAACATGATTTTCGCGTTGATCATGCACAATTTTGTCTGCAAGTAATACCAGGTGAACGCAAAACCCGCACCAAGCTGAACATAGCGACCTGCACAGCAATACATGCAAGTTTATGAAGCATTAAAAATGTCAAATACATGCGAGCTATATTTCCCATTTACTGTAGTTATATTGGTCGGAGACACACTGTTGTCATTCGCTGTATTCACAAGTTAACAGGTGATATTGTAGGCTGACTCACGTTTTCGGGAGCTCACATTTTTCAGTACGAACAGAAATTTTGAGGCATGAGCAGAGGAGTATATTTCTGGAGATCACTACCATAAAACAATATGCAGTTCCCAGTTTATTGTACTTTTCTGTTAGTGTAATCTAATTATAAAAGGGTAGTAACCTCAATCTTACTGCATTTGCAATAATACCGACAGCTGGAATTCTGTGGATTTTTACGTGTTTCCCCTTCCATGAAATCTTCAATCATATAAAAAACAAATAAATTTTCAGAATCTTCTCTTCATAAACTTGTCTCACTTGCGCAATTTGTGCATCCCATGTTCCTTGTTATTGTTTGCTTATCTTTTTTACTGTTTTAAATTTTACAATAAAAATAATAATAATGTCAAGTGAATAGAAATATCAGTCAAACAAACTTCATATCTTGCAAAGGTATAGTGCTATATTTACTATAATATTAGCATTAGCATTAGTAGAGGCATATGATGCAAGAAAGCAAGCTTATTCAGCATCAGCCAAAAAAAAAAAAAAAAACCCTCTCCCATTTCACCCCTCCGTTCGTTCGAAATACCTGTCCAGTTGAGCTTTAAATTTGTTTAGGCTATCAACTTCAACAACAAGTGATGGAAGTCGGTTCCACCAACCAACCACCCGCTGGCCAAAGGCAAATTTCCGCACATCTATCCGACATCCGTCCTTCCTCAATTTGAATTTATGCCCTCTGAGGTGATTATTCTGAGAAAGATGAAGAATCCCATTGGCATTGAGCATGCTCAAACCATTCAAAGCCTTATACACCTCTATCAGATCACCTCGCCGGTGCCTAGTCTCCAGACTCTGTAATTTGCAAAACTTAAGCCTTTCTTCGTAAGAGCAACCCTTTGTTCCATTTACTAATCTTGTTGCCCTTCTCTGTACCCGTTCCAGCAGCTCTACATCCTTCTTGAAATGAGGCCTCCAGACCTGTATACAGTACTCAAGATGTGGCCTAACCATTGCCTTATACAAGGGAATAATCACCTCCTTATCCCTGCTAGAAAAATTCCTGTATATCATTGACAAGACACCATGAGCTACTCTTGCAGCTCGTCTGCACTGCTCAGAGAACTTCATATCTGCCTGCACAATTACCCCCAGGTCCTTTTCATTCTCCACCACTGTCAGTGTAGTACCGCAGAGTTGATACATTGCTCTGGGGTTACTGTCACCCATATGTAGTACTTTACATTTGTCAATGTTAAACTTCATTTGCCACCTCTCAGCCCATCTGTTCAACCTTTCCAGATCCTGTTGCAGCAGCATAGCGTCAGTAGTGTCCTTAACGACCCTGCCAACCTTTGTATCATCTGCAAACTTAGACATTAAACTTGATATCCCATCATCAATATCATTCATAAACACCGAAAACAACAATGGACCCAACACTGAACCTTGAGGAACTCCACTAATAACATTAGTCCACGTTGAGCAGTGTCCATTGATTACCACTCTCTGTCTTCTGCCACTCAACCATCCCCTTATCCATAGCAGCAATTTGCCTCCAATGCCACACTGCTCCAATTTGTGCAGCAGTCTTCCATGTGCAACAGTATATAAAAGCCTTTCTAAGATCCAAATATATAATATCAAAGTTATTCCCTGCATCCAGTTCTTTTGTGACTACATCATAGTATCCAATCAAATTGGTCAGGCAAGACCTGCCCTTAACAAAACCATGCTGCGTCTGAGCTATAACTGAATTCTTGTCTAGATGATCCTGCAGTGCTTCTTTAACCAGTGCCTCCATTAATTTACCTGGAACAGAAGTTAAACTAACAGGTCTATAATTACTTGTGTCAGCCTTTGATCCTCCTTTGTGAATTGGGGTTACATTTGCACATCTCCAGTCTATGGGTACCTCCCCTGAGTCCAAAGAAGCTCTCATAATTATGGCTAGGGGTTTGCATACTTCCTTTGCTGCCTCCTTTAATATAACTGGATAGATCCCATCCACCCCAGGTGCCTTTTTTATGTTTATCCTCAACAATCTCTCCTCCACTTTCCTCTCAGTTATTACAAAATCATCCAGCTCACTGCCAATGTTTACTTTACCTTCATCATTCTCCTTCCTGAATAACTCCTCATGCGTGAATGTAGATGCAAAATACTCGTTTAGATTGTTAGCCACCTGAGCAGGATCCTCAACTGTTGAACCATCAATATCCAGTGGACCAATCTGATTCATCCATTTCATTCTCGAGTTCAAGTATGTAAAGAACTCCTTTCTGTTTTTCTTTGCATCCTTTGCCAAGGATTTTTCGTAGTCTGCCTTTGCCTGCCTAATCTCCTTTGTGACTTGGTTACAGACCAACTTATATCTATCATAGGCTTCCATGTCACCCATTAATTTGTATGTATCCCATGCATTTTTCTTCTCTGCCACATGTCTCATTAGTCCATCTGACAACCATTTAGGCCTAAACCTTGAACAATATTTCTTAGTTGGTATGTAAAGCCTGGTAGCCACCAAGATTAGTTCCTTGAATGCTTCCCATTTTGAGTTTGCTCTTGGTAACATCATCAGTTGGTCCCACTGTATAGAATTTAAATACTGTCTCAGACCATCATAGTCGCCTTTACGAAAACAAAAACCCTTCCCTTTACCTCTGATGGTAGTTACCTCCTTGAGTAAATCCCACTTCAACACACTGTGTGATCACTGCCACCTAGTGGTTCATTTATCTGCAGGTTCTTAATGCATGAAGAATCACTACTGATAATCAGATCAAGAGTATTGCTCCCTCTTGTTGCCTCACGAACATGCTGATGTAGAAAACAATCATCCAATAAATCCACAAAAGCCTTGCTAGTGTGCGAGTGACCAACCCACAAATTCCAGTCAATATCTGGGAAATTAAAATCCCCCATTATAAGACTCTCTGATTTACTGGCCCACTCTATTTCCCTGTACAATATATTATTATACTCATCAGAGTCATTAGGCCTATAGCACACTCCTACTCTCAATTTTGATTTCCCTATGCTTATGTCACACCAAACTGACTCGACACTGCCCTGTCCATCGATGTCAACTGGCTTCACTTCCTTTGACTTTATGTGTTTCTTAATTAATAGCATAACCCCTCCTCCCCTCCTGTCCTGTCTATCCTTTCTATATACATTGTATTCCCCAAATTCCAGTTCCGCATTACTTATATCTGTGTGACACCACGTCTCTGATATCCCAACAATATCTGCCTTTGATGTTTTGAGCAATACCTCAAATTCATCAAATTTATTTACCAAACTCCTAGCATTGGTGTACACGCAGGTATACATGCACCTGTTTCTAAATAAATAAATAAATATTTATTTATTTATTAGAAATTTCAGCTGTTTAAACTTGTGTTAGCAATTTTATTAAGTTTAACTTTTTTTTAGTGTTTTACTTACCAGACTGAACAGTTTTTTGATTGCTCTGCCCCATCCCTATTTTTCCCATAAGCCCTGTTGTTTTTTATGTGCGAAATACCATAATGCAGAGATTTTTAGGAACACATGTACCACGTTATAGCAGAACTAACTGTAATTAGACAGTAATTACTAATATGAATGATTCTTTATGCTTGCAACCAATCTTCTACAGTTTTCAGCAATATCACATTCTTTCTAAAAATATTTCTAAAACTGTATACTTTATGTAATGGACAATCCTTGTATAACCATTAAGTGGCCGTTAGATGGCAATTACATAAAGCTAAATTATATAACTCTAAACATGTAATGGAACAATTTAGGGAGTCTGGGTGCGAGGTTGGCCTGTGCAGGTATTGCTCCTTAAAGCTCTTCAAACAGAGAAGTTTTTCCTGATTTATTTTCTGCTTTATTAGTTTAAATTGTCATATTAACTTATTTTCTAGAGTAGCTTTATATTCCTAGTTACGATACTTAGTTTAAAGTTTAACTTAGACAGAGATTTCGTAGATATTACTTAGTATCGGTAACGGTATCAAATCCACGTGTCACAAATTGAACGAGAGGTCTTTTAACCAAATTTAGTCGATTTATTAACCAATTGTTATATCAAATTATCTTTTATAAGTAGATTATAGACCTAGTCAGGATCCTTAGTTTATTCTAAATTGAGATAGCGAGATTTGGAAGCTAATCAATACTTACGAGTCCGTAGAAGTACCGTTCGAGAATTCCCGCCATTTTTACACGATAGCATAAGCTTAGTGTAGTATACTGCATAATATAATATTGTCAATTAATCAGTAAATCTATTAATCTTGATAAACTTTATTGTCAATTAAATTGTATTTTTAACTCTATAAATATATATAACGACTTAATCGTAACAAATAATTAATACATAACTATAGTGGTACACGTGATACGGAAGTTGTATAAAGGGAACACTAGATACCGAAAAAAAAAAAAAAAAAAAAAAAATATATATATATATATATATATATAACATAACTGTTTTGGGATATAACTTAAGGATTTAATTTTTGTTTTAAATTTTATTGAATTAAATTGGAATCATGACTCTGACCAGAGCAGCAAAGCAAAAGGCTCAAGCTAATGGGAGTGCTGTGGTTCAGGGGAGAACTGAGGGGGGCAGTTGCCCTCTGAATCACAGTCTATTAAAATGCACTGTTTGCTTGATGTTTGCGGAGCAGTCGGGTACGGGACATGATACTGCCAAGGGGGATGTCTTTGTGTGTGCACGATGTAAGGAGTGCAAGGAAATCAGGCGACAACTCAGCGTTGTTATGGGCCTTTTATGAGACCTTGAAGGACAGGGTGGATGCCCTCGAAGGAAATAAATTGAGGGGCCCATCAAGCTCTCAGCTGCCCACATCAACGCCAGAGCTTGCACTTGGTCATCAGGCAACACAGGGGCAGCCCCCTAGGCAGAATGCGCTGGTCCCACAGGAACTAGTAGTTGTTGGTGACTCTATTGTCAGGGAAACGGGGAACATGCTTTGTGAAAAGGATAGGTGGAATAGGACCAGGGTATGTCTGCCAGGGGCAAAGGTTGATGACGTTGTAGAGCGGATATCATCTTTTAAGGGCACAAAAGGTGATATAGTTGTACACGTTGGCACAAATGATATTAAGAGTAGGAGACCGGCGGAATTACTTAGCAAGTACAAGTCACTGTTGAAAAAAAGCCGTGAATTAGGGTTGAACTTGAAAGTGTCTGCAATTCTGCCCAGACACGATAAGAGGGAGTATATGATGAGAGCCTTGTCGATCAATTCGGCCCTGGAGGGATTGTGCAAGGCTCAAGTGGTAGAATTTTTTTCAGCCTGGACTGTACTTGTTAACAGGAGAGATTGCTTCTACAGGGATGGGATACACTTAAATAGAAAGGGTGCAAGAATTTTTGCTGATGCTGTCGAGGCAGTGTTAGGTGGGTCGGAAAACTGCTAGTTGGGGGGATACAAGGACTAATAGATTAACAGTAGCCACTGGCAGAGGTGGAAGTGATTCTTGCACTGCTTCTATTCAAATGAGCAGAAGTCTGAAAAACAAGATGCAGGATATTTCAGAGACTGCTGGTAGTCATTGCGTTACAAGTAAACACATGGGTTGTGTTAGGGTAGCTAAGAATAGAAACAGGTGCATGTATACCTGCGTGTACACCAATGCTAGGAGTTTGGTAAATAAATTTGATGAATTTGAGGTATTGCTCAAAACCTCAAAGGCAGATATTGTTGGGATATCAGAGACGTGGTGTCACACAGATATAAGTAATGCGGAACTGGAATTTGGGGAATACAATGTATATAGAAAGGATAGACAGGACAGGAGGGGAGGAGGGGTTATGCTATTAATTAAGAAACACATAAAGTCAAAGGAAGTGAAGCCAGTTGACATCGATGGACAGGGCAGTGTCGAGTCAGTTTGGTGTGACATAAGCATAGGGAAATCAAAATTGAGAGTAGGAGTGTGCTATAGGCCTAATGACTCTGATGAGTATAATAATATATTGTACAGGGAAATAGAGTGGGCCAGTAAATCAGAGAGTCTTATAATGGGGGATTTTAATTTCCCAGATATTGACTGGAATTTGTGGGTTGGTCACTCGCACACTAGCAAGGCTTTTGTGGATTTATTGGATGATTGTTTTCTACATCAGCATGTTCGTGAGGCAACAAGAGGGAGCAATACTCTTGATCTGATTATCAGTAGTGATTCTTCATGCATTAAGAACCTGCAGATAAATGAACCACTAGGTGGCAGTGATCACACAGTGTGTTGAAGTGGGATTTACTCAAGGAGGTAACTACCATCAGAGGTAAAGGGAAGGGTTTTTGTTTTCGTAAAGGCGACTATGATGGTCTGAGACAGTATTTAAATTCTATACAGTGGGACCAACTGATGATGTTACCAAGAGCAAACTCAAAATGGGAAGCATTCAAGGAACTAATCTTGGTGGCTACCAGGCTTTACATACCAACTAAGAAATATTGTTCAAGGTTTAGGCCTAAATGGTTGTCAGATGGACTAATGAGACATGTGGCAGAGAAGAAAAATGCATGGGATACATACAAATTAATGGGTGACATGGAAGCCTATGATAGATATAAGTTGGTCTGTAACCAAGTCACAAAGGAGATTAGGCAGGCAAAGGCAGACTACGAAAAATCCTTGGCAAAGGATGCAAAGAAAAACAGAAAGGAGTTCTTTACATACTTGAACTCGAGAATGAAATGGATGAATCAGATTGGTCCACTGGATATTGATGGTTCAACAGTTGAGGATCCTGCTCAGGTGGCTAACAATCTAAACGAGTATTTTGCATCTACATTCACGCATGAGGAGTTATTCAGGAAGGAGAATGATGAAGGTAAAGTAAACATTGGCAGTGAGCTGGATGATTTTGTAATAACTGAGAGGAAAGTGGAGGAGAGATTGTTGAGGATAAACATAAAAAAGGCACCTGGGGTGGATGGGATCTATCCAGTTATATTAAAGGAGGCAGCAAAGGAAGTATGCAAACCCCTAGCCATAATTATGAGAGCTTCTTTGGACTCAGGGGAGGTACCCATAGACTGGAGATGTGCAAATGTAACCCCAATTCACAAAGGAGGATCAAAGGCTGACACAAGTAATTATAGACCTGTTAGTTTAACTTCTGTTCCAGGTAAATTAATGGAGGCACTGGTTAAAGAAGCACTGCAGGATCATCTAGACAAGAATTCAGTTATAGCTCAGACGCAGCATGGTTTTGTTAAGGGCAGGTCTTGCCTGACCAATTTGATTGGATACTATGATGTAGTCACAAAAGAACTGGATGCAGGGAATAACTTTGATATTATATATTTGGATCTTAGAAAGGCTTTTGATACTGTTGCACATGGTAGACTGCTGCACAAATTGGAGCAGTGTGGCATTGGAGGCAAATTGCTGCTATGGATAAGGGGATGGTTGAGTGGCAGAAGACAGAGAGTGGTAATCAATGGACACTGCTCAACGTGGACTAATGTTATTAGTGGAGTTCCTCAAGGTTCAGTGTTGGGTCCATTGTTGTTTTCGGTGTTTATGAATGATATTGATGATGGGATATCAAGTTTAATGTCTAAGTTTGCAGATGACACAAAGGTTGGCAGGGTCGTTCAGGACACTACTGACGCTATGCTGCTGCAACAGGATCTGGAAAGGTTGAACAGATGGGCTGAGAGGTGGCAAATGAAGTTTAACATTGACAAATGTAAAGTACTACATATGGGTAACAGTAACCCCAGAGCAATGTATCAACTCTGCGGTACTACACTGACAGTGGTGGAGAATGAAAAGGACCTGGGGGTAATTGTGCAGGCAGATATGAAGTTCTCTGAGCAGTGCAGACGAGCTGCAAGAGTAGCTCATGGTGTCTTGTCAATGATATACAGGAATTTTTCTAGCAGGAATAAGGAGGTGATTATTCCCTTGTATAAGGCAATGGTTAGGCCACATCTTGAGTACTGTATACAGGTCTGGAGGCCTCATTTCATGAAGGATGTAGAGCTGCTGGAACGGGTACAGAGAAGGGCAACAAGATTAGTAAATGGAACAAAGGGTTGCTCTTACGAAGAAAGGCTTAAGTTTTGCAAATTACAGAGTCTGGAGACTAGGCACCGGCGAGGTGATCTGATAGAGGTGTATAAGGCTTTGAATGGTTTGAGCATGCTCAATGCCAATGGGATTCTTCATCTTTCTCAGAATAATCACCTCAGAGGGCATAAATTCAAATTGAGGAAGGACGGATGTCGGATAGATGTGCGGAAATTTGCCTTTGGCCAGCGGGTGGTTGGTTGGTGGAACCGACTTCCATCACTTGTTGAAGTTGATAGCCTAAACAAATTTAAAGCTCAACTGGACAGGTATTTCGAACGAACGGAGGGGTGAAATGGGAGAGGGTTTTTTTTTTTTTTTTTTTTTTTTGGCTGATGCTGAATAAGCTTGCTTTCTTGCATCATATGCCTCTACTAATGCTAATGCTAACAATCATTCCCCCCAATTATCTCTCTCCCCCCCTCTCTCTCTCCCTGTCCCCCCACCAGCAACATTCTTATTTCTTACATATCATAACAGAACCTCGTGAACCATCCTAGCATGTGCACAGCTAAGAAAACTTCAGTTCAGACTGTATAGCTGCTTCCACATTCTATGTATTGTTAACTACTATTAGACAGTATTAAAAGTTTCTAAAAAATACTAAACAAATTAGCATTAGCATTAGTAGAGGCATTTGATGCAAGAAAGCAAGCTTATGCAGCATCAGCCAAAAAAAAAAAAAAAAAACCCACTTCCACTTCACCCCTCTGTTCGTTCAAAATACCTGTCCAGCTGAGCCTTAAACTTATTTAGGCTATCAACCTCCACCACAAGGGATGGAAGTCTGTTCCACCAACCAACCACCCGCTGGCTAAAGGCAAATTTCCGCACGTCTATCCTACATCTGTCTTTCCTCAATTTGAATTTATGCCCTCTCAGGTGATTTTTCTGAGCTAGAGGAAGAATCCCATCAGCATTGAGCATGCTTAAACCATTCAAGGCTTTATACACCTCTATCAGATCACCCCGCTGGTGCCTAGTCTCCAGACACTGTAATTTGCAAAATTTAAGCCTTTCTTCGTAAGAGCACCCCTTTGTTCCATTCACTAATCTTGTTGCCCTTCTCTGTACTCGTTCCAGCAGCTCTACATCCTTCTTGAAATGAGGCCTCCAGACCTGTATACAGTACTTTAGGTGTGGCCTGACCATTGCCTTATACAATGGAATAATCACCTCCTTATCCCTGCTGGAAAAATTCCTGTATATCATTGACAATACTCCATGAGCTACTCTTGCAGCCCATCTGCACTGCTCAGAGAACTTCATATCTGCCTGAACAACCACCCCCAAGTCCCTTTCATTCTCTACCACTGTCAGTGTAGTACCACAGAGTTGATACGTTGCTCTGGGGTTGCTGTTTCCCATGTGTAGTACTTTACATTTGTCAATGTTAAACTTCATTTGCCACCTCTCAGCCCATCTGCTCAACCTTTCCATATCCTGTTGCAGCAGCATAGTGTCAGTAGTGTCCTTGACAACCCTGCCAACCTTTGTATCGTCTGCAAACTTGGACATTAAGCTTGATATACCATCATCAATATCATTTATAAATACAGAAAACAATAATGGACCCAACACTGAGCCCTGAGGGACTCCACTAATAACATTAGTCCACGATGAGCAGTGTCCATTGATTACCACTCTCTGTCTTCTTCCCCTCAACCACCCCTTTATCCATAGCAGCAATTTGCCTCCAATGTCACACTGCTCCAATTTGTGTAGCAGTCTTCCATGTGCAACAGTATCAAAAGCCTTTCTAAGATCCAAGTATATAATATCAAAGTTATTCCCTGCATCCAGTTCTTTTGTGACTGCATCATAGTATCCAATCAAGTTGTTCAGGCAAGACTTCCCTTAACAAAACCATGCTGTGTCTGAGCTATAACTGAAGTCTTGTCTAAATGATCCTGCAGTGCTTCTTTAACCAGTGCCTCCATTAATTTTCCTGGAACAGAAGTTAAGCTCACAGGTCTATAATTACTTATGTCAGCCTTTGATCCTCCTTTGTGAATTGGGGTCACATTTGCACATTTCCAGTCTATGGGTACCTCCCCTGAGTCCAAGGAAGCTGTCATAATTATAGCTAAGGGTTTGCTTACTTCCTTTGCTGCCTCCTTTAATATAACTGGATAGATCCCATCCACCCCGGGTGCCTTTCTTGTGTTTATCTTCAACAGTTTCTCCTCCACTTTACTCCCAGTTATTTCAAGATTCTGTAGCTTACTGCTAGAGTTGAATACACCTCTGGCATTCCCCTTGCTGAATAACTCCTCATGTGTGAATGTCCATGCAAAATATTCATTTAGTTTGTTAGCTACCTGAGCAGGATCATCAACAGTTGATCCATCAATATCAAGTGGACCAATCTGATTCATCCCCTTCCTTCTAGAGTTTACATAAGTAAAGAACTCTTTGCTGTTTTT
Source organism: Mastigoproctus giganteus (assembly GCF_048544385.1). Taxonomy (NCBI): domain Eukaryota; kingdom Metazoa; phylum Arthropoda; class Arachnida; order Uropygi; family Thelyphonidae; genus Mastigoproctus; species Mastigoproctus giganteus. The sequence goes on along the minus strand of NC_143575.1, from coordinate 167,422,760 downwards.
CTTTGCATCCCTTGCCAAGGATTTCTCGTAATCTGCCTTCGCCTGCCTAACCTCCTTTGTAACTTGGTTGCATATCAACTTGTATCTATCATAGGCTTCTGTGTCATGTGTTAATTTGTAAGTATCCCATGCATTTTTCTTCTCTGCCATATGCCTCATTAGTTCATCTGACATCCATTTTGGCCTAAACCTTGAACAATATTTCTTAGTTGGTATATAAAGCCTAGTTGCTTCCAAGATAAGTTCTTTGAATGCTTCCCATTTTGAATTTGCTGTTGGTAACATCATCAGTTGGTCCCACTGTATAGAAGTTTACAGATATTAGAAAATTGAAAAGAACTTTACTGTGAGGTAAAATCAAAATAAGTGAATAAGGCTAATTCATCAGATGACTAAAGCAGTAAAATATGTATAACATACATAAAAAGAAAACATTCAAAAAGAATGTGATGAATGTGATAAATTGTTAAAAAATTGATCAGAACTTGTGGGTTGGTCATTTGCACATTACTAAGGCTTTTATAGATGTATTCGATGACTGTTTTCTACATTGAAGTAACAATCATTGTACATCGAGACAACAAGAGAATGCACTCTTAATCTGATTATTAGCAGGATTCTTCATGCATTAAGAATCTACAGATAATGACCATTAAGTGGCAATGATCACAGTGCATCAATGTAGGATTTGCTTACAGATGTAACTACTGTGAGGGGTAAAAGGAGAAGCTTTTGCTTTTCTAAAAGTGGCAAGAGTTGTCTTAGATAGATTTAAATTCTGTACAGTGGAACCAACAGATGATGTTACCAACAGCAAATTCTGAATGGGACGCATTCAGGGAAATAATCTTAGAAGCTACTAGGATTTTTATACCAACAAAGATAAAATATTCGAGGCTTAGACCTAAATGGATATCAGATAATGTTGTTATGGGGGTTTGAGGGTGCATAAGCTGCTGTGACCATAATGTGCCTATTCATTTATAATATAAGATATGAGAAATTTTTGTAAAATCAGAAATGATCAAAAAGTCCAGTTTGCTGGAGGTAGTTGAAAAATTAGGAAATGACTTCCTTGTCACCAATGAAATTCTCGAAAGTTATTGGTTTATCAAGATTTACCAGTGATAGCAGGGTTTATGTTCTGTCTTGTCTATAGTTGGGGGCAGTCAATGAGAATGTGTTTAACAATCAGATTTATATAACCATGTGAACACTGTGGTGGATTGGCTGCTGTGGGTATGACCTATTCTTGCCCTTGAAAGGACTCAACTTCTTCTTGTCTTGATGACACTGGGGCACCAAATTTTCAGACCTGGTTTAAACTGCAAGAGTTTATTATTAGTTTGAGATTGCCAGATTGGTGTCCATTCTGATAGGCATGCAGCATGAATTATTTGTGTATAGTCTGATGCAGGAACAGGAATATTCGTTAAATCTAAGGTGGTTGGATTTTTCGCAACTTTGTCGGCAAGTTCATTGCCCAAAATACCAGAATGTGCTGGACTCCAACAGAAGGTGACTAATAGATGGTGTTTTTTAATCTGTAGTAACAAGATTAATAGATGGTGTTTTTTAATCTGTAGTAACAAGATTAATAGATGGTGTTTTTTAATCTGTAGTAACAAGATTAATAGATGGTGTTTTTTAATCTGTAGTAACAAGATTAATAGATGGTGTTTTTTAATCTGTAGTAACAAGTTTCTGATTTCATCAAGGACAGGATGAACTTTATCTAAAGAATTACATACTGCTAAGATTGAACTGGAGGAATCAGTGTAAATAACATATTTTAAAGAACAGAAATTTTCTAAAGCTAATTTTAATTGCATATAGTTCGGTTGAGAAGATGCTGAATTCAGATGGAAGGGATGCTGAAATTGCGGTATTTGGAAACACTGCAGCTGCTTCAACATTTGAATTATTTTTTTGGAGCCATCTGTGTATATTGGAGAAAAATCAATACATCTTTGATTGTGAACAGCATGAAGTTGTCTGACATTTGAAGTTTGCAACATTCTTTCCCCATTGACAGAGGAAAGTGTCACAGGTCAGTATAGGAGGTGGAACCCAAGGTGGTTGAGTACAAGTTGCTACCTGTAGTACGGAATGGATGGAAGCATTACAAACCGGCATCAGTTCAAGAAGGTGCAGGCCAGCTGGTTTTACCATGCTAGGTTTATTTCTGTAGAGGATTTCTAATGGTGGATTGAAAAGGTATGACTGAATGGGATGAGAGGCACAAATTTCTATCTTGACAGCATACTTAAGCAATAATGATTTCCTACATAAAGATAGTAGGGGCTCATGAGCATCACTGTAAAGGCTATTTGCTGGCGATGTTCTGAATGCACCAAGTGCAATCCCCTGTGTTGAACTGGATCAAGCCAGCGTAACGCACTCATTCTGGCAGAATCATAGATGCAAGCTCCATAATCAAGACTGGATCTGATTAATGCCCTATATAATCGAAGTAGGGAGGTACAATCTGCACCACATGTCAGGGCAGATAGTGCTCTAAGTATATTCATCTTTTTTAGACAGGCAGTATGTACTTTTTTAATATCCTCTAAGAAATTTAGCTTGTTGTCCATAACTAATCCTAGAAACCTAATGTTATTAGTGACTGGGATAGAGATATTAGACATTTGAAGTTCAGGATCCAGATGAAACTTGCGCTGTCTACAAAAATGGATAGCAACTGTTTTCTACTGTGAAAGTCAATAGCCGATGATGCTGGCCTGTTGCTGTATTTTATTTAGTGATATCTGTAGCTGCCATTCAATAGATCTCATGTTTTGGGAATGACAGGAGATGGAAAGGTTATCTACATAAAGATAAGTCTCTACAGCATTTGTAAGTTGTTTAGTGATAGAATCTATTCTAAGAGCAAAAAGAGTGGCACTCAGTACTGATCCCTGTGGAACACCTTCTTCCTGAATGAAAATTGAAGAAAGGCAATGTTGGTATCGAACTTGAAATCATCTAGTATGTAGAAAATTCTTCACAAATATAGGAAGGGTGCTTTGCAGTTTGTTTATTTATTTGGTTTTTAGGAGCATTAGCAACTAAGGCCATATTGCTCCGGGAATATGCGGCGGTCATTACCTGACCTTTCCGCATCCTCTGTATTTGGTGGTCACAGGCTTGAACCCTGGTCTAATCAAGAAGCGTGTGCTACGCACTGCTGCTCCTGCCCACCTGTCTACGGAGGCAGCCGTTGATTCTCAGACCAAGAGAGTAAAGATCTCTAAGTATACCATGCCGCCAGGTGATGTCAAAAGCCTGCTCTATATCTATTGAAACCATTACTAGATGTTACAAAGGCACTACGAATGGCAAATTCAGCCTTAACCATAAGATCCAAGCATGACCTGTTTTGACGAAAGCCATATTGACTATGGCTCATTAACTGTTCAGACTCAATGATCCAGACAAGTCTACTGTGGGCAATTTTTTCTAGGATTTTGATGAGGCAGCTTTAGAGGGATATTGGTCTATAGCTATGGAGATTGGTTGATCTTTTCCAGGCTTTAGGAATGTCAAAACAGTAAAATGATGCCAAGAAGCTGGATAAACATTTTCTAGAAAAATTCAGTTGTAAACAACCAGGAGGAGGTGCAAAGCTTTGTCATCAAGATGTTGTAGCATGACATAATAGATCCCGTCTGATCCGGCAGCACCATTGTAAGCTGTTCCAAGGGCATGCAAGAGTTCAGAGTATTCAAAGGTTTATTATATGGCAGAAGGAAAGCAGTTTGAAAGTTAGTGGAATGATGTTCTGCAGTGTTTTTAATTCTTTGGAATGATGGAATATAAGCTGAATGCGCTGAGACTTCGGCAAAAGTGTTGCCCAAAGCATTTGCAATATCTAAAGGACTAGATATATCTCCCCCATTCCAGGAAAGGATTGGAAAAGGTACGGTAGGAAACTTAACAGAAGGTTGTCTAATTTTTTTCCATATTATTTTGGTGTCAGTGTTTTTGTTAATGCTTGATGCAAAACGGATCCGGGATTCTTTTTTTGGCTTGCCTTTGTATGAAATGTGCTTTTGCCTTTGGCTTCTTATAATTTGTTAGATTAGCTGTCGTTGGATTTTACTGAAACATATTCCAGGCTTTATTTTTTGTTTTTGTGAATTCCTCATTCCACCAATAATTGTAATGCTTACAGCCTGGGGGATTTGATAGTGGTATTGTGTCTTCAGCCACATCTAGGAGATACGATGTGATGTATTCTGTCACATCATCGATAGGCTGGAGACAGATTTTCCTCATCAAAAGATATTGATGACTGAAATTTTGCCCAGTTTGCTCGGAAAAATTTCCATTTTCTGAAGAGTTGAGCTGGAGGAGTCTGTTGTATTAAAAGGTTGTATACGATTGGGAATTGATCACTACCCACAGGATCATTAACAACATACCACTCTATAGTCGGGACCAGTACTGGAGAGATCTATTGCTGAGGTATGTCCAGTTGGGAGCTGAATGAAAGAGAGGGTGTGTGTGTGTGTGTGTGTGTGTGTTCCAGTATTGAGTATGGTGAGGTTTAGTGCCTCTAAAAAGCTCTCAATGAGTCGACTTCATCTATCTAATTTAGGATTGCCCCATAAGGAGTGGTGCCCATTGAAATCCCCTAACATACAAAAAGGTGAAGGTATCTGTATTAGGAGGTCTTCAAGATCTTTTAAACAGGAAGTATGGTTTGGCTGTAAGTAGATTGATACTAGTGTTATTTCAATATGGAGAGTGATACGCACAGCAACAGCTTCTATTTCAGTTTGAAGTGGAACATGTTTAGTTGGGATCTTTGAATTTATCAAGATTGTTAAACCACCATGGGCAGCATTTGCTGTATTACAATCTCATCGATATAGGCAATAGTTCTTTATTGAAGGAGAAATTTACAAGGTTAGGTAAGTTTCCTGAAGACAAAGAGCAACTGGAGAATACTGGTTAATTAGATAATGGATATCATCCATGTTGCAACAAAAGCCTCTGCAGTTCCATTGTAAAATACAATGGCATTATTTGTGTTTAATCGATGGAGCTGTATCTAATGTTTTTAAAGGTGACTGGCTTATGACGATCCAATTTTTGTTTGCTTATTTTTTCGTTGGCATGGAATTCTAAAATAGGATCTTTCTGTATAGATGTACCATCTGTGTCCATGGTTGTGTCCTGAATATTTTTCATAGCATTTGAGTTTGTAATACAAGGTGTGGCAGCAATAACTGGGGGAGGAGATGCCGCTGGTATTGTCAGAGAAGTTTGTTTGTTATTTAGTTTTTAGGAGCATTAGCAACTAAGGCCATATTGCTCCGGGAATATGCAGTGGTCATTGATTAGTGTTAGTTGATTAGGTCATTGGTGTTAGTTGATTAGTGAACTAGAAATATATGGATAAATAAAGAAAGGTGGGCTTCCTTTGTGTGTTCTAAACTTGTGGCTTTTCAAGTATAGAACAGTTTGAAAAATAAGATTGCTAAGAGAAAAGTATGAACTTAGAAATAACTTGAATCGCTTTTTAAGAGCACTTTATGGATCGCAGAAATATTGCTTGACCTCAAATTCGTCTGGCACCCAGGTCCAATATCAGATAAACTGATGGGACTTGTGGCAGAAAAGGAAAATGCACAGGAGTCATTTAAATATCAATTTTGTTTCCTATTTTGACTTTTCAGCAAAATATGTGAGTGAGATGACTAACAAAAATAAAATCAAAATTTTAAAAATAAAAATAAATATTAAAAATAAAAAAAAAAATATGACCTCGTTAATTTTCTGTTGTTATAATACTTAAATATATATTTTGTGCCCTTTTAAGGGCACAAAAGGTGATATAGTTGTACACGTAGGCACTAATGATATTAAGAGTAGGAGACCAGCAGAATTACTTAACAAGTACAGGTCACTGTTGAACAAAAGCCGAGAATTAGGGTTGAATTTGAAAGTGTCGGCAATTCTGCCCAGACACGATAGGAGGGAGTATATGACGAGAGCCTTGTCGATCAATTCGGCCCTGGAAAGATTGTGCAAGGCTCAAGGGGTAGAATTTTTTTCAGCCTGGACTGTACTTGTTAACAGGAGAGATTGCTTCTACAGGGATGGGATACACTTAAATAGAAAGGGTGCAAGAATATTTGCTGATGCTATCGAGGCAGTGTTAGGTGGGTCGGAAAACTGCTAGCTTGGGGGGAGACAAAGACCAATAGATTGACAGTAGCCACTGGCAGAGGTGAAAGAGATTCTTGCACTGCTTCTATTAGAATGAGCGGAAGCCTGGAAAACAAGATGCATGATATTTCAGAGACTGCTGGGAGCCATTGCGGTACAAGTAAACACATGGGTTGTGTTAGGGTAGCTAAGAGTAGAAACAGGTGCAGGTATACTTGCGTGTACACCAATGCTAGGAGTTTAGTAAATAAATTTGATGAATTTGAGGTATTGCTCAAAACATCAAAGGCAGATATTGTTGGGATATCAGAGACGTGGTGTCACACATATATAAGGGATGCAGAACTGGAATTTGGGGAGTACAACGTCTACAGAAAGGATAGACAGGATAGGAAGGGGAGAGGGGTTATGCTATTAGTTAAGAAACACATAAAAACCAAGGAAGTGAAGCCAGTCGACATCGCTGGACAGTGCAGTGTTGAGTCAGTTTGGTGTGACATCAAAATTGAGAGTAGGAGTGTGCTATAGGCCTAATGACTCTGATGAGTATAATAAGAAACTGTACAGGGAAATAGAGTGGGCCAGTAAATCAGAGAGTCTTATAATGGGAGATTTTAATTTCCCAGATATTGACTGGAATTTGGGGGCTGGTCACTCACACACTAGCAGGGCTTTTGTGGATTTATTGGATGATTGTTTTCTACATCAGCATGTTCGGGAGGCAACTAGAGGGAGTAATACTCTTGATTTGATTATCAGCAGTGATTCTTCACGCATTAAGAATCTGCAGATTAATGAACCACTAGGTGGCAGTGATCACAGTGTGCTGAAGTGGGATTTACTCAAAGAGGTAACTACTATTAGGGGTAAAGGGAAGGGTTATTGCTTCCGTAAAGGCGACTACGATGGACTGAGACAGTATTTAAATTCTATACAGTGGGACCAACTGATGATGTTACCAACAGCAAATTCAAAATGAGAAGCATTCAAAGAACTTATCTTGGAAGCTACTAGGCTTTACATACCAACTAAGAAATATTGTTCAAGGTTTAGGCCGAAATGGATGTCAGATGAACTAATGAGGCATATGGCAGAGAAGAAAAATGCATGGGATACTTACAAATTAACACATGACACAGAAGCCTATGATAGATAAAAGTTGATATGCAACCAAGTTATCAAAGGAGGTTAGGCAGGCGAAGGCAGATTACGAGAAATCCTTGGCAAGGGATGCAAAGAAAAACAGCAAAGAGTTCTTTACTTATGTAAACTCTAGAAGGAAGGGGATGAATCAGATTGGTCCACTTGATATTGATGGGTCAACTGTTGATGACCCTGCTCAGGTAGCTAACAAACTAAATGAATATTTTGCATCTACATTCACACATGAGGAGTTATTCAGCGAGGGGAATGCCAGAGGTATATTCAACTCTAGCAGTAAGCTACAGAATCTTGAAATAACTGAGAGTAAAGTGGAGGAGAAACTGTTGAAGATAAACACAAGAAAGGCACCCGGGGTGGATGGGATCTATCCAGTTATATTAAAGGAGGCAGCAAAGGAAGTAAGCAAACCCTTAGCTATAATTATGACAGCTTCCTTGGACTCAGGGGAGGTACCCATAGACTGGAAATGTGCAAATGTGACCCCAATTCACAAAGGAGGATCAAAGACTGACACAAGTAATTATAGACCTGTCAGCTTAACTTCTGTTCCAGGAAAATTAATGGAGGCACTGGTTAAAGAAGCACTGCAGGATCATTTAGACAAGACTTCAGTTATAGCTCGGACACAGCATGGTTTTGTTAAGGGGAAGTCTTGCCTGACCAATTTGATTGGATATTATTATGCAGTCACAAAAGAACTGGATGCAGGGAATAGCTTTGATATTATATACTTGGATCTTAGAAAGGGTTTTGATACTGTTGCACATGGAAGACTGCTACACAAATTGGAGCAGTGTGACATTGGAGGAAAATTGCTGCTATGGATAAAGGGGTGGTTGAGGGGGAGAAGACAGAGAGTGGTAATCAATGGACACTGCTCATCGTGGACTAATGTTATTAGTGGAGTCCCTCAGGGCTCAGTGTTGGGTCCATTATTGTTTTCTGTATTTATAAATGATATTGATGATGGTATATCGAGCTTAATGTCCAAGTTTGCAGACGATACAAAGGTTGGCAGGGTTGTCAAGGACACTACTGACACTATGCTGCTGCAACAGGATCTGGAAAGGTTGAGCAGATGGGCTGAGAGGTGGCAGATGAAGTTTAACATTGACAAATGTAAAGTACTACACATGGGAAACAGCAACCCCAGAGCAACGTATCAACTCTGTGGTACTACACTGACAGTGGTAGAGAATGAAAGGGACTTGCGGGTGGTTGTGCAGGCAGATATGAAGTTCTCTGAGCAGTGCAGACGGGCTGCAAGAGTAGCTCATGGAGTATTGTCAATGATATACAGGAATTTTTCCAGCAGGGATAAGGAGGTGATTATTCCCTTGTATAAGGCAATGGTCAGGCCACACCTAGAGTACTGTATACAGGTCTGGAGGCCTCATTTCAAGAAGGATGTAGAGCTGCTTGAACGAGTACGGAGAAGGGCAACAAGATTAGTGAATGGAACAAAGGGGTGCTCTTACGAAGAAAGGCTTAAGTTTTGCAAATTATAGTGTCTGGAGACTAGGCACCAGCGAGGTGATCGGATAGAGGTGTATAAAGCCTTGAATGGTTTGAGCATGCTCAATGCTGATGGGATTCATCCTCTAGCTCAGAGTAATCACCTGAGAGGGCATAAATTCAAATTGAGGAAAGACAGATGTAGGATGGACGTGCGGAAATTTGCCTTTAGCCAGCGGGTGGTTGGTTGGTGGAACAGACTTCCATCCCTTGTAGTGGAGGTTGATAGCCTAAATAAGTTTAACGCTCAACTGGACAGGTATTTTGAACGAACAGAGGGGTGAAGTGGAAGTGGGTTTTTTTTTGGCTGATGCTGCATAAGCTTGCTTTCTTGCATCAAATGCATCTACTAATGCTAATGCTAATATTTCTATATGCATTAGATGATTTAGTTTCATCAGTTTATAGATCTGAAATCTAGAGAATTTCTTGGATTTATCTTTGTATAAGCTTAAATTTCGGCGGAACTCTTGACAGAACCTCATGAACCATCCTAGCAGCTGCATAGCTAAGAAAACTTCAGTTCAAACTGTATAAATGCTTCTACATTCCCTGCATTAGTAACTACTATTAGATAGTATTCTAGAAAATAATGAAAATAAAAAAAATTTTATTATATATTTTTTTTATTCTAAAAATAAATAGACAGCTAACCAATTTTGTGATAACTTAGAGGAAAGTTGAAGAGAAACTGTCAAATCTAAATGTAAAAAGGCACCTGGAGTACATGGAACGTATCAAATTATATTTACAGAGAGAAAGAGAGGCAGGCAGCAAAGGATGTAAACAAATCTTTAGTCTTAATTATGAGACTATCAGTGGATTCAAGGGAAGTCTCTATGGACTGATGATGTGTAAATGTAAACCCAATTCACAAAAAGATGATCAAAGGATGAAATGAATAATTACAGATCTGTTAGCTTTAATTCTGTTTCAAGGAAAGTAATGGTGGTTGGTATTTGGTTTTTAGGAGCATTAGAAACTAAGGTCACATTACTCTGGGATATGCGGTGGTCATTCCCTGACCTTTCCACATACTCCGTATTTGGTGGTGACGGGCTTGAACCCTGGTCTAATCAAGAAGTGTGTGCTACGCATTGCTGCTCCTTCCCACCTGGCTACCGAGGCCCCTGGAAAATAATGGAGTCACTGGCGAAAGAAGTAATGCAGGACCATCTAGACAGGAATGCAGTTATACTGCAATAGCGACATGGATTTGGTAAGGGGCAATCTTGTATGACCAATCTGATTGGATAATATGAGGCAGTAAAAAAAAAAGGAACTGGATGCAAAAAATAATTTTGACATCACATACTCAGATTTAAGGAAAGCTACTGATACTACTGCACATAAGACTGCTATATAAATTGAAGCAGTGTGGCCTTAATGGCAAATTACTGCTACAGATAAAGGGTTGGTTGAGTGGGAAAAGGCAGTTCTTAAGCAATGGGCACTGCTATTCTTGGACAAATGTTCTAGAGAAAAATTCTTGGACAAATGGGAAGAGCACTTAACCCCAGGGTTCAGTCTCTTCCCATTGTTTATTTTTTATATTTATTAATGATATCAATAAGTAATATGAATATAAAGCTTATTTTTAAGTTTGCAGATGATAAAAGGTGCTGTTCCTTGACAGGAATCAAGGGACAGTACTGCATCAAGGCCTAGAAAAATTAAGCAGATAGGCTGAAAAGTAGCAATTTAAGTTTAACATTGAGAAATGCATGGTTATACATATTGGCAACAACCCCAGGGATTCACATCTGGTGAGTATGGGCTTGCCACACCTGAGCTGGATATCATCATTCTTTTCTTCCTTGGTGATTCCCTTTTACTTCTCTCTCTCTCTCAGGGTAAGTTAGAATTTTTTTTTTTTTTTTTTTTTTTTGGCTGGTGCAGCAAAAGCCTCAGGCTTCCTTATACCATATGGCTAATGATAATAATCCCAGAATTATATACCAAATGGGTGGTACCATGATCGAGGTGGTGGAGAAAAGGGAGACCTGGTAATAATTGTACAGTCTGACATGAAGTTCTCTAAGCAAAGCAGATAGGCTGCCAGGGCAGCTTTTGAGTTTTTGTTAATTATAAACAGGAATTTTGACAGCGAGGATAAGGAGGTGACTGCCTTTTATAAAAGGTAATGGTTAGGCCATATCTCAAGTACTGCATGCAGGACTGGAAGCCTCATTTTAGAAAGGATGTGGATCTGTTGGAATGTGCATCAATGAGACTGGCAAGACAGGAACAAAAGAGTATTCTTAAGGAAATTCTTCAGTTCTGCAAACACCAGTATCTAGAGTCTAACCACCTGTTAGGAGATCTGATTGAGGTTTAAGGCTTTGAATGGATTCAGTAAGCTCAGTGCTAATGGAATCCTTCCTCTTGCTCAGAACACATGAAGGGGCATAAATTCAAATTCAGGAAGTGTGGTTGCAGGAGGGATGTGTGACAATTTGCTCTCAGCCAACAGGTAGTGGATTCTTGGAGCAAACTTCCATCAGGCAGTATAAGAAGTGGGTAATTTGAATAAATTCAAGGAAGAACTAGACAAACTATTAGAGGGAATGGAATGTGACATGTTTTTGTTGATGCTGTATAAAGTTCCTTTCTTGCTTTGTTTGCCACTACCAATACTAAATAGTGCTATGGTGATTGTACAATGCTGTTTGGAGAAACTGGGTTCACTGAACTGGCACTTGCATAATGACAACATTCCTGACATTCAGCATTTCCATTCAAGAATTGTTAAAAGGACTCCATTACTGTGGGCTTATATTCACATTGAGTTCCCCCCCCCACTCCCAAGGCTCAAGCCTGAAACCCTATTGAAAGGTCATACATTTGCAGCCACTGAGGAAATTATTTAAAACATGACACAGAAACTATCAGCAATTTCAAAAAAAAAAACTTCAATAAGTTGCAGAAGCACTGGAATCGGCACTTCCAATTGCTGAGGAGATCCATTCAAAAGCCTGATGAGCTTCTTCACTTCCCAAACAAGTTTATCATTCACAGACAGACAGACAGACAGAGAGAGAGAGAGAGAGAGAGAGAGAGAAATTAATGACAAAAAAGATGGAGAACAAAGGATAAAGCAAAAATATCATAGCAAAAATTAGAGTTAAATTAAAAACAAAGAAGCAGGATTGTTGTTATTATTTATTTATTTATTTATTTCTTACCTGAGCATCATACGGCACATCAGTGCCGTTTATTAAGGAAAAGTCTTGTCTGACAAATTTGATTGGATATTAAGATGTGGTTACAAAGGTATTCGATGCAAAAAAATAATCTTGATATCATATGCTTGGATATCAGGAAAGCTTTTTATACTGTTGCGCATGGGTACTGTACAAATTGGAGCAGAATGGTTTTAAGGGTAAGTTGCTACAATGGATAAAAGGGTGGGTGAGTGGGAGAAGACAGTGGTAATCAATGGACGCTGCTCTTTGTGGACTACTGTTATTAGTGGAGTCTGGCAGGATTCGGTGTTGGGCCCACTGTTGTTTTGTATATTTATCAATGATATTGATGAAAGTATATCAGGCTTAGTGTCAAAGTTTGCAGATGATACAAAGGTTGGCTGGGTTTTTAATGACAGTAATGGCAATGTGCTACTGCAACAGGATCTAGAAAATTTGGGTAGATGGGCTGAGAAGTGGCAACTGAAGTTTAACATTGACAAATGCAAAGTACTGCATATGAATAGAAGTAACCCCAGAGGAACGTACGAACTGTGTGGTATTACAATTAGGGTGGTAGAAAATGAAAATGACCTGGGAGTAACTGTGCAGTCAGATGTATGAAGTTTTCTGAGCAATGCAGACAGGCTGCCAGAGCAGGTCATGGGGTTTTGTCAATGGAATTTTGCTAGCAGGGAAAAGGAGGTGATTATCCCTTTGTATAAGGCAATGGTCAGGCCATACCTTGAGTACTGCATATAGGTCTGGAGGCCTCATTTAGGAAGGATGTAGATTTACTTGAGCGTGTACAGAGAAGGGCAACAAGACTGGTGAGGGAAATGAAGGGGTCCTCTTACCAAGAGAGGCTTAAGTTCTGCAAATTGCAGCAGCTGGAGACTAGGCACCCGCGAGGTGAACTGATTGAGGTGTATAAGGCCTTGAATGGGTTGAGCACACTGAATTCTGATGGGATTCTTCGTTTGCTCAGATTACAAACCTAAATTCAAATTGATAAATTTGAATTTGGGGGCATAAATTCAAATTGAGGAAAGACAGCTGTAGAATAGATGTGCGTAAATTTGCATTTAGTCAGCGGGCGGTTAATTGCTGGAACAAACTTCCATCTGTCATTGTGGAAAGTTGATAGCTCAAATAAATTCTAGGAGGAACATAAGCTCATACACTTGCTTTCTTGCATCACATGCCTCTATTACTATATCATGCAGTGTGTAATATGTCTGTACATAGTATGTTCACTGGCTTATTTGTATTTGCTAACTATTTGTACAGTAGGGGGGGCTGAATAACTACAGGAAATCCCTACTCTCATCCTGAGATCAAGTAACTATAGCTCTGAAGGAAAGGCACTAATGGTTCCCTCAATCTCCAACATGATTCAAACCCAAATCTCATCAAATGAGTGATAACTTGCAAAACTGCTATTCTGACACAGAGAATAAAATAAGTGGAAGGGACGGAAAACGGACAACTGCAAAAATAGACAAAGTAATGGTAACAGAATTGAGAAATCGACATATCAGTAAACAATACTTATATGGCTTAGAAAAACAATGCCAATAAAATGAAATTTAAGCAGGCCAGTAATGACAAAAGTTGTCATTAGTGGCCTGCTAATGACAACATTAGTTGTCATTAGTTGTCAATCCAAATACTATGAAATATAACATGGTAAAAAAGGCCTACGTGCTCTGGATTCATTATGAAAAATTTTATTCTGTTTCTCAGAGCAAAACTGGAGTTACAATTAATAAGCTTTCGGCTGGGAGGCAGCCTTCTTCAGATTGAATACATGAATGGCAGTTGGAATAGAGATGTGCACTGCCAGGATGGTGCGTGAGGCGCGTGGTTAATTGTTTGTTGATGTTTGTGGCTGTGACATATGGTGGTGACGTGGCCAGCGTTTGTCTAAGGATAGAATTACTGCCTCTGTGATGGGGTTAACTTGGCAGCCACTGTTCCTGTTCAAAGAGGCATCCGAGCATTTTATATTTAACAATTCCAACCAGGTGCGCTTTAGGTAATGGTGGGACCTGTCCACAACCACGACATCGCGGTGTGGGTCAATGTCGTGGCGGGTTGTCCAGACATGCTCGGCGATAGCTGAGTGTTCTACATCTGCCAAACGGATCGCCCTTTTATGTTCTGAGAGACGTTTCTCGAGTTGACGTCCAGTCTCTCCAAAGTAGCAGCTGGTGTAGTCACGGCAAGAGATGCGATAGACCAAACCGCTCTGTAGAAGAGTGGGGACGGGTGTTTTTTACGTTGGAGATAAGAGAACGCAGTTTCTTGCCTGGGAGTTGGATGCATTTTATCCCATATGATTTTAGGATTCTACCGATCTGTTGTGACAGGTTGGGGTAGTATGGGATAAATGCCCTCGTGGATGACTCGACCCTGTTGGCGTTGCTGTTGGTCGTCACGTTGTCGCGTGCCTGTAGATCACACCTTGTAAGGTCTACTTTGACTCTGGTGCTCTCTTTGCGTCTTTCATCTGCGGAGCTGGAGTGTGTCCAGGCGGGAGTTAGCAAGGTTCGGGCAGTGGAGAGGAGGTGGCCCCGCGTGTGTGCTGACCGGAAGTTGATAAATTGGCCAGCACACATAGGTTTGCAATAAACTGTCGTCTTCAAGCATGTGTCTTCGCGCCGGACAAGTGTATCTAGGTATGGTATAGAGTTGTTCGACTCCAGCTCAATCGTAAACTTTATGAAGGGCGATAGTGAGTTGAGGTGGGTTAGGAGTCGTTGACCTGAGTCTCTAGGGATGACAATGAACACATCGTCTACATAGCGACACCAAAAGGTGATGTGATCTGGCGCGTGTGTAAACGCACGTCCCTCTAACTCCTCCATCACGATGTTTGCTGTGACAGAGCTGACAGGGGAACCCATGGCTGTGCCATGTATCTGCTGGTAGAGTGAGTCATTAAACATGATTGCACCCCCTGTTAAGCACAGTCTGAGGGCGGCGGAAATGTCATCAGGCGTCAGCCTAGTTCTGTCGCTAAGGGTTTCATCGTTGTCCAAGAGTTGTTGTTTCGCACAAGAGATGGCAAGTTCCACTGGGATGGAGGTAAATAGTGATATTACATCGAACAAAGCCATGACCTGATCTTGTGAGATGGATATAGAGTGGATCCTTTCTATGAACTCAACACTGTTGGAGACGGTGTAGGTGGTCTTGCCAACTAGAGGAGAAAGAAGTCTTGAGACAAACTTGGACAGCTCGTAAGTCGGTGATCCACAGCAGGATACAATTGGGCTTAGTGGTGTGTCTTCTTTGTGCACCTTCGGCAGGCCGTAAAACCGTGGGATGTGACTCCCGGAGGCACGGAGGTGATTATGGGTTGACTATGATTTTTTCTTGTTTCAGCCAATTAACCCATTCATGAGCAAGATTTTTAGAAATATTTTGTTTTATAAAATTGAAAAAATCTTTCATATAAATCATTTTAAATACAATTTTGTTTCCTATTTTGACTTTACAGCTAAATACGTGAGTGAAGATGACTATCAAAAATAAAATCGAAATCAAGATTTTATTTTTAAAAAAATCATAAAAAAATAAGACCATTAATTTTCTGTTGTTAAATCCTAAATATTTATATATGTATAACTTGATTCAGTTTCATAAATTTATAGATCTGAATTCTAGAGAATTTGTCTGATTTATCCTTGTGTAAGCTTAAATTGAAGAAATTAATTCTCACAATATTCCAAATAATGCCTTTCTATGCAAATTTTTGAAACTATCATAAAAAAGGATATTTTAATCAAGACCTTGAATGAGTCATTTTATTTGTGGACATTATCCAAAAAGACCGCTACTAATTACTTACACTATTTATACATATCTACATAACGCAATTTGCCTCCTGACAAATAGTGGGAGTTCATTTGCTTCTAAAGGAAGGAAAAACAGCTTCTGCACTCATATGGTTATCAGATGACACAATCTGTGTAATTTTATATTTATTTGGATTCTTTGAAGCATAAGAAGCATGCAGTTGTTGGAAGTCATGATTAGTAATGATTACCCCACTATGTACAGGATACAATAACAGTGATGGTTCTGTGGTGAATTGGAGGTATCAGTATTCTGGTGAATGTAATACAGATTCAAATTCCACTTGTGCAAGTTGTTTAAGTCTAAGACCTACATGTCTAGATTCACAACACGGTTTGGCATAGGTTTAGCTTCATAAAAAGAAAACCACTGGGTAACAAAGATATTTCCAGCTAGAATGTGTGAGAAAGCTATTTTAGATTGCATATCTACATAACACGTTTTGTCTCCTGAGAAATAGTGGGAGATCATTTGCTTCTTTTTACAAACTTTGCACTGGAGAAGTTCTAAAAGCTCCAATGGCTGTCTGAAGTGCATTATGCTGGACAGTACTAAGATGATGCGATACACTCCTTTCTCGCTGAGGAGTATACTTGTGAACTATAATCTAGACAAGATCTGATTAACGCTTTATAAGAAAATTTAGTAGTAGAGATTCTCTGTCTGCACCCTAAAATGATGAAGCTGATACTGAATGAAAGATATTTATAGTTTTTTTCAAGTAGTCTGTACAAAGTTATATCATGTTCTTGTAATATAGCTTCTAACAACTAACATTATTAATCTTAAAAATTTAATGATATTTGAAGCTAGAATAACATTCTCTTTATCTGCAGTCCAGTAGGTCAGAATTTAGCACATTACTTTTACAGAAATGGATGGTAGTGATTTTTTTTTGGTCAGATTTAATTTTAATTTGTTTCTGTTTTTCTGGTGCAAAAGAAACCTAGGCTATAGTGTGCAACAACCAAGGCATAATAGATAACAGAAAAAGGGGGAATGTTTTAGTAACCTTTTCAGAAAATATATATGAAATTAGAAAACAAATAGCCTAAAAATAAATGTGCAGTATTATATGTATTTGTAGAGATAAACCATTTGTAAAAATTTAAAAACATCTGACATATAGTCATTGTCTGATAAAATCCGATTGAGTGTATAAGGCCCAGTCAGACAGATATAAGCGGAAAAACATATTTCATTCAATGGTAAAATAAAATTATCACATTCAATTAAAATGTTTTATTCTTAAAATTTGGTCACAAAAGTGGCAAATAGGAGGGTTATCTGCCCTGAGCAGGAAAACTGTGTCCTATGCAGAAGTCGAGCAAGAACAACTTCCTGAAGTCTGATTTTTGCCATATTTCAATTTGCCTTTACTATGTATAAGGAACTGACAGGTCATAATTATTTGACAAGTGGGAGGTGGTTTGCTTGCTGGTTCAGCTGTGGTATAAGCCAAATCATTTCCTCTAATCATGGATATGGCAAGGAATCTAGAAGAAGCAGATATCATATTCACATTTGTGGAGAGAGTGAATCTTCAGCTGAATTTGAGACAAGACTGGATGAGAGTTATATCTAACCGATGATTAAGCCTGTAATCAGAGAATATAGTGAACTGTTGGTACTGGTCTCATCCAAGGCTAACTCTACGGGATGCAGCTCTGCAGTGAAAATATTGCATTCGGGGTGGGGAGGGGGATCTGTTCAGATATAGTAGTACAGACAGACAGACAGCAGCAGATCCTACATAGAATTCCTACTTCAGGCCATCTGTGTAAACTGGCAAGAAGTTGTTCAAGCTCGGTGTGCTGAACAGAACTGCAGGTAGACAGATGGAGTATCAGACTTCACCTAGTTCTTAAGGGGGAAGTCACATGCCAGAATGTGCACATTCCAGGGTGGATGAGCTGTTTTGGTGATTGCACAACCTTATCTACCATGATATTAAGCTTTCTAAGTAGTTCTTGGACACGAATACCGAACAGATTATTAGCAGTTTGATGGGCATTGTACAAATTTTTCCATCGTGGCTCAAAAATGAATGTCCACATGGTGTGGTCTGACAGGGATTTCAGTTTTAAAGCATAATTTATAGACAACTACTTACGTCAAAGTGATAATGGTGGTTCATTTGCTTCATTATATGAGAGATGTTAAGGATAAACTGATGATGAACAGCCATCAAAGTATATATTGTTTCTGGCTGATGCATATACCTGGGACCTAGAGTCTGGTTTAGAACACATACAAATGTTTGTAATTGCACAGTAGATGCATAAGAATACATTGATCAGCACCTCAAGATGTAGAACAGAGTATGGAGGATGTTCAAGACTCTCATTTAATTTGTATGTAGTTGACAATTGTGTTCAAGAAAGGTAGACTTTCTATCAAATACGAGGCCCAAGAATTTTGTCTCTATCACTAATGGAATGGCATTATGTTCAAGTCTCAAATTCTGGTTCAGGACAAACTTGCATTTACGACGAAAATGTACGCAAATGTTTTTTGTGGTGAGAACTTGAACTCCTCTTGGCAAAAGGGACAAGAGTCCCTTCTGCCAAGAGGAGGAGGATTAATGCAATCCATAAAATGACTTTTTCTAGTAATTTTATAGATTTTAACACAAACTACCTTAATACTAGTGAATTGGGTAATTGATGATGTGAAAGAGATCCACGATTCCTTTTGGTTATGATGGCAGATATAGCATGATTTTGCTTGTGTATGTAGTAGAAGTGGCATGTGATGCAAGAAAGCAAGTGCCAAAAAAAAAAAAAAAAAAAAAAACACCATTCCCTCCAAATGCCTGTCCAGTTCCTCTTTAAATTTATTTAACCTATCAACTCCCACAACGACAGATAGAAGTTTGTTCAAGCAATTAACCACCCACTGGCTAAAGGCAAATTTTCGCACGTCTATTCTACATCTGTCTTTTCTTAATTTGAATTTATGCCCCCTTAGGTTCGTAATCTGAACAAGTGGAAGGATCCCATCAGAATTCAGCGTGCTGAACCCATTCAAGGCCTTATACCCCTCAATCAGATCACAGCACAGGTGCCTAGTCTCCAGCCACTGCAATTTGCAGAACTTAGGCCTCTCTTGGTAAAAGGATCCCTTCATTCCCATCACCAATCTTGTTGCCCTTCTCTGTACACACTCAAGCAAATCTACATCCTCCCTAAAATGAGGCCTCCAGACCTATATGCAGTACTCAAGGCGTGGCTTGACCATTGCCTTATACAGAGGGACAATCACCTCCTTTTCCCTGCTAGCAAAATTCCTATATTGTATCATTGACAAAACCCCATGACCTGCCCTGGCAGCCTGTCTGCATTGCTCAGAAAACTTCATATCTGACTGCACAATTACTCCCAAGTCTTTTTCATTTTCTACCACCTTAAGTGTAGTACCACACAGTTGGTACGTTTCTCTGGGGTTACTTCTACCCATATGCAGTACTTTGCATTTGTCAAGGTTAAACTTCAGTTTCCACTTCTTATCCCATCTGCCCAAATTAACTAGATCCTGTTGCAGTTAGCACACTGCCATTACTGTCATTAACAACCCTGCCAACCTTTGTATCATCTGCAAACTTCGACACTAAGCCTGATACACCATCAATATCATTGACAAATATACAAAACAACAGAGGACCCAACACAGAACCCTGTGGGACTCCACTAATAACATTAGTCCACGAAGAGCAGCACCCATTAATTACCACCCTCTGTCTTTTCCCACTCAACCATCCTTTTATCCATTGTAGCAACTTACCCTTAATCCATTCTGCTCCAATTTGTACAATAGTCTTCCATGCGCAACAGTGTCAAAAGCTTTCCTGAAATACAAATATATGATATCAAAATTATTTTTTGCATCCAGTTCCTTTGTAACCACATCATAATATCCTATCAAATTTGTCAGACAAGACTTTCCCTTAACAAACCCATGCTGTGTCTGAATTATAGCTGCAGTCTTGTCTAGATAATTCTGCAATGCATCTTTAACCAGTGACTCCATTATTTTACCAGGAACAGAAGTTAAACTAACTGGTCTGTAACTACTCATGTCACCCTTCGATCCCCCTTTGTGAATTGGGGATACATTTGCACATCTCCAGTCCATGGGCACCTCCCCTGAGTCCATGGATACTCTCATAATTATGGCTAAGGGTTTGCTTAGTTACTTTGCTGCTTCCTTTAATATAACTGGATAGATCCCATCCAACCCAGGTGCCTTTCTTATGTTTAACTTCAACAATTTCTCCTCCACTTTGCTCTCAGTTATTACAAAATCATTAAGCACCCTGCTACAATTTGATAACCTTCTGCCATTTTCAAACCTTAATAACTCCTCATGTGTGAATGTAGATGCAAAATACTCATTCAGTTTGTTTGCTATCTCAGCAGGATCATCAACAGTAGAACCATCGATATTAAGTGGACCAATGAGATTCATCCCCTTCCTTTTAGAGTTTATATAAGTAAAGAAATCCTTGCTGTTTTTCTTAGCATCTTTTGCCAAAGATTTCTCATAATCTGCTTTCACCTGCCTAATCTTCTTTGTGACCCGATTACAGACTAGCTTATATCTGCCACAGGTAGATGTTTAAAGATTGCTAGATTAGCCATGGTAGGAGATCACTGAAATATCCCTCAAGCTTTTTTTTTTTTTTGAGCCTTTTTACTGCTATGCATTCGACCATGATTTGGGAAAAGATGGAAACTGGGTAGATGTTTTTAGTATGACAGATGCAGCTGCATAGACAACAGTTTCTGTGATGTACATCAATTGCATCCATTATAAAATGGTTATGCACCTTTCACCAAAGATAAGTGACTGCAGAGATGTCAAAATTCTGTCAGATGTGAAAACGCATTCCAGTCAGACTGATCAATCTTCCAGCATGGGAATCTAAAAGGAAGACAGTCTCCCATTAATTAGTGAGGTTATCACAGTGAAGTGATCACTTACATGCGGGTTCTCCTCCACTTCCCAATTAAGAGAAGAGAAGGGGACAGATAGATCAATGGCAGAAAACATATGAGTAAGCAAGTGGAAAAACAAGTTAGTTTCATATTTAAAAGGGAGGGGTCACTATCATTGAGCATATGTTCTATAGCATATGCTTTAGAACATATGCTCATGTAACAGTCTAAGGTCTGCACTATCACATAGTATGTTATGTCCACTAAAATCCCCCAAGTAGGATGAGGAAGGCAGCTGAGGAATGAGATCTTCAAGATCTATCTGGGATATGTCAGCCCCAAGTAGAAAATAAAGGGAACATACTGTTAATAAAAACTTAACTGTAAAGTGAAATGCTATTGCTCCTAAGTTAGTGGAAAGTGGCATGGGATGGAATAGGGTCTGGTTGCACAAAAGAATGGCAACTCCTCCTTGGGCAGGTCCATCCCCAGTTATTTCCTTACGTACGATAGTAGTATTATATGTAAGGAAGAGGTTTTTTTTTTTC
The DNA here is from genome assembly GCF_048544385.1 of Mastigoproctus giganteus. Lineage (NCBI taxonomy): Eukaryota > Metazoa > Arthropoda > Arachnida > Uropygi > Thelyphonidae > Mastigoproctus > Mastigoproctus giganteus. Next base: position 167,401,370 of record NC_143575.1, on the reverse strand, counting down.
ATTTGCCTTGAGATATGTCTCCTGCAAGAAAAAGCAAATTAGCTTGTGCTTTTTCGGGAGGGCCTTGATGTCGTCAGTATTTTGCCAGAATTCATGACAATTCTGCTGTGGGAATTTAGCCATTATTTTGCCTTGGTGTGTCTATGAGGCAGTTTACAACATGCTCAGGGCTTACTTTTCTCAGTCTTGGATTTATCTCTCTTGTGGAAGTATGGACACTGTCCTTCCCCTACAAAGAGTTCTGGTGCCTCCGTAGCCAGGTGGGCAGGAGCAGCAGTGCATATCACACATTTATTGATTAGATCGGGGTTTGAGCCCGTGACCACCAAATACGGAGGATGTGGAAAGGTCAGGGAATGACCACCGCATATCTCCGGAGCAATATGGGTTTAGTTGCTAATGCTCCTAAAAACAAAAAAAAACAAACAAACAAAAAAAAAAAAAAGAGTTCCAAGAGTGTTTCATCAGGTACCTCTATCTCGACATCCATTTTTTCTTAAGAACTAGGATATGCTCCATGCTTATTCTTTTCTCCAGCAATTTCTTTTGTTATTGGTGGAGTATTGGGTGGTACAGATATAGGAGTGGCAGTTGAATGATCCTTTTGTGCAGGTTTTGTGAGCTTAGCAGGTAGCATGTAATGGGAGTGATGGGATGGTCATTTCTGTCAGAGTTCCAATGGAACATCTCCCTACTACCTCCTGAGTGTATGTAGGTTTGTTTGTTTGTATTTATAAGCTTCTCTGCCCTCCTGATAATGTACATTAAGCTCTGCCTTAAGTTTTTGTATTTCTCTTTTTCACCTCTGGCATGCTCGTGAGTATGCAGGATGTTTTCCATGGCAATTAAAGCAGGTGACTTTTGTAGCTGAACATGAAATAGTTTCATGGTCCTTTGCAGCACACCAAGCACAACCAAGAGCTCCACAACAGGCCACTTGCGAGTGTCCATACTCTGGCAATTAAAGAAACTTGAAGGATTTAGAACATACGAATGTAATGGTCAGTTAATACTGCCAACTTTGATCTCATTAAGAGACATTGGTGAGTTAAAAGTTAGGGCGATGTTTATAGTGGGAACAAGTTTCTCATCCTGAATGCACGAATATTCAATTTGCAGCCATCACTCCTTGAAGTTTTAATTCAGAACAGATTTCCTCTTCGGACTTCAAGGAGATCCTATTCCAAAATGATACCATAGGATGAATTCAGTGTTGTGTGTGTGTGTGTGTGTGTGTGTGTGTGTGTGTGTGTGTGTGTGTGTGTGTGTGTGTGTGTGTGTGAGTGTGTGTGTGAGAGAGAGAGAATGATCTGCATTCCTCCATTCATGTAGCTTGGAGGAGCTGTTCTGAATGTTTGTTCCTTCCGACTTCTACAGATATGTCACCTGAACGAAGCTGTTTGGGAGACTTTGTAAAACCTTCCAAGCCCCTCTGGATAGAGAGTGGTGACATTTTCCATATCAGTTTCTCGCTTGTAGAGTGTATTATCAGGTAAACATGGTGTTGGACCTGACATAACTTATGTATTCAGTCTTTTAGGAGAAGTGACATTATCTGGGCTAACATCCAATTTTTCTGGTAGGGACTATGTTGGGATCCCAGAAGAGAAGTTTAGAATTATCAGGATTCCTGGCGGTTTTTTTTTTTTTTTTTTTTGTATTGGTTCAGTGCCTAGTGCTCCCCATCCACCACTGAGCACAAATAGGATGCCCATACCCATCAAGCAATAAATGTGATTGGGAGTGGGATGCCAGGGCTACCCAGACACCATAGCCGTACTGCCACCAGCCTGAATCCTGTCCCTCAGACTATGAGGGTAAGGGCATGGCATTGACATAGTTAGAGAGATAGTTAGTGGATTAACCCCACTAGCTAATTGATCATGGCCAACATTCTGTGACCACCTTTCTTGTCAAAGCAGTGGCCAAAGTGGCATGTTAAGCTGGTCCCCTCAACCACCCAGATTCCCCTTTCAGTTTCCACAGGTCATGATGCACAGCAAACACGCTGGATTCCTATGATGTAAAGCTGTGGGTGTTGGATCCCAGTGATGCTAATCTGGAGGACCAACAGCATCAATGAAAAATTAAAAATCATTAAAAATCCTGCACAAATGTCCATGTCAAGGAAACTGACCTTTTTAAAAAGTTCTATGTCCATTTTCAAGTGGGACTTCCAAGCCGTAATCATCATCATCCATTTTCAATCCACTGTAGGATGAAGGCCTCTCCAGCAACTTTCCAGTTCCTTCTGTTTTGTGCAATGGCCATCCATTTTCTACCCACAAACTCGTGAATTTCATCTGTCCATCACCGTTGTTGTCTTCTGGGTTTTCTTTTAGCTCCTCTTGGGTATGATTCTGTTATTTTCTTAGTCCATCTGTCATCACATCTTCAAGCTATGTGTCCAACCCAAGACCATTTCATTTCTTTAGCTGTGATAAGAACGTCCTTCACTTCAGTTTGCTGCCTAATCCATGTGTTTCTCTTCTCATGTAACAGTCTGATTCCTAATAAAATTTATTTCATTCTTCGAAGTGTGGTTTCAGCTTCTCTTCCATTCTTTGGTGAGTGCCCAAGTTTCACTTCCATAAGTCATGGTGGGGAGTATACATTGGTTCAATATTTTAAATTTCACACAAATTGGGATATTGCCCCTATGTGATTATATTTCCTGGATGCTATCCATCCGAAATATATTCTTCTCTTGACTTCTAGCCATTTATCGTTATTACAGCTAATGACTTGTCCTAGATAAGTATATCAGTCCACCTTTTCAATTACTGCTCCTTCAATGATTATATCCCTTTCTGTGGCATAGTTGTTCATCATTACTTTTGTTTTAGTCATATTCATCTTTAGTCCAAAATCCTTACTAACTCTGATAGCTGATTAAGATTTTCCTCTAATTCTTTGGGATCGTCCTCTAAGATTAAGATTTTCCTCTAATTCTTTGTGGCTTATGATCACATAAGCCACAAAGAATTAGAGGAAAATCTTAAATGTCATCTGCAAATTGTAAATGGTTTAGGTACTCTCCGTTCACATTGACTCCTTTCTGCAACCAGTCTAATCTTCTGAAAACTTCAAGGGCAGCAGTAAACAACTTTGGAGATATTGTTTCTCCTTTGTCAAACTCCTTTCTTAATTTTAAATTTGCTACTCTCTTTGTCTAGTCTAATAAAGGAGGTAGCATTCTCATGTATTTTCTTCAAAATCAAGTTGTATGGGGTGTCTATGCTCTGTCTTTCCAATGCCAGAAACATTGCCTTATGCTGAGTGCCTTTTCATAATCCACAAATGCCAGGCATAATGGTGTTTTATATTCAGTTGCTTTCTCCATTAGCTGCGATATTACATGAAGGTAATCCAGTCATGTAATTACATGAAGGTGAAAGAGGCACCAATGATAGGAAATAACATTATTTCCAGCTTGCCGATTCGATCGACAAACCAGAAATGACAATTTTGCGACACGATTTTGTCGATTTGAAGCACCATTCATGTGATGAGGCATGGATTCTGCTTCAAACTGACACACGTCATTTATCCAGCGTTATTTTCTTGTAACGCACGAGTAAGTTTGTAAGTTTGAAGCTTGATGTTCCCAAAGCCTCATTAGCGGAGACAGACACTAACATGTCGATCATTGCAGTGGCATCTTCTTTGTTTTCATCCAAAGGATCTTGGGGAGCATTATTTAGCTACAGCAAAATGTGTGCATGTGGACTACTGCGATGTTGAAAATTCTATGTTCATACTAAATATTTCTGATTGAAGTATGATGCTAATGTCACTAATGCAACAGGCACACTGAATCACTAATGTAGATTCAGTGGACCAAGTAGTGGGCGTGAGTCGCTACTTAGTCTTCCGAAACTACGTTAACATGAACGAAGACATCGTTCATGTCTTTGTTCACCTTCTGCATGAAGTCCATGTCGCTCGCATCATCCTCACTAATGATGTGCTTATTCTGTAACTTGTACAATAGCTAAAGCAAGCACGGCCAACCAATTTCATTGGCTCTCAGAGTCAAGAACACTGTAGGTTTACCGAGCTGTCTAATCATAGCAAATAGATCACACTTATGGTGAGCCCAGTAGTAGGTAGAGTTTGGAATTGTCCTTAGGAAGGGCAAATCGTTTTCGATACAGCTGGTAATGTATTCTTTGGATTGAACTTGCTTGCAGGTAAGTATTGTATCATTACCTATGTATTTGAAAGCCACTGTCAAAGAGTTTCTCATTCTCAATATCATTATCTTCGTGCTAGGTAAAGGATATGATATGGAGTAACACCGCATCGGTCAGATCATCTGAGCTTGCTCATTGCCTTCATCAATGGAGTCGCATGTAAATTCTCTCTAAACATTCTGAATTGGCCAAGATAAATGCTGGGAAAGAACAGATATAACAGTTCCTCTGCATGCTAGTCAAACAGAAAGCCCTGCAGTAGGTTAGTTTCTCCCGGAGCAATTAAAGATATCTATCATCGCTACGCAAAAATGTTTGTTGTTGGGCAATGAGACTTTCCTTGATCGGAACTGCTTCGCTTATGTCGTCTTTAGCCAAATTAATTTCCATGTGACTATCATAAAAGAATTACTGATTTGTCGTGCTTTGATACAATTGACCAAATATGACCAAACATGTCAACCAAATATTGAAGACAAGCTTTAACAACTTGCTTTCTTAATAACCTGATCAAATAGTTGGACTTGGGTATTTCCTTATGTTTTGTATGCATGTGTATACAAAGGGTACTAGGAAAGTTTTGCAATATGACGCAACAATGAATCACAGGAAGCTGCTTGTTGCTGCATGTTGAGACATGTTCATACGTGCATAGTAGCCACTGCGCCAAGTCGATGGGCTCAGTTATTCATTAGTAGTGAGAGTGTAAAGTGCTTGCGATGGCATCGTGGTCACGAAATGAGATAAGGACAGTTTTGCGGTATAATTTCGTGCGTGGTTTAACCATAGACCAGTGCTTAGAAGAAATGACTTGCACTAGATGATGATTGTCCACATCGTACAACGATATTCAGGTGATATAGAGAATTCCAAAGGGGAAATTTCACTCTGGAGGATTCTGAGAGGCCGGGAAGGCCACGAACGTCAGTTACGGAGGAAAACGTTACTGCTGTGAGGAAAATGCTTGACGAAAACAGGCGAGTGACCTACCAACAGATAGAGGATACTTTGGGCCTAAATGCACCAGCAATTGGTTCGATTCTGCAAAATCATTTGCACGTGAAGAAACTTTGTTCTCTCTGGGTGCCGCATCAACTGACTGAAGAGCAGATGACACGACGTGTGACTTGGTGCCGGGAGATGTTAAAAAAGTTTGATAAGGGACAATCTCGGTATGTGAACAACATCGTGACAGGTGATGAGACTTGGCTGTACTATTACGATCTGCCGACCAAGGCTCAAAACAAAGTTTGGGTCTTTGATGATGACGACACACCCGTAATTGTCAGAAAATCCCGATCTGTAAAAAATGATAGCTGTATTTTTCAAATCGAGTGGAATTGTGGAACGTGTCGTTCTGGACACACAGAAGACAGTCACAGCTAAGTGGTATACTGAACAATGCCTGCCTAAAGTCATTGGATCTATGAAGAACCTGCGGCCAAAGTCAAGAATGGACACCTGGTACCTCCATCACGAAAATGCTCCAGCTCACCGCGCCAAAGCCTGCAACGAATATTTGACCACGACAGGACTGAAACTTCTCGAACACCCTCCCTACAGTTCAGACCTTGCTCCCTGCGACTTTGCACTGTTCCTGCATGTGAAAATGAAGCTAAAAGGGAGGCGGTTTTCCAGTGATGAGGACCTTCTACGGGCTTGGGACGAGTGTGCTTTACTCCCTAGTGAAACTTGGCAGAACTGGTTTAAAGATTGGTTTCGGAGGATGGAGAGGTGTATTGAATGTAGAGGAAATTACTTTGAAAAAATTAAATAAACAAAGCTGTATTGCAAAACTTTCCTAGTACCCTTTGTATAATGATTGTCGTCAATCTCCCTTGGCAAGCGAAGGATCATTGTGTTGACTGCAACAGGCACATTGATCACTTGGACTAGAATGCTGCCTTATTTGCATGAACAGTAAGCGAGGAGGAATAAGCCTCTCTGTCACTAAATCCAGCTTCATTAAATGTGTTGGAATTTCTGGGTAGACTTAGATAGCACAGGAATGTTGTTGTTCTTAAGTGATCTCTGTAGCTCTCACACACAAGGATCCCATCGACGGCAATATCAGGAAATGCAGTGTGTATCAATGGTATATTTTTAGCAGCTGGTTTCTTTGTGTCATCTTCAAATCATAGGTGATTGCAAATGAAGCAAACAGAACAAAAATCATTTTTCATAAATCTCCTTTCAAACTCCCAGTGCGCATTCTTATGTAAATAGTAGTTGTTAAGGTAAAGGAACTCGATCATTTATCACATCTGTTCACATCTGTTCACTCGATCACATCTGTTCCACAATTGGAGATATGTTCTGTTTTACATAATTAATACTCACTTCGGTGTTCATCACTGTTAGAGGGAGCGGCATTGCTGGTTGAACGCACTGCTAAATCCAACAGTTGATTTTCTGTTTGTCTTTTATGCAATCTCGATAGTCTTTGTTGTTCTAACATACTCATTGCTACCTCCAATTTTATTTTGTTAGGTTGGTTTGCTCGATACTCTCAACAATGCTCTACACATGACTTTGGCATCTTTGAGCACAAAGGATATAGCAGTGTGGTATTCGGTCCCTTTCACTGCTCAGAAAATTACTGATGCGAAAACATCCATGGCGGCACCTAACATAGAATAAAATGAAAATGTGGATTGCAACGATACAAATACTCGTACTGTTGCAATCATAATATTCAACAAATGGCTACAATCAATGGATAATTAGGCTATTGGCTTGGATTTCGCTAACCTTTTCCAAATGTTGATTTGGTAGAGTAAGTAACAGGTAAGTAAGTAATTACATCATTCATACTAAATATTTCAGACTGAAGTAGGACGTTAATGTTACTAACGTCAATTTGGTAGACTAAGTAGTGGGAATGAACTTAAACCTTTACATCATTCATGACTTCGGGTCTAGCTTTGCTTGATTTTTAAAGCAGTTCTGATTTTCAGTAAAGATGTTTTCATATAAAACATCTTTCACGCGTATAGGGTACACATGCAATTTTTTTTTTTTTTTTTTTATTGGGCTTAAACAATGCCAATATATATCTTTTCTTAATGGAATGCAGTACTAATTGTATGTGATTCAAGTTTTAATGAAAAAAGATTTAAAAAATTAAAACATGCTTTGTTTTACACCTTTGATTAAATAAAATATTAATTCTGCTGAAAAATTCAAAAAAAAAAAAGTTTGACAAAATAGAAACATCAGATTTTTAGTCCCTTCCATTTTGCAGTTTTAAAAGACCATTAAGCGTGCAAAATTTCAAACATGCATATATTTCTTTTTATGTATATAAATGTTATTAAAAAACATTATATATTTGATACTATTAGTTACTTCTGCTTTCCAATATTTCGAATTTGCCATGTTTCGCAGCACACAAAATTTGAAGTATGTATCTTGTTTAGCATATCAGGCAGCCATATCAGGTTTTGTTTTCCCATCTTTACTATGTAACAATAATCAAAAGCCTTTCAAAAACAACTAGGATTAAGCCTGAAGATTTATTAAACCAATGGGAGAAAAAATTATTAAATTTTTTATTAAACCAATGGGAGAAAAAAACAAGCTATAAACTACAACTTCAGCACCTATTGGAACCATGGCATTCCTCAAGCAAAAAGACGGTGATAGGTCAGATGATGTAAGGGTGGCATCAGGAACTGCAGTTCAACTCCATGAAATATCTACTGGGATGAAACAGACTCTGTAAAAAAAGGCAGAGTGTGTAGCATGTTGTCCATGTGAAGTGCATTGTTTGTGCTGTTTTTGGCCTCTTTGCCATCAAGAAGAAGCGATTACCAAGCAAGCTGCTTCCCAGTGCCCATCTCGGGCACAAGAAGCCAGGCCTCTACTATCATTAACTGCCCAATGATGGGTGAGACAGATATCCCACACCCACTGTGGTATACAGGGCCGCTGCTACCCAATGTGCCGTCAGTAATCGAAATCAAATTTGCCACCCAGAAACGTTTGGATTAAGAAATAAAATAAGGCATAAATAATTATTATTAATTTATTGAAAAAGAAAATACAGTAATTATAACATATCTCATATACGTGTGTATATAATATAATGAAACAACAAACAAAAATAACAAAATCATTCTGAAATTCTGGAAATAAACTTTAAATTCTAAATCACAGTAACCGTATTCTTTCACAATAATAAAATAAAAGGAAAATTATAAAGTTAAAAAAATTATACAAATTTATGTTTCATTGCTTAAAAGCAATGAAATATCTACAAATTTATGTTTCATTGCTTAAAAGCAATGAAACATAAATTTGTATAATTTTTTTAATGCTAATTTATTAATTATTTCATCCATGTTTATTTGTTCCAAATGATCATTTTCTATTGAAATTATTGCCTAATTAGAGATTCATTGTTGGGACACTGTCGATCGTAAATAATTTCTGATTAATTTTAAATAACTCTGTTCACCTGAGGCAACTGAAATTGGTAAAGTCAGAAACATTGGCATTAGCATTAATAGTGGTATATGAGGCAAGACGGCAAGCTTATACAGCATTCGCCAAAAAAAAAAGGGGGGGGGACCCATTTCCCATTCGCCTCTCCAAATGTTTGTCCAGGTCTTCCTTCAATTTATTTAAGCTATCAACTTCCACGACAGATGGAAGTTTGTTCCGGGGTTCAACTACCCGCTGGCTAAATGTAAATTACCAAATATCTATTCTACAATTGTCTTTCCAAAATTTGAATCTATGCACACTAAGGTTCATAAACTGAGCAAGAAGAAGAATCTCATCAGCACTGAGCCTGCTCAAACCATTCAAGGCCTTATACACCTCAATCAAATCACCTCGCAAGCATCTAGTCTCCAGCCACTGCAATTTGCAGAACTTAATCCTTTCTTGCTAAGAGCACCCCTTTGTTTCACTCATTTGCATAAATTCTTAAAGCAACTGCTACATTTGGAAAAGTATCTTTAAAATTGTTTTTAAAAATATATTGTAGCACTTCAGATGGAGCAATATTGTCTAATCCAGGCAGACATGGCCTTTAATGTCTGTCAGTGGCAAAAGTTGATGGCATTGTAGAGCAGATATCTTTTAAGGGCACAAAAGGTGATGTTGTTATACATGTTAGAACTAATGACATTAAGAGCAAGAGATCTGCAGATTTACTGAACAAGTAGAGGTCAATATTGAAAAAAAAGTTGCGAGTTAGGGTTGAATGTGAAAAATCAATTCAGCCCTGGAGAGATTGTGCAAGGCTCAAGGAGTAGAATTTTTTTCAGCCTAGTCTGTGCTTGTTGATAGGAGAGACTGCTTCTACAGGGATGGGGTACACTTAAATAGAAAGGGTGTAAGAATATTTGCTGATGCTATCAAAGCAGTGTTAGGTGGGTCGGAAAACTGTTAGCTTGGGGGGGGGGGGATACACAGACTTAGGCGAAGGCAGATTACGAGAGATCCTTGGCAAGGGATGCGAAGAAAAACAGCAAAGGGTTCTTTACTTATGTAAACTCTAGAAGGAAGGGGATGAATCAGATTGGTCCACTTGAGATCGATGGGTCAACTGTTGATGACCCTGCTCGGGTAGCTAACAAACTAAATGAATATTTTGCATCGACATTCACACATGAGGAGTTATTCAGCGAGGGGAATGCCAGAGGTGTATTCAATTCTAGCAGTAAGCTAGAGAATCTTGTAATAACTGAGAGCAAAGTGGAGGAGAAATTGTTGAAGATAAACACAAGAAAGGCACCTGGGGTGGATGGGATCTATCCAGTTATATTAAAGGAGGCAGCAAAGGAGGTAAGCAAACCCTTAGCCATAATTATGAGAGCTTCCTTGGACTCAGGGGAGGTACCCATTGACTGGAGATGTGCAAATGTGACCCCAATTCACAAAGGGGGATCAAAGGCTGACACAAGTAATTATAGACCTGTGAGTTTAACTTCTGTTCCCGGAAAATTAATGGAGGCACTGGTGAAAGAAGCACTGCAGGATCATCTAGACAAGACTTCAGTTATAGCTAGGACACAGCATGGTTTTGTTAAGGGGAAGTCTTGCCTGACCAATTTGATTGGATACTATGATGCAGTCACAAAAGAACTGGATGCAGGGAATAACTTTGATATTATATACTTGGATCTTAGAAAGGCTTTTGATACTGTTGCACATGGAAGACTGCTGCACAAATTGGAGCAGTGTGGCATTGGAGGCAAGTTGCTGCTATGGATAAAGGGGTGGTTGAGGGGGAGAAGACAGAGAGTGGTAATCAATGGACACTGCTCATCGTGGACTAATGTTATTAGTGGAGTCCCTCAGGGTTCAGTATTGGGGCCTTTATTGTTTTCTGTATTTATAAATGATATTGATGATGGTATATCAGGCTTAATGTCCAAGTTTGCAGACGATACGAAGGTTGGCAGGGTTGTCAAGGACACTACTGACACTATGCTGCTGCAACAGGATTTGGAAAGGTTGAGCAGATGGGCTTCGAGGTGGCAAATGAAGTTTAACATTGACAAATGTAAAGTACTACATATGGGAAACAGCAACCCCAGAGCAGCGTATCAACTCTGTGGTACTACACTGACAGTGGTAGAGAATGAAAGGGACCTGGGGGTGGTGGTGCAGGCAGATATGAAGTTCTCTGAGCAGTGCAGACGAGCTGCAAGAGTAGCTCATGGTGTATTGTCAATGATATATAGGAATTTTTCTAGCAGGGATAAGGAGGTGATTATTCCCTTGTATAAGGCAATGGTCAGGCCACACCTAGAGTACTGTATACAGGCCTGGAGGCCTCATTTCAGGAAGGATGTAGAGCTGCTGGAACGAGTACAGAGAAGGGCAACTAGATTGGTGAATGGGACAAAGGGGTTCTCTTACGAAGAAAGGCTTAAGTTTTGCAAATTACAGTGTCTGGAAACTAGGCACCAGCGGGGTGATCTGATAGAGGTGTACAAAGCCTTGAATGGTTTGAGCATGCTCAATGCTGATGGGATTCTTCCTCTAGCTCAGAAAAATCACCTGAGAGGGCATAAATTCAAATTGAGGAAAGACAGATGTAGGATAGATGTGCGGAAATTTGCCTTTAGCCAGCGGGTGGTTGGTGGGTGGAACAGACTTCCATCCCTTGTCGTGGAAGTTGATAGCCTAAATAAGTTTAAGGCTCAGCTGGACAGGTATTTCGAACGAACAGAGGGGTGAAGTGGAAGTGGTTATTTTTATTTATTTATGTTACTTTTTTTTTTTTTTTTTTTGGCTGATGCTGCATAAGCTTGCTTTCTTGCATCAAATGCCTCTACTAATGCTAATAGGTTAACAGTGGCCGCAGGCAGAGCCAAAATTGATTCTTGCACTACTTCTATTAGAATAATCAGCAGCCTGGAAAACAAGGTAAGGGAGATTTCGAAGACTGCTGCGAGAGATAGTGGAACAAGTAAATACATGGGCTGTGTTAGGGTAACTAAGAGTAGGAACAGGTGCATGTATACTTGCATGTACACCAATGCTAGGATTATAGTTAATAATTTGATGAGCTTGAAGTGCTAGTCAAAATATCAAAGGCAGATATTGTTCGGATATCAGAGACATGGTGTCACACAGACATAAGCAGTGCAGAATTGGAATTTGAGGAGTACAATGTGTACAGGAAGGATAGAAGACAGGAAGGGAGAAGGGGTTATACTGTTAGTTAAGAAACACAAAATCTAAGGAAGTGCATCCAATTTGGTGGACAATGCAGTGTTGAGTCTGTTTGGTGTGAAATATGCACTGGGAAAGGAAAAATGAGTAGGTGTGTGTTATAGGCCATATGAACCTGATGAGTATAATGAACTGCAGAGAAATAGAGTGGGCCAGTAAATCAGAATGTCTTATAATGGGGGATTTTAACTTGAACTGGTGGATTGGACACTCGCACACTAGCAAGACTTTTGTGGATTTATTGATGACTGTTTTCTACAGCAACACGTTTGAGAGGCAACCAGAGGGAGTAATACTCTTGATCTGATTATCAGCAGTGATTATTCATAAATTTAAGAATTTGCAGATAAAAGAACCACTGGGTGACATTGATCACAATGTACTAATGTGGGAATTACTTAAACATGTAACTACCATCAAAGGAAGGGCTTTTGCCTTCGTAAAGGTGACTACAGAGGTCTCAGACAGTTTTTAAATTCTGTACAGTGGGATCAACTGATGATGTTACCAATGTTGAATTCTAAAGGGAAGCCTTCAGGGACTTAATTTGGGAGGCTACTAGGCTTTTCATTCCAACTAAGAAATAATGTTCAAGGTTTAGGCCTAAATGGATGTCATATGAATAAATGAGGCTCGTGGCAGAGAAGAAGAATGTATGGGATACATATAAAGTACTAGGTGACACAGAACCCTATGGCAGGTATAAACTATAGTCTGTAATCAAGTCACAAAGGAGGTTAGGCAGGCAAAGGCAGATTATGAGACTTTGCATTCTTTGGCAAAGAATGCAAAGAAAAACAGCAGAGTTCTTTACTTATGTAAACTCTAGAAGGAAAGGGATGAATCAGATTGGGCCACTTAACATAGATGGGTTGACTATTAATGATCATGCTCAAGTAGCTGATAAACTGAATGAGTATTTTGCATCTACATTCACACATGGGGAATTATTCAATAAGGGGAAAACCAGAAGTTTAACAAACGTTAACAGGGAGTTAAGTGATTTTGTAATAACTGAGAGCATAGTGCAGGAGAAATTGTTGAAGTTAAACATAAGAAAGGCACCTGGGGTGGACGGGATCTATCCAGTTATATTAAAGGAGGCAGCAAAGGAAGGAAGCAAACCCTTAGCCATAATTATGAGAGCTTCCTTGGACTCAGGGGAGGTCCCCATGGACTGGAGGTGTGCAAATGTACCAGCAATTCACAAAGGGGATTCAAAAGGTGACACAAGTAAATACAGACCTGTTAGTTTAAATTGTGTTCCGGGGAAAATAATGGAATCACTAGTTAAAGAAGCATTCCAGAAACATCTAGACAAGACTGCAGTAATAGTTAAGACACAGCATGGGTTTGTAAAAGGGAGGTCTTGTCTGACCAATTTGATTGGACTATGATGTGGTCACAAAGGAACTAAATGCCAAAAATAATTTTGATAGCATATACTTGGATTTCAGGAAAGCTTTTGATACTGTTGCACATGGAAGACTGCTGTACAAATTGGAGAGGTATGGCATTAAGTGTAAGTTGCTACAATGGATAAAGGGATGGTTGAGTTGGAATCAATGGACACTGCTCTTCGTGGACAAATGTTATTAGTGGAGTTCCCCAGGGCTCGGTGTTGGACCCATTGTTGTTTTCAGTATTTTTCAATGATATTGATGAAGGTATATCATGTTTAATGTCCAAATGTTGCAGGGTTGTTAACGACAGTGTGCTACTCCAGCTGGATCTAGATAAGTTGGGAAAATGGGCTGAAAAGTGGCAACTGAAGTTTAATATTGACAAATGCAAAGTACTGCATATGGGTAGCAATAACCGCAGAGAAACGTACCAAAACACTCAGGGAAGTGGAAAGTGAAAAACACCTGGGGGTAATTGTGCAGTCAAATATGAAGTTCGCTAAGCAGTGCCGACGGGGGGGGCCAGGGCAGGTCATGGAATCTTGTCAATGATATATAGGAATTTTGCTAGCAGGGACTGGGAGGTGATTATCCCATTATACAAGGCAATGGTCAGGTCACACCTAAAATACTGTGTACAGGTCTTCTGGCCTCATTTTAGGAAGGATGAGGAGTTGCTAGAACGAGTACAAAGAAGGGCAACGAGATTGTTGAGGGGAACAAAGGGTGCTCTTACTGAGAAAGAGCTTAAATTCTGCAAATTGCAGCACCTGGAGAGTAAGCACCTGCGAGGTGATCTGATTGAGGTGTAAGGCCTTGAATGGGTTAAGCAAGCCGAATGCTGATGGGATTCTATCTCTTGCTAAGACTAAGAACATGAGGGGGCACAGTTTCAAATTGAATATAGTTGTAGAATAGATGTGCGGAAATTTGCCTTTAGCCAGCAGGTAGTTGACTGGTGGAACAGGCTTCCATCTTTTGTTGTGGAAGCTAATAGCCTAAATAAATTTAAGGCTGAGCTGGACAGGCATTTGGAATGAATGGAGGGGTGAAAAAAAAAAGGGGGGGGGGTTTGGCTGTTGCTGCATAAGCTTGCTTTCTTGCATCGTATACCTCTACTAATGCTAATCTAAATTTATTCTTAAGTTCTTCAGAAATGCTAAACCATCAATATCAGATTCATTACGATCAATGTCACTTAATTTAATATGTAAATCTTTGCAAAGACTTAAGAAATTGTTGTATGACCATTTTTTTTTTTTATATTCAGAAATATAAAATATTTTAAATATGTCTACATGTTCTTTCCTATTTCTAAACCTTTCAGTTAACAAGAAAATTGTGTCCAAAATTGGAAAGAAAAAATTAATTTTGAATCTTCGTTGTGGATCCTGAATAGCTTCCTGTCTACTTTCATAATCGAAATGACGTATTTTCTATCTTTTCCTTCAGTGCTTACTTCTGGAAACTAAGTGGCAATGCCAATGATAGTAGCCATATTATTAACTGAATCGAATTTTTTGGAATATTTTTTGGAATCACAGAATATTTTCAAGAATTGTTTTCTTGAAAATATTCCGTGATTTTCCATTCATAGGGATGTAAAGCAAGGATGTTCCATGTCCCCCATAATATTTGATTTATAAAACAGAAGCACTGATGAAAGAATTCAAAGAAGAGCTGAAAGGAGGTGTAAAAGTACAAGGGGAGAAGATAAAGACAACAAGATTTGCAGATGACTAGATATTGATTGCTAATAACAAAGAATTACAGAGCTCCTTGGACATCTTGAACAGCACAATAAAGCAGTAAAATATAAAGATTAACAGCCATAAAATGAAGGTAATGTTAATTTGAAAGAGGCCAGGAAGAAGAATCGACGTAACATTAGATGGAATAATATTGGAACAGGTCGACAGATACAGGTACTTGGGAAGCGTAATGACAGAAAATGGAAAAAGCCTGGAAGAAATAAAAACAAGAATTGCAATGGGCAAAGAAGCATTTAGTAACAGAAAATGAAATGAGAAGAAATTTGAAGAAGAAATTAAGAAAGCAAATGGTGAAAACATTAATATGAACTGTTGTACTATATGGCTCTGAAACATGGACACTGGGAAAGAGGAGATTAGACACCTAGAAGATTTCGAGATGTGGGTGTGGAAGAGAATGGGAAGGGTGAAATGAGTGGGCAGAGCGAGTAATGAGATTTTGAAGAAGTAAAAGAGAACTTTAGTAAAGAATTAAGGAGACAATATAACTTTATAGGACATGTATTGAGAAGAGAAAGCATGTAGAGGAAATGGGTTGAGGGGTAGATGTGTGGGAAGAGAACTGTTGGGAGAAGGAGAATTGGAATGATGCATTGGATAAGAGGAATTATGCAGGAATTAAGCATTGTGCCAGTGGAGCCCTGAACCTGCCTGAGAGCAGAGAACTTGAATAAAAAGATGTTTTTATAACTACAAAATATAAATATGAAACAGATCCAGATAAGCACTTAACCTGTCTGCAATTTCATGTACAGTATTTATTTCAAATTAATTATTTGCCTGCCGTGTTGAATACTGGAAAACGATGGAAGTTGCATTATTCATCTGATTGTATAAAACCAATCAGATGACCAGCGCAACTTCTGGGTATGTGGGACAGGTGGAATCCCTTTGGCTCTTAATTCGTGCTAGAGCAGCACTAATTGACTCAACTGCCTGAAGGCCAGATGTGCGTTCCTAGTAAAGTCTCTTGTAATCCATTCGTTATATGGAAATTTTCTTTGTTCTGCTGAAACTATTATAAATGTAATTACCCAGGGGATGAAAAATCACTAAATAGAAAATTTTTCTATAACGAAGTTCGTTAAACAGAGGTCTGAGTTGTATGTAAAAAAAAAAAAAAAAAATTTTTGGTGCCCTCCTGAACTGCCCGCCCATAAGTGATGCTTACCTCGCTTACCCACCTGCGACAGCCCTGGTGGTATTCCAGTCAGTGAAATAGTGCTATCCCAGTGAGAGAGAAAAAAAAGGAATAAGAAAAGAAAATAGAATAGGCATCTTTATTTGCTATGTCACTTGAATGAATTTTGTGCAAAGAATGAAGGTTGAAAAAATTTCACATTTATAATCATTAACAGTGAATGAGATATTTTTGAGCATCAACCAATTAGGTGGTTGTTTCCACCAGGTTAAACACAGGAAAAAAACATAATAAAATTAAATAAATAAATATGTTTGGTTAGGATTTGGATTTTAATGACACAAAAGTAACTAAGGCTATGTTGTGCCACAACAATTCCATACAAATAGAAATGGATAAAAGATTTAACCTTCCAGAAAGGTTAAAATTTCAAAAAATGTAAACATATAAATGCAGTAAAAGTCAATACACAGCAACTAAAAATAAATGCTCCACAATATATATATATCCAAGTATGAAAAGGAAATATTAAATGTTATTATAATAAATATTAAGTAGTCACATAACCAATTAATGCCATCTAGGATGATTAAACATTACATCGGTCTGTATAAATATGAATATGAGTTAAGTTGATAGTGGTAAGAGTTTTTAAAGGTAAAATATGATATACTAGCTTATCAGATAAACCATAAACCATGGCGGGTACCCAATGACCTGGAAAAAAAAATCAATCTATGCTATGACATAAGCAATAAATTATAAACATATAAAAATACCATTAAAATGTTAATTATGGCAATAAGATACATTGAAAGGGACTTTTTCGAGGGCTAACCCTTTCAATGTATCAATCATAATTAACGAGCTATCCGTTTCTGTAGTCATCGTCCAGCATAACTATGTCCAAATATATGTAAAATAGTAGTAAGTTAGAGCCAAAAGATAGTGACGAGAATAAAATTTTGTAGTAAGTTAGAGCCAAATGGTAGTAATAAAATTTTGTTAATTAATCCCAAATTTAGCAGTAAGTTAGAGCCAAATGGTAGTAATAAAATTTTGTTAATTAATCCCAAATTTAGCAGTAAGCTGGCAAGATGACTGTTAGCCCGACGGATAGCCAAAATTTTAAATTAAAATTATAGAAAGAGCTATAATTATTGTTAGGCATATGTGCGTAATTGATAGTAAATGCAGTCACGGTAGTCTAAGCAAAAATAACAGTGTGAGCTATCGCTAACAAAGGCGAACGGAAAAAGGTATAGGAATAGATATAGTATTTCAATCCCCCTCGAATACTCTAATAGTTCATGAGGTATGAATAAAATTTACCTTTACAACAGAAACGGATAGCTCGTTAATTATGGTTGATACATTGAGAGGGTTAGCCCTCGAAAAAGTCCCTTTCAATGTATCTATTTACCTATAATTAACATAATTTCAATTTTAATATAATTTTTATATGTAAGGTTTACCTTACTTATAAAAATTATATTAAATTATATTATACTTACTTTATATTGCATATACAAAGTAAGGTAATTTTTTTTTCCAGGATGCCATTGGCGCGTACATAACATTTTATGTTTCTTAAATGTAAACCGCAAACATGAGAGGTATTAGAACCTATTGCACTTAGTATCGTGCTTGGGATGGAGGATGAGAAGACGAAAGAAGATATTTGTCGACATTGTACTTGAACTTCTGTAGACTACAATTTTCAGGAAATATGTATGCAGGACGGTTGTTATAGAAAACGGAAGCTGAATGAATAAACGAGGAAGATGAAAAGTTGGTTCAGTGAGTTTGAAGTTGAACAGTAAATGGATGTTGGCTGGTGGCGGCACGTGTTCAGACTGTTTTGAAAGAGAGAGCGGGAATTATAGAAGCCAATTCAGAAGAACAGTGCCCATGGAAATATCAGTAGAAGAGGCATGCGGCAGAAACAGTACATCTATGAGAAAGCAAGTGGAGAGACTCTGTTAGAGATGAATCATTAATTAACCTAACTGCCCTCTTCTGAATGGAATCAAGAAGCCTGAGAGAGATTTTGGGGGCACCACCCCAGATGTCAGAAAAATATTCCATGGTAGGGCGGATTTGCGATTTGTACAGAGTGAACAGCCGTTTGGAAGAAAAGTAACGCAGAGAGCGAAAACCAAGTTTTTTAGATGCAGAGGAAGCAATATTTGTAATGTGCTTAGGCCGAGAGAGAGAGAGAGAGAGAGAGAGAGAGATTGGAAGACAGGGTAATCTCCAAAAGAGATCATTTTGCCTAGAAATCGGAGTGTCACCAAAGATATGCATAGGAGCAGAACAATCCTTTTTGTGAGATATAAGACAAGACTGAGTTTTAGAAGGATTGAAATCAACTAAGTTGTCTTTGCACCACTGGAGAATTACCTGGAGATCGGCATTTAAGGAATTGGTAGCAGATTTTCGAGAAGTTGAAGCTGATTGAGCAGTGCAAGGTTTCTCAAAATGGAAAGTGGAATGTAATGTGCTATCATCGGCAAAACTATGGATAGGATTTCCAGTCAATGGAAGAAGGTTATTAATATACAAGAGGAAAAGAGTGGGGGGAAGAACTGAACCTTGGGGGACACCGGCATTAATGGAGAAGTTAGAAGACAGAGCTATCTACCATCACCCTCAGTGAGCGATCAGAGAGAAAACTGGATAACCAATTACTAAAAACAGTTGGCAAACTGTTTTTAGATGGAAGCTTGTTTAGAAGACCTTTATGCCAAACACGATCGAAAGCCTTTGAGATGTCAAGAGCAACTGCTTGTGTTTCACCAACCTTTTCCATTGAATTTGTCCATAAATGGGTAACATAAGACAGAATATCACCAGTGGATTGACACTGACGGAATCCATACTAGTGATCATTGATCAGACGGAAGGTTTCTGGGTAGTTTAAGAGTTGGCGGTTAACTGATTTCTCCATTACTTTCGAAAGAGTAGAAGTAATTGCACAGGGACGATAATTGGATGGGAGGGATTTGTCACCCTTTTTAGAAACTGTCTGGATTTGAGCAAATTTCCAAGCAGAAGGATAAACACCTTTGGAATAAGAAAGTGAAAAAAGGCAGGAAAGAATAGGAGCACAGGTTTTGAGAACAAGTGGAGAAATACCATCAAGACCTAGAGCTTTCTTAGCATCAAGATTCATCAAAATCCTTCTGACATCCTTTTGACGGAAGACCACAGGAGGCATTGAATGGAGCGTGTGGAATGGTGGAGGTGTTTTACCCAGATCATTAATACATCAGTTGGAAGAAAAATGGGATGCTAGGTCAGCTTTATCCT
Organism: Mastigoproctus giganteus; assembly: GCF_048544385.1. Taxonomy (NCBI): domain Eukaryota; kingdom Metazoa; phylum Arthropoda; class Arachnida; order Uropygi; family Thelyphonidae; genus Mastigoproctus; species Mastigoproctus giganteus. The sequence goes on along the minus strand of NC_143575.1, from coordinate 167,381,851 downwards.
TGGCTGAAGTGACAATAGAACCATATGGTTTGAACAGAGGTGGGAGCAGAGATGGGCAAAAGTTGCGGCCAATAGCTTTGGCAAGAGACTAGAATGCTCGGCTATGATTGAGGCAAGAAGCAAGTTTTCTACTTTTAGCCTGTTCAAACTCTATTTTGGACTGATTAATAACTGTTTTGCAATTGTTGCGAGCTTTGGTGTAGACGGAAAATGAAACAGAAGAATTAGAAACAAGCCAATCACGATATGCAACATTCCTCTCTCGAACAGCTTTAGCACATTTATTGGAAAACCAAGGTTTAGATAAAGGACGAGATTTTAAAGTGGAGTGTGGGATAAAGGATTCCATTCCTGCAAGAATAATTTCACTGACATGATCTGAGCAAACGTTGACATCAGAAGTTTTGAAACAATAATCCGACCAAGGAATAGAAGAAAAGAAATCTCGCAGGTCATACCATTTTGCATTCTTGTAATGCCAAACAATACGAGGTTGGGAATAGCCATGAGATGTTGTTGTTGTTATTTGGTTTTTAGGAGCATTAGCAACTAAATCCATATTGCTCCAGGATATGCGGTGGTCATTCCCTGACCTTTCCGCATCCTCCGTATTTAGTGGTGACGGGCTCGAACCCCGGTCTAATCAAGAAGCGTGTGCTACGCACTGCTGCTCCTTCCCACCTGGCTACGGAGGCGCCTAGCCATGAGATAAAGGCTCCATTGGAGAAGAGACAATCACCAAGTTGTGATCCGAGGTGCCTAAAGGACCACTCACTTCGACTGTGTACTTAGGGTTGTTTGTGAGAAAAAAAATCAAGTGTGTTGGCTGTATGGTTAGGATTGTCTGGTATTCTTGTAGGTAAATGAACAATCTGTGCAAGGTTATTAGTAGTTGCAAAAATCTCAGTATCTCGACCAGCTTGGTCGGTGTGACTAGAAAATGGAAGCCGCTGGAGTTGTGAACATTAAAATCACCAAGGAAAATTACCTCACTGTTAGGAAATTTGGACTGGAGAAAGTCAAGTTGCAAAGAGAGGAAGTCAAAGAGCTCCAAGTGATTAGTGGAGTTGGGAGCAATGAGGTAGAGAGATTTTAAGCCAGAGAAGATCGAAAAGAGGAGATTCCAAATTACCAAGTCTCTGACAGGGAATATCGGACCGGACATACGTACAAGTACCACCTTTGAGGCAAAAGGAATTGTACAACAAATAATTTGGGCAACTGAGATGAGCAGTAGTTGAAACAACTGATAACTGAGATTCTATCAGAAAATTTACATGGGGTTTGGCCGACTGCAAGTGGAAATGGACATCGTTGAGTTTAGAATTTGAGACCACGTATATTTGTGAAATGAACTAGGAAGTGTTTGGGAGATTTAGATCTTTTTGCCGATAAGCGAAACACAAGCGACGATAAGCGACGTACACAGCCGGGAAGTGAAAGGGAGAAACTATGACAAGCAAGTCACCGAGTTTTATAAATTTAGAGACATGCTGTATGAAGTAATGAAATTTTTGGATATGGCGTACACATGGTAAGAATATATCCAGATCCTTGACATTACGGCGCCTCGACAATGCCCCCCCCCCCATCTCAGTTGCCCGACGTACACAGCCGGGAAGTGAAAGGGAGAAACTATGACAAGCAAGTCACAGAGTTTTATAAATTTAGAGACATGCTGTATGAAGTAATGAAATTTTTGGATATGGCGTACACATGGTAAGAATATATCCAGATCCTTGACATTACGGCGCCTCGACAATGCCCACGTATATTTGTGAAATGAACTAGGAAGTGTTTGGGAGATTTAGATCTTTTTGCCGATAAGCGAAACACAAGCGACGATAAGCGACATACACAGCCGGGAAGTGAAAGGGAGAAACTATGACAAGCAAGTCACCGAGTTTTATAAATTTAGAGACATGCTGTATGAAGTAATGAAATTTTTGGATATGGCGTACACATGGTAAGAATATATCCAGATCCTTGACATTACGGCGCCTCGACAATGCCCACGTATATTTGTGAAATGAACTAGGAAGTGTTTGGGAGATTTAGATCTTTTTGCCGATAAGCGAAACACAAGCGACGATAAGCGACGTACACAGCCGGGAAGTGAAAGGGAGAAACTATGATAAGCAAGTCACCGAGTTTTATAAATTTAGAGACATGCTGTATGAAGTAATGAAATTTTTGGATATGGCGTACACATGGTAAGAATATATCCAGATCCTTGACATTACGGCGCCTCGACAATGCCCCCCCCCGACATACAGACTACTCGGACTCCCTCCAGTCACTGTTTGGTAGAGGTAGCAAGATTATACACTAGCTGATCCGGAAGCCTCCTAGAAAGTTACAAATAGGTTCGGTTTTGTGTACTAACTAGTGGCCGGCCTGCAACCACCATATTAGGGCTGTACCCTCGAAATGTAAGGAGGATTGGATCTCGCCACTATGTTCATCATAATCTCAAAAGTCATCAATCATACTGCATAATGGAAGAGATGGGAAAGGGTCGACCGGAACTTGTCTGTAGTATTAGAAAAATGGGGCAAATATGCAGCTTTTAAAATAATACTAGTACAAAAGTAGTCCCTGCGTAGTGCAAAAAATGTAAATTAAAATAAATACAAATATATACAAATTTACAAAAGTGTAATGTGGAATATAATACAAATGTATGTGAAGTGCATGAAAAAGTATAGACGAACAAATGGTATAGGTAATGGTAAATTCTAGTAGAGGGGAAGGGGAGAAAAGATGTTCAAAAGAAGGCGAAAATAGCGATAGGATTTAGGATAGATGGAGCGTTCGTATCACCCTAGTAATTCACTAGTAGTTTTACGAACAGAAAAAAAATAGAAAAAGACAGTATAAAGAAAGAAAAGTGTAGAAAAAAATCATTAAAAATACTGAACTTACTGGATGTGTAAGGCCCAACCTTAAAGAAAGGGTTCTGGTATATGCAAGCGTTAAAAAAATGGGTGTTAATACCATAGGCTTGTAGAGAAGAAGGTAAATCGAAACCAAAACTAAAAGTTACCTGGAGTCATTAAGTAGAGCGGAGGAGCAATGTACACAGCCGGGAAGCGAAAGGGAGAAACTATGACAAGCAAGTCACTGAGTTTTATAAATTTAGAGAAACAGATAGGGATGACCGCTATCGTTGAAAAAAAATTTTTGGGAAAGATGGCCTAAAAACCCATTCTTTAAGGTTGGGCCTTATACACCCAGTAAGTTCAGTATTTTTAATGACTTTTTCTACACTTTTTTTTCTTTATACTGTCTTTTTCTATTTTTTTCCATTCGTAAAACTATTAGTGCAATACGAGGGTGATATGAATGCTCCGTCTATCCTAAATCCTATCGCTATTTTCACCTTCTTTTGAACATCTTTTCTTCCCTTCACCTCCCATAGAATTTATCATTACCTATACCATTTGCTTGTCTATAGTTTATCATGCACTTCACAAACTTTTGTATTATATTCCACATTACACGTTTGTAAATTTGTATATATTTGTATTTATTTTAATTTACATTTTTTACACTGCGTAGGGCCTATCTTGTCTACTAGTGTTATTTTAAAAGCTGCATATTTTCCCCCTTTTTCTAATACTACAGACAAGTATGAAACAGTGCCTGATACATGGTCAGGAGTAGTCCCCTGATGAATTTCCTGGCTATATATCATTTTTTCATCTTCTATATTCAGATTATGCATATTTGCCATCCCTGATTCGACCTCTTGCTAAAATTGCCCTCCCATATCTGAATATAGTGTTATTTATTTACCTGTATATATTTTTCCCCCCACAGTCCCAGTTCATTTTTGCACTAATTTTTCAATTTCTTTCACCTGTTTAACCCCTACTTCACTTCCACTTTTTACTATCCCTTAAACTTAGTTCTGGCACCTTGTGGACTTGTCATTTCCAATTTCACAGACACTTTATTTTACAAACCACACATTATTTATATCGTTTTGCTTCCTCTACTGCTGCACTGCACATTTTGTAGCATTAGACATACTATAACTTTTGTTATTTTCCTTTTTCTGCCTATTTTGCTTCTTAACTATTATATTTTACTACTACTACTATATATATATATATATATATATATATATATATATATATATATATATATATATAAATATTAATAGTTTGTAAAAATTTAAAAACATATGACACACTATCATTGTCTGATAAAGTCTGACTGAGTGCATAAGGCTCAGTCAGATGGGTAAAAGCAGTAAAACATCTTTTGTGCCAAGATAAATTTAGTATAGTCAATTAAAATATTTATACTTAACAGTGTAACAAGATTCGCAAACAGCAGGGTCATCTGCCCTCAGCTGGAAGGAATGTTTAAGAGGACCGTGTACAATGCGGATTCGTGTGCAGACTAGACTACCGTGGTTCAATTACAGGCTTTATCTGATGTAATTTATTTGTAGTCTGTCTATTCCATGAATACTGCCAGTGACAGTGAGACTGTATCTTTTAGTTTATTATTTGCCTGTAGTCTGTATAGGGGATTGACGGGCAGCAATTATTAGTGGGAATGGCTGATTTGACAGCAGTGTCAGCCAAATCATTTCTCCTAATCCCAAAACAGCTGGGAATCTAGCAGAAGCAAATATTGTATTCATGTTCATGGACAGAGTGGATCTTCTACTGCAATTGAGATGGAACTGGATGAGGATTATATCCGATAGATGATAAAGCCTGTAAGATGCTCAAAGAATCGGAATAAAAAATGAACCGTTGGTATTGGCATTTACTAATGCGATCCAAAGCTAACTCTATAGCATGAATCTGTGTAATAAATATGCTGCATTCGTCGGGAGAATCTGCTCAAATATGGTGTCTGGAAAGACAGCAGCAGATACTATACATGATTCCAACTTCGATCCATCAGTGAAACTGGCAAGAAGTCTGAGTGTTCAGCTTTGTGTGCTGAAGAGAGCTGCAGGTAGACAGATGGAGTATCTGACATTACCCAGTTCTTAAGGGAAAAGTCGCATGATGGAATATGGGCATACAAGGGTGTAAGGATTTCTTTTGGTGTTTGGGCAACCTTGTCTACTGTGATATTTAACTCTCTGAGTACCCCTAAATGTGAATACAGAAAAGAATGGATGTACATGTAGGATGGCCTGGCAGAGATTTCAGTTTTAAAGCATACTCTAGAGACAATTGCTTATGTCGAAGTAACAGCAGTGATTCATTTGCTTCCATGTATAGGCTCTGTACAGATGTTCAAAATTCTCCAGTAGCAATATGGATGGCTTGATGATGGACAAGCCATCAAGCCATTGAAGTACACTGTCTCTGGCTGAAGCATATACCTGGGACCTGTAATCCGGTCTGGATTGCATAAGTGCATAGCAGATGCGTAGTAAGGTATATCAGTTCATACCCCAACATGTCAATGAGAGAGAGAGAGAGAGAGAGAGAGAGAGAGAGAGAGAGAGAGAGAGAGAGAGAATGAAAAATATTTAGTCCTTTTGTGCTCATTGTAGAGTTGAGAGATGTTCCCAAAAGGTCAACTTTTTATCAAATATGAGTCCCAGGAACTTTGTGTCTGACACTACTGGAATAGCATTTTGTCCAAGCCTTAACTGAGGTTCAGGATGAAGATAATGCTTATGACAAATGGAAGTATATGCAAACGATCTTCTGCAGAAGGACCTGAATCCATTAGCAAGGGCCCAAGAATTAAGGCAATCAATGGCTTGTTGCATTAGCCTTTCAATAACCCTCATGTAACATGACTGAGAAAATATGCTAAAGTCATCAACATAGAGGGGTGCTGTTTACAGTTGTAGCAAGTTGTTCTGTGATGGAATTTACTTTAATGATGAAAAGCATAACACTTAATACTGATCCTTGCAGTACTCCTCCTCTTGTCATAATGGATGAGAGAGTAAGGATCCTACACAAATTCGAAAGGACCGCCTGGCTAGAAAGTTTTTAATAAAAATGGGGAGATGCCCTCTAAGACCAAGGCCATGCACATCTTTTAAGATGCCAAATCTTGCTGTTGTCATATGCTTTCCCCATATCAAAGAATTCAAAAGATGTTCATGTTGTAGATACAAAATGTTCTCGTTTTAGGAAAGCATCCCGGATGGATATTTCCAGTCTAATAAAATGGTCCAGAGCAGACCAGTTCCTTCGTAAGCTGCACTGGATGCTGGAGAGAAGGTAATTTGATTCTTAATATTATATTAAAAGAAAATATACCATTCTCTCCAGGATTTCGCACAGAAAGCTAATCAGAGCAATAGGATGATATTTAGTATGGATTTTAGGATCCTTTCCTGGCTTCACACAATGGCAAGAATGGTTGATGTGCATAATGCATCCAGAAACTGCTCTTCAATATATTCTGTTGTATAAAAGGAGCAGGTGATCCATAGAGGTTGGTGAAAGATGCTTAATCATTTCATAATGGATGCCATCTGGTCCAACAGCAATTGCCTTAGAAAGGACAAGAATGCTTTTTAGTTCCTGTATAGTGAATAGCCCTTTGTAGGAACCAAGTCCCTTTGATGAAATTTAGTGCCTGTTTTTCAATTTTGTTTCAGGACCAGGAATTCTTGGGAATAGGAAGATATTGCATAGATGTTTGAAAATGTTTCCCCAAAAGCACTGGCTATTGCAGTGGGCTCTGCAATAATGCATCCATTATATTCTAGGATTGATGAAGGGTGAACGATATATTTTCCCTTCGTTTCCTGGGTTTTATCCCAAACCACTTAGTGCTGGTAGACTGGGTAACAGATGATGAAAAACAGATTCACGATTCCTTTTGACTCTGAGGGCAAATGTAGTGCGCTTTGTCTCATGCACATTTTCAAATTGAGAGTACACATCGACATTAATTTATACGCCAAGCCAACCAGTTGAACCTCCACTTGATCGTGGGTGGCAGGGAAACTAAAAGGAAATACCACTGGATAATTTTATACGTGAAGCACCTAGTAGGCTATGTAGAAATAAGCTTTACTTTCATAGTGAAAAAGGTTTGTTCCCACAGATTCTTTTAAAGTAAGTGCATTATTTGTACTTTTAAGATAATATATCTTTCGTGTTCAGATTAAATGTTTCTTGCTATTATATAATACATTTCGTGAATTTATTATCCAACGAATTAAAAAAACGTCCAGTAAATTTACCACTTTCATTCAGTACTGAAACCGTAGCCCTCACCTAAACAAGTGTCATATTTTATTAATATTTATCAAGACAGACAAGAAATCCCTTACCTTTGGCCAGCTGAATCTGTATTTTTTTCCCAATTTTTCTAGTGTTTGAAGCAAGAGCAGCATTTGGTGGACGAACAGGTGTAGATGGAATTTTTTTTGTAGGAGTAACTGTAGCCACTTTAGTGCTAACTCCACCTGCTAGAGAGAAAACACTATAGGTATTTGAAACCTTAAGCAAGGCATTAGGTTTATAACTTTCTACTACATTAAGAAATATATGTATATATTTAATCAGGTATGCTGGTTTTATGTCGGTTAGTTGCCAATCAATCTACTATTGCTATAATGTCAGGGAATCAAGCATGCAGCAGCAAAAAAAAACTATTAAAAGAAAATTGATGTAATATGTCACATTTGACATAAACTGCATTTAATTTTAAGTGTTGTAATGTAAAAGTAGTGGATGCCTGGCTATCTGAGGTAGCACATTCTACAGAAAATAATTATAGGCTGTTACTGATGCAAGTATATTTCGGATCATTATTTGAAATCAAGCTAATTTAACTGTTTTATTACAATATGGGCACGTTGTGCTATAATTTTATTGTGGTACCTTCAACATAGTGGCTTAGACTTTATGTAAAATTAAAAGTGGAAATATTTTAAACAGCATGGCAAGGGGTTTTTTTTTACGATAACTTTTAACAGGGTAGCTTACTGAACCCTTTACTACTCCACTTGCATACACAAATAAAGTTTCAAAAGAAAACCAAAATCAAAAGAAAGAAACCAAAGCTCGTGAATATGTTGTCGCATGATCTTATCATTGAGTTCTGCATCTACAAAGCAACAATAAAATCAAATGTATCTCTAAGTAATATGAAGTTCACCAAAAGTATCAAAAATATAGCATTATTCGTGCATATATTTCACAATAATAAGAAATACTAATAACAATAAAAAAAAATTAAAATAGTAAAAATAAAAAAAATATATCAAAAGCCTTGTCCAAAAATAATACATTTTTGCTTAGATTTTCTTTTACTTATAACAAACTAAGAGAAAAGAAACAATACAATTTAAATAAAAATATAGTACATGTGTAATTAGTACCACAAAGTAATAAATGAAGATTACTCTTAATATTAAAACCAATGATTCTTTTATGTAATTTAAACAAAAAATCTAATTTCATTCACACGGTTTACCTAATATGCATTATAACTACAACACAGATTATCAAATACAATAACTGTTTCTTTGACTCTTGATTTTTAAAGAGTCCTTATGTGCTGTAATGTAATAACTAGATCATATGTATAGCTTAGCTTAATTTCAGCACTCATGAGGTGAGTGCTTTCAGCACTCACCTCATGAGTTCTGAAAATTAAGCTAAGCTATACATATGATCTAGTAATAACTGTTTCTTTATCAATGTTCCTGCAGGCCAACACATTCTCTGTTATGTTCAATGCATTGTAGGCATCTTTTTTTTTAGAAGGCAGAAATGTATGCAGTTTATCACTTTCATCGCTGATAACAAAAACTCCTATGTCCTGCTTGGTACTCCGGAACTCTTCTGATGTTGGTGTTGCTATTTCTGGTGCAAAGGCTACTAGGGCCACATTGTGCCTATCCACAATATGGAGGTCAGACATGTTGAATATAAAACCATGTCAGAGACAATCATATAGCTGTATCCATTTTAGGAAGCAGAAAAATTCCAGAAGATTTGCATCATTGCCTATGATATGATATGACAGTGTTAAAGGTTCTTGAAGATTTCGTAGAATATTGAATGAGGCTTTTCAGGTATCAGTGTATAGCATACAACCAACGAGAATGTGCTTCATTGTGAAAAACAGTTGCAGTGTGTACACTTCAGAGGATCACTTCCTGTGAGTAGATAAAGATGGGTGAGGTAACTGTGACTGATTCGTGGTCTGGATAAGATGACTTCTTCCTTTTTGTTTACATGGAAACTGGAAGCCCCTAACTGTGTTTCAGATTTTATTTCAAGGAGCTTGCCATAGAAGTATCCAGTGTTCCTTATATACATGTCTTACATAGGATCTGTAGTCAATATATGGAACGTAGTAATCTGACGATGCTATGTTGGATGAATGTTTTGCTGCACAATCTGCTTTTCATTCCCTGATATCCCAGTGTGGCCTGGGATCCAGCAAAAGATGACTAGTGATGACTGCTGATGTTCACAGATATGCATCAATTGAGTGTTTATTGTTTTTATTACAGGATGTGTTGGTGAGAAGGAATTTTGCAAGGCTAAAAGTGCACTCTGTGAGTCTGTACATGTTAAACTTTTTTGTATGGACAGATGGAGAATATTTTCTAAGGCAAGCTTGATGGCACTTAATTCTGCTGTATAACTGCTGCATTCAGTAGGCAGGGAAACAGATGGTGTTATAGGGAAAGACAGCTACAGCCCCGACTCCACTTTCAGACTTTGATCCATCAGTGTATACTTTTGTAAAAAGTGGATAACTGTGTGTGCGTGAGCAGTATGGAGTTACTGTGTATTGATATTTGCAAGCGAATGTTCTCCACAGTTTAGGAAATAGCTGTCACAGGATGGTTTAATAGAAGATTGTTTGTTTTGTTTGTTATTTCGTTTTTAGGAGCATTAGCAACTAAGGCCATATTGCTCCGGGATATGCGGTGGTCATTCCCTGACCTTTCCGCATCCTCCGAATTTGGTGGTGATGGGCTCGAACCCCGGTCTAATCAAGAAGCGTGTGCTACGCACTGCTGCTCCTTCCCACCTGGCTACGGAGGCGCCTTAATAGAAGACCATGGAGGATCTGCACTGTGAACCTTGGAGGACTTTGTCAAGGTGTATATTCCAGGTTTGTGATAATGCCTGCAATCTGATGACAGTATGTTGAATTGCTCTAGGTTTATTTCTATAACGCATTGTGAACTGAGGATCATTAAGTATTGGCCTAACGGGGTGACTAAGATAGATTTTGAATTCTGGCCGCATAGTTCTTTCTCTTCAGGCTGAAGGGAGGTTCATGGGCTTCAATATAAAGATGTTGTACTGGTGATGTTCTATAAGCATCTACAGCAATCCTGAGGGCAGAATGTTGAATGGGGCAAGCCATCCTAGCATGCTTTCCTTAGAAGAAGAATCATACATTGTGGCTCCATAATCAAGGTGAGATTTGATTAGGGCTCCATATAAGTGGAGTAAGGTGTAACAATCTGCACCCCATGATGTAGAAGAGATAACTCTTAGTAAGTTCATTTTTTTCTGGCAAACAGATGTTTGATGTATTCTGAGAAGTTCCATTTATTATCAAAAATCACACCAAGAAGGTGAACACTGTTCACAACACTGATAGGTTGATTTGTTACGTGTATTTCCACATCTGGATACATCTTTTGTTTGTTACAAAAATGAATGACACTTGATCTCTGATAAGATAGTCTGTAACCATTCTGTGCCATCCATAGTTCAATATTATTAACTGAGGTTTGCGGTTTCCTCTCAGTAAAGCTCATATTTTGCAAACTGCAAGAGGTCACATCATTGGCATAAAGGTATGAATTGACAGTACAGGGAATATTTTTGGTCATCTGATTTATTCTTATTGCAAATAAGGTTGCACTAAGAATAGAGCTATTATTTGTTTTTTTTAGGAGCATTAGCAACTAAGGCCATATTGCTCCGGGGATATGCAGTGGTCATTTGTCATTCCCTGACCTTTCCGCATCCTCCGTATTTGGTGGTCACGGGCTCGAACCCCGGTCTAATCAAGAAGCCTGTGCTACGCTTCTTGATTAGACCGGAATGATTAGAAATTTCTGTAGAAAACAAATCATCCAATAAATTCACAAAAGTCTTCAGAGTGTGTGTGAGTGACCAACCCACAAGTTCCAGTCAATATCTGGGAGGTTAACATCCCCCATTACAAGACATTCTGATTTACGGACACTGTCTCTGTACTGTTGTACTCATCAGAGTCATTAGGGCTATAACAAACACACTCCTGCTCTCATCCCTGCCTTCCCAGTGCCTGTGTCTAACTAACTCAACACTGCACTGCCCACTCATGTCAACTGGATGCACTTCCTTAGATTTTGTGCATTTCTTAAACAACAGCATAACCCTTCCTAGGCTGGTTGCTGTGGTGTCACACATATATAATGTTAAACATCATCTGTGTGACACCACCTCTGTGTAAACCAACAATATCTGCCTTTAATGTCTTGACGAGCACCACAAATTCATCAAATTTATTTACTATACTCCTAGCATTGGTGTACATGCAAGTATACGTGAACCTGCTCTTACTCTCAGTTACTGTAACACAGTTCATATATTTACTTGTTAAACGATAACTCCCAGCAGTCCTTGAAATCCTCAGCACCTTGCTTTCCAGGGTAATGCTCATTCTAAAAGAAGCAGTGCAAGAACCACTGTGACCTCTGCCTGCAGCTACTGTTAATCTATTAGTCTGAATCTCCCCAAGATAGCAGTTTTCCGACAGACATAATGCCTCGATAGCAAATATTCTTGGACCATTTTTACAATGACCAGTAAGAAAGTAATGTCTCCTAATTTTTTCTTTCAAATGTGGTGCTGTAGATCACTTCGTGTATCACTAAGACTAGCAGTCTCCAGTTTCACAATTCTGAATGGCACTTTGATTGGTCTCGTGAGTGCAGCACATGGATAGTTCAAAATGGTGGATGTTGCAGATATATATATCAAGCAAAGAGTGGCGACTGAATTTCATACCAAGGAATAAGTGATGACTATCGAAATCCATACAAGTCTCAAAAATGTTTATGGTGATAATACTGTAGATGTGAGTACAGTTAGATGTTGGGTAAGACAATTTAACGTTGACTGCCAAGCTAGTTTAAGAAAAAAAAATTCCTTGGAACCAAAAAATATTTAGTAAATAATTTGATTAGTAATTCTAAAATAAATATTGAAATGTCAGTGTTATGCAGTTTTTCACTTAAAATATCAAAAAAAAAAGTCTTTTTGTGTGTGTGTGTGTGTGTGTGTGTGTGTGTGTGTGTGTGTGTGTGTGTGTGTGTGTGTGTGTGTGTGTGTGTGTGTATTGCATATATGTGGCCGACGTGGCCCAGTAGGTTACTTTATTTCTTGAGATGCCATGTCGGCCACATATACATGACACTATTACAACATACATACGAAGGTCGTTTGTGATTAGTTTATTGCACACGCTGCAATAAAACTAATCACGATAAAATAAACTCTCAAACGTCGCAATAAGTTTGTCAGTATTGTTAGAGATTTTGTGAAAACAAGTTCATTAGTGCACTGTATTATCCCCATTATTATTGTGTTGTGTTTCACCACAAGTTTGTACAAGTGTGTTGTAAAAAAAAAAAAAAAAAAAAAAAATCTAAACAGCAATGGCTAAAAGAAGAGGAACTAAGAGAAATTGATGAAAATCTTAGTAGTAGTTCTAAAGATGAAAAAGATTGACTGATGATTTCGTAAAAGATCTTGACTGGGATATTTCTTCAAATGAAGGAGATACAGAAATACCGGAAAATACTGAAGTGCTTCAAGACTGGATGGAAGAAGAAAACATGGAGCAATTTGAAAATACCAAAAAACCTGAGATTGAAGAGACTGAAACAAATGATGCTATTGAATGGACTGAATATGAAGGGTGCCAAAAAAAAGATCTGATTTTACAGGCAAATCGGGACTGCAAATAGACATATCAAGAAACATTACTCACCTTGAGGCATTTTCATTATTTTTCAATGATGAAGTAATAAATCTTATTGAAACGGAAACAAACAGAAAATCCCAAGTACCCAAGCTTCATGGCAGAGTCGTCTAAAAAAGTGGGTTTCAACAACTGCTGATGACATGAAAAGGTTTTTCGGGCTTCTTATGTGGATGGGACTAGTAAGATTGGGCAGTATTGCATCTTACTTGGTCAACCAAACCTATCTATAAAAATAATTTAGTAACAAAAATGTCTTGCAACAGATTTGAGTTGTTTTTGCACCTCATTCACTTTTCAGACAAAGAAACTGCTATTTCAGAGGACAGACTCTATGTTTTGCAGCTGACAGATCAGAAAATATTTTTCCCCAGCGAAGATTTCGTCATTGATGAAACTCTTATTCCTTGGAGGGGCAGGCTGACATTCTGAGAGTATATTCCAAATGAAGTGCACAGGTATGGAATCAAGCTGTTCAAGTTATGTTCCACTGAAGGATATACCTGATCGAGCAACATCCATTCAGGTAAATCTGAAAATTATATAAAATCTGTAGGTTTAGCTGCAAAGGTCTGTGAAGAGTTATCACAAGAACTTCTAAATGAAGGTCGAACCTGCACGTAGACAACTTTTATACCAGCTACCTTCTGGCATTATCGTTTCTTCATAAAAAAAAAAACTCACATTGTTGGTACATTATGAGCAAATAAAAAATTTATGCCCAAAGAAGACATGTACCCAAAGCTAAATCAAGGGGAGATGATTGCCAATGAAGAAAAAAATGGAATTATTGTTCTAAAGTGGCGAGATGCTCAAGATGTGAGACTACTAATAACAAAGCATGCCCCAGAAATGGTTGATGAACCCTCCACCAGTAAAGGAAGATGGAAAGAAGGGAAAAAAACTTCCTATTCTGCCTTATAATAAATTATAGAAAATTCTGCCTTATTCTGCCTTATTATAGAAAAAAACTTTCGAGCCTACAGACCAGTAAGGCTCCTGGAGTTGATGGAATATACCCTATAATCTTAAGAGAGGCAGCAAGCGAGTGCATTGAACCATTGAGGCTAATTATGCGAGCATCACTAGACTCTGGGGAGATTCCCTTGGATTGGAAAAGTGCAAATGTATCTCCCATACATAAGGGTGGCTCTAAAAGTGAAGTTGGAAATTATCGACCTGTCAGTCTGACTTCAGTAGTAGGGAAAATCATGGAGGCAATGATCAAGGATGGAATTCAGGATCATTTGGATCGAATTGAAATTCTCAAGGATACTCAGCATGGTTTTATAAAGGGAAAATCATGTTTAACAAATCTGGTTCGCTATTTCGAAAGGGTCACTCACAAGCTGGATTTAGGGAATAATTTCGACATTGTTTATTTAGATTTCAGCAAAGCTTTTGACTCAGTCACACATGAGCGGTTGCTTTATAAGCTGGAACAGGTTGGAATCACTGGGAAAATCCTTAGATGGATAGAAGGATGGCTACAGGGCAGGAGGCAGAGGGTTGTGATAAATGGCTATTCCTCAGATTGGGTTGATGTAAGAAGTGGGGTTCCCCAAGGATCAGTATTAGGACCACTGTTGTTTTTAATTTTCATAAACGACATTGATGAAGGGATAGAGGGCGTGATGTCTAAATTTGCAGATGATGTTAAAATTGGTAGAGTAGTTAATGATCACTGTCAAGCTGAGCTTCTTCAGAGAGACCTAGATAGACTTCAGGAATAGTCAGAAAAATGGCAGCTGTGCTTTAATCCAACAAAGTGTAAGGTATTACACCTGGGAAACAGTAATCCCAAAAAAACTTATTCACTTGGTGGAGTTCAACTAAACCCAGTACTGGAGGAAAGGGACTTGGGTGTTACGATACGGTCAGACATGAAATTCTCTGAGCATTGTAAACAGGTTGCAAGGAAGGCCCATGGTGTCCTATCGATGATCTATCGAACTTTTGCAAGTAGAGATAGGGACGTGATAATCCCATTATATAAGGCTTATGTTAGACCCCACTTGGAATACTGTGTTCAAGTATGGAGACCGCACCTAAAGAAAGACATCGAGCTTCTTGAAAGGGTGCAAAGAAGGGTAACTCGTCTGGTGAGATCGGCAAAAGGGCGTCCTTATGAAGAAAGAGTTCGAATATGTGGGTTGCAGAGTTTGGAAACTAGACACCTTAGAGGAGATTTGATTGAGGTGTTTAAGGCTCTGAGAGGCATCAGTAAAATGAATGAGGACAAAATTTTCAAGATTATAAATGATGCTAGAACTAGGGGACATAAATTCAAGTTACGGGGGGAAATGTTTAGATTGGACTGCAGGAAGTTTTATTTTAGCCAGCGAGTTATAAATTACTGGAATAAGTTGCTTTCATGGGTGGTAGAGGCCGACAGTTTGGGGAAATTCAAAGGTCATCTGGATAGTACTTTCGGGTAAGGGAAGCGCATAGGACGATAGGTTTAATTTCCTTTTTATTTATTTTTTATTTTATTTATTTATTAATTATTATTATTTAGTTATTTATTTTATTTTATTTATTTATTTTTTGTTTTTATCATTGTTTTGTTCGGATTTTTTTTTTTTTTTTTTTGGCTGGTGCAGCATAAGCCATAGGCTTTTTTGCACCATGCGGCCGTTACTAATACTAATAAGGGAAAGGCAAGCATTGATCTGTCGGATCAAATGGGCTCGTATGCCACAACGCTAAGAAAGGGGGTAAAAGTGGTACCGGAAATTAGTGATAGAACATATACTCGGAATATCAATTGTCAATGTGTACGGGGTATACAAGAGTGCTAAGCGAAAACAAATAAAAATAAGAAGCTTTCGGGAAGAGGTAGTAATGGATTTGCTAAATACAGAACAGAAAGAGGGTTAGAAGAAAGTTAGGATGTGTGCATTTTGTTACGCAAAATTGAAAGAGTCGGAAGGAAGATCAGTTACTAGCAGAAAGGGGAAAAGAGTTGCAACGTAATGCCCAGACTGTATTCATCAGCCTTTCGTGTGTTTTGGATTGTAATATAATTACAATTTTATAATCTTTTAATTATAAAATTTGTAATAATAAAGAATTTTTAAATAATGACCAGTTACTCGCTTATCTTTTTCTCATAGTGGCATGCAAATTTCATCACATGTAACAACGGAGGCCACGCTTTTCAAAAATAACATAAATTTCCAACAATCATCAGCGCTATATAGCCAACACAGCTCCCACTGAAACAGTGGGTATCGGCAATATATGTCCGACGCAGTGCCTGAAACATGTAATGGTGTTGGACATATACGGCCGATGTGGCAGTCAACGTGTTAAGAGTCGGGAAAGTGACATTGTTGACAAGCCCCAAAGCAGCTCACAAATAATGTCGTTGACAACAGACAACATAAGCCAGATCGACATGCTGATTAGTTGGTTGGTTGGTTTGTATGTTGTTTAATGGCATAAGGGCTGCTGAAGCCATATTGTGCCCAATTCTATTCCGTAGCGTAATTACCAGTTAAAATCTGCTAAATAATCCTGTCTGCTTTAAAAAAACAAAGAACTGAGCTAGATTTGCATTGTCTCCAATCAGATGAAGTTCTTGCCGATGTGAAAATTGTGTTTCGATAATTATTATAATGGCTGCAATCTATTAGAATATGCTTTACGTACGTTAGACTGACAATATGCACAAATAGACGGGTCTTCCCCTATGAGCTGATAAATATGAGTGAGATACGTATTCCCAATACATGTCCTAGCCAGGATCACCTCCTTCTGCCTATTTAATCGCATGCTTGATGGCCACAACTTAGGTTCCTGTTTAAATTGAAGCAGCTTATCTTGCCATCCTGAGCCTGCCAGATTTGTAACCATTGCTCTTCACACACGTTTTTTATGACCGATTTGTAGTCTGTATATGGGACTTGGCAGTTAAAGAGAGCTTGCAGTGATTGGATGTTTAGCGGCTTGATCTGCATATTCATTTCCTTTGATGCCTACATGACTTGGTATCCAACAGAAAGCTGTTTGTTTGTTATCTGGTTTTTAGGAGCATTAGCAACTAAGGCCATATTGCTCCGGGGATATGCGGTGGTCATTTCCTGACCTTTCCGCATTCTCCGTATTTGGTGGTCACGGGCTCGAACCCCGGTCTAATCAAGAAGCGTGTGCTACGCACTGTTGCTCCTGCCCACCTGGCTACGGAGGCGCCCCAACAGAAAGCAAATGATTGGATAACAGCTTGTAACGCAATTATCTGTGATCTGATTTGCTTCAAGATGGGGTAGATTGGCTTGGATGGATTTTTCAATGATGTTATTGAACTCAGAGAATCGGAGCCAATTACGATATGCAATATTCTTCTCTTGAATGTGCCTTAAACATTCAAAACATTCTTCTCTTGAATGTTCCAATAAATGTGCATTACCACATTTATTGGAAAACCAAGGTTTAGATAAAGGACAAGAGTTTAAAGTGGAGTGTAGGATAAGGGATTCCATTCCTGCAAGAATAATTTCACTGACACGATCTGAGGAAATGTTAACATCAGAAGTTTTGAAGCAGTAATCTGATCAAGGAAAAAAAGAAAAGAAGTCTCGCAGGGCATCCCGTTTTGCAATCTTCTAATGCCAAACAAGACAAGGTTGGGAATAGCCATGAGATAAAGGTTCCATTGGAGAAAAGACAATCACCAAGTTGTGATCTGAAGTGCCTAAAGGACCTCTCACTTCGACCGTGTACTTAGAAGGGTTGTTTGTGAGAAAAAGATTAAACGTATTGGCTGTATGATTAGGATTGTCCAGTATTCTTGTAGGTAAATGAACAATCTGTGCAAGGTCATTAGTAATTGCAAAAGCCTCAGCATCTCGACCAGCTGGGTCGGTGTGACTAGAAAACGGAAGCCAGTTGGAGTTGTGAACATTAAAATCCCCAAGAAAAATGACCTCACAGTTGGGAAAGTTGTACAGGAGAAAGTCAAGTTGCAAAGAGAGGAAGTCAAAGAGGTCCAAGTGATTAGTGGAGCTGGGAGAACGGTAGAGACAACATATGAATTTGACACAATGAGGTAGAGAGATTTTAAGCCAGAGAAGATCAAAGAGAGGAGATTCCAAATTGCCAAGTCTCTGACACGGATATCAGAATGGACATATGCACAAGTACCACCTTTGAGGCGAAAGGAATCATACAGCAAATAATTTGGGCATTTGAGATGAGCAGTAGTTGAATCAACCGATAACTAAGATTCTGTCAGAAAAAGTACATTGGGTTTGGCAGACTGCAAGTGGAAATGGACATCACTGAGATTAGAATTGAGACCACGTATATTTGTGAAATGAATTAGGTGCTTGGGAGGTTTAGATCATTTCGCAGATAAGCTTGCTGTATTAGTTTGACAATTCATGGTGTATTCAATAGTAAGAAAAAGTGGGTGGGACATGCTGTATGAAGTAATGAAATTTTTGGATACGGCGTACACATGGTAAGAATATACCCAGATCCTTGACATAACGTGGCCTCGACAATGATCCCCGCATACACACTACTTGGACTCCCTCCAATCACTATCTGGCAGAGTAGAGGTAGCAAGATTATACACTAGCTGCTCCAGAAGTCTCCTAGAGCGTTACCAATAGGTTTGGTCTGGTGTACTAACTAGCGGCTGGCCTGCGAACACCATTTTAGAGCTGTACCCTTGAAATGTAAAGAATAATTGTAACTAAGATAGTTACGCGCCATACAGTGACACAGCGCCAAATTTTGTAACTAATGTTTTTTCCCAATAAATGGAGAGTGAATTCTTTATTGTACCTATTGTCCAAATTTCTCTCCAGCATGAGCCTTAGAACTCGCTCTAGAGCCCTCTACATAGGGATACTTTAATTTTAACAACCCTGTATTAGCCACATTTAAAAATTTAAAAACTGCTGACACATTGTCATTGTCATTTAAAATCTGACTGAGTGTATGTGGCTCAGTCAGATGGTTAAAAGCGGTAAAACGAGCATTTCTGAAACTGGTACAAAGGAATAAAATAGTGTCGAATTGCTTGCACATAGGAGGGTCATCAGCCCTCAGAAAAAAGGAGTTTGTGAGATGACTGTGTCCTTTACAGAGCCAAATAAGAACAACTTCTTTACGATCCCCGCACAGACTAGACCGGCATTTGATTACAACTTTAATCCTATAGAGTTTGTTTGTTACCAGCCCATGCCACGAGTCTTTCCACTGCAAATAAATCTTGTTACAGATGATTTTCCTGTAGTCTATATAGTGGACTGACAAACCAATATTATTCATTAGGACTGCCCATTTGGCTGCACTGTCGGCCAAATCATTTCCTCTAATAAATAAATTTTCTGTTTATACTCCAGGATGACTAAACAGTCAGGAGTTCACAAGGCATATAGAATACAAGAAACAGCACCATATTTAGGAGTCACGGGCTTGAACCCCAGCCACTCGAGGCACTTGCGTTTGACCACTCGGCTATGGCGGTCAATTCCCGATGTGGCTGGGGATCCAGCAGAAGTGGATATCAAATCTGCCTTCATAGAGAGTATATATCATCTGCTGAATCCAGGACAGGGTTGAGTGATTACTGTGAGCCATTGCTGGTAACGCCTGTAATGCACTCAATGAATGGATGTATATAATACACCATTGGTATCAGCAATTTCTTATGTGATCTGGAGCTAGTTCTACAGCAGCTAGGCAGTGTATATGCAACCTTCAACAGTAATTTGCTCAGATATAGTATTATCTGGAAAAACAGCAGCAGTCCCACACACTATTTCAACTTCAAGCATTCTGTTTCGATTAGCAAGAAATCAGAATGTTCTGCACATTGTTGTGAATTGAGCTGCAGGTAGACAGAGGACAGGGTATTTGACTTTGTCCCTTTGATGGAAAAGTCACATGCTGGTATTTGGGCATGCCAGGGTGGAAGGGGCTGTTTGATATTAGAGCAATCTTGTCTACCGTGATATTTAGCTGAGTGAATAGATGTTGAACACGAATGCTGAATGGATGACGAGCAGACGGAAGTGTGTTATATTTTCGCATCGTGGTTCAAAAACGGATGTCCACGAGGGGTGATCTGGCAGGAAATTAGGATTAAAGGCATACTGTAGGGACAACAGTTTTTGTCGAGACGACAAGGATGATTCGTTTGCTTTGACATATACAATTTGAACAGGTGACGTTCTGAAAGCACTAGTAGTAATACGAATAGCCTGATGGTGAATTGGGTCGAGGCAGTGAAGTGTGCTATTTATGGTGGATGCATATACCTCAGACCCATAATCTAATTTTGATTCCTTTATTCCATCTGTACCATACCAGTGCACGGTACAGATGGAATAAAGTGCATCTCTCTGTGCCCCAAGAAGAAGCCCTCTCATACATTTTGGGCATCTCTGAGAAATGCGTTGGAGGAATGTCAGCTTTTTGTCAAATATGAATCCCAAGAATTTTGTCTCCACTACTACTGTAATGGTGCTTTATCTGAGTCATAATTCAGGCTCAGGATGAAGATTACATTTGCAACAAAAACTGCAACAACAAGCAGTCTTCTCCAGTGAGAACTTAAAACCACTGGCCATGTCCCAGCAGTTTACACGGTCAATGGTTTGTTGCAGTTGTCTCTCAATAACCCTCATATTGCGTGATTGAGAAAATATGCTGAAGTCATCGACAGAGTGAATTTTTTATGTTGGAGGAAGTTGATCAGTAATGGAGTTTACTTTAATGGCAAAAAGCATAGCACTTAGGATTTGTCAGCTTTTTGTCAAATATGACTAGCAGACGGAAGTGTGTTATATTTTCGCATCGTGGTTCAAAAACGGATGTCCACGAGGGGTGATCTGGCAGGAAATTAGGATTAAAGGCATACTGTAGGGACAACAGTTTTTGTCCCTACAGTATGTTTTTTCCTAAAAAAGAGAACACTTGGTGTCCATCTTCTTTGACATGGATAAAAGCATACAACACAACTTGGAGATTTAGTATTGTGAAAGACTTTTAAGAGGTCACCTTCCCGTTTTTATTAAAAACTTCTTATCCTTAGCCAAAAAAAAAAATCACAATGGGGAAAAAAAAAAAAAGATAACTAGACAACAATAATAGGACACCATGGATCCTTACGGTACCCTCTCCTCTCTTCTCGGCAAAAGGGCCAGGAAAGGGTGGATCTGACTTGAACTTGGAAATTACGGAAGGATAAGAAGTTTTTAATAAAAACGGGAAGGTGACCTCTTAAAAGTCTTTCACAATACTAAATCTCCAAGTTGTGTTGTATGCTTTTATCCATGTCAAAGAAGATGGACACCAAGTGTTCTCTTTTTTAGGAATGCATCTCGAATAGATGTTTCCAGTCTAAGTGGTTCAAGGTGGACCTGTTCCTTTGGAATCTACACTGAAAATGCATTAACCATTCTCTCCAATATTTTGCCCATACAGCTAGTCACAGCAATAAGACAACAGTTTTTCGGAGATTTAGGATCCTTTCCTGGTTTGGCAAAAGCAAGAATAGTTGCCTTGCACCAGGTGTCCGGAAACTGCTCTTCACGGATGATTCTGTTGTATAGGAAGAGCAGCAGAAGGTTCGTGGATTTTGGTGAAAGGTATTTGATCATTTCATAATGGATATCATCTGGTGCAACAGTAGACTTAAGTAAGGGAAAGTGGTGTTTTCACTTCATGAATGGTATGTGGCCCATTATATGAGTGGAAACTCTTTGATATAAAATTAAGGGCCTGTTTTTCAGTTTTGTGTTTAGGGAACAAAAACTGAGTAAGATGATGTTGTAATGATGGGAAAAAAAGTTTCCCCATGAGCATTCGCTGTTACAGTAGAGTCTGCAATATTGCATCCATTATATTCCAGTATCGATAGAGGCATGCAGTGTATTTTTCCTTCTTTTCCAGATTCTCACCCAGACCACCTTAGCACTGGTCATCTGGGTAATAGAGTATAGTATTAGTAATGGCCGCATGGTGTAAGAAAGCCTATGGCTTATGCTACAAAAGCCAAAAAAAAAAAATCACAATGGGGAAAAAAAAAAAAAGATAACTAGACAATAATAATTAATAAAAAAAAAAAAAAAAAAGGAAATTAATCCTATCATCCTATGCGCTTCCCTTACCCGAAAGCACTATCCAGATGACCTTTGAATTTCCCCAAACTGTCAGCCTCTACCACACATGAAGGCAACTTATTCCAGTAATTTATAACTCGCTGGCTAAAATAAAACTTCCTGCAGTCCAATCTAAACATTTCTCCCCGTAACTTGAATTTATGTCCCCTAGTTCTAGCATCATTTATAATCTTGAAAATTTTGTCCTCATTCATTTTACTGATGCCTCTCAGAGCCTTAAACACCTCAATCAAATCTCCTCTAAGGTGTCTAGTTTCCAAACTCTGCAACCCACATATTCGAACTCTTTCTTCATAAGGACGCCCTTTTGCCGATCTCACCAGGCGAGTTACCCTTCTTTGCACCCTTTCAAGAAGCTCGATGTCTTTCTTTAGGTGCGGTCTCCATACTTGAACACAGTATTCCAAGTGTGGTCTAACATAAGCCTTATATAATGGGATTATCACGTCCCTATCTCTACTTGAAAAAAGTTTGATAGATCATCGATAGGACACCATGGGCCTTCCTTGCAACCTGTTTACAATGCTCAGAGAATTTCATGTCTGACCGTATCGTAACACCCAAGTCCCTTTCCTCCAGTACTGGGTTTAGTTGAACTCCACCAAGTGAATAAGTTTTTTTGGGATTACTGTTTCCAGGTGTAATACCTTACACTTTGTTGGATTAAAGCACAGCTGCCATTTTTCTGACCATTCCTGAAGTCTATCTAGGTCTCTCTGAAGAAGCTCAGCTTGACAGTGATCATTAACTACTCTACCAATTTTAACATCATCTGCAAATTTAGACATCACGCCCTCTATCCCTTCATCAATGTCATTTATGAAAATTAAAAACAACAGTGGTTCTAATACTGATCCTTGGGGAACACCACTTCTTACATCAACCCAATCTGAGGAATAGCCATTTATCACAACCCTCTGCCTCCTGCCCTGAAGCCATCCTTCTATCCATCGAAGGATTTTCCCAGTGATTCCAACCTGTTCCAGCTTATAAAGCAACCGCTCATGTGTGACTGAGTCAAAAGCTTTGCTGAAATCTAAATAAACAATGTCGAAATTATTCCCTAAATCCAGTTCGTGAGTGACCCTTTCGAAATAGCGAACCAGATTTGTTAAACATGATTTTCCCTTTACAAAACCATGCTGAGTATCCTTGAGAATTTCAATTCGATCCAAATGATCCTGAATTCCACCCTTGATCATTGCCTCCATGATTTTCTCTACTACTGAAGTCAGACTGACAGGTCGATAATTTCCAACTTCACTTTTAGAGCCACCCTTATGTATGGGAGATACATTTGCACTTTTCCAATCCAAGGGAATCTCCCCAGAGTCTAGTGATGCTCGCATAATTAGCCTCAATGGTTCAATGCACTCGCTTGCCGCCTCTCTTAAGATTATAGGGTATATTCCATCAACTCCAGGAGCCTTACTGGTCTGTAGGCTCTAAAGTTTTTTCATTAAATAATCTTGCGAAATTTCAATATCATTAATTATATATTTTTTAACTTCGCTCCCACAATTTCCCATTGCCACAAAAGGTTTTTCATTTGTAAATATCGATGCAAAATAACTGTTGAGTTCATCTGCAACGGCAGCTGGTGTATTTATTACTATCCCCTTTCCCTTACGTAAAGGTCCGATCTGGTTTGTCCTGCTCTTCTTGGCATTTATATATGTGAAGAATTCTTTATCCCCCTCTTTGCTCTGTTTGCTAGTGATTTCTCATAAACTGCCTTTGCCTGTCGAACCTTTTCTGTAGCTCTATTACACATCACCTTGTAGTTGTTATAGGCTTCAGTACTTTTTATTGCTCTGTAACCTTTCCATGCCACCTTTTTCTGCTCAAGTAATGTGGCAACTTCACTATTCATCCAACTTGGAACCCTTCTCGTGGAGTATTTTTTTAATGGTATATACGCATTCAAGGCATCTGTGATTAATGTTTTAAAAGCGTACCACAGTTCAATTGTATTCATTCTCTGCGCGATATCTACCCAGTTAATAGAGGCCATGTAGTACCTTAAGGCATCGTAATTTCCTTTTCTGAAATTAAAACCCATTCCTTTGCCTTTTACTTCTGCTACCTCTCTCGTCATCATCCACCGTAGAACTCCGTGATCACTTCCTGCTACTGGTTCCTCTACTGTCAGCCCTGTTATGTCGTCTGATTCATGTGTGATAATGAGGTCTAGGATATTCTTTTCTCTAGTACTTTCCCTGACATGTTGATACAAATAACAGCATCTAATTGATTTAAAAATTTTGTTCCCCATGTCGAGTTTCCTTCCCATTTACTCCAATCAATTAGAGGCAAATTGAAATCACCCATAATAAGGCATTGACGCTTACTTGCCCATTCCATTTGCGTGTAGAGGCTTTTGTCATAATCTTCACAATCACCTGGTCTGTAGATTACTCCTACTCGTATTATAACCTTTGTTTCCAACTATCTCACACCATACAGACTCTATACTAGCATGTGAAATGTCTGAATCCGGGAAAGCTATTGTCGCACTCAGGCTGCTTCTGATAAGAAACATTACCCCACCACCCCTTCTATCTAACCTATCCTTCCTAAATACCTTATACAAGCCATACTGAAACTCATCATCCCCAATTTCCGGGTGGCACCACATCTCTGTAAGCCCTATTATGTCCGTGTTACTTGTTTTAACCAGCAGTTCGAATTTGCTCATTTTATTGACGACACTTTAACGTTCTAGAGGATGTGAAACAGATCCCCGATTTCTTTTGACTCTGATGGCAGATGTATCATGCATTGGCTCATGCATGTTTAAAGGCTAGAAGGTTGACCGTGGTAGGATATCTTCAGAATACACACCTCAGCTTTGTTTTCTGAATTTTTTGCTGCTGTGCATTTGTCATTCCACCATGGTGGATGTTTTTGGAATTGCAGTTGTAGCTGCCTGGATGATACTGTGATGTATGTAACTGCATTATTGATAGGCTCTTGACTGACTGCAGTGATGTCAAAATTTGCTAGATGTTGAAAGACATTCCAGTCAGCCTGATCAATCTTCCACCACAGTAACCTAACAGGAAGACACTGTCTCCCATTAATTAGAGTGGTCATCACAGGGAGATGATCACTTCCATATGGATTCTCCTCCACCTCCCAAGTTATTGATGGAAGAAAAGAAGCGGAGCAGATGGAAAGAGCAATTGCAGAAAAAGCACAGGTAGGCAAGTGGAAAAAGGTTTGTTCCCACATTTAAGAGGGGGAAGTCATTGAGCATGTGCTCTATGACTCGTCCCCTTCCACAGGGTGTTATGTCCATTAAAATCCCAAAGAAGTAAGAAAGGGGGAAGCAATGGCATTACAAGGTCATCAAGCTCCCTCTGGGAGATATCAGTCCCAGGCTGCAAATAAACACAGCAGACAGTTAAAATGAACACAACTGTAAGGCAAATTTTTTCAGCCTCTATGCTAGTCATAAGTTGCAAAGGCTGAAAGGGAGGGATCCAGTTGCCCACAAGAATCGGGACTCCTGATGGGGTCATCATTTCCCTTTAAATAAGTCTCCTGTATTCAAAAACAGGCTGATTCGTGCTTTTGCAGGAGTGCCTTGATGTCTTCTGCATTTTGCTAGAACCATGACAATTTCACTGTAGGAATTTAGCCATTACAGAGGCTTGGTGGATCCGTCCGTCTTCCGAAGTGTCGAGGATTTATTTTATGTCTTGGATTTATCTCTTTTGGGGAAGTATGTAATGCTGTCCTGTGTCCATTTCCTCCTCCGCAAAGAGTTCCAAGACTGAGTCATCAGAAACCTCCATTTCTACATGCGTATTTTCTTGTTTCGCTATTGGTGGTTAAAATTTTCTGATATTGGAATGACTGAGATTTCTCTGCTTGTTTTTCTAAGCTCAGTAAATAGCGAGCAATGGGCATAAATTACTCTATCGATGGTATGGTCATTTCTGTTTGAGTTTCAACTGAACATTTCTTGGCAACCTTTTTCAGCATATGTTGCCTTATTGCTATTTACCGGTTTAACTGCTTTTCTAGCCTCCTGGTACGAGATGTTCAGCTCATACCAGGAGGTACAAGTTTCCTTTTCTTCCTCCCACCTCTGGCATGCTCTAGAGTAGGCAGGGTGTTGCATTAGCATTTTATTGCAGGCGGGATTTTAAACTTTACATTGTCATTTCATGGTCATCTCAACCACAGCGAGCCCAAGAAAGAGCACCATGGCAGGCCTTTTGTGAACGTCCATATCTCTGGCACTTGCAGAACCTTAACGCTGTGTTTCTCAACCTGTGTGCCGCAGCACATTAATGTGCTGCGAGTATGTGTCAGGTGTGCCGCGAAAAATGCAAGTAAAAAAAATTTATAAATCCAAGTTTTATAATAAAAATTAATTAAAATAAAAAAATTCATTTTTTTACGCTGCACCGATCCCAGCACCTTCCAGCAGTCAATGAGACATCACGTTTTGATTCTTGTACTAGATCTGCTCACCTTTAATCCTTTATTCACCTTTTGATTCTTAGTACTAGATCTGCTCACCTTTAATCCGTTATTCGTCTTTTGATTCCTAGTACTAGATCTGGTCACCTCTAATCCTTTATTCACCTTTTGCTTCCTAGTAGTAGATCTGTTCACCTTTATTCAGCTATCCTTATCATTTGAGAAACTCTCCCAGGCACCCTGCAGTTGTATAAGTGCAACTTGTAAGCAGCACAGTAAGAAATTTCCTTTGTGTTTTTATATCTCTAAAACGTCATATTCAGTTAATTTATGAAGAACAAGTAGTTTCAAACTGTATTAGTACATTCTAGAAGCAAATTTAATTTTTTTTTTAATTATTAGCGATGGATAAATTTTTAGTGAAAGGAAATCAGAAAAGGCATATTGATAACAACAAACAATCATCAACATCAAAAAAGAAAATATGTTGTTGTAAACATGATGATGATTATTTGACGATAGGATTATCGTATACTGGTACCCAAGATTGTCCTCTACCTTTATGTGTGATATGTGGTTTAAAATTGTCAAATGAATCAATGGTGCTGAGTAAATTGCAGCATCGTTTTCTAAGGAACATAACAATTTATCGTCCAAAACTATGGAATACTTTAAAAGAATGCAGGCCTCTACTAGAAAACAAGGTACAGCATTTTATAATATGGCTAAAATATCTGATAAAGTGCAAGAAGCTAGTAGCTATTTGGTAGCCGAACTAACTGGTGGCAAAAAAAACAGAGAAGAAATCTCACCTGATTACAGAAAGTCGGGTAATCGTGAAAAGTATTTTGGGAGAGGAAGCTGGAAAAAAAATTAATGACAGTACCACTTTCGAACAGCACAATTAGCAGGTGTATTAAAAAAAAAAAAAAATGTCCAATGATACTGAAGGACAATTTGTTTGAAATATTAATAATTTTGGGCAACTGTTTGCATTGCAAGTCGATAATTCTACAGATATTAGTGGAAAAGCCCAATTAATAGCATTTGTCAGGTTTATCGAAAACGACACAATAATTAATCTTTTTTTTTCTTCTTCTTTTTTTTGTTGTTGTTGTTGTTGTTGTAAACAACTGAAAGAACAACCGGCCAAGATATTTTCAAAGTAATGAATAATTATTTACAAAAGTGTGGAATATTATGGAAGTCGTGTCGACATTTCTACCCATGGTGCTCCGGCAATGGCAGGAGTACTAAAAGGATTTGTAAACCTAGTAAAACAACAAAATTCAAATATTATTTAGGCCTTGAATAGGTTGAGCATGCTGAATTCTGATGGGATCCTTCCACTTGTTCAGATTACGAACCTAAGGGGGCATAAATTCAAAATTAAGAAAAGACAGATGTAGAATAGATGTGCGGAAATTTGCCTTTAGCCAGCAGGTGGTTAATTGCTGGAACAAACTTCCATCTGTCGTTGTGGAAGTTGATAGGTTAAATAAATTTAAGGAAGAACTGGACAGGCATTTGGAGGAAATGGTGTGATTTTTTTTTTTTTTTTTTTGGCTGATGCTGCATAAGCTCATACACTTTCTTTCTTGCATCACATGCCACTACTACTACTACTACACTCTTTAAGACACAGAAAAGTTCCAGTAGCAAAGACAGTTGTACCCAATTTAAAACTTGTACTTGATCAAGTTTTACTGTTTGCATTGCAAGTCGATAATTCAACAGATATTAGTAGGAAACCCATTTAATAGCATTTGTCAGGTTTATCGAAAACAACACAATGATTAATCTTTTTTTTTTCTTCTTCTTATTTTTATTTTTTTTTGTGTAAACAAAAAAAAAGAACAACCCGTCAAGATATTTTCGAAGTAATGAATAATTATTTACAAAAGTGTGGAATATTACGGAAGTCATGTGTCGGTATTTGTACAGATGGTGCTCCAGCGATGACAGGAGTACTAAAAGGATTTGTAAACCTAGTAAAACGACAAAATTCAAATATTATTTAACACACTCTTTTAGACAGAGAAGTTCCAGTAGGAAAGACAACTGTACCCAATTTAAAACTTGTATTTGATCAAGCAGTTAAGATGGTCAATTATATCAAAACTAGACCACAAAAAATAAGTATTTTTGGAAAATTATGCGAGAAACTGGAGTCTGATCATTTTTCTTAAATAATGCATACTGAGGTTCGGTGGCTATTGAAAGGAAATGTACTCGTGTCTATGTACGAGTTGCGTGAGGAAATACTCATATTTATTTTCACTCGAGCAATCAGAATTTTGTGATTATTTAAGTGACGAAATTTGGTACAGTAAATTAACTTTTCTAGCAGATTTATTTGCACATCTTAATAAATTAAATAACAGTATCCAAGGTCCATAGGAAAATTTACTCACTTCTACTGACAAGTTGCTCGCCCTTAAAGAATAAGTTGAGTACAGAACTCCCCGACTTACATAATACTAGACTTATAGAAATTCGACTTTACGTAAGTTTTTGCCAGCCAGTACAAACTTAAAAAAATCACGGAAATGTATTTTGCATCCCATAGGAATAAACGGAGGTATTGTGAAAATATCGTAATGTGAATCCAATAACACTTTTTTTTTTTTTTTTTTTTGTAATTTGTTCCAAGTCCTTGGAAGTTGAAAGTTTCACTATATTACTAAGCTATTTATTTCTCTAAAGGGTCATATTTATAATGGAAATTGCACTACCCTTTCATCATTATCATATGTTCCTGTTCTAAGAATCAATTTTGAACGCATTTGTGATATTTTTCTAAAACACATTTCTGGAGGTCACAACCATAAAATAATTTGCATTTTCCGGTTTATTGGGCTTTTCTGTTAGTGCATCTAATTATAAATGGGTAATAAACTCTATCTTATTGCATTTGCAATGATACCGATAACTGCAATTGTGTGGGTTTTTATGTTATTATGGTGAAATGAGTTCCCTTTCACTGAAATCTTCAATCATATGAAAAACAAATTTTAAGAAACTTCTCTTCATTCCTATTTACGTATTACAATGATGAAGGGAAAGCGATCAACGGAAAGTGCAAGTGGTGGTGGTAGTGCCAGGAAACAAAACAAAATTGATTCAGAAATGAAGATGAAAATGATCAAGAAGTACGAAGCAGGACAAAGTTTGTTATCTATTGCAAGGGAATTAGGCCTTGCTGCTTCAACAGTAAATATATTTTAAAGGACAGTGTGCATATAAAAGAACATGTCAAAGGATCAATGCACTTAAGATCAACGGTGATCACTAAACAGCATTCAGGTGCTATATCAAAGATGGAACAGCTATTCATAATATGGATGGAAATTCAGATTCAGAAGCTAGTGCCTCTCAGTCTAAGGACCATTCAAGCAAAAGCAACAAGTACTTATAAAGATATTAAGGATAACTACGGTGAACCCCAACCCAAGTCCATGGCAAGCAATAGGTGGTTTAATAGTTTCAAGCATTGCACTGGTTTCCACAATGTTCAAGTATGCGGTGAAGTCGCCAGTGCCGATCTGCAGCTGCAGAGAAATTTTGTGATGTTTTGGAAAAAATTATTGATGAAGGCAGCTATTCGATGCAGCAAATTTTTAAAGTTGACAAGACTGCACCCATGCATTTCCGATCGAACCAGAGAGCATGGATAACAATATCTCTCTTCGAGGATTGGTTTAAATGCTGCTTCATTCCAGAGGTTGAAAAATATTGTAAAGACAACGACATTCCTTTCAAGATTTTGCTTCTATTAGATAATGCTCCTGGACATCTTACGCATCTAGATGATTTCAGTTCGAACATGAGTCATATTTCTACAGACAAACACGACTTCACTCGTCCAACCTACGGATCGGGGTGTTATTTCGAATTTAAAAGCATACTATTTATACAAAATATTTTCTCAGGCATTGTCTGCAGTAGACGATGAGAAAAATTTTATATTAAGAGACTTTTGAGTTAAGAATATTTACCACGCCATCTTAAACATTAATAAGGCCTGGGAAGAAATTACTAAAAGTTGTTTAAATGGCACATGGAAGAAAATGTGCTCACGGCATGTAGGGTTTGAAAAAGACGAATCATATGAAGAGGTTACAGATAAGATTGTAAAGGTTGCAGAGCTACTCCAGTTGGAAGTTGTTGCCAAAGATGTGGAGGAGTTAATAGAGTGAGAAGAAAAGGAATTATCTAACAAAGAACTTATTGACTTGCAGGCAGCGATAGTGAAAGAAGAAAATGCTGACAAAGCTCAAGATGAACCAAATGAGGAGCCAAGATGCTTCATCACCAGAGAGAGAGAGAGAGAGAGAGAGAGAGAGAGAGAGAGAGAGAGAGAGAGAGAGAGAGAGAGAGAGAGAGAGAGAGATGGGAATGACATTTCGCGAAATTGCATCAGCAATGGCGAAGTTTGAGAAGATGGATCCTGACAGCGAATAATTCTTAAAAGTTAACAGAGGGGTGATTGATATGCTTGCTTGCTACAAAGAAATCTACGATGAAAAGAAAAAAGCCACCGTCTGTCCAATCATCCATTAATATGTTCTTTCATAAGGTTGAGTGGCTGACCCCTTCTAAATCTCTGCAGCAGCATACTTATCAGCTGAAGACTTAGATTCTGGCAATGATGCTCAAGAGGTAAAATTTACAGACATTATGCCTGTCTCCTCTCTTTTTTTGTAATTTTATAATTTTGAAATTTTTTTTAAATTACACGCATTTGTAGTTTTTCCTGTGCACGAGATAAAAAATTGAATAAATACAATAAACGATTCTATTTACATGTTCATCGAACATTTCTTTTTTGATTCAGTCAATTCAACGAGCACAGCTGCAAGTGCTGCACAAGCATGGGGGAAATTCCAACTTACATAGCATTTTGCAGAACACAACCTTTATGTAAGTCAGTGTTCCTGTGTAAGGAAAAAATATGCAAATTAAAAAAATTTAGAAATGATCCCTCGACTGCAAAATGAATTATATTTAAAATAATTAATGTAATAAGTGAAATGTTAGAGCTGTTAAAGACAAAAATTGAGCATTACTTCCCATACCTTGATACCAAAAAAATTTGTGGGTAAGACTAAAATAATTAATGTAATAAGAGAAACATTAGAGCTGTTAAAGACAAAAATTGAGCATTACTTCAGATCTCTTGATACCAAAAAAATTTGTGGGTAAGAGACCCATTTTCAACTAGAAACCTTCCGAATCTGCAAGAGGAAGAAGAATTTGCTGAGATCCATAGTGATCAGTCGTTGGAAATTCACTTTAATAACACTAATATTATCAAATTTTGAATCAAAATTCAAAATGAATATCCACAAATTTCTGAAAAAGGCAATTAAAATTTATTGCCATTTTCCACTTCCTACTTGTGCGAAACAGGGTTTTCTGCTTTAAACGAGATTAAACAGAAAAAAAAAAAAAAAAAAAGAGAGAGAGACTAAAGTCAGTAGAAGATGATCTGAGAGTAAGCCTATTCACAATAAATTCTCATATTAAAAACTGTTCTAAAATGTTATAATTGTATATTTGTTTGTTTTTATATAATTATGTTAATTTTTTATATATTTTCTTTTAAATTTCATGCAATTTATGTATGTTCAAAAAAGAACATTAAAGCATTAAAAACAAATAATAAATGTATTATTAAATATACCCAACAGAAATAACTTTCAGTTTGTGAATACAGTCATACCTCGGTTAACGTTACCTCTAATAACGAAATCCACAATTTCAAGTCCCATTTAACATAAAAAATATTCCAATTTAAAGCCAACGCCCAATAATCATCCGATTGGTGACTGACGGCAACTCGTTACGTACTCCCGAGTGCCTCTGAGCTCTGGGTGTGTCTGTTATAACAGTTTTGCACATCATTCACCTAATTTAGTCATTGTTTACACTTTGTGGGGTGTGTTTCAGTGTGGCGCATTTCAATAATTGATGTAGGTTCTTTGAATAGCCTTACATAATGTAGATTTTGTAAATTTTAATAGAAATATTTTTTTTTTTTTTAGTTAAAATGTTCAGAATCAAAGAAAAGAAAAGCAATTTCTTTGGAAACTAAACTAAATATCGTACATGTTGAAAGCAGCAAAAGAAAATCCGATGTGGCACATTCTTTAGGATTAGCGCAATCAACTTTAACAACCATAATAAGTCAATCAGAAAAAATAAAACAGTCTGCTCAGAATTGTACAGATGTTACAGCGACAAAATTAACTCGGTTAAGGAGTCCAATTTTAGAAAAAAAATGGAGAAAATGTTAAGTTTGTGGATAGATGATATGTCACAACGTCATATGCCTTTAAGTCAAATGGTGATTCAAGAAAAAGCATTATTTTTGTTTAATCTAAACGCCTGAAATCTAAACAAACTGAAGAAATTAAGGAAACTTTTGGGGCTTCTCGCGGTTGGTTCAAGAAATTTAAAAAACTGGCCAGGATTCATAGTGTAAAATTAACAGGAGAAGCTGCAAATAAGTTTCCAGAAAAACTAAAGGAAATAACTGAACGTGAAAATTTTCAACCAAATTTGGTGTTCAATGTTGACGAAAGGGGTTTGTTCTGGAAATGGCTACCATCAAAAAGCTTCATTTCTATTGAAGAAAAATCAGCTGCTGGGTTCAAAGCAACCAAAGACTGTTTAACATTACTCTTTGGATCAAATGCCTCCGGCAATTATAAATTAAAATTGTTAATAGTTCACCATTCGGAAAATCCGAGGGCATTAAGGTAACATAAACACGAATTTACCTGTTATATGGAAAGCAAATAGAAAAGAGTGGGTTACCAAGGAGTTATTTACTGATTGGTTTGTTAATCACTTTTGTCCTGAAGCAAAACTGTATTGTCAAAAAAAACGACCTTGAAGAAAAAGCTCTTTTGTTGTTAGACAATGCTCCGGGACATCCTACTGATCTTAACACGTTGGACACATGCATTCATGTCAAAGTTGTTTCTTCCAGCAAACACAACTTCCCTGATTCAACCATTGGATCAGGGAGTAATACCATCATTTAAAGCTTATTATCTGTATCGAACATTAAGCAATTCAATTGAACTAGAGGATAAAGAGGAAATGACAGTTAAAACTTTTTGGAAAAACTACACCATTAAAAACACAAATGAAAACATTGATAGTTCTTGGAAAGAATTCACTAAGAAATGCTTAAATGGAGATTGACACAAAATATGGCCAGAAGTTGTACTGGAAGAAGAAAATAACATCCAAGAAATTAGAAATGAAGTTATCCAGATGGCTTAATCAATAGGTTTCGAAAATGTCGATGAAGAGGTTATTAGAAATTTATTGAATGCAGAAGATGGTTTTTCAGTGGAAGATTTAGAAAACCTTGTTAGCAACGAAGACAAAGAAAATGAAGACGAAGTTAAAGAAGTTCCTGCCGAAAAAGCGTTAACAACCAAAGATTTAAAAAGGTGCTTAAATGACATTGAAAACATTTAAAATTTTTTTAGTGAAAATGATCTTGATTTAGGAAGAAGTGTTATTGTTAAACGATTAGTGTTAAATGCAATAACTCCGTATAGGCAATTGTTAAATGAAAGAGGGAAAAAAAAAGCATAAACAATCAACTTTAGACTCACATTTTAAAATGTGATTTCACTTTGTATGCAAGTTGACTGTTTATTTAATAAAACCTTTCTTTGTTCGAAAAAAAGTTTTTCATTTTCTTTACGTAGGAACGTATCCCTATTGTGGCCATAGTATTTTTACCTCTGAAAACGAAGTTTCGCTTAACGAAGTAATTTCGTGGAACGCATCCTATTCGTTAATCGAGGTATGATTGTATATATAATTTTTGTTTATTTTTATTTATATATATATATATATATATATTACAAATATATATATGTATATATACAAAGGGTACTAGGAAAGTTTTGCAATACAGCTTTGTTTATTTAATTTTTTCAAAGTAATTTCCTCTACATTCAATACACCTCTCCATCCTCCGAAACCAATCTTTAAACCAGTTCTGCCAAGTTTCACTAGGGAGTAAAGCACACTCGTTGTCCCAAGCCCGTAGAAGGTCCTCATCACTGGAAAACCGCCTCCCTTTTAGCTTAATTTTCACATGCGGGAATAGTGCAAAGTCGCAGGGAGCAAGGTCTGGACTGTAGGGAGGGTGCTCGAGAAGTTTCAGTCCTGTCGTGGTCAAATATTCGGTGCAGGCTTTGGCGCAGTGAGCTGGAGCATTTTCGTGATGGAGGTACCAGGTGTCCATTCTTGACTTTGGCCGCAGGTTCTTCATAGATCCAATGACTTTACGCAGGCATTGTTCAGTATACCACTTAGCTGTGACTGTCTTCTGCGTGTCCAAAACGACACGTTCCACAATTCCACTCGATTTGAAAAATACAGCTATCATTTTCTTCTTTACAGATCGGGATTTTCTGACAATTAGGGGTGTGTCGTCATCATCAAAGACCCAAACTTTGTTTTGAGCCTTGGTCAGCAGATCGTAATAGTACAGCCAAGTCTCGTCACCTGTCACGATGTTGTTCACATACCGAGATTGTCCCTTATCAAACGTTTTTAACATCTCCCGGCACCAAGTCACACGTCGTGTCATCTGCTCTTCAGTCAGTTGATGCGGCACCCAGAGAGAACAAAGTTTCTTCACGTGCAAATGATCTTGCAGAATCGAACGAATTGCTGGTGCATTTAGGCCCAAAGTATCCTCTATCTGTTGGTAGGTCACTCGCCTGTTTTCGTCAAGCATTTTCCTCACAGCAGTAACGTTTTCCTCCGTAACTGACGTTCGTGGCCTTCCCGGCCTCTCAGAATCCTCCAGAGTGAAATTTCCCCTTTGGAATTCTCTATACCACCTGAATATCGTTGTACGATGTGGACAATCATCATCTAGTGCAAGAGTCATTTCTTCTAAGCACTGGTCTATGGTTAAACCACGCGCGAAATTATACCGCAAAACTGTCCTTATCTCATTTCGCGACCACGATACCATCGCAAGCACTTTACACTCTCACTACTAATGAATAACTGAGCCCATCGACTTGGCGCGGCGGCTACTGTGCACGTATGAACATGTCTCAACATGCAGCAACAAGCAGCTTCCTGTGATTCATTGTTGCGTCATATTGCAAAACTTTTCTAGTACCCTTTGTATTATATATGAGTATAATGGTGATTGTAGTGTGCCACAAAATTTTAGCATCTTTCTAAGTGTGCTGCAACAACGAAAAAGTTGAGAAACACTGCCTTAATGGATTTGGATGCAATTCAGATAACCAGCTTTAACCTCATTAGGTGATGTTGGTGCATTAAAAGTAAGGATCATGGTTTTCTAGTCGGGACTAGAATATGTCACTCCTTGTGATTTCGTTTCTGGACAGATCTCCTCTTCAGACACTTCAAGATGATCCCGTTCAGAGATCACACCTTGGGATGAGTTCAGTGTCTTGTGGGGTTTCACTTTTATTAGTATTTCCCCCAATAAATTTGGCATGGAGGAGCTGTTCAGAGTGTTTATCAACTTCATTTTGACAAGGATATCCCCAGAATGCAGTTGTTTTACAGATTTAGGAGAGCTACCAACCCTTCTGAATAAGGAAGAGTGACATTTTCCCTATAGGCTTCTCTCCAGTGGAATGAATTATCAGGTATCTAGGTGTTAGACCTAGATACCGGTTCTAGAGACCTATTCTGTTCTGGGCCTCTTTGCCGAAGTGGTTTCTGCACTCATGTCAATGGCTTCTGGTAGGGAACATGTTGATGCCCCAGAAGAAAAATTTAGATTATTGGGATTTATAATGGTTTTGTTTTTGATTCAGTGCCTGGGCTCCCCACCCACCATAAAGCCCAAAGGGATGCCCATTACCCAGCAAGCATAGCTACCCTCGTGAGTGGGGTGCCAGGACTACCCAGACCCCATACCAGCACCCCTGCTAGTATGGGGTCTGGCTAGCCCTGGCCGAGCCATTCAGGATCATCTGTCTTTTCAAAGCAGGGGCCAAAGTGGTGTGTTGAAGCTGGGTCCCTCAACCATCTAGGATCCCCCTTTCTGAATTGGTGTGGATCGCAGTGCACAGCAAACACACCGGATTCCTACGCTGTGGGCATTGGAACCAGTATTGCTAATCTGGAGGACCAGAAACATCATTGGGAGATTCCCCTCAATATGTACTGGTGCCCATATCGAGGGACCGCATCACAACATGTGACTTGTGTGATGCAAAAGGTACAGGAAACCTGCTATGATAACCATCATAAAGGCACTAGGCTGCAACAAGGTTTGCACCCGGTGGTTCCCATAAATGATGACACATGAGCAGAAAAAAGTCCAGAAAGTCGTCTGTATGGAACTTCTCCAGCACTATGAGAGTGAAGGAGAGGTTTTTCTTTCATGCAGAGTCACAGGTGACAAAATCTGGGTCCACCATTATGACCCTGAAACAAAGACAGTGGCACCCTCAGAATTCACCACATAAGTTTAAAAAACAGCCTTCTGCTGTTAAAGTCATAGTAACAGTGTTTTGGGACAAAGATAGGATGATTCTTGTGAAAGTGAGGCACCACAATCAACTCAAATCAATATGTGGAAATGTTGAAAATCCACATCCATAGAGTTAGACCGGATAAAATCCTTAATGAGGTTTTTGTTCTCGCTGACAGTGCACAATCCCACACCAGTTTGCGCACGATGGAGGCCATTGCAAAACTGGAGTGCACTGTTCTTCCTCGCCCCTCTCACAGCACGGATCTTACACCTTCCGACTATTACCTCTTTGGCCCACTCTGTGCAGCCCATTTTGCAGATGACAACCAGCTACAGCATAGTGTTCGCAACGCCTTCTAGAGCAAGAGTAAGACTTTTACAGGGTTGGAATACAGCGTGACTCAGATAGTGGAAGTGCATAGAAAATGATTGTGACTTTGTGGAAAAATAAGTGTTTATTAATGATTGAGGATTAATTGATGTTAAATGCATAGTTGTATGAATTAAATTTCCTGAGGAAAAAAATAGGAGGCATTACTTTCGCCCACTCCTCATATTAAAGGGTATCCCATCCCTATAGAAGCAGTATCTCCTGTTAACATGCACAGACCAAGCTGAGAAAAATTCTATCCCATGAGCCTTGCACAATCTCTCCAGGTCGAACTGATTGACGACTCATATACTCCCTCTTATCATGTCTAGACAGAATTTTGGATACTTTCAAATTTTTTTTTCAAGTCGCGAGTTAGAATTAAATTTTTTTGTTTTATATAAAAGTAAATTAACTTAACAAATCAATACTATCTTTTAGGAGATGCAGAACCAAGCTGAAAGTTAATGAAATTGAATGAAATAATTCACGTATAAAAATAGAGGGTATTTCTGTAAATAAATGACAGTTTTTATTTTACGATAATTTTTAATATTTTTTACATTTGCTCCACTTCCCCCAATATTTAAAAAAAATTTTTTTTTTTTCTTTCGTTTAACATTTCCTTCCTTTTTTTTTTTTTTTTTTTAAACAAAATTATGACTTGATTTTCGATAAATATCCTACTCTAATGTTCAGCTTTATTTATTAATTTTAAGAAGTATCAAATTAATACAGATTTCAAAATATGTGTGGGAGTGAGGTCAAACAGGCCGAAATTCTCACCTCTTTCTTCTCCTTCTACCAAGTTACTTTCCTCCTCAGTTTCTTTTCTCACATCTGCAGGAAGAATTGGTTTTGGATATATTGGAGGTGGTGGCTTCTTTGGAGTGGCTGATGAAGAAATCTTAGCTAGGTGCAACTTTATGTGAGGTGTTTTTAAGGCTTCTTTAAATATCTCCTGAGCTTTTTGAAAGCTTACATGAAGTAAGCTCTGTCCATTGATCTCAACAATGCGGTCAGCAACTTGTAACCTACCATCTCTATCAATTCTACCTCCTGGTTCTATACCTTGAATGACAAGACCTGCATCCCTGAAAATTAATAAATATTTAATTTATGCATATGTAACGTCATAAATTATTTCTGCACGAGCAGTTATTTAAAACAAAATATCATGGACAAGAAGATAAGAAAATAAAAAATTAATTACTAAAATAAGTCAGTATACAGGAAAAGCTTTGGAATTTGGTATGAACAGGAATTAGAGCATCCTATCAATCTAGAAAAAGTCTATGGATAACAAGAGTAAAAACTGAAATGTTGAATATGTATTAATCATGTCAGTCATGCTGTAACCAACAAAAAGAACAGAACGATCGGGGGGGGGGGGGGTAATTTATCTGGTGTTGGTTTCAACTGTATCAAATTACAGTGTTATTTAAAAAAGACTAATTATTCTATATCAATTCAAACTTAAGAAAATAATAATTTAAAATCTATTTTCCAAAACCAGGAAATTATTGTTCGTGTTTAACGATCAGCAATTGACTCTGTTTCCAGGGAAATATATTGTGCAAAGGATAGGCAGAACAGCACCAGGTGTATCTATAGAGAGACAAAGTTAATGATATTGTAAAGTAGTTATTTTAAGAGATGTAAAAGGATCAACTGTCATACATATTGGCACTACATCAGTAGTGCCAATATGTATGACATTAAGAATAGAAGATCTCAGGATTTACTTAATAGTTATATGACAATGTTGAAAAACTTGCAAATTAGGATTAAATTTGAAAGAATCTGCAAATCTGCCCAAGCCCATATTATCTCACTTCCAATATCTTTGAACAGTAAGGGTCTCATCAAATTTATTAACAATATTAAACATTATCAATAATTTTGATTCAGAAATCTGATGAGAGCCTTGTCTATCAATTTGGCCTTGGCTGTTGTTCTTAAGATTTAATGGCACAAGGACTGCAAAGATCATATTGCACTTGTTCATAATCTGTTGTGACATAGGAGTTAATTAAATGTAATCATAAGCATAATCTGTTGTGACATAGGAGTTAATTAAATGTAATCATAAGTGAAATTTTAATAACTGTAGAATTAAGTAAGGTTATTGTTCCTATGAGGTGTTGCAGTGTTAAAGGCTCAGATACATTTAAAACAAATTTAAAAGCAGCAGTCCTGTCAGTTTTATAGGGCAGACATCTGAGGGCGTGTTTTTCAGTTTAACATTGGTAATTTATACACTGAAGAGGATCTTTCTCCACAAGAAGAAGAAAGAAGAATCAGATAGGTGTGGCCAATCTCTGTTCTGGCAAGAATAACTTCATATTGATTCTTACCAAAATCCAGAATTCCTCAGTTGTGATTCATGTTTAATCTATAACAGTTTATTGTTAGCCCGAGCTTACCATAGTTCCACTGATTACGACACGCATGTTGGATGAGAGGTTAACAGTCTGAACCTGGAATCTGTGCCTATGTATAAATACTGGCTGACAAGGAGCTTGGCAGCCTCATCTGCATTTTCATTTCCAGGATTTCAGTATACACCCTGGAATCCAGAACTTCACTGGCTGGCAAGTCACACCATGCAGAATCAGCAATGATTGAATTTATTTTGTAACAGAATGGAGGAGAGGATATTTGCATTGCAGAACTCAGGGAATCAGTATAAATTACAACCTCATGAGTGGAAGTAAAGTTTATATAATCTAGGGCTAATTTAACTGCATATAGTTCAGCAGTGTACTCTGCAATCTGCTGGGAGAAACAAATATTGTGAAAGTAGAAAAAGACTGCGTCACCTAATGCTGTGTCTGACTAGATTCATCAGTGAATATTTCAATGCAATGCGAATTTTTTGTTGCTTGTGCTGCTCACAGTTGTTTCTTATTTATAATTTGCTATGGATTGCTTTCCCCATTTACAAAAAATAGTTGTCACAAAATGGTAAATATACAGCTTGTGGAGGATCGGATTCAGGAGTTTCTTGTAATACATCATCTAGATATACATTCCAATGTTGTAATTATTATTGAAGCCATATTCCTACAGGTTTATTTTATCTAGGCTGGTTGCTGTAGTTCACTTTTGCGGTTCAAGTAGATATAACTATATAGGATGAGTTGGCAAGCTCAGTATTTTGGTAGAATAATTTAGAAGTTTCAGTTTTCTCCAGAGATGAAACAGTGGTCCTTTTGATTCTATGTATAAAATTTGAATAGAGGATGTCTGGAAGGCTCCAAGGGCTATCCATAAGGCATCATAACTAATTGGGTTAGGCTACTCAAGGGCACTCTTGCTAGAAGAATTATATACAGGAGTACCATAGTCTATTGAGATCAGACTAGTGTGTAGCACAAGTGAAGCAAAGTGTATCGATTGGACCCCATGTCACAGCTGAGATTATTCTAAGGATATTCATCCTTTTTTTGGGCAGCTAGTTTGGATATTCAGTATATGTTTTTGAAAATTGAGTTTACTGTCCAAAGTTGGGTCCAAGAAATAGAAACTAACTGAGAGCATTATAGAAAGTCTTCAGTCATAATTCAGATTCAGGGAATAACTTTCACTTCTTACAAATAAATACTGCAATAGTTTTCTGTTCAGAGAAGGAGCAGCCATTCTGTGATGTCCACAGTTCTATTTTATTGATTACAGTATGTAGGTATGATAGTAATCATACCTACATACCAATAGTCATCAGCATAGGCATGTTTCAATAGAGCACGCCCAAGAATTGCACCGTGTTACTTCTTGTGTGAACGACTTGGAGAGGGCATTTTGATAATGAACTTAAAGCACAGGTGTTAAAAAAGCTCTGTATTAGAAGTGACAAATGTCCTCACAACCAAGCATGTTTACATCTCGAAGAACAGAAAATAGACCTTCATAAAAATAGACCAAGTGGTCTATTTTTATGAAGGCATTCCCATGTTAGCTTCAACTTTTACCATAAGATCCAAAGAGGATCTGTTTTTCTGAAATCTATATTGATTTTTGCTCATTACTGATTGTTACTGTGATTCCAGATACCACTTAAGACAGACTGATGTGGATCATTTTTTTTCAATGTTTTTCTGAGCAGCTAGAAAAAGAAATTGGTTGATAATTCTGTGGATGTGACTGGTCTTTTTTTTTGGTTTAGGAAAAGCCGGTACAACTGAGTGACACCAAGTGCTAGGACAGTAGTTTTCGGAGAGGATTTGGCTGAAGAAGATCAGTAAGGAACAAAAGTTGTTGTTTTCATGTAATTGTGCAATATGATATAAAATATCCCATCAGGAGTAG
The DNA here is from genome assembly GCF_048544385.1 of Mastigoproctus giganteus. Lineage (NCBI taxonomy): Eukaryota > Metazoa > Arthropoda > Arachnida > Uropygi > Thelyphonidae > Mastigoproctus > Mastigoproctus giganteus. The sequence goes on along the minus strand of NC_143575.1, from coordinate 167,340,129 downwards.
CTGTATTGTTAAGTGAGCTAATTAAAAATTCTTGTAACACTGTAAAATAGTATATGTTTGGTTATACAGTAGTAAATGATTTGTGGTAAAGTTTAATTCATCTCTTTCTCTGCTACTGATTTAGTATTTTGAGAGGCTTTATCACACAAATTCAATGCCGATACATCAGAGAATGTTTCTCCAAAGGCACTTGTGATGTCTTTGAGATGTGATATATCCTGCCCATTTCAAAGAAGAATCACTACAGAAGTTGTTGATGGTGGGGGGAAATGGTAAACATAATATCACGTCTCTATTAAGAATTATCCTAATCTCTAATCTCTCTTAGCATAAGTGCATGTCAAATATTGCTTGCCACTGCAGGATGGATGCAGCCTTAAATTAATGTTGAGGGAAATGGACCATAATCTGTCATGCTGGTCCAGTGCGGATTGGCAGATGACTGTATTTGGCAGTCAGAGGCTTGAACCCCGGTATACTCAAGGAGTGTGTGCTATTGCACTCCTGCTCCTGACCACTCAGCTACTGAGGCAACTAGTCAAGTTTTTTAATTGTTCTCCAACTCAGTCAGATATTGGTATTGTTCATAATTGTGGATGCAAATCTAATACAAGAATCTTTTCTTGCTTGTCTTCTCACGTGATATGTTTTGGCTCTAAGTTTTTTACAATTGATAAGGATATTAGTTGGTGGATGGTTGCAGAAAAGATTCTGTGCTTTAGTTTTTTTCCTTTTTTTTTTTTAATTTGTGCACTCTATATTCCACCAGTGCTTGATACATTTTTCTTTTTCTATACGTGAATGCAGTATAGCATTTGGTGCATACAGTTACACCATTAATATGCTGGGACCTAATTACTTTATTATCAACTACAACATTAGTGCAATGGTACCCTCTGCTTTGAAAAATTTCCATTTTGTTACCCAACCGTTACAGTCTACTCTCAAATTTCCATTTTGTTCAACTTTCTGCTTTTGACATGGTGGTTGGTTGTTTGGTTTCAGCAGACTACTAGAAAAAGCTATAGTGATTACCAATCAGTGCCCAATCAATGGCTGGAAATAAGGCTGGAGAACAAATGGGAAGATCGATATTAGAAGTTGATCCTATAAGAAATTAACACATGTATGGAGACCTCACGTGTCCATTTGATGCTATCTCCAAACTGGGTGCAGTGCCATGAAATCACTTAGTAGACAGAATAGAGTTGGTATATACATAATGATCTCATCTAAGTGAGATCAATATTAGTTTGGATGGAAGTACAAGGATGGAAGTCTGTTCCACTCTTCCCTATCTCTTCCATCATGCAGTATGATTGATGACTTTTGAGGTTATGATGAACGTCGTGGCGAGATCCAATATTTCTTACATTTCGAAGGTACAGCTCTAAAACGGTTTTCGCAGGCCGGCCGCTAGTTAGTACACCGGACCGAACCTATTGGTAACTCTCTAGGAGGCTTCCGGATCAGCTAGTGTATAATCTTGCTGCCTCTACTCTGCCAGATAGTGACTGGAGGGAGTCCGAGTAGTGTGTATGCAGGGAGCATTGTCGAGGCCACGTTATGTCAAGGATCTGGGTATATTCTTACCACATGTACGCCATATCCAAAAATTTCATTACTTCATACAGCATGTCCCACCCACTTTTTCTTACTATTGAATACACCATGAATTGTCAAACTAATAGAACAAGCTTATCTGCGAAAATATCTAAACCTCCCAAGGATTTCCTAATTCATTTCACAAATATACGTGGTCTCAATTCTAATCTCAACGATGTTCATTTCCACTTGCAGTCTGCCAAACCCCATGTACTTTTTCTGACAGAATCTCAGTTATCGGTTGATTCAACTACTGCTCATCTCAGATGCCCAAATTATTCGCTGTATGATTCCTTTCGCCTCAAAGGTGGTACTTGTGCATATGTCCGTTCTGATATTCCCTGTCAGAGACTTGGCAATTTGGAATCTCCTCTCTTTGATCTTCTTTGGCTTAAAATCTCTCTGCCTCATTGTGTCAAATTCATGTGTTGTCTCTACCGTTCTCCCAACTCCACTAATCACTTGGAGCTCTTTGACTTCCTCTCGTTGCAACTTGACTTTCTCCAGTCCAACTTTCCTAACAGTGAGGTAATTTTCCTTGGTGATTTTAATGTTCACAACTCCAGCTGGCTTCCATTTTCTAGTCACACCGACCCAGCAGGTCGAAATGCTGAGGCTTTTGCAATTACTAATGACCTTGCACAGATTGTTCATTTACCTACAAGAAAACCGGACAATCCGAATCATACAGCCAATACGCTTGATCTTTTTCTCACAAACAACCCTTCTAAGTACACGGTCGAAGTGAGAGGTCCTTTAGGCTCTTCAGATCACAACTTGGTGATTGTCTCTTCTCCAATGGAACCTTTATCTCATGGCTATTCCCAACCTCGTGTTGTTTGGCATTATAAGAATGCAAAATGGGATGACCTGCGAGACTTCTTTTCTTCTTTTCCTTGGTCGGATTACTGTTTCAAAACTCCTGATGTCAACGTTTGCTCAGATCGTGTCAGTGAAATTATTCTTGCAGGAATGGAATCCTTTATCCCACACTCCACTTTAAAATCTCGTCCTTTATCTAAACCTTGGTTTTCCAATAAATGTGCTAAGGCTGTTCAAGAGAAGAATGTTGCATATCGTAATTGGCTTGTTTCTAATTCTTCAGTTTCATTTTCTGCCTACACCAAAGCTCGCAACAATTGTAAAGCAGTTATTAATCAGTCCAAACTAGAGTTTGAACAGGCTAAGAGTAGAAAACTTGCTTCTTGCCCTAATGGTAGCCGAGCATTCTGGTCCCTTGCCAAAGCTATTGGCCGCAACTTTTGCCCATCTCTGCTCCCACCTCTGTCCAAACCAGATGGTTCTGTTGTCACTTCAGCCAAGGATAAAGCTGACCTGCTAGCATCCCATTTTTCTTCCAGCTCATGTATTAATGAACTTGGTAAAACACTTCCCACCATTCCCAACTCGGTCCATTCAATGCCTCCTGTGGTCTTCCGTCAAAAGGATATCAGAAGGATTTTGATGAATCTTGATGCTAAGAAAGCTCCAGGTCCTGATGGTATTTCTCCACTTGTTCTCAAAATCTGTGCTCCTGAACTTACTCCTATTCTTTGCCGCCTTTTTTCACTTTCTTATTCCAAAGGTGTTTTTCCTTCTGCTTGGAAATTTGCTCATATCCAGCCAGTTCCTAAAAAGGGTGACAAATCCCTCCCATCCAATTATCGTCCCATTGCAATTACTTCTACTCTTTCTAAAGTAATGGAGAAATCAATTAACCGCCAACTCTTAAACTACCTAGAAACCTTCCGTCTGATCAACGATCGCCAGTATGGATTCCGTCAGTGTCGATCCACTGGTGATATTCTGGCTTATGTTACCCATTTATGGACTACTTCAATGGAAAGGTTCGGTGAAACACAAGTAGTTGCTCTTGACATCTCAAAGGCTTTCGATCGTGTTTGGCATAAAGGTCTTCTAAACAAGCTTCCACCTTATGGTTTGCCAACTGTTTTTAGTAATTGGTTATCCAGTTTTCTCTCTGATCGCTCACTGAGGGTGATGGTAGATGGCTCTCTGTCTTCTAACTTCTCCACTAATGCCGGTGTCCCCCAAGGTTCAGTTCTTTCCCCCACTCTTTTTCTTTTGTATATCAATGACCTTCTTCCATTGACTGGAAATCCTATCCATAGTTTTGCTGATGATAGCACATTGCATTCAACCTTCCATTTTGAGAAACCTTGCCCTGCTCAATCAGCTTCAACTTCTCGAAATTCTGCTACCAATTCCTTAAATGCCGATCTTCAGGTAATTCTCCAGTGGGGCAAAGACAACTTAGTTGATTTCAACCCTTCTAAAACTCAGTCTTGCCTTATATCTCGCAAAAAGGATTCTTCTGCTCCTATGCTTATCTTTAGTGACACTCCAATTTCTAGGCAAAAGGATATATCTCTTTTGGGGATTTCCCTGACTTCTAATCTCTCTTGGCACAAGCACATTACAAATATTGCTTCCTCTGCATCTAAAAAACTTGGTTTTCTCTTTCGCTCTCGGAGTTACTTTTCTTCCAAACAGCTGCTCACTCTGTATAAATCGCAAATCCGCCCTGCCATGGAATATTGTTCCCACATCTGGGGTGGTGCCCCCAAAACATCTCTCAGGCTTCTTGATTCCATTCAGAAGAGGGCAGTTAGGTTAATTAATGATTCATCTCTAACAGAGTCTGTCCACTCGCTTTCTCATAGACGTAATGTTTCTGCTGCATGCCTCTTCTACAGATATTTCCATGGGCACTGTTCTTCTGAATTGGCTTCTATAATTCCCGCTCTCTCTTTCAAAACAGTCCGAACACGTGCCGCCACCAGCCAACATCCATTTACTGTCCAACTTCAAACCCACAGAACCAACTTTTCATCTTCCTCATTTATTCATTCAACTGCCGTTTTCTGGAACAACCTTCCTTCATACGTATTTCCTGAAAATTACAATCTACAGAAGTTCAAGTCCAATGTCAACAAATATCTTCTTTCGTCTTCTCAACCTCCAACCCAAGCACGGTACTAAGTACTATAGGTTCTAATACCTCTCGTGTTTGGGGTTCTCATAAAAAAAAAAAAAACTCCCACAAGGGATGGAACCAATCTAGAACTGTTCCATGCTGCAACTGGATCTAGAAAAGTTGAGCAGATGGGCTTAGAGGTGGCAACTGAAGTTTAACATTGACAAATGTAAAGTACAGCATATGTGAAGCAGTAACCCCAGAGCAACGTATCAACTCTGTGGTACTACACTGACAAGGACTAGTAAAGTAAAGTGTGTTAGTTGTCTGATGGCACCAGGAGTTCCCCCCCCATCTCCACATTGTATTCTTTGTCAGTGACACAGAACTCTCTAGAAGCCAGAGATTTAAAAGTGTGTGGGGAGTGGTCTGTTGTGTAGCGTTATGTTCTGATGTTTCTGACCATTTAGCCGTTGGACCCCTATTGGGACCCACCGTCGCCCACAATTTGCCACGAGAAGGCAGGTAAGGTATCCAGTGGATTATTAAAGTACTCAGGCAGGCTCTACCACCTAATTTCCAAAGATTTCAGTGGCAAGCCTTAAAAAAAAAAAAAAAAAAAAAAGGGGGTGTACACTAGAATTTGGCCAAAAGAGATTTACAAGAATATGGTAGAATTTAGACGTTGATTACAATTAGGCGGCATTGTTAAAGGGTGTACTCGGTCGGTTTAGTGAGAGCGACTGCAGGCTGGGGGGGGGGGACATATAGAAGAATAGGGACGATAGAGTAGGCATCCCCAAAGAGGTCAGTGGAGACAAGCCCCACCAGGGGAAGTACGGGGGTAGGCAGGGAGGAGACGAGACAGAGACCTGTCTCCTCCCTCTCCTACCTGGGGGATGTGGTTTTTAAAGAGAACCGGGTTAGAGTACCCAGTTCAGATCGCCAATGGCATGTTGGCAGCAACGCCACAGAATGTCTTCGTCGGTGTCATGTCCAAGTAGTGTAAAATCCAGTAGGCAGGTCAAGCTGCCCATCCCACTCTTGGGGTGGGATATGTTTGTTGGAAGTGGTTAACCCACCAGGCAAAGGGGTGGGAGAGAGACATTTATTTCATTCATAATCTGCATTCTCACTCTACTTGCATCCTATTTTTATACTTTTTTTCTGTTTTTTTTCTTTTCGTTCAAGTTTCATATATATATATATATATATTTCCCCCCCCCCACTCACATTCATTCATCTTTAGGTGAATTAGCATTAGCCTAAAGCTTTGGGCTAGCAATTGCCACCCATGATAGAAACCATTTGGTAACCAGACCTCTGGTTTCCTGATCCCACTTTGTTTGCCATAGGTCATGGAGCTTTGTGGCTATTCTTTTTTTTTTTTTTTTTTCATCATTGAAGGTGTTGGTTGTATCAAGGGCTATCCCCAGAAATTCTGTATGCCTTTTTAAGTCTATAATATGAACCTCTTTTGGCTACTTCCAGGTAAATTGGGAGAGCTCCAGACAGCAACTGTAGCGCAGGTGTGCTTACTGTGCGACATGCTCTGGTAATAGTGAGTAGTATTGTCCTTTGTATTGATTCTAATTTATTCCTATTTCTTACTATGGCCGAGCAGGTGAACCACACACCGGCTCCTTAGGTAATAACAGGTAGGAACATTGCACGGTATATGATTGCCAAGGTCTTTCTTTTGAGCCCCCAGTCTGCTCGACTGACCCTGGCAATCATACCTACATAATTTCTCACTTTCTTCGCCAAGTAGATCAAATGGGGGTAAAAAATTAATTTTGAATCAAAGACCACTCAAAGATATTTTAGTTCTGTTACCATTTTTATAGTGGTTGTGTTAATTTTGATTTGTGGACGTCTTCTTATGTCCAAATTGCCTTTTAAAAGTATTTGTTTGGTTTTTTCACGCGATATTTTGAGCATGTGCATTTGTGGCCACTCCAGCAGCTGCAAGAGGGCAGCATTTGATCTTTGCTCTACAACCACTCGCGTGTTACCTTTTACAAGGAAAATCATGTCATCTGCAAAGGCCAGGCTTTCTACGGGACCCAGATCCAAGGCTAGAAATTCGTCCAGAACAATGTTCCAGAAGAAAGGTCCGAGGATTGAACCCTGTGGGCAACCTTTATTCACAGGGCGTGTCAATTCCTGGAACCTTGTGCGTACTGAGACACTGTGTCTGTAAGGTAGCTGTTTATTACCTTACAGAGGTTTTGTGGGGCATTTGCCTGGCAGAGTCTCCTAAGGACACTAGGCCACCAGAGTGAGTAAAATGTCCCACCAAAGTCAATGGAGATTGCCAGTATATATTTTTCCTCTGAGTTTTTAACTGTTATCAGTAGGTGGTGCATGGCATCCTCCGTAGAGTTGATTTTTTTTTTTTTTTTTTTTTTGATTTGATAGTTGTTGGCGCATCGGCTTCTGTGGCCATATTGCACCTCCCAAGGTTTTTGCTGTACTTTGATCCAAGCCTGAGGCGGGAATCGAACCCGCGACCTTTGGGTTGCCGGGCAGGTACTTTACCCACTCGGCTAGCCCGGTCGGCCGTAGAGTTGCCCTGCTTAAAACCATACTGATTGTCACAATGTCAACTTACTTCCGTGTAGTACTGAACTAATCTACTATATATTAGTCTTTCATATATTTTCCCTAGTACAGGGAGTTGGGCTATTGGTCTATAATATTTGGGTTAATCAGTAGGCAGTTTCTTGGGGTTTTTGAGAATTAATCTTAACACGGTTTTTTTCCATTTTTTTGGGAATATACTTTCTGTCACACAGTTATTGTACAGTGCTATTAATTTTTCTGGTACTATTTCCGCTAATTTTTTGATAATCTCAACCTCTTAGAGGTCAAAACTTGGGCATTTATTGTTATTTCTAAGTCTTGTACAGTAAACAGAGGTTCAATATTGGCATTGTCACATTCAGTGTTTTCTTTTATAATATCTAGCTGGGTGGGGGAATGTTCCCCAGTTTCAGTCTGAATAATAATGTCTAGATTGTTATTTACAGAATCCGCCCAACACAGGGTTGGGTTCCATCTGGTTTGACAGTAGTTTCCAAGACATCTCCTCTTGGCAGGTTGTTGGTCACTATTCTGTAAACAATTCCCCAAGGGTTGTTTCCAGTAGTTCCCACCAAGTGCCTCCAGCATTCCTTTTTCCTTGTCTCTTATGTGGGCTGTATACTGATTCCTGAGAATTTTATAAAATCTCTCAGTGCATCCACCTCATTTTGTGGCTAAGATGTTCTGGCTCTTTGAAAATTTCTCCTAGCCTGTGCACCCTTCTCCTGAATATAGTCAATTCAGGGCACCACCAGGGGAATGCCTGCTTCCTCAGCTTTTTCCGTGGGATAGACATGTTTGCTGTTTTTGTTAAAATATTTGTCATAGCCAGTGCTTGCTCGTCCGGGCTACAGTTGTCTGATCTAGACCACTCATTTCCTGTTTTTGCAGCTCAGCTGCTGTATGTTCTGGGAAAATCTGCCAGTTTGCCTTTTTGAGATTATACCTTTTGGTATCCAACAAGGAGTGTTGGGTTATTTGTAATTGCCTGTTTAGTTTGAAGGTGATGGCTCTATAATCTGATGTGGTCCAGGCTGGCTGGACACACCAGTCTGTAATTTTATAGACTATTGAATGGGTGGCAAGAGTGACAGAGTGACATCAATGTCACTCTCCCATGCACGTTGTTGTTATTTGGTTTTTAGGAGCATTAGCAACTAAGGCCATATTGCTCCGGGGATATGCGGTGGCCATTCTCTGACCTTTCTGCATCCTCCAGATTGGTGGCTCACGGGCTCGAACCCCGGTCTAATCAAGAAGCATGTACTATGCACTGCTGCTCCTGCCCACCTGGCTACGGAGCCGCCTCACTCTCCCACATTGTACTGCTAAAAGTTGGTAAGTTATTAGGTTGATTTATCACTTGAAAGGGTTAGGTGGCTATAAAATCTGATAATATCTGGCCATTGTGCATGCCTGCTCTGTCTTCTGTATGGCTATGCCATAAAGCTGACCAGCAGTTGACATCAGCACACACTATGATATTTGCTGTAGGTAGCAGGTCTGCGACTGCTTGTAAATACTGTAGGATTTATATCTTTGGCAGGTCTGGAATAAAGTGAGATAACATAGAACTGCCCCACAGCACTAGTGACATGAGCACACACTGCTGTTGGGGAGCAGAGGTGGCCCACCTTTGTGGCTGTAAGGTCAGTGTTTTTCACTATTATTGCTGTAGAAGGGACACCCAAGGTGCATTCTATGATTTTGTAGTTTCTTGGGTATCCTTGAACCCTACTCGTGTGTGTGTGTGTGTGTGTGTGTGTGTGTGTGTGTGTGTGTGTGTGTGTGTGTGTGTGTGTGTGTGTGTGTGTGTGTGTATATGGTTCTTGGAGTATCAATATGTCTATGTCATTATCTTCTAATTTGAGCTTGATCTGACCTACAACAGCTCTTGCTCTTTGAGCATTCAACCAGACGAGATTTAGAGCCCTAGTCACGTTTATATTTTCAATCTGGCCCAAAACTGGTTATAGATTGTATAAGTTTTACCAGGGACATTTGTCATCCCTGATGCTGTGTGCATAGTCAGTCAGCCGTGCTGCCTTGCAGGTAGCACATTTTGGCTGCTGAGACTTATTTTTGCAGCTTTTGTAATTGTGGCCAGTGACTGCACAACGACCACAGACAGGTTCTTTTTGAGTGCATTCCATGGCATATGACGATACTTAGCACTTTTGTATGGGGAAATGTTCCCTGAATTTATGGCTGGTCCACCCAGCATAGATTCTCTGTTGTTCCTGCAGTGCCTTCCATATTTTAGGTGTAATTTCTGCTATTATGTTAAATAATCAATTTCTTTTGCTTTTGGTTCCTCTTTTTAGAAGGAATTCAGCAGCAAATTCATCTACTGTCATTATGCTACTGAAGTTTTTATAGTATATATATCCATCATTAGGTCTTTTTCTAATGTTGCTTCTGGTACATCAAAAATTAAGATATGAGGATTTTTTCCTTTCAGCTTTTCTGTTTTAAGCCCAAGTTTTCTGACTTCGTGTATTGCCTCCACCTTTTTTAAATCCTCTTTTTTTGCTACTTCCAGTAGCACCCCACTTTCTTTCACTTTTCTCATACTTTTAATTTTTATGTCCTTTAAGTAGTACTTTAGTTGTGTCATCCCTTTTTCTTTGAGAGCCTCACTGGATTTGTAGGCTGAGTCAGACATTGCTTTTAGTATGTTTGTTTCTTTATTTCTGGATGTTTGCTTTGTCTTGTTAACCTCTTTCAGGTGTGGCTACACAGCCGAAAGAGGTTAACAAGACAACTGTTTTATTTGCCCTTGCTACTTGGGCATAACGTAATGTGTTGATCTCTTTATAATTATTTTTTTTCTTCTGTCACAGTTTCCACTTTGGTTTTTAAAACTCTGTTTTCTGTGTTCAACTCTGACTCTTTGCTCCAAGACTGTCCAGCAGTTGACTGTCTGCAGTCTTGTTGCAGATGTTATTCTATTTGTTTGCTTGTGGAGAAAGTCTTCTAGGTATAGTTTTAACTCTTTAATTTGTTTGATTGGGTCTTGAATCTGGTTAATGGTTTCAAACCTTATTTCCTCTTCTGATTTGTTCTCTATATTTTCATTGCTATCTTTTTCTGTTTGATTTCTCCCTTTTTTTGCCCTTTTCATACCAAGGGGACCTGAGGGATATGCTTCAGTGTCTTCGTTATTTATTTGCTTATTATTGTTGGGATCCTTTCCCTTAAAACTCGGATATCTGAGTTTGGGATATCCTCTATATTTAAGTCAGGGTTGCCTCCTGGTTTCTGCCTTTTTTTTTTTTTTTTTTTTTTTCAATATTTAGGTCCTTTTCAGTCATTCTCTCCATATTATATTGTTTCTTCCATTGGGAGAAATAATTTGATGTGTCTGTTCAAAATTAGACCTGTTATAATGCAAGTAATGGGATTTCCCGGTTTTGGCGGGTTACCGCTAGTGCTATAGCGATTGCACCGTGCAGAAATAAGCTCAAAAACACAAAAATATATATGAACTATCAAGAACAAAGCTCTTACTGCAAATAAATTACTTCTCTTCATCTATGGTTACCTTAAGAATCAACGGATCCATTTTAAGTGCTTGAGGAAAATACACAATCCAGCCGAGTTGTCCTACGAGCACCGTCCGCCGTCTACATCAAGTGGAGCGTCGTGCAAATGCGACTATTCACCTCCGAGCCCAAGCACTGCTAGCGTACTATGCTGACAGTAATAGAGTGAAAAGGACCTGGGGACAAGGGCAGAAACACACTATTGTTACTTCACGCGACTTCACTCGTATACATATCTAACGTCAAATGTGGGGGAGCTATATTTAAGAATTAGCGTATTGCTCAGAGAGCACTGTTGTGATTGGCTGAATTCACAAGATAACACGTCAGGCTTCAAGGCCGAACAACACTGTCACGGAGTCAGATTTTTCTGTTCAAACAGAAATTTCGTTAGGCGTGACAAGAGGAAATTTCGTGACCACGTGACAAGAGGAAAATGGAGGAAATGCTAATAGAAAATTAAATTAGAAGTAAATAATCTGTTTTGAGCACACAAGTAAGAATATCCAAAACCAAATAACAACAACATCAAGGACGTTGCACCTGTGCCTATTCCAAAGCACCATCCACTTCGACCAACTACTCGGCATACTTTTAATAGATCAACAGAATTCCAATTAACAAATTGAGAGGACGAACAAGTCGATCATTTCAATTTGAACAACTCATACATAACTATTTCTTATGAGTTCAATTTTTAGGGTTGAGAAGTTTTTCGTTGTAATTAAATTTCATTAAAAATTTTTGTTTCATATTTTGACAGAATAAATCCTTATTCAAAATAAAAACTTGCAGTATTTCAACTTTCCTTAAACATAACTAATTTTTCCTTAGCGCTGATTGAATTCTGAAATTGCGTATTTTGCCCTTGAATGTCACCTTAATTGGATTATACAGGAAATTAAATTCTTCTTTATTTATCTGTAAGTACATCGTGAAACGATTTTCATCTTCTTCTAAGTCCTGCAGTAAATGATGGAATTCGCCTTTTTCTGTTCTCTTCCAGTTGATATCCATTCCGTACTCTTCTGTTTTCTCAGCTATAAGAAAAGCGCATGCATTTTCTAAATCTTCTTCAAAATCTGAAGAGGAGGATGAACTGTGGCAATTCATTTCTCTTCAGCTTTCCTCAAAGAGAATAACACATATATAACGTTACAGTACAGTTCCCAGACTTGCCCCATTTCGGGGTATAATACTCCTTTTTTGCAATTATATTTCCAAGATACCCTTTAATAAAATTTGAAATGGGGTATTTGAAAAAAGCAGAAATCATAAAATGCCACGTTTAGATGATCATTTAGGAAGAAAGGATTAACCGACGATAAAGTTGTTGTTGAAATGCACCCTCAAAGACTCAAAAACGACATTCTATCCTATTTACAAAGGGGGTCACAGAATATTCATATTATGCTTACTTTGCAACCTTTTACATTCTACTTGACTGCTTTTTCATTTCATTGTAATGTTTTAAGGTTCAGGCAACAAACTTTTTTATTTAAAATTCCCAATATCAATTTGCTGTATGAAGAATATGTTCTGTTGAAATCATTCCACAAAAATATTGAGACAAAAGACCTCAAAAAATACCACAGATGTTTGGATAAAAATTTTAAATGTGTACGATGTACGTAATACAGAAAAAAATATTAATTTTGTTTTTGCTTTTTCTCACTCAAAGGCATTGCATGAGTGAGTATTTAATAAAAATGTTGGAGAACTGTTGCCAAAAACCAATCACAATATGTCTTGCAAAGAAATTTACACAAATGCACTAAAAAAATGAAAAACTGTTAAAGAAAATTCGCTCAAATGAGAAGTATTGCTAGGTAAATATTTTCTTTTCAATAAAAGAAATCAGGTGTATTGAATATGTATTATAAACAATTATGTAAAACATTTGATGTTAATATTTATAAAAAGTTTCCTTTAGTATTTACAACTCTTCGAATAAAATTTTCCGAATTAAAGCGCAGGTTATGCTTCAGTTAATTTTATTAAAATTTGACTAATTTTGCATTCCACAAACTTGTAAAAATCAACAAAATATAGAAATAAAATGGTTGTTATTAAAATTGTTCAGTTTTCTTTTAAGATATAATGCATGTACCCCTAAACGAGGAATAAATACCCCAAACATAAGCATGAGTATCTCAAGATCAAATTTTTAATGTGGCACTGAATGTTACAGTGACGTTTCTTCTCTGACCGACTTCAGTTTACTTTAAACAGGCACCACAGAGTACTACTGTGGCAGGGACATGACAAGATTCATGTGACGTGATAATAGTGTGTTTCTGCCCTAATTGTGCAGGCAGATATGAAGTTTTCTGAGCAATGCAGACGGTCTGCAAGAGTAGCTCGTGGTGCCTTGTCAATGATATACAGGAATTTTTCTAGCAGGGACAAGGAGGTGATTATCCTCTTGTATAAGGCAATGGTCAGGCCACACTTTGAGTACTGTATACAGGTCTGGAGGCCTCATTTTAAGAAGGGTGTAGAGATGTTGGAACAAGTACAGAGAAGGGCAACAAGATAAGTGAATGGAACACAGGGTTGCTCTTAAGAAGAAAGGCTTAAGTTTTGCAAATTACAGTATCTGGAGACTAGGCACCTGTGAGGTTGTTGTTGTTATTTGGTTTTTAGGAGCATTAGCAACTAAGGCCATATTGCTCCGGGATATGCGGTGGTCATTCCCTGACCTTTCCGCATCCTCCGTATGTGGTGGTGACGGGCTCGAACCCCGGTCTAATCAAGAAGCATGTGCTACCCACTGCTGCTCCTTCCCACCTGGCTACGGAGGCGCCACCTGTGAGGTGATCTGATTGAAGTGTATAAAGCTTTGAATGGTTTGAGCATGCTCAATGCTGATAGGATTCTTCCTCTTGCTCAGAATAATTGCCTGAGAGGGCAAGAAGTCAGAATGTTCAGAAGTCAATTAATAAATTAGCATGTGATGGGGAATAAATGACTGGTGGAACAGTCATTTCAGTTTGTATTTCAACAGAAACAAACATCCTACAACCTTCTGAATGTATGAAGGTTTATTAGTATTTATAAGTTTCATTACTTTTCTTGCTTCCCGGTATAATATGTTTAGCATTGCCTTTAATTTTGTATCTTTTTCATATTTCCACAAGTGGAATACTCATGAGTGTCTCTCCTTGCCAATAAAGAGATGTCTGTTTCAGGTTTGGATGTAATTTTGTGGTCCTCTGCACCGCATCAGGCTGTTTTGAGTGTTGTCCTTTTTTACGGCACTAAATTATTAAACATGTATATAGGGATTTATTAAACAGTGTAAGTACCCAGTGTAATTGAGTTCAGAGACAGTGTATTGAAAGTAGGGATGAGGTTTCTAGTGATGACTAGATTCCCATCCCTAAGCATATGCATATGTTTCACAGCTACCACTCATTTTTTAAGGCATCTACCTGCACAAAAAAAAAGGACATGATGCTTTTCAATTAGCAGCCGGTCACTAGCATACAGTGTACTCTGATTTTTTTTTCACCAGCAAAGAGCTGCACCCTGAAATAACAAGTTTGCCTGGAGTTTTTACAGATTTGGTATTCTACCAATATGGAATATATACAATGATCTGTCAATCTCTTATCCATTTCAAAGTATTTCATTATACTACTTACAGTTTCAAATACAGTTTGAAAAATACTAAGTTCAAACAATAATATTAAATACTTATCAGAAGAACCACAATCATGTTTAGCATAACTTCATTCTAAACTTTTGAAACCAAACTTGTAATCTGTACAAAATAATTATCAGTGATGTTCTTAAATTATTCTGTTTTTTGGAGATGTAATGGGAATGCCATGTATTATTAATCAAGAATTCATAATTTTTTGAATCATATGATTTAATTTTATAATAAAACTAATTTATTAATCATTTTTAAAATGATTAATAAAAAAAGTGCTTTCATTTATTTAATACATCTGTATTAAATAAATTTACTTTTTTGACTATTGTTTTTGAAGGAGTCAGTCACTTATTCATTTAACTATGCATAAGTGTTATTTTTTGATAATTGTATTTTTTAGTTAGTTAGTTAGTTATTTTTGGTTTTTAGGAGCATTAGCAACTAAGGCCATATTGCTCCGGGATATGCGGTGGTCATTCCCTGACCTTTCCACATCCTCCGTATTTGGTGGTGACGGGCTCGAACCCCGGTCTAATCAAGAAGCCTGTGCTATGCACTGCTGCTCCTTCCCACCTGGCTACGGAGGCGCCTGTATTTTTAAGTAAGCAATTAATTTACACAGTGTGCCAATTAAATAACGAGACTGACACTACTACAGAAAAAAGAATAACACTAATGGCAAAGTAAGGTTATATATTTTCGAAGTACAGGCAACCCCCCATTTAACACGGTACTTCTACAGCACAGTTTTGCTCTAATATGACTGATAAATTGCAGCGATCCTCGCACAACACGGTACTTAAATAACACAGTTAGAGAATTTTGGTAAAATCGCATTACAGGGCATTTTCGAACTTTTGCACGGGAGGAAACCCTACTATTATGTTGGATATAATTTTTCAACATTTCCACTCTTTTTGAATCCCTGCTGTTGACTCATTAGCCAAAAAAAAATTGAGAAATCCCTGTATTTTATTTTGTTGGGAAATCCCCACGTTACGTTCTGTGCTATTAAACTTGTGGAAAAATCTAGATTTCAAAGTTTTATTACTATTGGATAGCACACCAGCCCATCCAAAAGATTTAAGTCATCCAAACATTAAAGTTATGTTCCTACAATCACAGTTGTACTAGTTTAATACAACTTATTTCATTCAGCCACCAGAGGAATTCCAAATCTATTGAAGTAAGGGAGGTATGGAAACATTTCGCAATTGTGGATTGTATCAGAATCATAGCTTTATCGCTGAAAGAAGTAAAACAGTCAATGTTAAATTCATGTGGAAAAATGTATGGCCATAGTCAGTTCATTCGGGAAATATGATCGAACCAGCAGAACACGGAATCAATGTGATAGTAGAACTTGCTACGTCGATAGAAGGGGAAGGTTTTGATGATATGACTACTGAAGCCCTCATGGGTAGCACAGTTGATAGAATCGCCCTCCTCCCCACACCAGGTGGAAAAGATCAGAGTTTGAATCCCGTCGATGACAGGAGGAATTTTTATGGGTCTTTTCACATCATGGCTTAGTTAGTTGGACTCAGGCGAGGGTAGCATGATTTTTTCTCCCAGAATTTCAGGTTTATCGTCCAGCAAAACAGAAAATCGACCTCAGGAGACACAATTTATGGACAATATACAGAGTAACATGGCCTCAGTTGCCTATGCTCCTAAAAAAATAAAAAAAAGATATGATTACTGAAGACGTTCTGGTAAAAAAAAGGCTGATGAAGCGGATTTGGTGGATAGAAGGGGAAGGAAATGGCATCAGAGATAAAACTAAATCAATTCAAAAGATGATAAGACCAGATGAAAATTCTAAACTTCCAAATTTTTACACTTAAAATGTATACAGGAAGGCAGAAATTTAGCTGAGCAATTAGAATCTTATTTTTTGATTGGTACTGGTGTTTTTGGGCACAAGGGCAATTGGGGCCAAGTGCTTATTCCTATGTTATATCTTTTTATAAAAATTCGGTCCAGTTTGTCATCAGAGAAAATTATATACAGTAAACCCCCGCTATTCGCGGTATCTGTATTTGTGGTTTCGCGATTGCCGATTTAATATAAAATGAAACCTAAAAAAATGTGAATTTTAAAGCGCCGTGAATATTTTCTGCCATAAAAAAACATGGGTGTGGCTAAAATTATCTTTCCCAGTCAAAACAGCGCTCAGTGGGTGGGGGGAGAGGGGTGCCAAAATCGCGAGCGTGGATGTTTCTCGCTAATCCTTGTTCAGTATGTGTTATGGCCTTGTCATGGAAGGTTTCGTTGTTTGCTTTTAATTTATATGCTTATAAATTGAATAAATTTTCAATTTATAAATTGATATGCTTACAAAAATGATAAATGTACCGTTTTGCAGTGTAAAACGGTACAAAAACAGACTTTTTCGAGTGTGTTAACGGAAGAAAGTGACTTTATTGTGGACAAGTTCTTTCTCACCACTACAAAAATATGGCTACAAATAACAAGAGAAATGTGAAAATATCAAAGGTGATGACATTAGTGAATAAAATTTAGTTATGAGATAAAATTTCTAATGGTAAAAGTGTCTCCTCAGTGGCAAAACATTATAAAATCAATGAGTCAACGGTACGATCAATCCAAAAATCGGAAGAAAAAATCCGCCGTAGTGTCCGTGAAAACGCGCTAATTGCATCAAAAATTTGCTCTGTAACTCGTGATGTTAAATTAGAAAAAAAAAAAAATGGAAAAAGCTTTAAATCTGTGGAGAGAAGACCGAACTCAAAATAAAATTCCGTTAAGTTCACTCATTATTCGTGAAAAGGCAAAACTCCTTTATCAACACTTTAGCGAAACTGGTGATAGCACTGGCAGGATAAGTTTTTTTGCTAGCAAAGGCACTGGTTTGAAAGATTTGTTTGAAATTTCTAATAAATATTACATTTAATATTAAATTGTTTCTTATTTTCATTTCGATGCCATATGCTTGCATTTCACTATGTACATAGACAAAATTTTAGACTAGTTTTTCTTATATATTTCATACATTGGAATGGAACCCCTTTATTACTATGGGAGCCATAACTCAGTATTCGCGTTTTCGGTATTCGTGGCATTTCTCAGGAACGTAACCCCTGCGAATAGCAGGGGTTTACTGTATTTGTATTTGCTTAAGAAAGATAAATAGTTCATTTAGATTCGCATTGTTTCCAATAATATGGGCAAGTGACAGACTCTTTCAGTAGTGACAGTGAAAGGAAAGTATTTTTTCTGAAATGGGAATAGTGCATGCAATCTAAGAATATATGCTTGACAGTAAGTGGTAATGTACAATGCATGCATCAAGGGATATCTTCCTTCTTGAGTAGATACATATGGATTGGATGTGTATGCCCTATGCATAATCTTGCTAGAACAACCTCTTCCTGTCTGTTTTGCCTGAAGCCAGATTTCCATAGTGCTGGTTACTCTGATTTCGAGCAATTTGCTGTTCATTTGTGACCTCCAAGATTTCAGGCCACTGAAATGTATAGATTTTTTTAATGCACTTCAAATACTCTATATATGGTACTTGGTAATATGATTGTATTGTAATGTTTGGAAGCCTGATCTGCTCTTTTATTACCTGCGATACCAGAATGCCATGGGATCCAGCAAAATATCATTGCATGACTCTTACTTCATAGGTGTTTTAAGCAGGAAAAAATTTGTTTTATGATGGGATTCGATATTGAAAATTTATTGTCTAATGCAGACACGGCACTCACAGAATCTGTGTATATTATACTGCAAGTATCGTAGAAAGTGTTTATATTTTCTAGGGCTAACTTTATTGCGTATAATTCTGCAGTGTAACTGCTACATTCGACTGGTAGTGATATAGAAAGCGTAAAAGAAGAAAAGACAGCTGCCGCACCAACAGCAGAGTGTTTTCGAACCATCTGTATATATTATACAGCGTTGAGCATTGTTGAGGACATGGCCTTTATGTAGTTGTTTAATACTTTCATATTCAAGGGATTTCTTTCCCCATTGCTGAAAATAGGTATTACAGTGAAGGATAGTTACAGACAAGGGTAGATCAGGTATGTCATTCTCTTGAAGCATATTGTCAAAATTTGTCCCAGGCATCTATCAATTCTTTTAATCGAATACTGGTGGGTCTATTTTCAGTAGCTTTGCTATTGTAGAATGTGATCCATTCAGGGTTGGGGATCAATGGTCGAACAGGATGAGCTAGAAGGCTTTGAATTTTGGCTGCATAATTAAGCAGCAGCATTTTCCTTCTAAGATGAAGTGGAGGTTCATATGTCTCTACACACAGACTCTGGACAGGGGATGTTCTACATGCTCCTAGCGCAGTTTTTTTTTTTTTTTTTTTCTTTGGTAGTTGTTGGCGCATAGGCTTCTGTGGCCATTATGCACCTCCCAAGGTTTTTTTGCAGTACTTTGATCCAAGCCCGAGGCGGGAATCAAACCCGCGACCTTTGGGTTGCCAGGCAGGCACTTTACCCACCCGGCTAGCCCAGTCGGCTCCTAGCGCAGTACGAAGAGCACTGTGTTGGATAGTGTTCAGTCTGGTTAATGCACTTTTCCTAGCCAAGTCATAGACAACAGCTCCATAATCTACCTGATAAGAGCACGATACAGATGTAGAAGAGAGCATCTATCGGCACCCCATTTCATGGCAGAAATGGACCAAACAATACTGTTTCTTTAAACAAACAGTTCGGAGGTATGTTAGGTAAGAAAACAAAATTAAGTTTGGTGTCCAACATTAAACCTAGGAAACGAAGATTACTGGTGAGAGGTATCAAGTGGTTCTTTCGACGAAGTTCCGGTTTTGGATGCAGCATGCGTTTTTTGCAGAAGTAAACTGCAACTGTATTTTGTTGTGACATACAATATCAATTCTGCAGTGTCCATAATTCTAGCTAATTTATGGAGAGTTGTAGCTGTCTTTCAATAATATGAATATTTTTTGAACTGCAAGATATAGTTACATCATCAGCATACATATATAATTTTACAGTATTGGGAATAGTGTTCAGCCTAAGTGAAAAAAGAGTAGCACTAAGTATTGACTCTTGTGGGACACCTTCCTGGAAA
Source organism: Mastigoproctus giganteus (assembly GCF_048544385.1). Taxonomy (NCBI): domain Eukaryota; kingdom Metazoa; phylum Arthropoda; class Arachnida; order Uropygi; family Thelyphonidae; genus Mastigoproctus; species Mastigoproctus giganteus. The sequence goes on along the minus strand of NC_143575.1, from coordinate 167,320,715 downwards.
GATACGAGAACGTATCTATTCCCAGATACTTTGATAACGGACCTGAAAAGTTCTGTTTTGGAGAAAGTTTTGAATAAATTTTGGGAAATGTCCTTGCAATCCTAGGGAATAAAGTTCTTGCAATATGCCATACCTCCATGTTATGTCAAAAGCTTTTCAATATGTTACCATTACAAGATTTTCATTTTTCACATAAGCATTACGGATGTTAGTCACTGCTTTCACCATGAGATCCAGAGTGGTTCTATTTTGTCGTAATCCAAACTGATTGTTGTTTAGCAGCTTTTGAGTTTCAAAAACCCAGGTGAGTCATCTGTGTATCATCCTTTCTAGAGTTTTATCTAGAGAACAACTGGTGAGGGAGATTGGTCAGAAATTTTGTGGGAGTGTTGTTGTGGTAGTATTTCGTAAAATATCTCTAAATAGGCCTACAAGGCTAGGACAATTCATATTGAACAATTAAAATTTACACCAGTCGGTATTCAAATAAACAAATTCCAATCCTGCAACTAAAACACTTTATTTACAATAAAATAAAATAAGAGCCTATAAAACGAAATTAACTGAAATAAAATAAAATATATAGTAGTCTAAAACTGATGTGATTTAATTTACAATAAAATACAAAAAATATAAAATATATAAAATATGATGATAAAAACAGTTAATAAAATACCGTGACAACTGTAGCTTTCGGAGATAGCGATCTCCTTTCTCAACAGCATATTTCTGCTGTGTGGCACATCCTTAAATAGCAGATCCATGGCACTCATCACATGGTTCCTCGCGAGTAAGGCCAGAATTTCCCATTTATGCACCGGAACCGGAAATGGCTCGGGAGTGCGCTAGCTGAAACTGTTCACCTCGCCCAAGAATCACAGTTTCAAAGAGGGGATGTGAGCGTACACCCTTGTCTCTATTAATGGAATTGCTAGCTGCCCCAGTACGTAAACTCTCAAGCCATTTACGGTCCCAGAACCCCTGTGCATGATCCGTGATGACAGCATCCTCCGGAGAGATTTGATGTTGCTTCTCCCAGATTGTACACAGTGATATCTTGTGTCGAAGACCCCATAATGAAAGAAGCCAACAGTGGGGTGGTATACGAAATTAAATGCCCGGATTGTGGGGTATGTTATGCAGGTGAGACGGGGTGACGACTGAAAGACCGTCTGGGGGAGCATATGAATGCAATAAAGTCCGCACACTATGGGAAGTCTGCCGTGACAGAACATTTCTGGGAGAAGCAACATGAAATCTCCCCGGAGGATGCTGTTATCACGGATCATGCACAGGGGTTCTGGGACCGTAAATGGCTTGAGAGTTTACGTATTGGGGCAGCTAGCAATTCCATTAATAGAGACAAGGGTGTACGCTTACATCCCTCTTTGAAACCGTGGTTCTTGGGCGAGATGAACGGTTTCAGCTAGTGCGCTCCCGAGCCATTTCCGGTTCTGGTGCATAAATGGGAAATTCCGGCCTTACTCGCGAGGAACCATGTGAAGAGTGCTGTGGATCTGCTATTTAAGGATGTGCCACACAGCAGAAATATGCTGTTGAGAAAGGAGATTGCTATCTCCGAAAGCTACAGTTGTCACAGTATTTTATTAACTGTTTTTATCATCATATTTTATATATTTTATATTTTTTGTATTTTATTGTAAATTAAATCACATCAGTTTTAGACTACTATATATTTCATTTTATTTCATTTAATTTCATTTTATAGGCTCTTATTTTATTTTATTTTATTGTAAATAAAGTGTTTTAGTTGCAGAATTGGAATTTGTTTATTTGAATACCGGCTGGTGTAAAGTTTAATTGTTCAGTATTTCGTGAAAGCAGGTACACCAAAAATGATAAGTCGTTTTACCATTTTTGGTGTACCTGATGCATTTTTGAGAAGTCTCTGGATAACAAAGGGTGAGAGTCTGCTTACCGGTTGAGTTTATAATGAATGCATTATCAGAAACACTAGTGGTTCTGTTTTGTTAGAATCCGTTCTCATTCTTTTTGAAAGACTTATATCATGTTCCCTTTTACGTCAGTATGATGACAGCCTGTTGGTCTAGTGGTGGATAATCATCACAATCCATTGTTGCTCCTTTTAGCCCTGGGAGAACGACTTCCTTCTCCCAGGTTTCCGGCCCTGCTACGTGGAGGTAGGAGCGGTGCCAACCAGTGACCAAGTGATCAGAAAATAAGAAAGCGAAAGCAGTAAAGTTGCTAGCGGAGGTACCAGTAACGTTGTAAGCAAGGTTAGCAGTGACGTTGCTGGCGAGGGAGGCAGTAACGATGCGAGTGGTCAGAAGTAATGTTGCAAGCAGAGGAGAGTTCATGAAAAAGCTAGTATTCGCTCTAGAGAAACACTAGAAAATCGCACCATAAATCACTTGGCACTCGGGGGGGGGGGGGCCTTATTTTTTGATTGCAGATTCTTGAATGAAAGGAGACCAAAGTTCAAAAGGGAGCTTTGAAAATGCTTAGTTCCATAAGATGAAATTCACAAAGATTTATCAAGGAAAAGCAAACAAATCCAGATTACTGATTTTTTTTTTTAAGAGATTAGATACACGAAATTTAGAATGATATATTTTTGTTAGTTTTATTTAATATTTTGTTAACGAGATAGTGCAGTTTTGTTAGCTTTCAGAATGTAACCCCTCTTTTGTACTTTTTCTTAGTCCCATATAACACGGTTTCGCACAACACAACATTTTATAGGAACCTAACTACTGTGTTATATGAGGGTTACCTGTAATCACCTCCAATGTCCCAATTTACAATAAAATTTGATAACTGCTCTTTGCTCCATTTCAAATTTTCTGACGACATGCACAAAACTACTATTACACACTGCTTACATCTTTTATACAAGTTTTGAAAACACTTCTGGAACTCCTTTTCTGGTACCACTTTCAGCTGGTCAGTCCCTGCAGCCTGGATGTCCTATATCGTCCTGTATTGCATTCCTTTCATGGCTGTTTACTTTTTGTTCCCCAAAAATGAAATCTGAGAGAACCAAATTTTGGGGAACAAAAATTAATCTGAGAGAACATAATGGGGAGTGTTTGATAACTGGAATCGATTTTTTTTGCCAAAAAAAAAAAAAAACTCTATGCAACACTCTACTCTTTTCTCGTTGCTCAAAACTGAATGAATGTGGTATGAAACGGAACAAATTTTTCTCTTACCCAGATCTTTTAGAATTTCTCACACAGATTCCTTATTGCTACCGATCACCTCAGCTAGCAACATCGTTCAAACTGATCTGCATTCAGTCACACTTTTTCTAACCTTTGTGACAATCTCCGGTGTTCGAACAGAGATTGATCAGCCAGGTCGGGGATCATCCTCTAACGACTCACGTCCTTTGCGAAAACGAGAAAACCAATCAAACACTCTTCGTCGTGACAAACATTCAATATAAACTTTTTTTTTAAATCATCAAGGTTTGCGTAGCACTTTTTCCCAATTTACAATAAAATTTGATAACTGCTCATTGCTCCATTTTCAATTTTCTTACGACATGCATAAAACTACTATTACTCTTTCTGTCATAAATCATGAACCACTGACGAGACAAGTTTTGAACTCACACTCGTTGGAAAGAGCACAATCTAGCAGATCTAATCATGTACTATTTTGGCCTCTTATGTAAATAATACTAAATGCAGAGTGCATGCAGTCTTGTTATTTCTCAAGATTTATCATGATACAATGAGTTCAGTGCTGAGCTGCAGAGGATTCGAAGGAATTCAGTGGAACCTGTTAATAAGAAATCCCGGAATCAGTGAATGCACGGATCCAATTTATTTATTTAAGTGTACCTTATGTAGAGCAGTCCATGAACATTACCTTAATTGCACAGTGGTATACTATATACATAACTTTATAAAATTGCCAGAAATGAGTACAGTGCTATGTTTATACAGCATGTGCTCATGCACGCGAGTTATTTCTTGCCTCTTTGTTAGAAGAAAGCAGCAATGACCAGGGAGGCTGCTTTCCAGTATCTATTCACCACAAAGGAGGTGGACAACAACCATACACACTCAAATATATTTTTTTTTTAATCAAGGTCCTGCACCTTTTTTTGGTACCAAAAAAAAAAAAAAAACTTGCACCTGAAGTGTTTTTTTTTTTTTTTTGTTTTGTTTTACAGTATTATTGACAAAGTAAGTAAAGGGATGTTGTTTTTCTTTGCAATTTCTGTTATTATTATTGTTGCTCCTATATTATTTCTCCCTGATTGTGGGATTCCACTCCATGACGGGTACTGCTACCAAGTACACGGGGTGGTTGTAATGTCTGGTGTTACTGTTGGTCGAGGAAATCTCTGACTAACATACAGGTGTTCAGGATTGCGACTTTCTGGAGTTCCTTGTAGTGTTCTCTGGGAGACCTATTGCTGCTAGGCTGCTATGTAGTGTTTGGTACCATACCGGTGGTTGACACGATGATCGGGATGATTGATACTTCTTGCATATGCCACATCTCCTTGATCTCATGTCTCAGGTTCGTGTGCTTCCTAATTTTTTCCTAATGGGTTTTCTGGACATTGCTAGTGTTGGGCACCACTATGTCAATCAGGTAGAGCCTTTTCCGTCTTGTCCACAAGGGTTATGTCCGGTCTGTTGTGCAGGATGGTCTTATCCGTTATTATGGTGCGGTCCCAGTACAGCTTGTGGGTTTGGGTCTCTAGTACTGCCTGACGTTTGTACTTGTAGTATGGTAAACTTTCTTTGGTCAACTGGTATTTCCTCGCTAGCTTCTGATTTAATATCCTAGCTACCTGGTCGTGTCTACAAGTTTACTCGGTCTGGGTGATCACATTACACCCTGCAGTGATGTATTGGATCATTTCTGAGGCTAGGTGGCATCATCGACATGTGTCATCTGACATTCTGGGCTCCTTTGCGATGTATTTTCTATAGTTTCTAGGGTTGATTACCTGGTCTTGGATGGCCAGCATGAATCCTTCAGTCTCGGGGAAGAGCGACCCGCTTGTGAGCCATGAATTGGAAGCAGTGTTATCGATGTGATCTTGATGAAGGTCATTGTAGTGTCTGCCATGGAGTGTCTTCTTGGCTCATCTTTCTAACTTCGTTTCTTGTATCGTCTGGGCAGGAGGGGGTTCCTCGCTTAGGTTGAGTGGGTATACCACTTATCTATCTTCCTTATGGCCTGGTGGAGTGGTGTTGTGTTGTTCGTGAAGTAATCCTTCAGGTTAACTATTGCTGTTTTCTGTTGCTCTATCAGGCCCCCTTCCTCCCTCTTTCCGAGCTATTGTTAGTCTCTCCACTGCTGACTTCGGGTGGTGTTGCTGGCTCTTGGTCATTATTGTCCTTCTCTTTCGCGTGATATCTTCTAGCTCGGTGGTAGTCCAATCTATGACCCCCAAAGGTGTATGTTAGTACTGGAGCTGCATAGGTGTTTATGGCTTTAACTGTGTTCCCTCCATTCAATTTTGCTTTCAGCAGGCTTCTGAGTCTGATGATATTTTTCGTTCAAGCACTTTTTGATTTCCTTGTGCTCTAACAGCTGAGCCTGCATCATCCCTAGGTATTTGTAGGTTTCTCCTTCTGTCATAGCTTCGATCTCTTTACCAGTCAGCAGCTGGTAGTTTTGACCAACTAATTTTCCCTGGTGCAGTGTGTGGGTCTTGCATTTGTCTAGACCAAATTCCATCCTGATGTCCTTGCTGAATTCTTCAGTGATCCGGAGTAGTTGCTTCTCAGTTGCCGTGTACAGCTTGAAGCCATCCACGTACATCAGGTGGATGAGGATGTACAGGTTCTTTCTTCCTTCTTTGATGTTATATCCATACTTGCTGCCGTTAAGCATGGTGGATAGCGGGTTGAGTGCTAGACAGAACCACAGTGGGCTCAGAGCATCTCCCTGAAAGATTCCTCTTCTAATGGGGATTGGCCTGGTTGTGATGTTCTCAACCTTAATGGTGGTACTCCATTTCGCCATTGTTGCTCCTAGGAAGTTTGTCATTGAACTGACCTTGTAGATCTTCAGTGCCTCTATTAGAAAGCTATGTGGTATGAAGTCGAAGGCCTTGCAGTAATCGATGTAGACTGTGTATAGGTTGCGGTGCTTCTTGTAGGCTTCCTCCATAACTGCGGCATCTATGGTTAATTGCTCCTTGCATCCTTTCTGCTGTTCAGCCATTATGTTCTGACTCTCTAAGTGGTCTGATACCTTCTGGTTATGCAGCTGTTCAGGATCTTGTATATCGTTGGGAGGCAGGTGATTGGCCTGTATTTCGACGGGTTTCTTGTACCTTCTTCTTTGGGCTTCAGACACGTGACTCCTTCAGTGAGAAACTTCAAGTTTGTCTTCGGGTGTCTGATCATTCGAGTGAACTGCTCTGCTAGGTGCTTGTGTGTGCAGGTAAGCTTCGTGTACCAGTAGTTGTGGATGTTATCAATTCCTGGGGTTCACCAGTTGTGGGTGTTCCTGATTGACTGTTTTACTTCTTTTTCTCCAATCTCCCACTCTCTCATCTCTTGTATGTCCTTGGTTTTCTTCCATTCTACTTCTATCCAGGGTGCTCCGCTGTTATGTCTTACTTCACTGCTCCAGATATTTCCCCAGAACTCCTCGATCGTCTTCTTCTCGGGTGGTCTGTTTCCTGCTTTCTCATCTTCACCCAGTTTCCTGTAGAAGGCTCTTTGGTCCTCATTAAAGATTCTGTTGTTTATTTTCCTCGGGGAGCTCTCTTTGTATAGGTGTAGTATCTTGCTGAATGGGAGGAGGTTCTGCTTCAGTGTGTCCAAGTATTCTCCTATTCTCTAATTTCTGGTCTCATGTTTGCTGTGGACGCTGTCTCTCTTGAGGATGCTCTTCACCTTTCCAATCAATTTCTTACTTTATTGCCCTGTTGGTACTGGGTCAACTGACCTATCTTGACTCTTAGTTCTTCTATCTTCTGCTGAAGTCTTCTTTCCCAAGCTGGTGGTACCTTCTGTTTATGGTTCTTCTGCTGCCAGTCTCTCGTTTCTTTTCCATTAATCCTAGTAGCTGCTATGGCAGCACAGTATACAGCTGTGTGGATAGCCTCCAGCTTTGCACCATTGTTGTCAAGGTAATGGGGGCATTATTTGCTGATTGAGGTGGTCTGTTACTCTCCACAAGATTTTATTTGGCTTCTGCTTAGGTATCGTGTGGGTTCTTGTGAGGTCCTTTCCTTCGAATTCTGTTAGGGCCTTCTTCCACTCGTCTTCTATTCTGGATATCATGACTTCGTCTCTATCCACTTCAACTACTCTGGGTTGTATTCTTCTTGCTGTTCCTCCTCTGGTTCCATGGTATGCTGTTCCTCTTCTGGTTCCATATTGACCATATTCTTTGTGCTTTGTAGTTCATCGCTGACATCCTGCTTGATTTTTTCCAAGATGGCAGGAGCTATTAGATTCTTCGTGACGATGGTCCTTCTTTGGTCTGCTAATCGCTATTCAGTGACCTGAATATCCGGGTGTCGTTCCAAACACTTGATATGTAGCCATGATCTGTACATTGTCATATCGGTCTCTAGCCTGGTTATTTCATAGTATGCTCACATGATGTACATATTCATTTCAATGCTCCACTTCGTGCGTTGCCGTTTTCTTCCATCCTGGGTGGTTACTAGCGCAGTTGCACAGGAAGCACTTCCAGTTGGTGGGGCTGGGTGCTCATGCCCTTCTCTTGTGGTAGCCATATGGGGTCAGCGCCACTTGCTCCACTGCCTTGCTCGGGAGACAGTCTCCAACTTTTCGAACTGACCCCTCTGCCTAAGGCCGGAACGTGAGTGACTTTATCCGTGCCACACACGAAGCAGTAGGAAAATATTTCTCTGCGACATCATCCATCTATGGAGGTGGACTTGTTTAGCTTCGGCTTATGTCCAGCAGTTTATTTTATTTAATTTCAGTTCTCAGGAGTGACACCAGATGGCACCGGTGTCTGCCCCAGCCATTACTCCTCCCTTGGGGAAGTTAAGTCCAATGGAGTAACTTTCACAATTTTTTTTTTTTTTTTTAAAATCATCATTTAATATTATTATTATTATATTGGTCTCCCAGCATAACAGAGCCGTGTTCGCTTCCACCAAGGCGGGATTCAAACCCGGGTCCATCAGGCTGGTAGTCCAGTGTCTTAACCACCGGGCCATCTTGCCCCCTTCTTCTTATTATTTGCTACATGGTGCAAGGAAGCCCGAGGCTTATGCTGCACCAGCCAAAAAAAAATAAAATAAAAAATTGCCGAGTTACCCTGAGAGAGAGAGAGAGAGAGAGAGAGAGAGGTAGAAGGTAAAAGAAGAGAAGAATGATGATATCCAGTTCAGGACCCTGGGTATGCCAAGCCCATAACTCACCAGATGTAAGCCCTTGGGGATGCTTATGCTTCATTCCATTTTATTAGTCTCCCTGGTAAATTATACAAGAGTTAATAAAGCGGAATAAAGTTGAATTAAATTAAAAATTATAATTTTCAATTTAATTTCCAGGCTTAATTCTTTCCATTTATGTTTTTCTGCCACAACTGCTAGATAAGGTTATAAGCAAGCTTTAAATTAAATTAAACACATAAGCTAAAAAAAGACATCTCAGATTCTTTTTAAAATGGCACAAAAAATAGATTAAAAAAAAAAAAAAAAACTCTTTGAAAACATCATGAGAATTTAAAAAAAATAACCTTAATGATGTTTTTTGGGATGTATTTCTTTTTAGCTACCAGAAACTGGTTTTGTTCACATAAAAGTAAATTCTATTAAATTTGGTGCTTCTTCCTGGAAATAGTGTTCCAGGTTGTCACTGGTATGCTAGCGATAAGGAAAAAACAGAACTGCACGAACTTCATTTTAACCATATGAAATTACACTATTTCTCGTGGGGTAAAAACAGACTTTGTAATACATCTGAACCAAATTTTGTAATAAACAAATATGTTTACATAGAAAAGCCTTTCCTTTCATAGGGGAATGATGTTCTTTGTAAAAACACAAATATATGCATAAACAGTTTGCATTAATGAGACTATTGTATTAATATTAATCTCAGAAGAACAGCTAATCCCGATGTCTGCATTAATAAAGAAACATTAATTCTTGGTCAACACAATGAAAATGAAATCAAATTGGAACAAATATGTATTGGTTACCTTACCTTCCACTTGTAGCATCATAGTTAGGAACAACATGAATTCCTAAAGGACCAGATTCATTTTTCAGTACTATTACGGATTCTCTGGAAAAATATGTTTCTATCAATAAATTCAAAGCATGAAAGAATAACACGACTAGATTTATAAATTTCTGTTAAAGTTCCTGTTTACTAATAACACCATTTTTAATTATTTTTTACCTATGAAAACACATTTCAGTAATTTTATTTCTATATAAATTGGTGAAATGATATTTATAATGTCAAATAAGTAATACTTAAGCTTTAGTTTTGAAGATTACCAAAAAAGTAACTAAATTAATATATCATAAAAATATATCATGCCTGTTATTGCAAGAGGGTTTTTTTTTTTTTTTTTTTTTACAAGAACATAATGCATAAGTATAATCAAAATAACAAATCTATCTCAAATTTAACCAAACCAGGTCATTGTGCAGGTGGAGCATAATAACTTCTAATACAAACCAAAGTCCATCCCCACTTATATAGAAACTTTCCATCCCCACTTATATAGAAACTTTCCAACTTAAAAGTGGTTGGATTAAGCCATTCAAGATATTCTAAATCAATGTTTGCAACATGTTTATGAAATTTTTGAAACATTATCGTATTGTTCTTTTAGAAACAGTGTTAAATGTGTATGAGCCCAGGACAGCAAAACAAAAGTCTATTTAACCCACAATGCAGCAAAAAGGCCTTAAATTCAGTCTCTTTAACCAACAGTACAACATTTATCTGCATTGAAAAATAGCTGAAAGCAGTCCAGTAGTATCCAGCATAGAGATTTCAAACTCCAAGAAAAGACTTTGAAATCTCCCAAATGATGCCCATAGGAAGGGGGGCAAGGATCTTAGAGGTACGGTATATAAAAAAAAAAAACCCCATATTCAGTTTCAATAACTATAGTGATTAGTCTGATTTAAAAAGTTTGAAAATCGATTTTACTTATTTTTTATTACTTTCTTTTTTTTCCAAAATTGAAAGCAGTGGGTTATTTTGATTCCTTTTTTAAAATTAAGATTTTTAAAAAATCATAAACGGGGAAGATTTCTTGCAATGACCACCTAACATGAAAATTAAAATCAAAATTTGTATAAAATAAAGTATTTACAAGACTAAAACACTAAAATAGAATAAAAGTAAATAAAATAAAGATCAGTGAGTGAAAGTGCTAAAATAAAATAAGATGTAACTTTTGAGGCAGAACACCCCTTAGTGTTCTTTTCAGCTGCATTCAAAATTATCTGCAGTGGATTCTATTACCCTGTAGTATCGAGGGTATCCTTGAACCCTATCCTCATGGGTGTAGGGCTCCTAGATACAAGCAATGTCAATCTGTTTTTCTTCCATTATTATTTTTAGTTGGTTGCTAACTGTGCAAGCTCTCTGGGCACTTAACTGCAGGAACTTCAAAGCTTGGTAATTATGGAAATTATGGTAATTGTCCATAATCAATTATACATTGCTAGAATTTGGGTATAAGGAAGTGCTACCCCAGCCAATATATATTCTGTTGTTTTGACAATATTTGCCAAATTGGTGAGAGGGAAGAGGGTTCTGCTATCCAGTTACAAGACTAGGTAGACTTCAACCTAGTACTATATTTTAGCATAAATTCTGAGTTTAGTTAGAGTTGGTTACAGAGTTATTCCGAGTTATAGATCACTGGATGGCAATATATAATTTAGCTTGTAGGGTTTTCGTTCACTACCAGCAAATATCTATAAACAAAGATAGAACAAATCAATAAGTCTATAGCCAAAAAAGTGCAGGCTGGAAAACAGTGTTTGTGCTGTTATTAATAAGAGCAAAATTATGACCATCTATAACTTTTTCTATAGGCTGCCTAAAAGAATTTGATTCAGAGCACATTTCCCTTCCCCCATAGGAGATTATGGGCATTAAAATTCCCTTGTATGCATTAAGGAGAAGGTGAACTGAATAAGAAGACTATCAAGTATATTACTAGTAATGTCATTTTCCAAAGGTAAACAGATAAAATAAATTGTCATAAAGAAACTTACTAGTATTCTAATAGCTACTCCTATATGTTGGAAAAGTAATTACTTACATACCATTCAATTATGCACCAGCCTGTTTCCTACTTACTTATCCACAGTCATTCCAGCTTCTTGCCAAAAAAACCAGTTTTCTCCATTTAGTTCTATCCTCACGCCATTCCTCTTCTCCCCCTCTCTCTAGCTCCTCTTAACTAACACCTCTTCAAACCACTATCTCCTCAACGTTCCTCTTGATCTTTTATTCCCATTTCCATTCCTAAAAACCACTTTGGTGGTCCGTCATCCTCCATTCTCATTACACACTGAAACCATCTCAGTGTGTTCTTCTTAATTGATAAAATAATAAAGAACTGTACAGGGAAATAGAGTAGATCAGTAAATCACAGAGTCTTATAAGGGGGATTTTAATTTCCCACATATTGACTGGAATTAGTGGGTTGGTCACACACACACACACACACACACACACACACACACACACACACACACACACACACACACACACACACTAGCAAGGCTTTTGTGGATTTATTGAATAATTGTTTTCTACATCAGCATGTTCGGGAGGCAACTAGAGGGAGTAATACTCTTGATCTGATTATCAGCAGCGATTCTTCATGCATTAAGAATCTGCAGATAAAGGAACCTTTAGGTGACAGTGATCAAGTGAGATTTACTCAAAGAGGTAACTACCATCACGGGTAAAGGGAAGGGTTTTTGCTTTAGTAAAGGCAACCACGGAGGTATGACACAGTATTTAAATTCTATATAGTGGGCACAACTGATGATGTTACCAACAGCAAATTCAAAATGTGAAGCATTCAAAGAATTAATCTTGGAAGCTACTAGGCTTTACATACCAACTAAGAAATATTGTTCAAGGTTTAGGACTAAAAGGTTAAGGAGACATGTAGCAGAGAATAAAAATGCATGAGATACATATAAATTAATGGGTGACATGGAAGCCTATGATAGATATAAGCTGGTCCATAACCAAGTCACAAAGGAGGTTAGGCAGGCAAAGGCAGATTATGAGAAATCTTTGGCAAAGGATGCAAAGAAAAACAGCAGAGAGCTCTTTAACTATGTAAACACTAGAAGGCAAGGGATGAATCAGATTGGTCCACTGGATATCGATGGTTCAACTGTTGATGATCCTGCTCAGGTGGCTAACAAACTAAATGAGTATTTTGCATGTGCATTCACACATGAGGAATTATTCAGGGAGAATAATTCAATTTAATTCAATAATTTAATTCAATCCATGAATTAAACTCTGGCAGTGAGCTAGATGATTTTGTAATCATCTAGCTCACTGAGAGTAAATTGGAGGAGAAATTGTTGAATATAAACATAAGAAAGGCACCTGGGATGGGTGAGATCTATCCAGTTACATTAAAGGAGGCAGCAAAGGAAGTAAGCAAACCCTTAACCATAATTATGAGAGCTTCCTTGGACTCAGGGGAGGTACCCATGGACTGGAGATGTGCAAATGTGACCCCAATTCACAGAGGATCAATGGGTAACACAAGTAATTATAGACCTGTTAGTTTAACTTCTGTTCCAGGGAAATTAATGGAGGCACTGGTTAAAGAAGAACTGCAGGATCATCTAGACAAGACTTCAGTTGTAGCTCGGACACAGCATGGTTTTGTTAAGGAAAGTCTTGTTTGACCAATTTGATTGAATACTATTTGGTCACAAAGGAACTGGATGTAGGGAATAACTTTGATATCATATATTTAGATCTTAGAAAGGCTTTTGATAGTGTTGCACATGGAAGCCTGCTGCACAAATTGGAGCAGTGTGGCATTGAAGGAAATTGCTGCTATAAATAAAGGGATGGTTGAGTGGGAGAAAACAGAGTGGTAATCAATGTACACTGCTCTTCGTGGACTAATGTTATTAGTAGTCCCTCAGAGTTCAGTGTTGGGGCCATAGTTGTTTTCTGTATTTATAAATGACATTGATGATGGTATATCAGGCTTAATATCCAAGTTTGCAGACCATATGAAAGTTGGCAGGGCTGTTAGGGACCCTAATGACAGTACGCTGCAACAACAGGATCTAGAAAAGTTGAGCAGATGGCTTAGAGGTAGCAAATGAAGTTTATCACTTCCAATATGTAAAGTACTACATATTGGAAGCAGTAACCCTAGAGTAACATACCAACTCTGTGGTACTACACTAATAGTGGTAAAGAATGAAAAGGACCTGGGGGTAATTGTGCAGGCAGATATGAAGTTTGTTTCCTGAGCAGTGCAGACGGTCTGCAAGAGTAGCTCATGGTGTCTTGTCAATGATACACAGGAATTTTTCTAGCAGGAATAAGGAGGTGATTATCCCCTTGTATAAGGCAATGGCCACCTTGAGTACTGTATACAGGTCTGGAGGCTCATTTCAAGAAGGACGTAGAGCTGCTAGAACAAGTACAGAGAAGGGCAACAAAATTAGTAAATGGAACAAAGGGTTGCTCTTACGAAGAAAGGCTTAAGTTTTACAGATTACAGTGTCTGAAGATTAGGTACCTGCGAGGTGATCTGATTGATGTGTATAAAGACTTGAATGGTTTGAGCATGTGCAATGCTAATGGTATTCTTCCTCTTGCTCAGAATAATCACCCGAGAGGGCATAAATTCAAATTAAGGAAAAACAGTTGTAAGATAGATGTGCGGAAGTTTGCCTTTAACCAGTGGGTAGATTGGTGGAACAGACTTCCATCTTTTGTTATGGAAGTTGATAGCCTAAATAAATTTAAGCTGAGCTGGACAGGTATTTGGAACGAATGGAGGGGTGAAATCAGATGATGGTGCATAAGCTTGTTTTCTTGTAATTGGCTGATGGTGCATAAGCTTGTTTTCTTGTAATTTTTCTCTTACTTTCACTCAAATATCCCTGTTTCTTGTTCTATCTCTGCTAGTCTTTCCACAAAATCCTCTCAGCAACTCATTTCCATTGCTTGCATTCTGCTGATATCTTCCCCCCATTACCCACGATTCTGATCTATATGTCATTATTGGTACAGAATATAATATTTAGAGTACCACACCTTGCACTTCAAGGGTACCTCCTTTCAAACTAGAACTTATCTCCTTATCAATTCTCCCTTCTTTTTCTACTATATATCTCCCTATATATCTGAAACTATACACTTTTATCTTCTTCCCCTCTTTGCATCACCTAAAACTTTCTGCCCAGCTTTCAAGCTATTCTTGTACCACCTCTTCTCCATCACCATATATCAAAAAATCATCGACAAACATCACTTTCATTCTTTCTACCCCAATCCTTTTATCCACAGAATTTGAAATATCATCCATTACAAGTATAAACTGCACAGATGACTGCACTTTCCTGCCTCAATCCATTAAGTTTGAACCAGCATGTTTCCTACGGTTGTTTTCGCACAACCTTCACTTCCTCTGTGTAGACAATCTTCACCAATGCCTTCCATACTCTGTTTGGACATTTCCCTTTTCTCTCTATTATCTTGTTACCTTTTCTCTTTTTCTATCATATGCCTCTTCCAAATCCTTCAATGCTACGCACCTTAACCATGCTCATGTTTTTCCATCATTTGTCTCACAGCAAAAATTAGTTGTGTGGTCAATCTATACCTTTTGAAGCCACTGTACTCTTCCTCATTCCATTTTAAACCTTTTCTCATACTCTCCTTACACTTACCATTACCTTATACTCCTTACCATTATTCTCTCATACATTGTACAGTGAACCAATTGTAAAGTGCAATTCACAAATTGCAGCTCCGTTGAACGAGAGGGTTTTTAGCCGTTTTATTAACCAATTGTTATATCAAATTATTATCTATAAATAGCTATAGACCTAGTCAGGATCCTTAGTTTATTCTAAATTGAGATAGCGAGATTTGGAAGTAAATCAATACTTAAGAGTCCGTAGAAGTTCCGTTCGTAATTACCGCCATTGTAACACAATACAGCATATCCGGAATTCGATAGCATTAGCTTTGTACAGTATAGTGGAAAATATAATATTGTCAATTAATCAGTAAATCTATTAATCTTGTTAAACTTCATTGACAATTAAATTGTACTTTTAACTATATATATAACGACTTAGAGTACAAACGTAACAAATAATTAATACATAACTTGATACGGAAGTTATATAAAGGGAACTCGTAGATAACACTCTATACTGAAAAATAAATATAGCGTTATAACTGTGTTAGGATACAAGTTTAAGGTTTTAATTTTGTTCTGAAATTGTAATTTTATTGACATTAAATCGAAATCATGACTCAAACCAGAGCAGCAAAGCAAAAGGCTCGAGCTAATGGGAGTGCTGTGGCTCAGGGGAGAACTGAGGGGGGCAGTTGCCCTCTGAATCACAGCCTTTTAAGATGCACTGTTTGCTTGATGTTTGCGGAGCATTCGGGTACGGGACATGATACTGCCATGGGGGATGTTTTTGTGTGTGCACGATGCAAGGAAATTAGGCAACAACTCAGCGTTGTTATGGGCCTATATGAGACCTTGAAGGATAGGGTGGATGCCCTCGAAGGAAATAAATTGAGGGGCTCATCAAGCTCTCAGCTGCCCACATCAACGCCAGAGCTTGCACTTGGTCATCTTGCAACACAGAGGCAGCTCCCAAGGCAGAATGCGCTGGTCCCACAGGAACTAGTAGTTGTTGGTGACTCTATTGTCAGGGAAATGGGGAACATGCTTTGTAAAAAGGATAGGTGGAACAGGACCAGGGTATGTCTGCCAGGGGCAAAGGTTGATGACGTTGTAGAGCGGATATCATCTTTTAAGGGCACAAAAGGTGATATAGTTGTACACGTTGGCACTAATGATATTAAGAGTAGGAGACCAGAGGAATTACTTAACAAGTACAGGTCACAGTTGAAAAAAAGCCGTGAAGTAGGGTTGAATTTGAAAGTGCCTGCAATTCTGCCCAGACACGATAGGAGGGAGTATATGATGAGAGCCTTGTCGATCAATTCGGCCCTGGAAAGATTGTGCAAGGCTGAAGGGGTAGAATTTTTTTCAGCCTGGACTGTACTTGTTAACAGGAGAGACTGCTTCTACAGGGATGGGATACACTTAAATAGAAAGGGTGCAAGAATATTTGCTGATGCTATCGAGGCAGTGTTAGGTGGGTCGGAAAACTGCTAGCTTGGGGGGGAGACAAAGATAAATAGATTAACAATAGCCACTGGCAGAGGTGAAAGAGATTCTTGCACTGCTTCTATTGGAATGAGCAGAAGCCTGAAAAACAATACGCAGGATATTTCAGAGACTGCTGGAAGTCACTGCGGTACAAGTAAACACATGGGTTGTGTTAGGGTAGCTAAGAATAGAAACAGGTGCATGTATACTTGCGTGTACACCAATGCTAGGAGTTTAGTAAATAAATTTGATGAATTTGAGGTTTTGCTCAAAACATCAAAGGCAGATATTGTTGGGATATCAGAGACATGGTGTCACACAGATATAAGGAATGCAGAACTGGAATTTGGGGAGTACAACGTCTACAGAAAGGATAGACAGGATAGGAAGGGAGGAGGGGTTATGCTATTAGTTAAGAAACACAAAGTCCAAGGAAGTGAAGCCAGTCGACATCGATGGACAGGGCAGTGTCGAGTCAGTTTGGTGTGACATAAGCATAGGGAAATCAAAATTGAGAGTAGGAATGTGCTATAGGCCTAATGACTCTGATGAGTATAATAAGATACTGTACAGGGAAATAGAATGGACCAGTAAATCAGAGAGTCTTATAATGGGGGATTTTAATTTCCCAGATATTGACTGGAATTTGTGGGTTGGTCACTCACACACTAGCGAGGCTTTTGTGGATTTATTGGATGATTGTTTTCTACACCAGCATGTTTGGGAGGCAACTAGAGGGAGTAATACTCTTGATCTGATTATCAGTAGTGATTCTTCATGCATTAAGAATCTGCAGATAAAGGAACCACTAGGTGGCAGTGATCACAGTGTGCTGAAGTCGGATTTATTCAGAGGTAACTACCATCAGGGGTAAAGGGAAGGGTTTTTGCTTTTGTAAAGGCGACTATGATGGGCTGAGACAGTATTTAAATTCTATACAGTGGGACCAACTGATGATGTTACCAACAGCAAATTCAAAATGGGAAGAACTAAGGAACTAATCTTGGAAGCTACCAGGCTTTACATACCAACCAAGAAATATTGTTCAAGGTTCAGGCCTAAATGGTTGTCAGATGAACTAATGAGACATATGGCAGAGAAGAAAAATGCATGGGATACATACAAATTAATGGGTGACATGGAAGCCTATGATAGATATGTTGGTCTGTAACCAAGTCACAAAGAAGATTAGGCAGGCAAAGGCAGATTATGAGAAATCCTTGGCAAAGAATGCAAAGAAAAACAGAAAAGAGTTCTTTACCTATTTAAAGTCAAGAAGGAAAGGGATGAATCAGATTGGGCCACTTGATATTGATGGTTCAACAGTTGAGGATCCTGCTCAGGGGCTAACAATCTAAACGAGTATTTTGCATCTACATTCACACATGAGGAGTTATTCAGGAAGGGGAATGTCGTACGTGAAGTAAACATTGGCAGTGAGCTAGACGATTTTCTAATAACTGAGAGAAAAGTGGAGGAGAAATTGTTGACGATAAACATAAAAAAGGCACCTGGGGTGGATGGGATCTATCCAGTTATATTAAAGGAGGCAGCAAAGGAAGTAAGCAAACCCCTGGCCATAATTATGAGAGCTTCTTTGGACTCAGCGGAGGTACCCATAGACTGGAGATGTGCAAATGTAACCCCAATTCACAAAGGAGGATCAAAGGCTGACACAAGTAATTATAGACTTGTTAGTTTAACTTCGGTTCCAGGAAAATTAATGGAGGCACTGGTTAAAGAAGCACTGCAGGATCATCTGGACAAGAATTCAGTTATAGCTCAGACACAGCATGGTTTTGTTAAGGGCAGGTCTTGTCTGACCAATTTGATTGGATACTATGATGTAGTCACAAAAGAACTGGATGCAGGGAATAACTTTGATATTATATATTTGGATCTTAGAAAGGCTTTTGATACTGTTGCGCATGGAAGACTGCTGCACAAATTGGAACAGTGTGGCATTGGAGGCAAATTGCTGATATGGATAAAGGGATGGTTGAGTGGCAGAAGACAGAGAGTGGTAATCAATGGACACTGCTCAACGTGGACTAATGTTATTAGTGGAGTTCCTCAGGGTTCAGTGTTGGGTCCATTGTTGTTTTCTGTATTTATAAATGATATTGATGATGGTATATCAAGCTTAATGTCCAAGTTTGGAGACGATACAAAGGTTGGCAGGGTTGTTAAGGACACTACTGATGCTATGCTGCTGCAACAGGATCTGGAAAGGTTGAGCAGATGGGCTGAGAGGTGGCAAATGAAGTTTAACATTGACAAATGTAAAGTACTACATATGGGAAACAGTAACCCCAGATCAACGTATCAACTCTGTGATACTATGCTGACAGTGGTAGAGAATGAAAAGGACCTGGGGTAATTGTGCAGGCAGATATGAAGTTCTCTAAGCAGTGCAGACGAGCTGCAAGAGTAGCTCATGGTGTCTTGTCAATGATATACAGGAATTTTTCTAGCAGGGATAGGGATGTGATTATTCCCTTGTATAAGGCATTGGTCAGGCCACACCTTGAGTACTGTATACAGGTCTGGAGACCTCATTTCAAGAAGGATGTAGAGCTGCTGGAACGAGTACAGAGAAGGGTAACAAGATTAGTGAATGGAACAGTTGCTCTTATGAAGAAAGGCTTAAGTTTTGAAAATTACAGAGTCTGGAGACTAGGCATCGGCGAGGTGATCTGATAGAGGTGTATAAGGCTTTGAATATCTTGAGCATACTCAATGCCGATGGGATTCTTCCTCTTGCTCAGAATAATCACCTGAGAGGGCATAAATTCAAATTGAGGAAGGACGGATGTCGGATAGATGTGCGGAAATTTGCTTTTAGCCAGCGGGCAGTTGGTTTGTGGAATAGACTTCCATCACTTGTTGTTGAAGTTGATAGCCTAAACAAATTTAAGGCTCAGCTGGACAGGTATTTCGAACGAACAGAGGGGTGAAATGGGAGTAGTGGTTGTGCTTTTTTTTTTTTTGGCTGATGCTGAATAAGCTTGCTTTCTTGCATCATATGCCTCTACTAATGCTAATGTTTCTCATATGACTATAGAGTCATAAGGGAAAATATACGAAAGGATTGTGGATTTATAATCCTTAATAATTCTCAAATACAACAGCCCCTATCTTCTTTCTTATATATAAGTACAATTAATTCTCTTTTTTAGTTCCACAGTATCCTTTTCACCCCCAATACTACTTTTAGTATTCTGTAAATTCGCTGCAGACTTGCATGTCCTGCACATCTTATTTCCATATAGTCACTTCACCTTCTTTCATCATTTCCATTGCAGCTTTCAGTTCTCTTCTCGATATCTTTCTCTCCCCTCCTCCCTTACCCCTACTTCTTCCACTGTATCTTTTTTCTCTAATGTTCATTAGACCTTTAAAACAGTATTTCCACCTCCTCCTCCTTATTTATCTGTATTCATTTTTCCCATTTTATTATAAGAGTAATACTGTTCCTCCCTAGCTCTCCACCTAATTCTTCACTTAGCCATACATCTTATTCCCATTATTAATATCTTGTAGAATTTGCAACTTCTCTCCTCTTTAACTGTTCTCTTTGCATCCCTTTTTCCTTCTTTATACTCTCTCTCTCTCTCTCTCTCTCTCTCTCTCTCTCTCTCTCTCTCTCTCTCTCTCTCTCTCATGTTTTTACAGGACCTGTTCTTCCTTACAGTAGCTTTCTTTGCTCACTCATTCCTCCACTGTGTCTCTTTTTACCCCCTCAAACCACTTGTCCTTTTTTAAACCCTTCCCATTCCTCCTTTACTCCTTGTACTTCATTCTCAGGCCTCTGTTTCTCTATATTTACTCTATACATTTTTCTTATACACTCATTTTTCAGATTCCATACCTTAAATCTTATGAAATATAGAAAAGGCATAGAATTAAGTAAACCTGCAACACCTCCATGTGCTGATCTCTTATGTTCAATAGCCACTTCTTATTGTTCCCACATCTAAGGCTGTGTCCCCAAAACCTCTCTGAGGCTTCTAGATTCATTCAAAAGTGGGCAGTAAGATTAATTATTGACTAATCTCTACCAGAGTCTCTCCACTCTCAGTCCCACACATATTCTGTTTCCGCTGCATGCCTTTTCTATAGATACTTCCATGGGCACTGTTCTTCTGAATTGGCTTCTATAATTCTTGCTATCTCTTTCAAAACAGTCCAAACATGTGCCACAACCAATCAACATCCTTTTATTGTCCAACTTCAAACTCAGAGAAACAACTTTTCTTCTTCCCCATTTATTCATTCAACTTCCATTTTCTGGAACAATCTTCCTTCATACATATGTCCTGAAAATTACAATTTACAGCAGTTCTAGTCTAATGTCAACGAATATCTTCTTTAATCTTCTCAACCTCCAACCCATACACAGTACTATGTAGTATAGGTTCGGATTTTCATAAAATTAAATAAAAATTATTTCTAATGCTATCTTTATAAGATATTGTGTAATGTGAAATGGATGGGCCATTCTGTGGATTTAGATATTTCTTGTAAATACAGACAAACCAGTTTATATGTACATATTAGTACATGAATATTGTCTGTATTTTTATGGAAACACCAAGATTTCTACTGGATAATTATATTCATTATTTAGATTTGTAAGAACTTTCTGTCTCTTTTATGTGATTAGATGACGGTTGTTGTTGGTTTAGGGATTTACTAGGCACATCAGCAACTATGGCCATAGTGTGCCATACATATGGTAAGTATTAATGCTATTTCCTGTCAGATAGAGATAATTTCAAAAAATAGTATCAGCAAGTTACTTTTTAACTAGTTAAAGGAGGTGGTATACATTAATCATTTTTAGAAAGGTAAAAATGCTTGAGACATTTGCTTTATTGCCTAAAAGTGAAATAGGTGTAAGAGGGTCTTCTGCTGTGGCAGGAGTAAAAAGATTCTGGTATTCTCTTGAATATAATAGACATTCAACAAGGATATGTTTTACTGAAAGTACTGCGTTGCAGTGATGACACTCGGGGGGGGGGGGGGATCTCCCCTCTTAATAGATAACCCTGACTGATATTTGTGTGACCTATTCGTAGGCATGCTAATATTACCTCCTGTTGTTGAACTGAGTTGAAGCTTGAAAGCTATCACACTCAAGTTTTGGCTTGATACTCCGAAGTTTGTTGCTATATTGATTTTTCCATGATAATTGCCACTGATACATGCATTTTCTCTGGATTATTGATTTGTAGTCTTGATATGGTACTTTCCAATTGTCGATGGGTGGTAAGACATCTGATTTTGAGGCACTAATTCAGCAAGCTAATTCATTTCCTGGAATTTCCATATGTCCAGGGACCCAGCATAGGTGTATGCTTTTCCCAAGTTCGAATAAAGTATGCAAAGAAGAGGTTACTTCCTTTAAGACTGGGTGGGTGACATTCATGGGGTTTTCCAGGGTTTGAAGTGCACTTAAAGAGTCTGTAAAAATTATACTATTTTCAATATCGGAGGACTATTTTTCAGTGAAATCTGAATACCCATTAGTTCGGCATAAAATATACTGAACACATATGGCAATTCATAGGCCAATGTGATATTCGGAAAAACTGCAGCAATTCCAACTTTTTGGGTCTCATTCTTTGATCGGTCTGTGTGTAAAACAGCGAAGTTGGGGAACTGATCCACTACTGCATGATACAGTTGTAAGAAATTTTCTTTATGCAATGTAGATTTATTCCATTGATACAGGGATAAATCGCAAGAAGGTGAAGTAAAGTCCCAAGGAGCACAGGAAATTGGAAGTGTATTTGCAACATTATTAAAAGACAGATTAAGTTCATCTGAAATGTATTTTATTCGCATACCTAATGGTCGATTAGCAGAAGGGCGGTTTCGATATAACATGCTGTGCTGGTGGGTGAAAAGTATCTCCCAGTCTGGATGTTTAGGAATAGGTCTAATTTTATGTGCATAGCATAATATAAGTTGTTGTCTTCTGATTGAGAGGGGGGGGGGGGAGGTTCATGCACTTCAGCATATAGGCTGTGTATTGGAGATGTGCGATATGCTCCTACGGCAATGTGTATTGCACTATGATGGATAGGGCCAAACCAGCGAAGGACACTAGGTCTTGCTGAGCTATACACTGGTACTCCATAGTCAAGTTTTGATCTTATTAAGGCTCTGTATAATTGCTACATGGTAACTCAATCAGCTCCCCACTTAGTTGCTGAGAGAACCCAGATGATATTTAGCTTTTGTTGACAGGATGTTCTTAGGTTTTTAATATGCTCTAAAAAGGTAGTTTATGATCTAATGTGATTCCTAAGAACCGTATGCTGTACAGCTATTGGTTGGCCTTTCCGGATGTGGGTGAAGTATACGTTGGCAGCAAAAATTGATGCACAACGTTTTATGCGGACAGAATTGAAATCCATTAGTTTGTGCCCATGAACTGCTCTTAGTTATTGCCCCTTGTAACTGTCTTTCAACAGTATTCATGTTTTTTGCATGACACGAAATACTAAGGTCATCTACAAATAGTGCTGTATCAAGTGTTTGGAATCTGTTTGGCAACGTTGTTTACTGCAATTATGAAAAGTATAGCATCGAATACAGAGCCTTGGGGACTCCTTCTTGTAAGAGCACCTGGGATAATGAAGTTTTAAAACAAACCTGAAATGTGTGTTTGTACAGGAAGTTCTGAATGAAAATCGGGAGATGGCCCCGAAGTCCATGGTGGTATAATTCGCGAAGTATTCCAAACTTCCATGTGCAATTGTAAGCTTTACTTATATCAAATATTATACCCACCATGACATGGTGTTCTGATCTAAGAATGCATTTCAGATGTAGTTCAAGTGTTACTAGTATATCTAGTGTTGATATGATTTTTCGGATAACATATTGTGCAGAATGTAGGAGATTAAAGTTTTCTAGGTACCATATCAGTCAACGGTTTTTCATCTTTTCAAGAATTTTGCAGAAGCAACTGGTCAAGGCAATGGATCTATAGCTAGTAGGATTTGTCAGGTCTTTTCCTGGTTTAAGGAAGGCAAGGACTGTAGCATGGTGCCATTGTTTAGGGAATGTACCTTCTAGGTAAAGTCTATTGAACAGATCAACAAGTGACAGCAATGATTCACTACTTGTAACATCAAATAGTGAATATTATCTGGTCCCACAGAACTGTGTCTACATGTTAGAGCTCTATGCAGTTCGTGGAGAGTAAACTGTAGGCTGTATTTTTCATTCGCTTTAGACGAAAATTTTAATTTTTGTTTATCTGTATTTGTTTTAAATGTTGTGAAGGCTGGTGTGTAACTTTCTGTTGCTGATGCTTAGGCAACAGTTTCCCCTAAGATGTTGGCAATTTGGGCAGGGTCAGAAACATTCTGTCCCCACCATTCCATGATAGGAACAGGAATCGTCTGGTGTTTACCACTCATTTTTCTGATTATTTTCCAAATTTTATTTGTAGGGGTGTCTTGGTTGATGGTTGATGTAAAGCAGATCCAAGTTGCCTTTTTATTACAGCGTCTAACATACCTTGCTCTTGCTCTGGCGTATTTATACTGGATAAGATTTTCTGTAGTTGGACTGTGACAAAAGGAATTCCATGCTTTATTTTGCTCTTTTTTAGCTGCCCGGCATTCGTTACTTCACCAGATGCCAAAAAAATCCCGCCATATAGTGACGACACTCATATCATCGCTCGTGCATTTTTGGATTAAATATGTGTCTTAAGTTTAGTTTAGTGTCCAAATTGTGTTCTCCCATGAAGATAAACAACAGTGGTTACCATTGGTGAGAAACTTTTAGCATTCTACCGGGTATTTAGCTAGATTTCAGCATTATTTATCTGTTTCCTTTATAGACTGCACTGGTCACCATGTGGCTGACAGCATGGAAATAGAGAGCCGGCCAATATAACATGGCTGACATGCTGATATCTCGCCCTGACTGGGTTGGAAACACTCCCCTTGTGTGACAATACAGGTTTATTGCCTGCTTGTTTGTTTGTTTGTTTGTTATTTGGTTTTTAGGAGAATTAGCAACTAAGGCCATATTGCTCCGGGAATATGCGGTGGTCATTCCCTGACCTTCCCGCATCCTCCATATTTGGTGGTGACGGGACTGAACAGCGGTTTAATGAAGAAGCATGTGTTACGCACTGCTGCTCCTTCCCACCTGGCTACGGAGGCGCCCTTATTGCCTGCAACCACAATTGTGAATGCTTCACGAGAAAATTATGCTCATAAATGTATATTAACATGCGCATCTGATCTCCCCTCCCCATTCCATAAAATGACCGTGGATAAGTGCAAACTCTTGACACTAGTGTGATCTGTGACAAAACAGACTTTGGAATCGTGATAGACACCTCTACAAACACCCAGAAAAAGTAGTCCCGTCTCTGTACCTGCTTTTTTTTTTTTAACTTGAGTGTTTCCCCCCAAGTTAATTGTAAGAGGCCACTGTGGCCACTGGAAACATTGCCAGATACGTCACAGACTGGAAAGTCCAGGACTCTTGGACAACGTCCGACCACAGAGTGATAACCTATCAAATACGACGATCACTAGCCAGGACATCGGTACCCAAGCAGATGCTAAATTGCTTCGCGGTTCAAAAAAGCCAACTGGGATCTCTTCGGGGAGCTATTTGCACCTGCTGCAGCCCAGCACCTCGCCAATATGAACCTGCAATCTGACCCGAATGACACCCAAATGAGAGTCACCAAGATCTTAACCAGCATTAGCGAAGCTGCAATGAAACAAAAAAATCCAACACCAGGTGCGGTTCCTTGGTGGACCCCAGATATCTAAAACCTAGGGTGCGAGTTGGTTAGAAAAAGAAAACACTTTCAGAGACCGAGATGCTCACGGCCGGCCACAGAAATTGCAGTTCTGAGGGAAAGCTATAAGATGCAAGAAACAGGTACACAAACCTAATAACCAAAAGCAAGCGCAAGGCCTGGGAGACATTTGTAGGCACAACCGGAAATGCTCAACCCTGGGGAGTGGTGTACAAGATAGCGACAAACAAGCTCCCCAGAGGGGAAGTCATCATGACAACAAGGACACCGCAGGGCACCCTGACTACCACATGGCACCAATAAATAAAATATATGGGACACTATCTTCCTGGAACCAGCCATCCCGACCTTACAGGAACAACTGCAAATCTGTGCTGAGAGCAATGAATATACCAGAAACCAACATGAACCGCCATTTACCCTGGAACTCCAACAGGCTTCAACCCTCATACGAAACAATAAATGTCCTGGCCCGGACTTACTGGAGCCGGAAATTATTAAAAAGGTAACGGAAATCACACCAGAATTACTACTCAATCTGTATAACCGCTGCATTAAATCTGGCACCTTCCCAGGACAATGGAAGCAAGCGAACGTAAAACTTGTCTTGAAAAATCCGGCAAAGCCACCTGACTCGCCGAAATCATATCAACCGATCGTGCTACCAGTTATAAGTAAACTGTTTGAGAGATCGCTATACACAAGAATTAGCCAACACTACCAAACAGTTGGACTTGACATGGCAACCCAATTTGGCTTTAAACCACAATCATCTACTGTGGAAGCCCTAAGAAATCTAATAAAGTCTGCACCCTATGCGGCAGCAAATACTTTCTTGTCATATCAATTGATTTTTCTGGGGCGTTCGACACCATTTGGTGGCCGAGAGTCCTGGCAAATCTAGGGGGGAGGCACATGCAAGAAAACCTCTACCAGACTATCAAATCATATCTTTCACAGAGGACAATAAGCATCATCACACCTTATGGGAAACAAGATCAACCAGTCCACAAAAGCTGCCCCCAGGGCTCTGTTCTTGGCCCGCTCCTGTGGAACATGGTCCTTGATGAGTTCCTGGCCATGGACCTGGTCGAAGTCCACTCCCAGGCCTTTGTGTGGACGACTTAATCTTCCTCGATCTTCCTTAAAACATCCTTGATTTTGCTCAAACGAACACTAGACCTACACAGGCCACCAAAAATCAAAGTGGAAAATAAGACTATCAAACTAGTGGACCAACTAAAACACCTCGGCCTTATCTTGACTCTAAACTATCATTCAAGTACCACCTGATATACATCAGAGCAAAGATTAAGAAATACTCTGCACTAGTGGCCAGAATCACAAGACAAGATTGGGGTCTCAACAAATGCACCCTGTCACTGTATTATAAAAGAACCTTCCTACCAGCAATAACTTATGCCTCTCCAGCCTGGTTTCAAAAAGCCGTAACTGCCGTAAATTGATGGATACTGGACACCACTCAACGGACAGTACTGCTAACTATCACCCATGCTTGATGTACCACCAGCACTCCCACCCTACAAGTATTAACAGGGCCCTCACCCCAGGACTTAATTCGCTGCAGCATCACTCACAGCATTGCAAAAGGAAAACCCTGCACCTTCCTTGGTTTTACAGTAAACACAGCTGCGAATCAGAAAGAAGAAAAAAATCAGACTACAAAGGCACTTACAGCAGGTATGGCAGGACCGATGGACTGCCACAACCAAAGCGAAATTACAAAGAAATTTCTGTCCACCATAAACAGGGTGTACCCCAAGCCCCCAAACCCTGGTTTCAACCCAGCCTCTTCACAACCTATTTGCTGACAGGGCAGTGAGCATTCAACACGAAATTAGCTTCTTTCAAAATCCTAGAGGATCCCACATTGCTCCTGTGGGGAACCAGAAACCTGGATACACAATGTATGAATGTAAAAACTATAAAGACCTACACTGCAGACTTATGACAGCAACCACATACTTCCCAAGACATCTCGAGTCACACCTGCTAGATTCATGCAAAGAGTACAAGGCACTAATCAAATTCGTGCAGGAGTTCTTTACCCGGAGCAGAACAAATTGCTGTTCACAGGGATACACAATAATGAGAAACTCATGCAAGAGCTGCTTGCCCCCTCCAGGCCAAAACACAACTGCTGCTGCATGTAAGAAACTTCAATAAGGAGGAACCTGGGACTCTTAGTACAATGACCTACCTGATAAAGACGCGGAAATATGACTGATGTGTGTGAGGATACCCGCTCATGCATCGCCTGCACAGAAATGGATATGCTAACAACTGGACGGGACTGTCCCAGGAATGACGAACTTTCACGGCTTAGACACTTCAACTACAGTGACTACATGCAGCTTTGCTGCGACGCTTGTGCTCACCTGCACAGGACTTTTACTCCTCTTCCTGGGTGGGGGAGAAAGGGGATGGCTCTGCTATTTCCACTCCCCCTTGCCCACCCCTCTTTTCCTCCTAGTGGGACATTGTCATGCCCCACTGACCTTCTCTGCAGTCATCTTCCCTATTGACCTCATATTTTTGACTTTTCCCCTGGCCTTCAATCTCCTCCCCACTGACTAAACATCATAGCATATGCCTACACTACAAAAATTTTAACTGTTCAAATCAAGTTACGCATGCCCTTTTGGCCTCTAATAATCTCTTTAGCATCTTACCCCAAAAATTGCTGCATATTGCATTATTTTATTTTTATTTTTTTTTGCATAGGCCCATGCCACTGAAATCTCAGGAAACTAGGTAGCAGGGTTTGCCAGAGTAAAGCTTCATACTACTGTGTACTTGGTCTGCCTCCATGGGGCCAAGCGTGGGCAACGTTGCAGTAGGGGTCCAGCAGATAAATGGCCAGATGAACAATGATACACAACATTACACTTATACAAAATCCATACACTTTTAAATCTTTGGCCTTCCCAGGGAACTGGCACACCTACAATGAAAGCAACGCAGAGATAGGGGAAACCCCAGGTGCCGTTGGACATCAATACACTTTGCACTTTACACATTTGTTACTCAACCAGATTTTTGGGTGTATTGGCAATTTTGAAGAGGATTTTGGTATGTTTTTTCTGCTGCATGTAATATTGTTTTTGTGACATATTCAATTGCTTCGTCAGTTGGGGATTCTTTGATTATTTTCGTGTCACATTTAGCTAGTTTTTTATACATCTGCCAATTTGCTTTATCAGTGAGCCACTGTGGAATTTTAGTAATATTATAAGAGGGCTTATTCAGAAATTCAGTTAGTATGAGAAAATGATCACTATGAAGTGGATCATTATTTACTGACCACTTTAGAGAAGGATATAGCGCTGCTGAACAGATAGACAAATCTATTGCAGTATTAGTTCCAGGAGGAAGGTGAACATATGTAGGTGACTGATCATTTAGATGGAGAAGGTTGTTATTATTTAAACATTTTTCAATTTGTTTTCCTCTTTGATCAATGTTGTTGTTGCCCCATAGTGTGTGTGTGATGCTATGAGATTATCTAGATCATTTTGATGAAAGCTATAGCTAAGTGGAATGTACAAGGAGCAAATTGTAATGTGGATATCAGCAGCTACACAGACTGCTGCTACCTCAAGGGGAGAGTTCAGTAAAATGTGCTTGGCAGGAACATGTGGGTGTGCTAAAACAGCTACACCACCTCATGCAGTATTTTGATGAGTTCTGTCTTTTCTAAAGATATTATACTGAGACAGTTTTGGTGTATCTTAAGGTTTAAAATAAGTCTCTTGAAGGCACAGACATATTGAAATTTAGAGGTAAGATCATAAACATCATCAATATTGGCACGGAAACCATGACAATTCCACTGAATTATCGTGTTCATTATTTGTTTCTCGTTAGGCTTTCAGATCGTTTTCATGTTGAAGTTCTCTGATTTTCGCTCGTTTTTCTCTTTTTTTGGAAAGTAAGGCTTACATGTGTCCATGTCTTCTTCGACAAAAATTTATAGGACACCATCTTCTGCAGATTTTTCACTAATATCCATTTCTTCTTCATGTCTGAGAGTTTTGATTGGTTTTTCTTTGCATTCTTGGTTCGGGGAATGTAGTTTTTCACGTGGAATGGATAGTGGTGTATTCACTCCTTGAGTTTGGGTTGCACTGTACAGGATTTTGACGTAATTTGAGAAAGATTCTTTTGGGGGTACTGATAATTCAGTTTGCGTTGCTGTTGATTGATATGTTTTGACAATTTGGGCGTGCGTAGGTCTGTTTGGATGGGATGGTGGTGAGGTGATCCGCTTTGCCTGTTGATAGGAAACATTGTTTGTTTTATATTGCTGAATAGTTTTTCATTTTTCCAGTGTTCACATGTTTTAGCATAAGCAGGGTGGTCCTTTTTTACAGTTTGGGCATATTGTTTGAGGGGCAGTACAGGCTTCGCAGTCATGTTCTACTGAACCGCACTTTGCACAAGTAGAGGTTCCCCGGCAAGCTGGCTGGGAATGTCCATACTTCTGACATCAGAAACACCATAGTAGGTTTGAAATATATGGTCTGACATTGCATACCAGATATCCGGCCATAATAAATGTTGGATGATGCGGTGAGCTAAATGTCAATATCAGATTTCGTGTAGGGGTCAGATTGCCATTTTTTTTCTGGTTGAGATTCTCTTCACTTGAATAACACCTTGTTCTTTATTTCTTCTAGCATCTCCTCTTCAAACACATTAGTAAATCCCAGTCTGAGATCACTTCTTTGGAGGAGTTCAGTGATCTGTGGGCTGTCACAGTTACTGGTAGTCCTGCAAAGAGTTTAATGCTCAAAAGTTACTCTGAATGTCTAGCATTAGAGGTCTCTATGAGGATGTCTCCTGACCTCAGTCTTTTTACAGACTTGGGAGATCCAGCTCTACTTTCTAATTCCTTTTGGACTCTAAATGGTGAGAGTTTTCCAATTGCATTTTCACCAGTTGAGTGGATAATTAAGAAAGTTGGAATAGGATAATTCTCTGTCTCAGTTTTTTGGTGTTTGGCAGTTCCTGCATTGGAACTGTCTTTCATTTTGGATGTCTGGGGTGCTTCTGGCAGCCCAGATAAGTCAGAGTTTAATTTTCTCATGACGTGTTCTTTTTGGCCCTGAGAGATTGTCTTATTCTCCCAGGTTACCAGCCTCGCCACATGGAGGCAAGAGCAGTGCTGCCTAGTGACCCAAGTGAAGAAGAAAGGGTTAGTATAAACTAAAAATAAAAAAAGGGATTAAAGAAAGGTGATTTTCCTTTCTAGTTTATAGTATTTGGATAAATGTATTTAAAAATAATACTGAAGAGTTACTGGTCTTACAAAACTCAGGAGAAACGTATTTACAGTTAAGCGTACCAGATAATCACTATGAAAGTCACTGTATTCACTAATATCACTTGGCACTCGGGGGCCTTAGATGATGGGCTTTTCTGTTTCCGATTTATCTTTTTTTTAGAAAGATATCGTTTTTCAATATTGGAAACATTCTCATCTGTTAATATTTCCAATACTGAATTGCAAGTTTCTTCCTTTCTTTTCATTTAAATTTGTTAAAAAGAGACTGGTGAACAGAGAGAGAGTTTTTCTTTAACAGGCTGTTTAAATGATGGCGTATCTTTATCTTTATAAAGATACTCCTCTTTATACGGAAATGAAATGGGTATAGTCACTGTCTGTTCTTTTCTGCCAGGTGTAGTGGACTACAAAAATGTGTGTTGTATACGAGTGAACAATTTATACATGCATTTGTCATGTCCATTTGTGTTTACTGCTTGAAGAATGAGACTTTACTGATAGTGGGAAGGTTCAGTTTCTTTGCTTCTTCATGTGAGATATTGTTTTGTCTTGTATTTGTGTACATTTCCAGTGTTCATATATTCAGGAATAGGCTAAGTGTTCTTTCTCCTTTACAATTTGGAAGTACTGGTTTGGAGGATGTGAACATTTTACTGCTGCAATTCATAGTGGGCACAGAAAATGGTACCACTACAAGATGTTTAAGAATGGTTATATTTTTGGCATTTAAAACATCAATGAATTTGGAATATATATTCACTTGACAATATATTAGCTGAGGTATAAGTTGTGTTAAAGGTAAGAATAATGTTCAGGTTGAGGTGATGGTCCCATCCCTTCAAAGTGATATTCATTTTACAGCGATTATTCCTCAATCTTTTATCTCCTTGTAAATCTAATTCCCTGAAATATTAAGCTTTGAAAAGAGCCATCTCTCTCTCTCTCTCTCTCTCTCTCTCTCTCTCTCTCTCTCAAAGATCAAAGATGACTCCTCTCAAAGTATGTCAAGTGTTGTGAGGAATGATCTTAATAGGTGATCTTCCAAACTCTTTTAACTCAGTAGCTTTTTGAATGTTATGAACATGTGACTTCCACTGCAGTATCTTCAAGGAGTATTTTTCTGTTGTCAGAGACCCTGATAATCCTTTCTGTATGAGGAAAGCTGATATTTCCAAAAGCCTGTTCTCCTATTGAACATATAATAAAAAATAGTAGTATTGGTTGTGGAACTATCTGGTGTTTTCATTTATTTATTCTTTTGGCTGAACCAATTTTTATATAATCTTATGACTTTTCAGGGACATCACCTGCAGTGAAGGATTTGGATTATTCATATTTGTGCTCTTTTTAACACTGGGAGGGTATCTTTCTTCTCCCAGGTTACCAAGCCCACCATACAGAGAAAGAGCATTCTCACTTAGAGACCAGGACTTTTAAGGTTAGTATGGTCAATATAAACACAAAAAAAAAAAAAAAAAAAAAAAAAAAATTGATTATTATTTATTTAACTTCTTTTTTTTTTTTTTTTTTTTTTTTTTGAGTTTTGGGGTTTTTACTACATCTTAACTCAAATAAAGAAATTACTAAAAACTAACTCATGTTGTAATTGCTAATAAATTCACATGCACACGAGCCACAAAGAATCAATGAAACGATTGCTGCTGCACTTCCATTCATAGATGAACTTACCATTCATTATATTACATAATATTATGGTAAGGAAGTCAGTATAGCACACTGAAGCAAACATTTTAAAAAATGAAACAGCTATTTTCTTAATTTTAGTTGATTAATATATCATCTACAAGTTGCAAACAAAATGAAATTTTAGTAAATGAATGAGCTGGCAATCTACCATTCAATTACCTTCTTTATCGTCTTTAATAAGAGCAGAAACCTTATGAAAAGACTTTTCAATTCGCAACAGTAGGCATCTCTTAGTTTACTCCAACTCCCCCTCAATTCAGCACTGTTTTTCAGAAAATAAATTACGGAAATTTAAGATTTGAGAAATAAGAAAAGTTCTTTCACCAGAACTTCATGTCAGGATCACTCTCTTAACATCTAGCCTCCCTCCCCACATAACAATCATTATGCTGCATTATTTTAAAATCTTATCATTCAACAGAGTATATTCTGAAAGTCAAGATAAAATATGGCACATTCAATTTTTAGTTCATAATTTTAAAGTCTATTAAGGTACATGCTCACTCACCGATCATCACTACTACTAGACAGTTCACTATCTCTATCATTTATGTGCTGTGGTGATGATCCAGAACCTCCAAGTGGCTCCTTTCTGCTCTCATGTGCCTAAACAATGAAAAAAAAAATAATAATAATAAATAATTTAATACTTGGGTATATAATGATAACCTTAACCCTTCAGCAAATATGCAAAACACATAAAAATAAATCCAAGAGCAAGTACTTTGATATATTCTGTTCACTTTTTTTTCTTTTTTTTAAGAAAAAAACATTTTAAAATGCGGTGCATTAAAATTTTATTCTTAATTCAGACACTATAATGGACATTAAGAATAAATGTCTTTAGTGACATCCATCTTGAAATTCAAAAAATAAATATTCCTTGATCACGTTATGGCCAAAGATGAGTAGCAAGGTGAGCGAAATCAAAATGACATTAATGCTCTATGGCAAAAACTTAAGGGAGATGGCATTGTACTGCACTGTTCTGTGCAGACTTTTTTTTTTATAGCTATACTTTTCCAATTAAAAAATGATGCAGACTGAAAATGAATATCATACTGAGAGAGTGAGAGTGAGAGAGACGGGAAGGGGGGGGGGAGGTGCCTCTAGGTCACTCAAATGGCTTCTCACTCTGTACCAAGCACAGTAGAAGAAAATGCCAAGTGAATGATCTTGAGGCACTTCTTTTTTTTTATTATTCTCCCTATTATAAGGAATACTAAAATTGATATAAATATAATAAATATTTAAATTTATAAGTTTTTCTGTTTCATATTCTGTCTTTGACAACAGCAACTTTGTTGCTGTTTGAACAATCAAAACACATTTTGTTATATTTGCAGTAACTGCATTGCAAGGAAACAAAGGCAGGATATAACATCATTTGTGAAAAATGTATATGCTGCATATTTCAGAATTAAATTAAGTGACCAAGCTAAAAGTGGCCCTCTGCACATGTTACATACATGTGCGGAAGGCTTGTGATTGTGGAAATAAGGTTGAAAGAAATCTGTAACATTTGGCATTCTCATAGTGTGGAGATAATTTTGGGATTATATTAACAATTGATTATTATCTTCTGTAGTCCAATTTGGTCATTTGATTTTTCATATTTACATTTGTTTCAGCTCTGCTGCACCAGAGTTCAACTCAAAAATTTACATTTCATATATTTGGTTCTTTAAATTAGTCTGAATATATATTAGCCTGAACTCAAATATGGATGACCGTATTTGAGTTCTTGCTCTTTGCAAATTAATTAGTTCTCTTATTTTTTTTCTGCTATATGTGACAGAGCGGCACAAGTGAATGTTTGGCTGCTTTTCAGCAGTTCATCACAGAAATAAGTTTTTGGTATCAACAGATGTGGGTGCTGACCTGAAGTATCCTGCCAGTGATACTCCAATCCTTTAAAACCAATATTTTATTATTTTTATTTCAGTTCATTTCTTATTTGAGAATCTGCTTTTGGCTTTGTAGATGGATTTCTTTAATCCTTTTGTGTAACATAGGCTTGTTGTTGTTGTTATTTGGTTTTTAGGAGCATTAGCAACTAAGGCCATATTGCTCCGGGATATATGGTGGTCATTCCCTGACCTTTCCGCATCCTCCGTATTTGGTGGTGACGGGCTCGAACCCCGGTCTAATCAAGAAGCGTGTGATATGCACTGCTGCTCCTTCCCACCTGGCTACGGAGGCGCCTGTGTGTGTAACATAGGCAGCAGCAGCATCATCATCATCATCATCATCATGCCAACCTCACAAAGGGCTAGCTAAAGGGCTCTTCCCATGAGAGGAGTAGGCTTCATAGTTTAATTTAATACAGAGAAAGACACACCATATGGCATGTGCCAAATAATAATAATAAAAACACTTGAAAATTAAAATGGTTATCAGAGCAAAGTAAACATTACTATTGGTAATTGTACTGTTTTCCCCCCTTTTTTTAATATGAAAACGATATTAGACCCTATAGTACCTAGTACTGCGAGTGGGCTGACGGTTGAAAAGAGGAAACAAGATACTTGTTGACATTAGATTTTAATTTCTGTAGAGTATAATTTTAAGGAAATATATGTGAAGGGAGGTTGTTCCAGAAAACAGAAGTTGAAGGAATAAATAAGAAAGAAGAAAAGTTGGTTCTATGATTTTGAAGTTGGACAATAAAAGGATGCTGATTGGTTGTGGAACATGTTCACCTTGGTTTTAAACATAGAGGGAGAATTGCAGAAGCCAATTCAGAAGAACAGTACTCATAGAAATATTGATAGAAAAGAAATACAGCAGAAAGAGAACATCTATGAGAGAGAGATTGAAGAAACATTTTAAGAGATAGGTCATTAATTAATTTAACTGTCTCCTTTTGAATGGAGTCTAGAAGCTTAAGAGACAGGATCTGGGGCATTGCTCCAGATATTATTATTATTATTATTAGCCATATGGGTGCAATGAAGCCTGAGGCTTATGCTGCACCAGCCAAAGAGAGAGAGAGAGAGAGAGAGAGAGAATAAGAATCAGAAGGGAATCACCAAGAAAAAGAAGAATGATGATATTCAGCTCAGGACCCTGGGTGTGCCTAAGCCCATACTCATCAGATGGGAGCCCCTGGGGTTAAATATAGAAACAATATTCCATGGTAGGGCAGATTTCTACAGACCAAATAGCTATTTGGAAGAAAATTAATGCAAAGATGAAAAAGAATAAAAGTCAGGGTAATCCCTACTATATGATATAGCAATATATCATATATTAGGGATTACCTAATATATTTCTAGAAATTATATAGCAATTTATGATCTTGTCTAGAAATCTAAGTGTCTTCAAAGATGAGCACAGCAGCAAAAAAATTCTTTTTTGGGAGATATAAGACTGGTCTGAGTACTAGAAGGATTGAAATTAACTGAACAGCCTTAGCACATTCATTAGTAGCCAATGAAGTAAAAGTAAAGTTTAGATAAAGTAAAGATATTAATGAAAGTGCAGAATAAAGGATTTCATCCCTACAATAATAATATTAGTGACACAATCTAAGCAAACATTGCATCAAAAAATCTGGAACAGTAATCAGACCAAGGAAAGAAAGAATAAAAATCACGCAGATCATCACATTTTGCATTCCTGTAAAGCCAAACAAAATGAGGATGAGAATGGCCATGAGGGAAAAGCTCTATTGAAGACGAGACCATCACCAAGTTGTGATCTGAGGTACCTAGAGGACTCACCTTGACTGTGTACTTGGAAGGGTTGTATGTGAGAAAAAGATCAAGTGTGTTGGCTGTGTGGTTAGGGTTGTCTGGTGTTCTGATAGGTAATGAAAGCCTGTGCAAGCTCATTAGTAATTGCAGAAGTCTCAACATCTCGGACCAGCTGGGTCTGTGTGACTAGAAACGGAAGTCAGCTGGAGTTGTGAACATTAAAATCACCAAGGAAAATTATTACCTCCTTGGATTGGAAAAAGTTTAGTTTCATAGAAAGGAAGTCAAAGGGTTCCAAATGATTAGTGGAGTTGGGAGAACAATAGATGCAATAGATAAAATGCCAGAATGTGGTGTAGACATTTTAAGCAAGAGAAGATCGAAAAGAGGAGATCCCAAATTACTAAGTCTCTGACATGGAATATCAGAATGGACATATGCACGAGTAACATCTTTGAAGTGAAAGGAATCATACAGCAAATAATTAGAACAACTGAGATGAGCAGTAGTTGAATCAACCAATAACTGAGATTCTGTCAGAAAAAGTACATGGGGTTTGGCAGATTAAATGGAAATGGACATCACTGAGATTAGAACTGAGACCACAGATATTTGTGAAATGAATGAGGAAGTGTTTGGGATGTTTAGATCCTTTCACAGATATGTCTGTTCTATTACTGTGACTATTTGTGATGTGTTCAGTAGTAATAAAAAATGGGGGGACATGCTGTATGAAGTATTTTTGGATAGGGCATACACACAGTAAGAATATACCCAGATCCTTGACATAACGTGGCCTGACAATGCTATAACATGCTATTACAGAATTGTGTTGATTACGGATAGTGAAGGAGAATCTAGCAGAAAAAGAGGTTGAAACCTAAAATGTTGCTTTAGAGAGTGCACCTTTTTTGTGGTTTCTTCAGAAGTGAAGTTTAGGTGAGCCAGTGTCTGGCCCAATGTTGTGTGAAAAAGCATTGGATTTTAATCGAAAATTAAGAGGTAATGAAGATTTTAAGGCAAGCACAGGTTAGCTGAAAAACTTTAAACGTGAACTAGATATTCAAGGCGAGAAACTTTCTGAAGACGAATCAGCAGTGGTGTCCTTTAAAAGTAAGTCTGCTTCAGTTATAGCAAATTAAGAGAAAGAAACCATTTAAAAGGTTGATGATATGGTCTTATTATGGAAAGCATTACCAAGAAAAACCCTAGCCACTAAAAGAGAAATGCCTGCAAATGCTACTGAGACGCACAGATTGTCCATATGCATTATCAGTAAGTCGAAAAAACAACATTTAAAAATCTTTCTAATTTTCCTGTTTTGTATAAAAATCATAAAAATGTCTGGATGGAAGTTTGTTTTCCAAGATTGGATTATAATTTTTATTTAATTAATCTTATTATTTAATTTAATCATAAAGTAACATTAAATTTATTTAATCTTACATTACATTCGATTATCCGGAAAATT
The DNA here is from genome assembly GCF_048544385.1 of Mastigoproctus giganteus. Classification (NCBI taxonomy): domain Eukaryota; kingdom Metazoa; phylum Arthropoda; class Arachnida; order Uropygi; family Thelyphonidae; genus Mastigoproctus; species Mastigoproctus giganteus. The sequence continues at coordinate 167,283,375 of NC_143575.1, read as the reverse complement.
TGGCTATCCAGAAGAGGTCTGACATCAATTATTCAGGATAACTGACACTCTACTGTAAATTCTTTCTTTCCTGTGTATTCCAAATGCCTCCCATTGTTCATGACAAAGATGACAAATGAACAGAATGTATTTAGCGTACAGAACAAAATACTCTGATGTTATTCATACAGGGGCTCTAGTGATTTGGCTACCAATCAGTCAATTTGTTTCCCTTGATTTCAATATGGCTCAGAATCCAGCAAAAACAAATGTCCACTGCAATCACAAAGGAGAGCACATTTGCAAACCTGGTACAGAACCAGATGGAGATTATAAAACGTACTTATCACAGCCTGCAAGGCACGCCGTGATAACTACAAGTTAGGGCAAGTTCAACAGCATGCATCTATGCTGTGGATGCTACATTCAAAAAAAATTTCATGTGATGGGGTGCTGCCATGGAAAACTGCTGAAGATCTTACAGAAGATTTGGACTCTGACTCACTGGTGAAAATACACTCAAAAAATGATCAAAAATCAATCAAAAAAACTCAAAAATGGAGTTTGATGTGGGGCTAATAAACTGATGGTGATGTACTGCACTTTTCTCAGTTTTACAAAGAGAAGTAACAGGCAGCAGAACAGATGCTCCATAGTGGAAAAGTTTTCATAGATGTAAATGCAAAAAAAGTCTACTGTCATGTTAAAATTATGAAGGATCTCTCAAATTCTGATACCAAATTGTCAATTAGCTCTTGGACGAGCATTTGAAGTTCTTCCCAGGATGGCTGTTGTTGTAGTGGGGTTTCTTTGGCACAAGAGCTACTATGGCCAAATTGGCCCTGTTTCTGGCGAAAGACACTGTACAGATTAGTAAAAAGAGTTTAGAAGAGCATATAATATTAATCAGTTTAAGACAGTGGAAAAACTCAGCTAAATTGGAGAGATGCCCAATAACATGTTTAAGTTGAAGAGACTCGTTTAAGTTAGAGAGGAATTGGAATGATGTGGATCTGGTTTGTTTGCTTGGTTTGGATTTTACTGGTGCATTAGCAACTAAGGCTATAATGCGTCAGGCCACATATAAAAAAATTTAAGCTTTCAGTGACCTAAGAAATTAGGTCACTACATCAAGGTTTATAACAACACAGATATAAAAAAAGTATAAAAGATATATCAATTAAGAAATAACAATAAAATGTAAATTTTAAATGTGAGAGTGGAAATGTTTATTGATTTTAAATAGCTAAAAACAGCGGACACATGGTCACTGTCAAACAATATCTGACTGAGTGTATAAGGCTCAATCAGATGACTAAAAGCAGTAAAATATAAAACATGGTCGTGTCTAAAATATGGACATTCAGTTAAAATATGATGAATAGTTAAAGGTGCCACAGTTCTCACACACAGGAGAATCATCTACCCTCAGCAGAAATGGATGCATAAGATGATTATAGGTAGGTATAGGTATATTTGGGTCTAACAGCTCCTGGAATTTCTCCCATCTCTGCATATGTACACTGTATCAGACAAGACAGGGATTTAAAAGTATGAGTCATGTGGTATGTAGCATGTTGTGCCCTTGTTCATCCGGCCTGTTAGCCGCCGGGCCCCTAATGGGATCCAATGTTACCATACCGTGCCACAGGGAAGTCGGCCGGGTGTTACCTGTAATATATAGTACTCTGGCAGGTCCTTTCACTTACTTTTCTGGGATTTCAGTGGCTAGGACCTTAAGAAAAAAAAAAAGTGCTTGCGGTTTGTCATTAGCATTTGTTAGAATAATTAGTGTGCCTATTCGTAGTTATATCAGAAAATAATTAAGAACATAGCAGTTCAAATTCATTTCAGTTCTGAAATCATTTATAAAAGATTATACACTTCAATTTGTTTCAAAAAGCAAAAGAGTTCCTTAATATTTGCTTCCTCTCCTATGATATGATGTAGTGTCAACAGTTCTTGAAGATTAGCCAGATTTTGAAGTGTTAAAGTACGATGTGGTTGATAGTGTGGACAGCCAATCAAAATATGTTTGACTGTTATTTTAGATATTCAGAGCAGTGTGAACACTGAGGAGGATCATAGCCAGTGAGTAAATGGAGGTGAGTCAGATGGGTATGCCCTATTCTTATCCGTGCGAGTACCACTTCTCGCCGAACTGTCTGAGTGCATGAGTGCCATAATTTTGGATCCTGTTTCAATTGGAAAAGTTTGTTATGTTTCTTAAAAAACAAATAACAAACTCTATCCACTGTGCATGGTATGCTGTTTGAATTATGATATTATAATCAGAAGCTGGAATGAAGACAGAGGTTAAGTATAAGGTTGATGGATTTTTAGCAGATATATCAGCCAGTTCATTTCCTTCTATGCCTGAATGTGCCGGAATCCAGAAAACTTCACTAGTTGTTGACGGTGATCAATTTGCAATAGCAGACTCCTGATTTTCATTAAAATATGGTGATTCTTTTGAGAGGGATTCTGCATTGCTCTAATTGAGCTGAGAGAGTCGGTGTAAACTATATATTTTGCAGATGGGTGTAGAGTCAAATTTTCTAGAGCTAATTGTATTGCATACAGTTCTGCTGAAAAGTTGCTATACTCAGGTGGAAGAGAAGCTGATATGATAGCAGAGGGAAACACTGCTGCTGCTGCTCCAACAAGAACAACAGCAAGAAGTCAGCACAGCTTTGAAGATGGCTAGCATGGAGTTGTTGCACATTCAGTGTCGGTAGGCGATTCTTTCCCCATTGTAGAAAATAAGTATCACAAGTCAGTTGAGGAAAGGGGTCAACGGTGGATGAGAGTAATTGTTTATCTGTTGCCTATTGTGGAGAGGAACATTCCAGTTCTGTGATATTTCAAGGAGCCGTAGGCCAGCTGATCGGATTTCACTTGGTTTATTTCATAGAGATTAACTAGTGGTTGATTAAAAAGGTATGGCTGAATAAGATGCAAAGAGCGAGTCTGTATTTTGGCTGCATATTTAAGTAATAGCATTTTTCTTGAGGAAGTTCCTAATAAATATAGGCAGGTTTCCACGGAGACCATGATTATGGAGGTCACGGGGAATTCCATAACGCCAGGTATTATCGAATGCCTTCTCTATACCTATGGAGACCATAACTAGGTGTTCGTTTTTAACAAAGGCATTGCGAATTTCAGATTCAGCCTTGATCAACAGATCAAAGGAGGACCTGTTTTGGCGAAAGCCATGCTGACTATTGTTTAATAGATGGTTCGCTTTCAATGATCCAAGTGAGTCGACTATGGATCATTTTTTCAAGAATTTTACCAAGGCAACTGGACAGAGATATTGGTCTGTAACTATTAGGATTGGAGAGGTCTTTTCCAGGTTTCAAAAAGGCCAGAACTGTAGCATGGTGCAAAGAAGTGGGATAAACATTTCCCAGGAAGATTTGGTTAAAGAAGGCTAGTAGCATTTGTAAGTTTTTCTCATCAAGGTGCTATAACATAACATAATATATCCCATCTGGACCAGCGGCACTGTTGCATGTTGTTCTAATGGCTTGCATAAGTTCACAGTATTGGAGCGGCTGGTTATATGGAAGTAGCAGCACAGTTCGAAAGTTGATGTGTATCTGTTCTGTGGTGGTCTTGGTTTTCTGAAATTTCGGAGTGTAGGTGGAAGCAGCTGAGACATGAGCAAAAGTTTTGCCTAAGGCATTTGCTATATCCAGAGGAGCGGAGACGTCTAGACCATTGCAGGAAAGAATTGGGGAAGGAACAGTTGGAAACTTCCCGGAAAGCTGCCTAATTTCCTTCCATATTAATCGTGGGTTCGTGTTTCTATTGATAGTCGAAGCAAACCGAGTCCAAGAATCTTTCTTGGCTTGTCTTTGAATGAGACGAGCTTTTACCTTTAGTTTCTTGTAGTTAATAAGATTAACTGTAGTTGGAGTTCGACGAAATAAATTCCATGTTTTATTTTGTTCTTTCTTCGCTTTTGTGCATTCCTCATTCCACCAACAGTTGAAATGGCGTCGAGTCTTGGAATTTGATATTGGAATTGAGCTTTTAGCTGCAAATAAAAGGCAGGAAGTGATATAATCGGTAACTTCATCTATGGGATGTAGTTGTATAATTTTTTTGTCCAGAGTGATTGCTGACTGAAATTTGTCCCAATTAGCTTTAGAGAATTTCCATTTCCTGCAGGGTTCATCTAATGGTGGTTGTGTAGTCATCAGATTACAAACAATTGGAAAATGATCGCTGCCCATGGGATTATCCAGAGCAGACCATTGCATTACTGAAAACAGTATCGGGGAGCAAATCAATAGGTCAATGGCAGAAGTCTGTCCATTAGGTAACTGTATATGGGTGTGCGAGCCACTGTTAAGAAGAGTGAGGTTTTGTTTTCCAGTACAGTTTCAATCAGTCGGCCGCGTCTGTCTAATTTAGATGATCCCTATAAAGGGTGGTGGCCATTGAAATCCCCTAGCAGGCAGATAGGGGAGGGTAGCTGTAATAAAAGTTCTTTAAGATCTATATAAGAGTAAGTATGATTTGGTGGGAGATAGACTAGAGTTAAAGCAGTCTGAGTAATCAGATGCACAGCGACTACTTCGATTTGGGTTTGGAGAGTGATTTGCCTAGCTGGAATCCTTGTGCTAATTAAAATAGCTACACCACCATGAGCAGAATCGGATGTATTCCGATCTCGTCTATAGACTGAGTAGTTTTTTATGGAAATGGAAATTTGGGCAGTTAAATAGGTTTCTTGCAGGCAGAAACCAACTGGAGAGTAGCAGTTAATTAAGTAATGAATGTCATCAATGTTGCCATGAAAGCCTCTGCACTGTTAGGCATTACTTGAATTTAGAAGAAGAAGCTGTACCTGACGTGGCTGTCTTATGGCGTTCTGGCTTTGGTTTGTCTCTTTTTGGAAATGTAGGGCGACCTGTGTCCATATCTTCTTCTTCTACAAATATTTACAGAATTGGATCTTCCCGTTTGGATGAATACTCTGGATGCATCGATGTGTCCTGAATAATCTTTTTTGAAGATGAACTAGGATTATTTGAAGTAGTAGCAATCACTGGTGGAGGAGGAGATTTTACTGGAATCTTAAGAGGTGTATTACTTGCTTGGTCTGAGTTCTTCAAGGTATTGGACTCTTGCTGAGAGAGGACAGCTCGAGCTCAGTCGGAGATTGATATGTTATGTGGAATGGTAACATCAGTTTGTGTGGCTAGTGTCTGATATTTTTTTGCGATACTGGCATAGGTACGGTTATGTATACTGGGTGCAATTAATTTACTTGCTTCCTGATAACTAACTTTATTTTCAACTTTATATTTCACAATTTGTTTCTCTGTGTTCCATCTCTCACATGTCTTAGAGTAGGCCGTATGGTTGCCTTTGCAGTTAGGACAGATCATTTCTTTCACCGAAAAATCACTTTGAATGTGATCGGAGGATCCACAGTTGGGACAAACTGGGTTGCTTCTGCATGTTGTTTGAGAGTGGCCATACTTTTGGCATTTATAACATCTCAATGGATTGGGTATGAAAGGACGAGTGCGGCAAAGAAGATATCCTGCTTTTACTGATGAGGGCAGATTTGGACTGTTAAAGATGAAAATGATATTTCTGGTACGTATGAGTATATTGTCTCTTTTGACCATAATTCTTTTTACAGCGATTGCATTTTGTTCCTTAAGCTCTTCTTTAATTTCTTCCTCCGTCACATTCATCAGGTCCTAACTAGATATTAAACCCTTTGATGTATTTAGGATTGCATGTGGAGTTACATTAACTGGAATACCAGCAAATGTTTGTAATTTTTAGTAGTTTTTCAGAATGCCTGTGGTTTAGAGTTTCAACAAGTAAGTCCCCTGATTGCAGTCTCTTAACCGTCTTGGGGAGACCCTGCAATACTTTCCAGATGTTTTTGGATTAGAAAAGGGGATAGCTTACTGAGAGGCTGTTCTGATAGTGAGTGCATTATTAAAAATGCTGGTAAGTCTGTCACCAAGGGGTTGGCTTTCAACCTCTTTGCTTGTGACGAATCATGTTCGGTATCTGGCCGACAGCTTGTCGACTCTATAGATGGAAACATTTTTTTTTCCATGTTGGCTCCTCTTAGCCCGTGGCAGATGAACTTTTCTGCCAAGGTTACCAGCCCCGCCACAGGGAGGCAGGAGCAGTGCCTGGTGTGACCAAGCGAAGTTAGTAGGGGTTAGTCTATTAAATATGAAAAAAGAAATGTTACTTTCCTTTCTTGCTCTCGATCGGTACTTTTGAAAAAAGAGCTGCTATTAAATAAAAGGATTTCTTAAGGAGAAAAACGTAAAAGAGAACTAGAATTCACCTTTTGAGAATCGCAGCGAAAGCACAGAGAAATCACTCAGTCACAATCGCTTGGCACCCGAGGGCTTAGAAGCTTGCAAGGGGTATATGCAGAACTGATATTTTTTATATACCTAAATGGATCGGGCAAGAAATTTTTACGTAGTTAAATTTTGGCACATAGGACTGAAAATGCTGTGAAAGATGTTTAGTTAAGACATTAATGAGATTAGGAGTCCAAAAGAGTGATGCACGGCTAAGCAGTTTAATTTTGAACTTAAATTTTGATTGTGTGGGTCAAATGCTGCGGTGTTTAGAAGTAAAGTGTAAAGTGTGTTTAGGGTCAAGCGGCACCAGGGGTTTCCCCCATATCCGTGTAGTTTACATTGTGGGTGAACCAGTTGACTGGAAAAGCCAGGGATTTAAAAGTGTATGGACTCTGTATATGTGTGATGCCTTGTACTGTTGTTCATCTGGTCATTTAGCCGCCACACCCCTACTGAGGCCCGACGTCCCACTTTCACCCCGTGGAGGCAGACCAGGTACTCACTAGTATAGTGTGTTTAGAAGTAGTGGGGAAAGAGACTGAAGGCTGGGGGAAAAGACAGAAATATGGGGTCAACAGAGAAGAAGACCCCAGGTATGTCAGTGGGGCATGCCCCACCAGAAGGAAAAGATGATTGCGGTAAGATGACTGTCCTACACAGAGGCTTGTTTGTTTGGGAATTTTTTAGGCGCAGTGGCATCTATGGCCATAGTGTGCCATCCTATGTGGAGGCAAGCTAGAACTAATTCCTCTCTGCAGTTCTGGCACACACTAGACTGCCAGTGTTGGATTACAGGTTTTATTTGATACAGCTTGTCTGTAACCTGTCCATGCCAAAATTATTGCCAACAGGAGAGTAACATAGAGTGTATTAGCAACATATACAGACTACACGTATACGTGTAGTCTGTATACGGGACTGATAGGGTATAGTTGTTGCGAAGTTGTGGTGACCTGGCTACAGTATCAGCCAGTTCATTACCCTTGACCCCAATGTGGCCTGGGTGTGGATCTGGTAGAGTGAGTGACAATGAGTGCACTCCATAAGAATAAATTTTAAATGTAGTGGTGAACAACAGTACAAGAGTAGTAGGGGATCATTTTCTTGCAATAAATAGAGACGCATAAGATGGGTATATGACCAATTCATGCTCTGGCAAGTACTCATATATAAACCAATCATATACTCAGTATATGATTGGTTATAATCAGTGGCAGGAATCTGGATGCAGTCATTGTCAGAGGGCAGTTCTTGCTACTTTATCTGCACACTCATTTCCTGATATTCCAGCATGCCATGGAATCCAACAAAATAAGACAGTCTGATTATTATTATGAAGTTCCGATATTTGAGTTCTTATTTGTTTTAAAAATGGATGTGGAGAGTGAAAATTGCCATTGTGCTGATTGAATAAGCCTTCCCGAGTGAAATAAGCCACATCCGTGAACAAAATGTAGGCTGGAAAATTTAAGTCTTGAACACTTTCTTGGAGAAACCACTGCGCAAAAGCCAAACGTGCAGGATGATCTTGGGGGAGCAGTAACTTTGGAGATGAAAGGGTTGTAAGGAATCGTCGTGCCAGACACGCTGTACACTGCAACGAGACACTCCTAAGGCAGAGGCAATGGCACGTGTGCTGGTAGTAGGATTATTCTGGACGGCATTCAACATGCTTTCTTCCATGGCGGGAGTTTGCGTTGAATGTGGTCTGCCCACACTACTCCTGTTACCTCTATATGACCCATAATAGCACAAATTTTGATGCACACGTGCAAACAAACAGTGGCCCGGTACATGTCTGTCTGGGAAGCGTTCTGCATAAATTCGTTGAGCGGCTCATCAATTGCTTTCTGCTAATCCATACACTAGGTGCATGTCAGGCAGCTCACAGTTCATATATCGATGCATGCTCTTCGTGCGGCGACTACCGTGCTGTCTACCGACTTACAGTGACATTTCCGGTTATGGGTTCCTATGCGATTCACATTCCTTTAGATGTTACCTACCTCCCCTAAATGTTTGTACCAATATTTTTGAGACACCCTGTATATATAAGCTTTGGCCTAGCAATGTCCTGAATGCCCCAAGAGCAATGCTGAGTGGACTATGTTGTACTGGAGTGAGACATGCTAACAGTCCTTCGGTGCCTCCGTAGCCAGGTGGGAAGGAGCAGCAGTGCATAGCACACGCTTCTTGATTAGACCGGGGTTCGAGCCCGTCACCACCAAATACGGAACATGCAGAAAGGTCAGGGAATGACCACCGCATATCCCGGAGCAATATGGCCTTAGTTGCTAATGCTCCTAAAAACCAAATAACAACAACAACAACAGTCCTTCAAGTAGAGTCATATACTGGGTTACCATAATAAAATCAAGATATGATCAAAGATCGGTATAGGTGGAGTACAGTATAGTGATCAGCAACCTACGTCATAAATGAGATGACTAAGTATATTCAACTTCCTCATGCATACAGCTCATGTCTGTAGTTTCTGGAAACGTTATGCCCAAGAATTGGATATCGTTTGTAATTTGTATCAGTTAATTTCCCAGTGATAATTCACGTTCTGGATGTAGTTTGGGCTTTTCACAAAAGTGAATGGCTGTAGTTTTTGAAGCCGATAGATGATAACCATTACATGAAGTCCATTACACTATTTTGTTTATTGTGAGCTGCAGTTGTCTTTCAATGGAATGTATATTCTGTGAATGGCAAGATATTGCAGGGTCACTGGCATAAAGTTAGATGTCTACAGCCTGGAACGTTCTGCACTAAACTGTTTACTCTAATAGTAGAGGTAGTGCTGAGTACCGATCGCTGTGGCACACCTCTCTGGACAAGAGATTACGAAAACAGCATTACGATAACTCAATTGTAAAGGTCTGTTTTTAAGGTAACCTCTATGATCATAGGGAATCGATCTCTGAACCCTATAGCATACAGCTCTTGCAGAATGCAATAGTGCCAGGTGATGTCAAATGCTTTTTCAATATCCAGGCATACCATGACAAGATATTCTTTTCGGATAAAGGTATTCCATATGTTACACTCCACTTTCATCATAAGGTCTAATGTGGATCGGTACCAAACAGTCAATTAGCTCTTACATGATATCATGTAAGAGCCGTATCAATCACAACTGATGATTGATTGGGATTCTAGATACTACACAACTCTGTCATGTATCATCTTTTCTAATGTCTTGCCCAAGCAGCTAATAAGGGATACTGGTCTATAGTTGCATGGATTCTTCTGATCCATTCCAAGCTACGAAAAAGCTAACACTGTTGAAGGACAACGTAAGCGAGGATAATAGCTTTCAGAGAAAATTGGGTTCAGAAAAAGCAACAGAGAGTTTAATGCCTTTTTTTGCATAAGTGTTGCAACATGAGGTAATAAATCCTATCAGGACCTGATGCCCCATTTGTTGATTTGTTTAGCACGTCCTGGAGCTCCAAAGTTGTAAAGGATTAATTATACGGAAGTGATAGTCTTGTGCTGAAGTTTGGTTTGCAATTGCTCAGCCTTTGTTTTATGTTGCTGAAAAGATGGTTCATATCCAGAAATATCTGAAATTTCTGCAAAATTTTCTGCCAGCATATGATATTTCAATTGGAAATTAGAGGTCTTGCCCATTCCATCTCAGTATTGGAGAGGAAGTTGGTAGAAATCTACTATTCAGTTTTTTAAATTTTATTCCAGATTATTCTGCTGTTGGTATTCTTTGTTATAGTAGAGGCAAACTGAATCCAAGAATCTTTTTAAGCTGTTTTCCTTATAAAACATGATTTTGAAATTCATAAGGCTCTCAGTTGTTGGATGTTTATGAAACCGGTTCCGTACCTGGTTTTGTTCTTTTTTGGCAATTTGGCAAGTATCACTCTACCACTGATTAGCATGTTTAAAGGGACCAGTAGGATTTCAGGTATGGCACTGGTTGCAGCATTTGGAATCTGCGTCATGATGTGCTGGGTGACATCATTGATGGGTTAGTATTTGATAAGTTGATCATCAAATTAGATGTACGAAGCAAATAACTTTCAATCAGCCTCGGAAAATTTCCATTTTAAGCTGCAATCTGCTTGAGGAATTCTAATTGTTTGTATTTCAAAAATTATCAGATAATGGTCACTGTTAAGCAGGTTGTCCAGAGCTGACCAGTGGAGGAGTGGGAATTAGTTTCTTGTACAGTGGATATCATCTTTTAAGGGCACAAAAGGTGATATAGTTGTACACATTGGCACTAATGATATTAAGAGTAGGAGACCGGCAGAATTACTTAACAAGTACAGGTCACAGTTGAAAAAAAGCCATGAATTAGTGTTGAATTTGAAAGTGTCTGCAATTCTGCCCAGACATGATAGGAGGGAGTATATGATGAGAGCCTGTCGATCAATTCGGCCCTGGAAAGACTGTGCAAGGCTCAAGGGGTAGAATTTTTTTCAGCCTGGTCTGTACTTGTTAACAGGAGAGACCTGCTTCTACAGGGATGGGATACACTTAAATAGAAAGGGTGCAAGAATGTTTGCTGATGCTATCGAGGCAGTGTTAGGTGGGTCGGAAAACTGCTAGATTGGGGGGATACAAGGACTAATAGATTAACAGTAGCCACTGGCAGAGGTGAAAGTGATTCTTGCACTGCTTCTATTGGAATGAGCAGCAGCCTGGAAAACAAGATGCAGGATATTTCACAGACTGCTGGGAATCATTGCGGTACAAGAAAACACACAGGTTGTGTTAGGGTAGCTAAGAATAGGAACAGGTGCATGTATACATGCATGTACACCAATGCAAGGAGTTTGGTAAATACATTTGATGAATTTGAGGTATTGCTCAAAGCATCAGAGGCAGATATTGTTGGGATATCAGAGACGTGGTGTCACACAGATATAAGGAATGCAGAACTGGAATTTGGGGAGTACAACGTGTACAGAAAGGATAGACAGGATAGGAAGGGAGGAGGGGTTATGCTATTAGTTAAGAAACATATAAAATCCAAGGAAGTGAAGCCAGTCGACATCGCTGGACAGTGCAATGTCGAGTCAGTTTGGTGTGACATAAGCATTGGGAGATCAAAATTGAGAGTAGGAGTGTGCTATAGGCCTAATGACTGATCAGTATAATAAGAAACTGTACAGGGAAATAGGGTGGGCCAGTAAATCAGAGAGTCTTATAATGGGGGATTTTAATTTCCCAGATATTGACTGGAATTTGTGGGTTGGTCACTCACACACTAGCAAGGCTTTTGTGGATTTATTGGATGATTGTTTTCTACATCAGCACGTTCAGGAGGCAACTAGAGGGAGTAAAACTCTTGAACTGATTATCAGTAGTGATTCTTCATGCATTAAGAATCTGTAGATAAAGTAACTACTATATGGCAATGATCACAGTGTGCTGAAGTGGGATTTACTCAAGGAGGTGAGTGAAGAAATGAATGTAAGTATCAGAATCATTATTCAACAATGTCAGATTATGTTTGCCAAGCAGCAATTCCAGAAGTTTTCCTCATCTGTATGTGGGAAGCCCCAGAGTGGGTGGAGTGCATTAAAGTCCCATAATAAACAAGAGGGAGAAGGAATCTGTAGCAGGAGTTCTTTCAGATCATTATAAATATAATCTTTGTTTGGTGACAGGCAGATTGAAACTATTCTTAACATAATACCTACAGACACGTATTGCCACTGCTTCTAAGAATGAATGTAACGTAATATGTTTAGCGGGAATGCTCAAGTTAACAAGAATGGCCAGATCTCCACTCATAGTATTATTGTTATTTCTATTACATTGATATATAGTGTAGTTCTTGATTACTAGAGTTACTTGTGGTGATAGATTAGTTTCTTGTAGCCAGACTATACTGCTTTATTAGGTCATGAATATTATCAATATTTTTATGTAGGCCTCTACAATTCCACTGTATTTAATCCATTATTTGTTTTTAGCAGTTGGGTTTGATTCAGTATGATTTTTAGATCCAAGCTGTTTTTGTCTCTCCAATGTTATTCTTCCTTTTGTCAGGAAGATAGGACATCCAGTGTCCATGTCAACATCTGTGTATAGTTTTAAAATTGGTTCATCTGGGTTCGTGTTGTCATCTATTTATTAAATTTGGCTGGGTCTTCTGCCTTGGAACTGCTGTTTTGGTTTTTACGGATTCTGATGAAGATTGGGAGATGCAACTAGTGGTAACTGGTGTATTGTTGGCACAATCTATTGCATGCTGTTCTTTAGGATATTTCTGTAAGGTGGACAGTATTTCTGTGCCCAATCTGCAGGCTGACTGGTGGAGAGGGGGGGGGGACCTGACATGTCAGTTTGTATCACCACCAGGGCCGGCCCGAACAAAAGCAGGGCCCGGTGTAAAGTTGACTTGCGGGGCCTTGATACAAATTTCGTACAACAAAATAATTTATTGCATTTTGATATTTATTACATTGCACAAATCGGTTTAGTAAGGATTACATGAAAATGATAAATAATTAAATGAACATTTCAATCACAAAAAAATCTTTAATAAATCAAATAAGAAAAATAATTGCTTCATATACTTATAAAATACAATTTGGTATGCGACTTAATTGAATAAGGTCACAATATGTGATTTTTGTTTCATTTTCTTAATGTTTTATAGCAAATTCGTTGATAATATCATCATAATTTAGTTTTTTGGCTATTTCAAATTCGATAGATAAAATGGCTAAGGAGGTAAATCGTTCTTGGCTAATGCTAGATCTCAAGTAATTTTTTATTATTTTCAATCTTGAGAAAGATCTTTCTGCAGATGCGACGGTAATTGGTAAGGTTAATATAATTTTCAGAACAGTAACAAAATTTGGATACAATTCAAATAAATTATTTTTCACTAAATATTGTAATACAGTAATACCCCGAAGTTACGCGATAGGTGGGTCCGACGAAAATCGCGTAAGTCGAATTCGCGTAAGTCGGGGTACAACTTTACATATAAATACATATAAATTTTGCTTAATTGGGACCAAGGACTAACAAAAACACCTAGTTTAGAAGAAAAATATTAATAAAATTGCAGTTCTTTATACATATTAATACAAAATATGTATTAAAAAACAAATGACTTACGTTAAAAAGTTATTTCGATGTCGATGGCTTCATAAAATCTAACAAATTCGTCTGACGACACAGCGCGTTCTTTTTTTCACGCAGAATTTCTTCGTAGCAAGCTAATAATTTTTTTATTCCTTGCTTTGTAGCTATAACGCGTTCTTCGTTGGAGTCTGTTTTCTAAAATTTTTAAGCCCTTTACAATTGAGCCCTTTTCAATTTTCAACCTGTCAAGTTTGCAATTGTCATGTGCTTTTCGCCGTTGCCTCATTTAGGCCTGTAGCACGTGCAATATCACATGGTCTTTCATTTCGCTCAAAGCGTTTCACAATTTCATATTTTTTCTCTATCGACAGAGGCGGACTGGCCATAAGCCTTACCGGGGAAACCCCGGTGGGCCGGTGTGATTTTGGCCATAAACCATAGTATGAGGCCACTATAAATTTTCCCGGGTAAGAATTTTTGACCCAGTCCGCCTCTGTTTATCGATAATTGCTTTTCTTTTTCTCTCTGAATCTGCAGTGTCTTCACCAGGGCGCTTCCTTTTCACACCTTTTAATTAAGTATTTTACTCATTTTTAGGGAATAAAGCGCAATTACAAAACGAGGAGGCACGCTTGATACGCATAAACAAAGCTGCGCGCATGTAGCAACTGAATAAACAACACCATAAAGGCAGAGATACACTATTAACACCTCACATTTCTAGGGGTTACTACCATAAAACAATAAAAATCCAGTTGCGTTTCTGCTAGTGAAATCTGTTATAAACTGGTAGTAAACTCGATCTAATTGCATTTGCGATTATACCGATAGCTGGAATTGTGTTGGAAATGTGTTTCCCCTTCACTGATATAAAAAACATAAAAGCAGCAAAGTTGAATTTTGTTCATCTTTCGCTCTCATTCTCTGCCGTCGCACCGTATATCGATAACATATGAAAAACGACCTTGAAGATAGTGGGCGGCAGCGTTGCCAAACGAAAAAATCAAGAACCGCGTAACTCCGAGTTCGCGTAAGTCGGGGTAGCGTAAGTCGGGGTATTACTGTATTGTGATCCTGGAAGGCAAAACTCGACGACAAATTTTGATTTCATTAAATAAATCAATGCAATCAATATCGTCTTGCAAGGTAGCATTAAAGTCTTTGCAACATTTAAGAAGATCATTTTCAGTCAGTTTTTGAATATTATCCGAATTATATAAAAAACCATATGATGTCTCATGTTCGTGATAAATTTGAGTCTTTACTTAAAAGAAATAATCGCACTAACGATTATGACTAGAAAATATTGAATTCTGAAATATTCTTCGCCTGTGAAATAGGCTGATCGGTTCCTTCATAACAAAATTGCTTTGTTTTTCGTCCAGTTCTTTGATTCTTAAATTCAGATGTCACTTGTAATTCTTCAGCTATTTCCTTTGAAGTTATTAAAGAAGATTTAAATCCTGATTCATGATACTGTTCAAAAAAATTTAAAAGGCCTTTTAAATGTGAATTTGCAGTACCGATATCTATATTTGAATTTTGAAATATCTTGCTCATAATATTTATTTATTTCATTCAGTATGTCATACCAAATGACCAAACTTAATAAAAATTCAAATGAAGTAAGTTTATTTTCGATTGATTGGATTTCGTTTTCATGTCACTGGTATGTTCATAAAGGTATTTCAAAGCTAGAGAAAATTGTGGTACTTGGTATCTCACAGATTTCACACTTTCGAGGCGACATTCCCACCTCATTTCTGACAGTGGTTTTGGAGTAAGACATTTGACATGCTCTTTTAATACATCCAAGCGTATCACAGAATTTGTGAAAATATTATATATGCTTTGCAAAGTCCCAAAAAATGAATTTGCAAGAGAAGATGATTTTGAAATGTCTCCAAGAACTAAATTCATATTATGACTTTAGCAGGGCATATACTGTGCTTTGGAATTCTTTTGCAGGATAAGTGCTTGCACGCTTTTATATAAACCTCTCATATGAGCTCCGTTATCGTACCCCTGTCCTCGACAGTTCCCTAAATCTAATTCCTCCTTTTCTAATATGCTTTTAATTTTGGCTGATAACCCTTTTCCTGTAGAGTCTTTTACTGTTTAAAAACAAATAAATCATTCTTGTATACTCACATCACTTTCAAAGTTATCTACATTAACATATCTTAAAATAACAGATAATTGTTCTTGATGGCTTACGTCTGGAGTGCAATCTGATAAAATTGTGAAATACTTAGCTTTATGAACTGTATTTATTATTTCCTTTCTAACTTTTTTAGCCAAAGTAGAAATCAGTTCATCTTGTATTCTATGAGATAAATAGGAACGCGATGCTGATTCTATGCACCGATCCAAATGTTGTTTCATGATTGGGTCAAATCTTGCAAGTAATTCTATGAAACCTAAGAAATTACCGTTGTGCGGTTTATATAAAGCATCACTACTGCCCCTGAACGCCAAATTATGCTCTGATAAATATAAAATTGCAGCCACTATTCGTTCACAAACACATTTTAAACAGCGTGTTTCGTTTTTAACTATTTTTTCATGTTCTTTGTCAATAGTGTTAACAAGTTTCAAATTCTTTTCAAGTTGTAACAATTTGTACATAGCTTGTAAATGATATTCTGATCTTTCATGACTTTGTAATCGAAAACTTAAATGTACCCAATCGTTAAGTCCAGTTAAACACAAAGAAGTGGTATTTGAAGAGAATAACTTATACGCATAACACAATGTGTCATCTTTGTACTTTGAGTAAAGTAACCAACTTCATTCTTGACGTTCCCCATTCGTTAATTTTCTTAAATAATAATTTTCAGAAAAACTTCTGTTATTTTTATCTTTCGGAAAATCGTAGTTTTTTATTTGTGTCACGCCATTCTAAATTTTTTACTTGTGTTTGTATGATAGCCATTCTAAATTTATCAGTTATAATTTCAGGTCAAGTACCAGAATCATTGATATCGACATTTTTGTCTTTGTCACTTTGTTGATTCTCTTGAAGCTGCGGTCCTCGGAATAATTCGTCTTGTCTTTGTTCGACGCTGACAAAAAATCCTCCATCTGTACGTTTCCCTCTGCTTCATGATTATCTTCCTGTTGTACAGTTTTCTTATCATCGCTTTCCTCTTCATTAGGATGAGAGCTGGCTTTATGATGATCAGGATCGTTTTCGTTGATGTCGCACGGCATAATTTCATTTCTACGAGTTTGATCTTCCAGTAACTGTGAATTATGCGTTTCTTCAGTTTGTTGCACATTTTCGGTTTTTAAAAATTTTGCAAGGGAGTTCCTGTTTTTCAGTAATTTCTTCTCTTTCTTTTTTTTCTTCAGTTTATCAGAGCCACACATATACTTTCTTCCTGCATCTCTGTCTCTACTAGTCATGTTGCGAAATAGATACGAATATGTTATTTATTTTCACACTCGTGAATCACGATAAAAACGTATGATGTACGATCAGCTGTCATATATATCTGATAATTAAAATAAATATGATATTTAAAATAAAAACATCAGCCAGTAGTACGGCAATAATGCAGAGCGAAACGAAACGCAAAATAATATAAAATAAACAAACAGGGAAGGGAAAGTAGAAATAATAGGACAAAAAGGTAGTCGATAATCCCCTGTAAAATTTAGTCAATTAAGTCATTAAACCCAATTAATAAAAAAAATGTAAATTTAAAATAATGCCAATTATAAATAATTTAGCGGTACCCCCCTCGAAGGTACCAGTTCCAAAAAACTGTGAAATATCACCAAAAAGGGTTAAAGAAACTACCAAAAAACTAAAATATCAAAATGATAGACTGACCATCATGCCCCATATCGACAGAGGACCACGAGGCCAATAATGGTCATGGAATCGCTGCATTTCAATCGTCATACAAATCATCGCAAAGACAGAAATATCGAAGAACCAAAACACCTCCATTCTCCAATAGATCAACCAATGCAGAGGATTTGCACGGCGGTGGTCCTTATGCAGCAAAAAATAAACTGTAGAACAGACAGCACTCTTGATCAGAGCCACACCACTGACATAATGCTTTTTTTTGATGTTTTTATTTTAAATATCATATTTATTTTAATTATCAGATATAATTAGGCATCATGTGGACGATGTGCATTTGCTGCCTCTAATGATAGCTACATAGCCATATTTATTTATTTTTATTACTTTTGCCTAACTTTTATCTCACATATATATATATATATATATATATATATATATATATATATATTCGTATTTGTGGGGAATATTTATTCATTAATTTCAAAGGAAACTCCAATAAATTATTATATAATTATTATTTTTATTTGTAGGCTTCGATCAGCCTAATTGTTTATAAGGTCTCTAAGAGACTCAATAATATTGCGGTAGCCTACATTAGGATCAAATGAGTAAATGGCCTACTAAAGAAGCATAGTTAATGAGTAGCCTACTAAAGAAGCATAGTTAATGAGTAGCCTACTAAAGAAGCGTAGTTAATGAGTAGCCTACTAAAGAAGCGTAGTTAATGAGTAGCCTACTAAAGAGGCTTAAAATGAATAGGCTAGTCGGTGGCATATATAGCCTTTAGAGTACAATAACTATGCAAACGCTGGCAACATATAATCGTATGTCTGAGCAACTTGTAAGGAGAGATATTTTAAATATATTTGAAAGAAAATATATTTTTCCATGTTCTTTGGAGAATTCTTGGCAGGCTTTCAGATAATGTTAATAACATGATTATTGACATTTTATTTCTTAAGTATATTAAAAATATGGCCATTTTGTGGCAATGTCGCTAGATTTTGCGACAGTATTAAAACAAAAAAAAAATGAAACCATTTTTATTTTGCAAAATCAGTCAGCGGCGCAAGGCCTTATGCGCTCGCACCATTCGCACCCCTCTCGGGCTGGCTCTGATCGCCACTGACTGGAATTTATCTGTTGCAGCTGCATAGGTGTAAGCATAATTTGCTTCTTTGTCTCCTGGTAGACTACCTATACTTTGTAGTTTTCGATCTTTTCCCTGATTTCCACAGTTCACAGAACTTTGATTAAGCAGGATGTTGGCCCTGACAGCTCAGACAATGTGGTGTTTCAGCATAACATTCAGTTTGTGTGTTGGATTTGGACCCACAGTTTGTACACACTGCAGGCCCTTGGCAGATGGTCTGAGAGTGCCCAAATTCTTGGCACTAATAACATCTGATAGGATGATAGAGAGTGTGTGTGTGTGTGTGTGTGTGTGTGTGTGTGTGTGTGTGTGTGTGTGTGTGTGTGTGTGTGTGTGTGTGTGTGTGTGTGTGTGTGTGTGTGTGTGTGATGTGGAGGTTTAATGCACATAAGCTTCTGGGGCTATAGTGGACCAATTCATAGTGAAATGCTAAAAAACAAAATTAAGTTGTAATGACTTCATTTTTATTATGGAGATCTTTCAGAATTTATGATAAAGTCCAATTTTTTTTCAGAAAAGAGAAAAATTCATTGATATTTGCTTCCTTGCCAATAATATACTTTAATGTCATTGGTTCTCGCAGATTTGTCAGGAAAGACAGGATGGATGTTCTGTCCTGTTGATACTGTGGGCAATCAATTAGGATGGATGCCC
Source organism: Mastigoproctus giganteus (assembly GCF_048544385.1). Classification (NCBI taxonomy): domain Eukaryota; kingdom Metazoa; phylum Arthropoda; class Arachnida; order Uropygi; family Thelyphonidae; genus Mastigoproctus; species Mastigoproctus giganteus. Next base: position 167,264,336 of record NC_143575.1, on the reverse strand, counting down.
TTTGAGGGCATCCATCCTAATTGATTGCCCCAGCGCCAGAGCATGCACTTGGGCATCACGCAACACAGCGGCAACCCCCAAGGCAGAATGCGCTGGTCCCAAAGGAACTAGTAGTTGTTGGTGACTCTATTGTCAGGGTACACGGGAAACATGCTTTGTAAAAAGGATAGGCGGAACAGGACCAGGGTATGTCTGCCAGGGGCAAAGGTTGATGAAGTTGTAGAGTGGATATCATCTTTTAAGGGCACAAAAGGTGATATAGTTGTACACGTTGGCACTAATGATATTAAGAGTAGGAGACCGGCAGAATTACTTAACAAGTACAGGTCACAGTTGAAAAAAAGCCGTGAATTAGGGTTGAATTTGAAAGTGTCTGCAATTCTGCCCAGACATGATAGGAGGGAGTATATGATGAGAGCCTGTCGAACAATTCGGCCCTGGAAAGACTGTGCAAGGCTCAAGGGGTAGAATTTTTTTCAGTCTGGTCTGTACTTGTTAACAGGAGAGACCTGCTTCTACATGGATGGGATATACTTAAATAGAAAGGGTGCAAGAATGTTTGCTGATGCTATCGAGGCAGTGTTAGGTGGGTCGGAAAACTGCTAGATTGGGGGGATACAAGGACTAATAGATTAACAGTAGCCACTGGCAGAGGTGAAAGTGATTCTTGCACTGCTTCTATTGGAATGAGCAGCAGCCTGGAAAACAAGATGCAGGATATTTCACAGACTGCTGGGAATCATTGCGGTACAAGAAAACACACAGGTTGTGTTAGGGTAGCTAAGAATAGGAACAGGTGCATGTATACATGCATGTACACCAATGCAAGGAGTTTGGTAAATACATTTGATGAATTTGAGGTATTGCTCAAAGCATCAGAGGCAGATATTGTTGGGATATCAGAGACGTGGTGTCACACAGATATAAGGAATGCAGAACTGGAATTTGGGGAGTACAACGTGTACAGAAAGGATAGACAGGATAGGAAGGGAGGAGGGGTTATGCTATTAGTTAAGAAACACATAAAATCCAAGGAAGTGAAGCCAGTCGACATCGCTGGACAGTGCAATGTCGAGTCAGTTTGGTGTGACATAAGCATTGGGAGATCAAAATTGAGAGTAGGAGTGTGCTATAGGCCTAATGACTGATCAGTATAATAAGAAACTTTACAGGGAAATAGGGTGGGCCAGTAAATCAGAGAGTCTTATAATGGGGGATTTTAATTTCCCAGATATTGGCTGGAATTTGTGGGTTGGTCACTCACACACTAGCAAGGCTTTTGTGGATTTATTGGATGATTGTTTTCTACATCAGCATGTTCAGGAGGCAACTAGAGGGAGTAAAACTCTTGAACTGATTATCAGTAGTGATTCTTCATGCATTAAGAATCTGTAGATAAAGTAACCACTATGTGGCAATGATCACAGTGTGCTGAAGTGGGATTTACTCAAGGAGGTAACTACCATCAGGGGTAAAGGGAAGGGTTATTGCTTTCGTAAAGGCGACTACGATGGTCTGAGACAGTATTTAAATTCTATACAGTGGAACCAACTGATGATGTTACCAACAGCAAACTCAAAATGGGGAGCATTCAAAGAACTTATCATGGAAGCTACTAGGCTTTACATACCAACTAAGAAATAGTGTTCAAGGTTCAGGCCTATATGGATGTCAGATGAACTAATGAGACATATGGCAGAGAAGAAAAATTCATGGGATACATATAAATTAATGGGTGACATGGATGCCTATGATAGATATAAGCTCGTGTGTAACCAAGTCATAAAGGAGATTAGGCAGACAAAGGCAGATTACGAGAAATCTTTGGCGAGGGATGCAAAGAAAAACAGTAAGGAGTTCTTTACTTATGTAAACTCTAGAAGGAAGGGGATGAATCAGATTGGTCCACTTGATATCGATGGTTCTACTGTTCATGATCCTGCTCAGATAGCTAACAAACTAAATCAATATTTTGCATCTACATTCACACAAGAGGAGTTATTCAGGAAGGGGAATGCCATAGATGAAGTAAACACTGACAGTGAGCTAGATGATCTTGTACTAATTAAAAGTAAAGTGGAGGAGAAATTGTTCAAGATAAATACAAGAAAGGCACCTGGGGTGGATAGGATCTATCCAGTTATATTAAAGGAAGTAAGAAAACCCTTAGCCATAATTATGAGAGCTTCCTTGGACTCAGGGGAGGTACCCACAGACTGGAGATGTGCAAATGTAACCCGAATTCACAAAGGAGGATCAAAGGCTGACACAAGTAATTATAGACCTCTGAGTTTAACTTCTGTTCCATGAAAATTAATGGAAGCACTGGTTAAAGAAGCACTGCAGGATCATCTTGACAAGAATTCAGTTGTAGCTCAGACACAGCATGGTTTTGTTAAGGGAAGGTCTTGCCTGACCAATTTGATTGGATACTATGATGTAGTCACAAAAGAATTGGATGCAGGGAATAACTTTGATATTACATATTTGGATCTTAGAAAAAACTTTTGATACTGTTGCACACGGAAGACTGCTGCACAAATTGGAGCAGTGTGGCACTGGTGGCAAACTGCTGCTATGGATAAAGGGATGGTTGAGTGGGAGAAGACAGAATGGTAATCAATGAACACTGCTCTTTGTGGACTAATGTTATAAGTGGAGTCCCTCGGGGTTCAGTGTTGGGTCCATTGTTTTCTGTATTTATAAATGATATTGATGGTGGTATATCAGTCTTAACGTCCAAGTTTGTAGACGATACGAAGGTTGGCAGGGTTGTTAATGACACTAAGGACAGTACACTGCTGCAACAGGATCTAGAAAAGTTGAGCAGATGGGCTGAGAGGTGCCAAATGAAGTTTAACACTGACAAATGTAAAGTACTACATATGGGAAACAGCAACCCCAGAGCAACGTATCACCTCTGTGGTACTACACTGACAGTGGTAGAGAATGAAAATGACCTGGGAGTAATTGTGGAGGCAGATATGAAGTTCTCTGAGCAGTGCAGACGAGCTGCAAGAGCAGCTCATGGTGTCTTGTCAATGATATACAGGAATTTTTCTAGCAGGGATAAGGAGGTGATTAATCCCTTGTATAAGGCAATGGTCAGGCCGCACCTTGAGTACTGTATACAGGTCTGGAGGACTCATTTCAAGAAAGATGTAGAGCTGCTGGAACGAGTACAGAGAAGGGCAACAAGGTTAGTGAACGGAATGAAGGGTTGCTCTTACAAAGAAAGGCTTAAGATTTGCAAATTACAGTGTCTGGAGACTAGGCACCGTCGTGATGATCTGATAGAGGTGTACAAAGCCTTGAATAGTTTGAGCATGCTCAATGCTGATGGGATACTTCCTCTTGCCCAGAATAACCATGTATCACCTGAGAGGGCATAAATTCAAATTGAGGAAAGACAGATGTAGGATAGATGTGTGGAAATTTCCCTTTAGCCAGCGGGTAGTTGGTTGGTGGAACAGACTTCCATCCCTTGATGTGGAAGTTGATAGCCTAAATAAATTTAAGGCTCAGCTGGACAGGAATTTCGAACGAACGGGGGGGGGGGGGTGAAGTGGAAGGGTTTTTTTTTTTTTTTTTTTTGCTGATGCTGTATAAGCTTGCTTTCTTGCATCATATGCCTCTGCTAATGCTAATATGTTTCACTGATAAACATGCTGAACAGCGTGGACACTGAGGAGGATCCTCTCCTGTGAGTAGATGGAGGTGACAGATATGCATGTCCTATTCGTGCACGTGCAAGTACGACTTCTCTTTGCACTGTTTTGGTGCTAGAATGCCAAAGCTTTGGGTGCTACTTCAATTGGTGGAGTTTATTATTGGTTTGGGTGTGCCATATAGGCTGGAAAATGGACGGAGGTTAAATCAAAAGTTGATGGATTTTTAGCAGTTTTGTCAGCGAATTTGTTCCCCTTTATCCTGGAATGTGCTGGGATCCAGCAAAAGGTCACTGATTGATGACGTTCTTCAATTTGCAATAGGAGACTTCTGATTTCATTTAACACAGGGTGAACCTTATAGGAGGAATTTTGCATTCCTGTAATTGAGCTGAGCGAGTCCATGTATACTATGTTTTACAGAAGGGTAGTCATTCAGGTTTTATAAGGCTAATTTTATTGCATGAAGTTCTGCAGAGAAGTTGCTATACTCAGCTGGAAGAGCAGCCGAAATGATTGTAGAAAGAAATATTGCCACTGCTCCAACGGCTCAATGTGATTTGGAGCCATCAGTATATATTGACACAAAATCAGCATATATATTTGAATATGGCTTCCATGAAGTTGTTTCACATTGATTATTGGTAGGCGATTCTTTCCCAACTTGTGAAGATAAGTATTGCAGGTTAATTGCAGAGGGGTAGCCCAAGATGGTTGAGAGTAATTCGTTACTTGTTGCCTGTTGAAAATAGGAACATTCCAACTCTGTGTTAATTCAATAAGGTGTAAGCCTGCTGGTCTTATTTTAGTAGGTTTGTTTCTATAGAGATTTTGCAGTGGTAGATTAAAGAGGTATGGCTCAATAGGATGCAGCCAGCAACTTTGTATTCAGGCTGCATACTTAAGAAGCAGCGTTTTTTTCTGTGGTGGTAAAGAGGGGGACTCATTAGCTTCAATATATAAACTATGAGTAGGAGATGCCCTGAAAGCACTAAATGCAATACGCAATGCACTATGATGTATAGAATCCAGCCATCGTAGCATAGTCTTACGGGCAGAATCACAGAGTGGAGCACCATAATCCAAACGGGATCTGTTGTTGTTATTTGGTTTTTAGGAGCATTAGCAACTAAGGCCATTTTGCTCTGGGAATATGCGGTGGTCATTCCCTGATCTTTCCGCATCCTCCGTATTTGGTGGTGAACGGCTTGAACCCTGGTCTAATCAAGAAGCGTGTGCTACACACTGCTGCTGCTCCTTCCCACCTGGCTACAGAGGCGCCAAACGGGATCTAATCAATGCTCTATACAATTTGCCTTTAGCCAAAGGCAAATTGTATAGAGCATTGATTAGACTGCCCGCAGGCTAAAGGCAAATTACCCAAAGGTAATTTGCCTTTAACCAGCTGGCAGTTGATTGGTGGAACAGGCTTCCATCTTTTGTTGCGGAAGCTAATAGCCTAAATAAATTTAAGGCTGAGCTGGACAAGCATTTGGAACGAATGGAGGGGGGAAATGGGAGGGTTTTTGGTTGATGCAGCATAAACTTGCTTTCTTGCATCATATGCCTCTACTAATGCTAATGCTAACAAGAGCAGCAAAGATGTAAGGTCTGCTCCCCAAGACAAGGCACATAAAGCTCTTAGCATGTGTAGTTTTTTGAGGCAGGAAGTACGTACAAATTTAATGTGCTCAAGGAAATTTAATTTCCTGTCAAGGATTAATCCCAAGAATCTGATGTTCTTAGTCACTGGAATGGTAAAGTTTGACATCGTTTGACATCTGAAATTCAGGGTCTGTATGCATTTTCAATTGATTACAAAAATGGATTGCAACAGTCTTCTGCTGTGATAGACAATAGCCATTTAAACTTTGCCAACCTTTGGACTTTATTCAGGGATATCAGCAATTGCCGTTCAATGGATCTCATGTTCTGATGAGAATGGCAATAAAGAGTTCGTCAGTGTAAAGGTAGATCTGAACAGTATTTGGAAGGTCTTTTGTGATGGAATCAATTCTAAGGGGAAAAAGGGTTGCACTCAGTACAGACCCTTGTAGAACTCCTTCTTCCTGTAAAGATGTTGCAGGAAGTTAGTTGTGATATCGAACTTGGAACAAACGATTAAGGAGAAAGTTCCTAATGAATATAGGCAGGTTGCCTCATAGACCAAGAGCATGAAGGTCACTGAGGATGCCAAGACGCCAGGTAGTATCAAATGCCTTCTCTATGTCTATGGAAACCATAACAAGATGTTCATTTTTTACAAACACATTATGAATTGCAAACTCAGCTTTGATCATGAGATCAAAGGAGGACCAGTTCTTATGAAAGCCATGCTGATGATTACTCATTAGGTGTTCTCTTTCGATGATCCAAGCAAGTCAATTATGGATCATTTTTTCAAGTAATTTACCGAGTTAACTGGAAAGGGAAATTAGTCTGTAACTGTACGGACTGGTAGGATCTTTTCCAGGTTTCAAAAAGGCAAGACTGTGGCATGATGCCAAGAGCTGGGATAAATGTTTTCCCAAAATATTTGGTTATAGTAGATCAGCAGTATTTGAAAATTTTTGTCACCAAGCTTTTGTAACAGGATATAAGATATTCCATCTGACCTAGCTGCACTGTTGCATGTTGTTTTAATGGTGTGTAGAAGTTCAGAACATAGAAGACACTGGTTATATGGAAGGGAAACTGAAGTTCGAAAGTTGATGGCACATTGTTCAGTCATGGTGTTTATTTTCTGGAAACCCAAAGAATAAGTTGATGCCACAGAAACTTGGGCAAAGGTTTTGCCCAAGACATTTGTTATGTCCTCAGGAGCAGAGAGTTCTTGCCCATTCCACAAAAGCATTGGTGAAGGGGTGGTTGGAAATCTGCCTAATTTTCTTCCATATTAACCTGGAGTTAGTGTTTCTATTTATAGTAGATGCAAACCGAATCCAAGAATTCTTCTTGGCTTGCCTCCGAATGAGACATGCTTTTGCCCTTAATTTCTTGTAGTTGACAAGATTAGCTGTGGTTGGGGATTTACAAAAATTCCATGCTTTATTTTTTAACTTCTTTGCTTTTGTGCATTCTTTATTCCACCATTCTTTATTTTTCTTTATACCACCATTCTTTATTTTTAGAAGCATTAGCAACTAAGGCCATTTTGCTCTGGGAATATGCGGTGGTCATTCCCTGATCTTTCCGCATCCTCCATATTTGGTGGTGAACGGCTCAAACCCTGGTCTAATCAAGAAGCGTGTGCTACACACTGCTGCTGCTCCTTCCCACCTGGCTACAAAGGCGCCAAACGGGATCTAATCAATGCTCTATACAATTTGCCTTTGGCTAAAGGCAAATTGTATAGAGCATTGATTAGACTGCCCGCAGGGACAGGGGATTCAACAATGGAATTGAACAGTTAGCTGCAGATAGGTGTGAAGTGATATAATCCGTGGCTTCATCTATCGACTGTGTTCGTATACATTTCTCATCCAGAGTGGCACCCATCCAGTTAAGGTGCCGTAGGGACAGGGGATTCAACAATGGAATTGAACAGTTAGCTGCAGATAGGTGTGAAGTGATATAATCCGTGGCTTCATCTATCGACTGTGTTCGTATACATTTCTCATCCAGAGTGACAGCTGACTGAAATTTGACCCAGTTAGCTCGAGAGAACTTCCATTTCTTGCAGGGTTTGGCTAATGGTGGGTGTGCAGTGGCAAATCACAAATAATCAGAAAATGATCACTGCCCATAGGATCATCCATAACAGACCATTCCATGATTGGAAACAGAATCGGGAAACATATCGAGAGATCAATTGCAGAAGTTTGTCCAGCTGGTAATTATATGTGAGTATGTGTACCAGTATTAAGAATGGTAATGTTTTTGCCTATCTACGAATGTTTCAATCAGTCAACCATGCCTATCCAATTTAGTAGATCCCCATAAGGGGTGGTGGCCATTGAAATCTCCCAAGAGACAGACAGGGGAAGGAAGCTGAATTAGCAGGTTTTCAAGATCTTGGTAAGAGAAGGTGTGACTTGGTGGAAGATAAATTGGTACTAATGTTAACTCAATTTGGATTATCAAATGTACAGCAACAACTTCAATTTTAAAAACAATTTGCTTGGTTGGGATCTTTGAACTGACCAAGATGGCCACACCCCAATGGGTGGAAGGTGAAGTACTACGATCATGTCGATAGACAGAACAGTTCTTTATGCTGCAGAAATTTGAGAAGTTAGATAGGTTTCCTGTATACAGGAACCAACTGGAGAGTAGCAGTTAATTAAGTCTTGAATATCATTAAAGTTGCTACAAAATCCTCTACAATTCCATTAAAGAATATAAGGCATTATTGGTGTTTAGTAAAAGAAGGTGTATCTGATTGTTTTTTTGATGCGACTGGTTTATGGCATTCAGGTTTCGGTTTGTCTTTTTTGAGAAGAATAGCCAACTGGCGTCCATATCTTCTTCCACAAATATTTCTAAGACTGGGTCTTCCTGTCTGGATGAATCAATTGTATCCATGGATGTGTCCTGAATATTCATTTTTATGTTTAAACCTCGATTATTTGATGCAGCATTCATTGGAGGAGAAGGAGATTTCGCTGGTACTGTAAGAGCATTATTGCTTGCCTGGTTCAACTGTTTAAGGATATTGGACTGTTGCTGGGAGAGAACAGTTCATGCCCTTCAAACATAAATATGTTTCTATAAGCTATATAATATTTAACCCCAGGTGCTCATATCTGGTGAGTATGGTCCTGGAGCTGGATATCATCATTCTTCTCTTTCTTGGTGATTCCCTTCTACTTCTCTCCCTATCTCTCTCTCTCACACTGTAACTTGGAAAATTTTTTTAGCCGGTGCAGCATAAGCCTCGGGCTTCCTTGATATGAAGATATGAAGTTTACTGAGCAGTGCAGATAGGCTGCCAGATCAGGTCATGGGGTTTTGTCAATGATATACAGGAATTTTGCTAGCAGGGATAAGGAGGTGGTTATCCCTTTGCATAAGGCAATGGTCAGGTCACACCTTGCGTACTGCATACAAGTCTGGAGGCCTCATTGTAGGATGTAGAGTTGCTAGAACAAGTACAGAGAAGGGAAACAAGATTGGTGAGGGGAACGAAGGGATCCTCTTACCAAGAAAGGTTTAAGTTCTGCAAATTGCAGTGTTCGGAAACTAGGTGCCTGAGAGGTGGATTGAGGTGTGTGTGTGGGGGGGGGGGTTAATGGCACACGAGCTGATGAGGCTATAGTGTGCCTATCCATAGGAATTTATTACAGAGATCTTTTAAGATTTATGATACATTCCAATTTTTTTCAAAAAAGAGAAAAAATTCACTGATGTTTGCATCATCACCAATAATATGTTTTAATGCCATCAGTTCTCGAAGGTTTGCTAGGGAAAGCAGGATGAATATTCTGTCTTGATGATAGCGAGGGAAGTCAATGAGAATGTGTTTGACTGTTCAATGTGAGGAACAGTGTGGACATTGAGGAGGTTCCTCTCCTGTAAGTAGATGAGGGTGAGTCAGGTATGTATGCCCTATCCGTGCTCGTGCAAGCACTACTTCTTCTCTTCGTACTGTTTTGATGCTGAAGCACCAAAGCTGCGGATCCTGTTTCAACTGATAAAGTTTGTTATTGGTTTGGGTGTGCCATAGCTCTTTCCACTGTGCAAGACATGTTGTTTCTATGATATGATTATAATAAGAGATTGGAATAGGAGTGCATTATAGAGTGCATTATAAGAAATGCAGGACAATTTGTCACTGAGGAAGTGGTTTTCAACCTCTTGGTTTGCGACGTGTTATGGTCAATGTCTAACTCTGGCCGAGAGCTTGTCAGCTCTAGAGACAGAAACATATTTGGATCTATGTTTGCTCCTTTTGGCCCTTGGCAGATTAGCTTTTCTGCCAAGATTTCCGGCTCCACCATGGGGAGGCAGGAGCAGTGCCCAGTGTGTCCAAGCGTAAAGTAGTAAGTGTTAGTAAAAGAAATATGAAAAATAAAGAAAGGTAGTTTTCTTTCTTGCTCTGTACAAGTACTTTTGTAACAGTAGCTGATATTAAATAAATAAATTTCTTAAGGGCAGGAACTTAAAATAACTCTAAATCGCTTTTGGATAATCGCACTTTAAGCACAGAGAAAATGTTCGATCACAATCGCTTGGCACCTGGGGCCTGATTGAGGTGTATAAGGCCTTGAAAGGTTTGAGCAAGCTCAATGCCGATGGGATTCTTCCTCTTGCTAAGAATATGAAATTTATTGAAGGCATAAATTCAAATCAAGGAAAGGCAGATGTAGAATATATGAGTGGAATTTGCCTTTAGCCAGCAGGTGGTTGGTTGCTGGAACAAACTACCATCAATCATAGTGGAAGTTGATATTTTAAATAAATTCAAGGAAGAACTGAACAAACTTTTGGAAAGAATGGATGGATGAAATGGTGTTTTTTTTTTTTGCTCATGCTGTATAAGCTTGCTTTCTTGAATCATATGCCTCTACTAATGCTAAATAATTTCAATTTCTCCCGCTCTCCCCCGCTCACCCCTACACATAAGCAATTTTTTTTTACTTTCTCAGGACTATTCTTTAATACATAAATAGATTTTCACTTTTTTGTGTTCATATTTTTTAAAGAACTTTTTAGCTCAGAGAAATATTCGTCAATGATCTACATAAATTACAATTATATTTGCTTACTTGCCTCTTATCAAAGTGTCCACTATGCATTTTAAATTAAAATTGCTATCATGGCATGAAATTTCTCCAATTTTTTATTCCACTATCTTATAGTTTTTTTAAGATTCTTTTCATTGGGATTATTAATAATCTTTTCTAAACAAGACTAACCAGTGTCCAACTTTTTTTTAACATATCCCATGCTTTGGCTTGTGTCAACCATTTTCTGGAATGTTGCTTTATTAATTTCCATTCTTTTCTTAAGCATTCTTTCAAATACTTCCATCATATTATAGATGTGGTGGGAAAAAAAGGTGTACAATAAAAATAGAGAAAAAAAAATAAACGAATAAATAAAAACATGACAAAATAAATGATTCTTCACAACATTCTGCTGCAATATTCCAATAAAATTCAAAAGTATCTGACATTTACCGTATCTCCAACGATAAGCTGAAGCAATAAATTCGGCCAAAGCATTTCTCGATTTTTAGTGATTTTAGCAATTGTAGTCCTTTATAAATCCCAGACATGCTTATGGCAAAGTCATAAAACTGTCCACAACAATCAACAATATTAATGTAATATTTTTCGTAAAAACATATACAGTATATCTATTGCATTGCTATTTCCTCAGCTTTCCAATGACAATTATTGATAAGTGTGTTTCTAGTCAATGTTTCTTTGAGATATCTAAAAATAATCAGTAAATGGTTAGCAATAGACCGTTAGGTCAATGCATCAAGAGTTGAATCAACTACAACAGAATAATATTTATGATTTTAATTGATAAAATAATTTATTTGACAATAAATACTTGCCTGTCATTTACTAGCTACAGCGGTGCCTCCGTAGCCAGGTGGGCAGGAGCAGCAGTGAGTAGCACACGCTTCTTGATTAGAACGGGGTTCGAGCCCATGACCACCAAATACGGAGGATGCAGAAAAGTCAGGGAATGACCACCGCATATCCACGGAGCAATAGGGCCTTAGTTGCTAAAGCTCCTAAAAACCAAATAACAACAACAACTAGCTACAGCAAAGTTAGGAGCCCAATAACGTCATTTGCTTCTAATGGTTAAGTGCCCCTACTCAATCTCCCATGCCAAAAATGAGTGCCTGACATTACCCACATCCCAACAGAGTCAATCAAATTGCCTACATACACCACATTTTAGAAGCAGCATGGTTTACTATTTCAGTCTAATAACTAAACTGAACCACATTTTTAAATTTACCTTGTCCAAAATTTGATAAACAAAATATGCTCTTGATTAGATTCAAGTTCAATATATAAGTATTCTGTTCATATCATATTATATTTTATGCAAGTTCGGATGCCTATCCCTAAACCTTTTTAATATTCCCTTCCTCTATTGAAAAGCAAGCAGTCAAGTTAAGGATTCTCACTCACAAGCTCTGCTCTCTATCACATATATTCAATATTTGTTGCAAGTCTTATCTACAGTCATGGGCACCATTCTTCTGAACCTGAACACATGCATCAACTAGTCAGCATCCATTCACAATTGAACTCAAACTCCCCAAACTAATTTCATCTATTCTGCATGCTTTGTCTCTAGCAGAAACCTTCCTCTGTATTTCCTACAAATAACCATATAGAAATTAAGTCCAATCCAAGTTTCTTCTGGCTTCTCAAATATCAAATCACACTGAATGAAATGGTATGATATAAAACTTCTAAGATTTTTATCATACCATAAAACATCAAAATAATATATTGGTTATTTAATTAACCAAAATGTAATAAATATTATGCTCACTTTATACAATTGCCGATCAGCAGCTTCTGCCCACCTATACATCTCAGAATTATTTCCAAGAACAGATAACCTGCCTGAACCTCTAGAAAACTGGTGAAACAATTTATCATCTACAGATTTATCTATTCTTCTGTGTTCTTCATTGGAAGGTATCTTTTCATCATCAGTGTCAGAACAATCTGCCTATTAAAAAAATGAAAATTAAACCTTTGGACTGAACTCTGCAATGTGGCAGAGTTTGCACACAACATTCTAACTAAATGAGAGTAAACACTAAACAATTAAACCATTTTCTAATTTTCTTTAAATTCCAATTTTTTTAATGTGGAATTCCCCACACCCAACCCCATTCTTCTCCTTCTGGATTTTATACTTACACATGACAAACTAATATTAGTCCACAAATTTACAGGAAATTATAGAGAATTTAATTCAATGTGCAGATTGAGTACCATATGTAATCTGTCAACTGAATATTCCTATGCTTAATAAGGTATAAAACCATTACAGGAATCCTGTTATCTTGAAACTTTATACTGGACATGTTAGACAGACAGCTTGTGTGATTGAGACCTGCTAATATTCATAAAATCGGACAAATGCTAACTTATTTAGATTTTCTTTTGTTGAGAATCTGTGTCCTTATTTTGAATTTAAATCAATGTTTTGCATTTAAACCAAATAAAAATAGAATAATAATTACGATATATAGGATATTAAGAAATATTACATCTTACCTGGATGCAGTTATTCCTAGGAAAAAATCTCAGGTAAGAGATTTCCTGACTTAAAAATATAATGTTCTAAATTTTAATATTTCCAACATAGCATGCTTAATAAGAGAGAAAAAATGCAATCAACGGTGGCATTTTCTTGATTTATTCACAAAATTATGAGGATTACTGTATATTCTGGCATATAAATCAACCTTAATTTTACCTTTTGAAGTGCTAAAAAATTTTCTAAAATGTTATGGTCTGCTTATATGTTGGCTGGTTGGCTGTTTAGGATTTTAATGGTGCATCATCAACTATAAACAGACAATTTATTTATTTATTTTAAAGGCTATAATGCACCATGTCAAATGATATAACAAAAGTTAAACATATAATATAAAATAATATTATTGATTAACGTAGAATAAAATAATAATATATTATAAAGCAGTTATAAGAGGTAAATAAAACTAAGAAAGTCCACTAAATTCAATTATGTAGATTACCATGTTGACTGCCAAGGCTTATTTGATAAAGTAAACAGATCTCTGCCGCCAATTTGAGTTAGGCATGTTATATTATTCAAAACTCAAATATTAATATATACTCTTCGCCAAACCTCGTTAAAAAAGCATATTGTTGTAAAAAAAAAAAAGCTTCACGAATTATCTTGTAGTTGGCGTATGTAATAGAAAATTTTTCATAGCAGCCAACTACGAGTTAACTTGATTAACTCAGACAAGTTGTAACTTGCAGAATTTGCTGTATATGAGTCAGTGCTGTGTGTAAATCAGCAGTAGTGACACAGACTTTGTCGTGTATGTTGTATTTAGTACTTTCTTACTTGTTTTTTGTCTGTTTTTTTTTTTTTTTTTAAAAAGAACCTAAAACATGGATAACTGACCGAAGAAGAGGAACTAATACGAGTGACTCGGAATTTGAAGAGATTTTTGACAAGCCATACAGTTCTGATTCCAACAGTGACAATTATGAACATTCTACCGATTCAAGTGAGGATAGCAAGATGAAGCCAGCTCCCAGCCTGAAGATAATCCTAATTCTCGGCAGGCAAGTGTGTCAAATAATGACAATAATTTGTGGAATGAAATAGCACCAGATCTTCCACAATTTATTTTTGAAGAGAACGTTGGTTTGAAAATGGACAGAACAGAACTTAGTGTACAAAAATTGGTAGACCTGTATTTTTCGGAAGAATTTCTTACATTATTAGTCGAAAAAACTAATTTATAAGCTTTGCAAGAAATTGAAAAATGTGAACAATCACGAAAATCTGCCAGGTTGTCAAGATAGGACACTGATGTCTCAGAAATGAAAGTGTTTCTTGGACTTTTGTTACAAATGGGTCCTTGTTCTTTTCCTTCAATAGAGCATTGCTGGAGTACAAGTGCATTCTACTATGTTATGTTTTGGCAAACATTTATGAGTAGAACTAGATTCCAGTTGATATTACGATATTTTCACTTCGCAGATAATTCATTACAATCTGCTGACAGGCTATACAAAGTAAGACTGACTTTGAATCATTTCAATAATGTTATGCACAAAAATTATGTACTGAATAAAAATATCTGTATTGACAAGTCAATGACGTTGTGGCGTGGGAGACTGAATTTCCACTAGTATATAAAAAATAAAAAACACAAATATGGAATAAAACTTTACAAATTGGGCGAGTCCACCAGCCTTGTTATGAAAATAAAAATTTACTCTGGTAAATCAGAAGAAACTGAACAAAACATAGGTCATACTGCTGAATTGTGCTATACTTGCTTGAGGACTACTTAGACAAAGGATATGTATTGCATATGGACAATTTTTATAATTCAGTTGCTCTGATGAAATTTTCTGCAGAACAGAAAAGAAAATCCAAAACATTTGGTGATGCAAAAATTGAAGGGGAAGTTGCATGGCAATGAAATGGCCCTGTTGTAGTACGTAAGTGGAGAGATAAAAGAGAAGTTCTCACAATTTCTAACATACACATTGTTGAAATGGTCGAGGTACGCAACCAGAATGGAAAAATTTCAATAAAACCAAACATAATTTGAGATTACAATAGAGGAATGTCTGGCATAGATTAATCAGATCAAATGCTATCATATTATTCAGCAATAAGAAAAACCATCAGATGGGCAAAAAAAATTGCATTACATATTATAGAAATATATATACATAATGCTTACATCCTTTTCCGTCAAGTTACAGGTATCACCATAAAATGTCTGAAATTCAGAGAAACATTCATTGAATCTTTGACTGGAGAAAAAATTCCAAATGTTCCAAAGAAGATTAGGTCTGAACGTGAAATTCATTATTTAGAGGCTATAACACAAACTGAAAAAAAAACCAGGCCTGACTAAGCAATGTCGAGTATGCACAAGAAATAAAAAATGCCGTGAAACACACTATTATTGTCCAGAGTGCCAAGAGAAGCCAGCTCTTTGTGTAGAAGAATGTTTCAAGAAATATCACAAATAAACAATATTATTTTCGTGAGTTTTAGTAATACACTTTTCTTTATGTATTTGTGAATAAAATATATTTTTTTTTGTGAATAAATTTTCTATTTTCTGATGCCGTGGTTGATTTTTTATTCTTATCCCAGAAGCCCACTATCCATCAGTTTCATGTATTTGCTAAGAATACTCATAGCTGTGCCTGAAAGGCAAGTCATACCAGTCCAAGTAACCTCTTATGCAGTGTCCTGGGCCAGATCACCAAATACAAGTTAACTCCTATTTGGTGATCTGGCTTGGCTGACTGCCAAATACGAGTTAACTCTCATTTGGCAGTAAACGTGTTAATGAGTTTTCAAAACTTAATAATAATTAATCAGTTTTCATTAAGTAGTCAAAATATATCTGGCATGTTGTCATTGTCTGATAAAATCTGACTGAGCATGTTAGATTTTACCAGAGAGAGAGAGAGAGAGTTGATTATTAAAGGTTACAAAATTTTGAAATGAGAACTAATATGATACAAAATTTTGAAATGAGAACTAATACGATGCAAAATTCTGGGACTGTTTCTTACTGACAGTCTTATCTTAGGTCACGGTAAGATAAAACCTCTAGCTCGGGATTACATTTGTAGAGGTGGCTACAAATATGTAGAGGTAAAAAGATTTGTAGAGGTGGCTACAAATATGTAGAGGCCCAACGATTTGGTAACGATTAAGTCAGGTAGCCATTAACAATAGTCCACGTTAGTTGTGAAAGAAGAACTGTTGCACCATCTCTTAAATTGGTCATAAATGTAAACTGTAAAGGATGTTTCAATAAGCTTTAGGTAGCATAAGCTGTACTACCGTTAACTTTGCTCAAAGTTTACGTTTGCAGATTCTCACCATGGATGAAAGGATAGTGGTAACGGTTTAGAAGGTGCAAAGGACAAAGGTAAGATAAGTTAGGGGACTGAGATAGATGTATGGGTTTAGTTGAAGATAGGGAAACACAGGAAAATACAATAGTAATGGAAACAAAGGACAATAAAATATTGTTGGGTGGAAAAGAGTGTGATTTTGATGACAATGGGACATTGTGAATGAGTTTTGCTTTCTCACAGCAGGGAATAATCAAGAAATAGTGAAGGGAAGTAACGATTGCTTGTGTGAAGGATCTTCAAATGACAAGGTTGTTAAAAATACGGTCTTTCAGGCAAATTGAATAATCTTGGAGAAATTAGTGGAGTTATAAATAGGGAAGGAGATATGACTGGATTTTGGGATGAGGAAATTGATAAGGGAGAGGATGAATATAGTGAAATCTATGTGTCTATGGGAAGTCATGAGAAAATAACAGATGCAATATCCGCTGGAACAAGCAAAGAAGTTCTGGAAAGGGTAGGCCGAAGAACGTTAAGAATAAAACTGATGGAACATTAACCAGACTAGATACTCAGTAGGAAAGCAGAAGTGAAGATTTGCAGATGACTGGTGACTTGGGAATGGATACTCCATTATCTTCCAGAAGTCTGTCTCCTGGCTGTTTTAGAGAAGTTAGGCTTCGAAATAGATCTAACAGAGTGGATGACAATTCCAGGGGCACCCCTACCTCGCAGAGCACGGCTATGTCGTCATGCAGTAGTTCCCTCATCCTAGGAAAAGTGCGAAAGGTAAATGCGCGCAACGTTCCAAAGTACCAGTTTGAAAAATACTATGCACAATGTTCAGAAGGATCTTGACTTAGCCAAGGCATATAGGAATTTTGAGAAGTTAATGAAATGCACACCACCTGTTTCCCTATGGTTTGTCTCCATGCAATGGAACACAGAGTATTCTAGATCAAGGGGATTTTTACCTGGATCATGCAAGGGAACCTGTATATTTAGCTGAGAAAATATATTTTAAAACATTTAGTGAGCTTTCTCTTTGCCTGTGCAAGGACCTGGAGGAATTTCTTTTTCAGGAGAGAAAAAGTGTTGGTATGAGGATTGTAAATGGAATACTTTAAAGATGGTGCATGCTTGAAAGTGCTCTACATGATGTTGGCATTGAAAATGAACTTCTAAAGGAGAAGATCACTGGCTTAGGCTTAGAGAGAGAGTACTAGATGTGAATGAGAAACAACTGAGAGAGCTGCAGATCAAGGAAGACTGGCTTACTAAGGAACTGTTTAATGCTTCCTTGGTGGGAGCAGAAAATAAATGCTTACAGGATAACATTACATCCTTGGAGGTGAAATTGGAGGAAAACAAACAAAAAATTGAAGGACTGAAAAATAAAGATAGTGATATGGTAAGGGAATCATAGAATCCATTATAGAACACCTCAGAATCAGGAGAACATCAAGGGACGAGGGCAAACTAAGGGCAGAAATGAAAGTCAGGTGTGCTTGTCTTCCTCATCATTGAATGGGACAGAAGGAGATGTTCTGATAGTGAAAGCAGCTGAGGGATCAAGGTTGAAAAATAGCGATCAGGTGTGTTTAGCAGTAACTAAAGAGGTTAAAAGCAGCTTAAAGAAAATTAGGATAAGCAGGCTTTGGAAGATTAGGGATAATGGTGTGGTATTTGAGATGCAAACAGAAAAGAAGCTAAAAAAGGTAACTGAATTAAATGATTGGGTGCGATTCTCTTGACTCCAAAACAGCCAGGACGAAAAATAATATTGCATGATGTGGAAAAAAACGATCAACAAGGAAGACCTGTTAGAAGACTCACACAACAAAAATTTACTAACTGTGAACATCTCCAGGGAGGAAGTGGAGATGGAGATTTGTCTGTTTCTGTAGTATTAATAAAGCAAAAACAGGAAACAATTGGGTCCTCCAGGTGTCAAGGAGTATTAGAAGTCATTTGTTACTGCATGGTAGGATTTTCATTGGCTTCATGTTGTATAATTTCAATGACTTTCATTTAGTTACCTTGTGCTATAGTTGTCAAGGATTTGGTTGTTGTTGTTATTATTATTTGGTTTTTAGGAGCATTAGCAACTAAGGCCATATTGCTCCGGGGATATGCGGTGGTCATTCCCTGACCTTTCCGCATCCTCCATATTTGGTGGTCACAGGCTCGAACCCCGGTCTAATCAAGAAGCGTGTGCTACAAACTGCTGCTCCTGTCCACCTGGCTATGGGGGCGCCCCAGGGATTTGGTCATCCAGCCAGAACATGTTACAGCAGAGACTCTGTTTTCAGTCACTGTGCAGGTATAGGACACTCTTACACATTCTGTACTCATCAGCAAGAACAACCGATCTGTTCCAATTGTAAGGCAAAATATTGAGCCGCAAATAATTCTGTAAGGAGTAATCAGCATCCAGAATACTGGAATGCCCTTAAGTTGGTCCAAGAAAGAGCACACCAATTTGATAACATTAATGGCAGATATCGATAATCACTTAATTCTTAATCAGTACAATGCAAAATCGAATGGTAACCTACGTATACTACAGATTAATGCTCAGAGATCAAGATCGGTGGCTGATGAAGTTAGACTAGCATGCGGCAGAGAGAGAATATTGATATAGCCTGCATACAGAAACCATACTAAGTGAAAGGTCGGCCTACAGGATATCCACTTTCAGCACGTGTACTCTGTGTAGATGAACCAGACTTAAGAGCTGCAATTGTAGTGTATAATAAGTCAGTTATTACTGTTATAAATTCGTTGTGCTCTTCACAGATGGTGTGAATAGGGGTGGAGTCAGATGTTGCATCATTCTATATATGTTGTATGTATTGTCATCACTCAACAGACATTAATATCTACATCAGGTACATGGAACTGGTTCAAAATCGCTTGAGTAGTAATTCAGTAATATTTGCGATGGATTCTAATGCAAGAATAGCATTGTGGTTTAAAAGAATTACAAATGATCGTGGTCATCCAACTAGATGAATTCCTGGCTTGTTGTGGATTGCTTATACAAAATCTACCAAGTTCAGATAGTACTTTCTTCACTGTTAATGGAGAATCAAATATGACTTCAATCTGTAATGTAAAGGCAGCATTACATGTAATGTAAGAGTTATAATGGACTGTTCTTCCAACCATTTTATCACCTGTAATAAAATGGTTGGAAGTGTAAAAAACAAATGTAAACCCATTACTGCTGAACCTCTAATGCAGAAATGAAGCTAAAGTAACTACAGAAGTGTCTACTTACACTTTTCGCCCGATGACAAGGAGCAGAGTCATCCTGAAAAATGCAGTTACTTGGCAGGTTGAAATGGTCTCTAATGGTTGGCAGCAATTTTCCTTCCAATATAGCCAGGTATCCATTGGCATTTACAGAATCTTTTATAAACTGCAGATGACCTGCTCCGCGATACAAAATGTACACCATTATCATTTGGCTGGTAGGGAATTTCACTGTAGACACCATACAGTCTGGATGGTATTCTTAAACACGTCTACGGCAAATCATCTGTCTCCATTCAGAGCCATGCAGGTTGAATTTCTTCTCATCTGAAGAAATAACTGATGTCCACTGCTCAGGGGGTCCACCATTTGACATGCTCCTTACACCAAATAAATCGGGCCTTTTTCATTTTTTGTGTGAGGAGGGGCTGCTTCTTAGGACGACAGGCTACAAGTCCATTTTTTAAGAGGAGTCTTCTCACTGTTACTGCACTTGCTACCACTCCTGTATGTTCTTCTCATTCTCTTTTCAGCTCAGACGAAGAAGCTTTACAGTTTTTAAGGCACAAGCACTTCAAAACGCGGTCCTGTTTTGGCATAGAGACTCTTTTGCGTCAGCAGAACCAGTATTCTTGAGTTTGGAAAGAAATCTACTCACTGTCGACTGATTGCAACACACTCTATAAGCAATATGATGGGAAGAACATCCTTCCTCACGTAAAGCAACGATAGCACTCTTTCTTCGTGGCATCAACTGCACATAACTTGTCATCCTGACACAAGCCAGGAATAACTGCAACTCTTGCAGAGCATGCTTATATAGCTGAAAGTAACAGCTGATGCAATATTACGTCACCGCCTATGAATGACAATCTTATCTGATGCAATTTGTAAGAAATATTGCCATATACGTTATTCAGAAAACAATTACAATTTTAAGGGGTGATGCACTTTCTTTGAACGTGCGTGTGTGTGTGTTTAAATTAAAGACTAAAATTACCTACCTGTTTGTTTGAAGTGCCATTATTCATTATAACAGCTGTAGACCATCTCTTTGTGGGATCAGGATCAGCAGAAACTGGAGAAAGGCGATTTAAAGCAGGCTCACTTCCTCGCCTAACTTGTAAAGGTGTCACACCTATGAAAAAAAAAGTGTAAATAAATAAATATATACAATATTTTCTGTAATAGGACTCCTTCATATTTTCTCAGTTTTGATGTTTATGTATAACCATTAACTATATAATGGTTCCATAACCATTAAATATTTAAATTCCTTCACACCAATTACTACTGAATCAATCAATACTGATACTTATCAGCTATAATTAATTAATTCTACAAATATACTTTATATATCTTAAATGTGTCTTTTCTTCACCCTCTTTATAGCCTTCTTATCTTATTTTTCTACTTTCCAGTACTTCCTTTTGATCTAGAATCTTAACCTCATACTACTTTATTAATTACTTAACCTCACACTATACATTAATTTTCCACTTTTAATTTATATTCTTCTTTACATTCTTCCTTAGCTGCTCTGCATTTGAAGATGTATTTATATATCCCATTGATACATGCTTCCATCTTCATCAGAACATTTTTCTTAAGAGTTTCGCCTTTCTCTTGATATCAAGCAAACATACACACGCGCACACACACACACGCGCGCACACACACACACACACACACACACACACACACACACACACACACACACACACACACACACACACACACACACACAGAGTATTTCAGGAGATGTGGACCAGATTAAATGAAGTCCTGAAAAACGAAACAAGTTTGTATAAATATGTGCCTGATTCTGATTATGGGGCCATGGCTATTTGGATTTTAAAAAACATCTATGGAATTTTCAGTAATAAAATATCTCATTAAAATATGTGTTGTTGTTGCTGTTTGCTGTTAGAGGCTTACTGGCACAAAGGCCTGCGACAAATTGTGCCTGTTCACGTCTAACTCTTGAATATTGTTCTGCTTAGCTATTATTATATAAATCTCAAACAGTGAAAGATTTTGCCAAGATTTCCTTCATTACCAAGGACAAGTGATAAGAATAATGGTTCCTGCACAATGGATAAAAGTAAAGCTCAATTTCTGAATATTTGACTGCTGGGATATTCAAGGAGGATGCATTTAACTGTCAGCTGGGATTGGCAGAATGAATGCCGAATCTATATTCCAGCATGAACACCAAGTCAGAGGAGTTTACAATAAATCATGAATACAGTTGTTAATCACATTTAACAATCACAGGCTTGAAAAATGGTCCAAACAATAAGTGTGTGCTACTGCACTCTTACTCCTTATCTGAGCTAAGTCACGCGTACCATAAGTAAAAAAATGACAAGTCAGATGGATGTTTGTTTGTTATTTGGTTTTTAGGAACATTAGCAACTAAGGCCATATTGCTCTGGGATATGCGGTGGTCATTCCCGAACCTTTCCGCATCCTCCGTATTTGGTGGTGACGGGCTCGAACCCCAGTCTAATCAAGAGGCATGTGCTACGCACTACTGCTCCTTCCCACCTGGCTACGGAGGCGCCAGTCAGATGGAAATGACTGATATGGAGTCTCACCAGAATCACTACTTCTCACCCATTTTACCTGAAGCCGGATGACCACAGATGTGGTTTATTTATTTATTTTTTTTTATCTGAAATAGTTTATTATTGCTATGACTATACCAAAATTGAGAACAGTGATTCCTGCAAACTGTTTTAATAATCATCTTATAATCTGTACTTTCAAGTGATAGGCCCAGTGTTAGGTTGTATAGGAACATGATCCATATGTTCATTCCCTTGGATGCCAATGTGATTCAGTAAAGGTGACTATTTGGTTGAATTTTTGGAAGTGATATAACTCAGATTGGATATACAGGTAACTCTCATATAACACGGTAGTTAGGTTCCTATAAAATCTCGTGTAGTGTGAAACCAGGTTATACAGGACTAAGAACCAGTGCAAAAAAGGAGGATTATGTTCCAAAAGCTAACAAAAATACATTTTTTTATAACTATTGGAAACTTAATTTTTATTAAAAATAGTAATAACTGAACCAACGTCTTACAAACTGTGGTACATATATGTCAGATAATGTACGCTCGTTTAATTTTCTATCTCTTCATTGCTGCCAAGCACAATCAAACGAGAATGTTTTCTCTGTTTCAGAATATCTTCACCTTTTGAACTTTCTTCTGCAGCATCTAGATTTCATGTATCTCCTACTCCCTTTAAAAAATCAGTATTCTAGGATTGTTTGTTTTTGCTTGATAGATCTTTCTAAATTACATGGTACAGAGCCAAGCATTTTTGAAGCTCCCTCTTGAACTTTGTGTTCCTTTCAGTCGGAGGATATGCATTCAGAAAACAATATTCTAATTGCTCGGCTAAGTTAATGCCTTTCCGTATCCTTTTTAGGGTAAAATTTGGGACTTCAGAATTTTCATCTGCGCTGTCATCCTCTGAATTGATATGGTTTACCCCCCTTTAAAAAATCAGTATTCTAGGATTGTTTGTTTTTGCTTGATAGATCTTTCTAAATTACATGGTACAGAGCCAAGCATTTTTGAAGCTCCCTCTTGAACTTGGTTACAGATCAACTTGTATCTATCATAGGCTTCTGTGTCATGTGTTAATTTGTATGTATCCCATGAATTTTTCTTCTCTGCCATATGTCTCATTAGTTCATCTGACATCCATTTAGGCCTAAACCTTGAACAATATTTCTTAGTTGGTATGTAAAGCCTAGTAGCTTCCAAGATAAGTTCTTTGAATGCTTCCCATTTTGAATTTGCTGTTGATAACATCATCAGTTGGTCCCACTGTATAGAATTTAAATACTGTCTCAGTCCATCGTAGTCGCCTTTACAAAAGCACTTATTCCAACAGCGCTACATCCTTCTTAAAATGAGGCCTCCAGATCTGTATACAGTACTCAAGGTGTGGCCTGACCATCGTCTTATACAAGGGAATAATCACCTACTTATCCCTGCTAGAAAAATTCCTGCATTTCATTGACAAGACACCATGAGCTACTCTTGCAGACCATCTGCACTGCTCAGAAAACTTCATATCTGCCTATACAATTCCCCAGTTCCTTTTCACTCTCTACCACTGTCAGTGTAGTACCACACAGTTGATAAGTTACTCTGGGATTACTGCTTCCCCATATACAGTACTTTCCATTTGTCAATGTTAAACTTCTGTTGCCACCTCTCAGCCCGTCTGCTCAACTTTTCTAGATCCTGTTGCAGCAGCATACTGTCATTAACAACCCTGCCGACCTTCATATCGTCCGCAAACTTGAACATTAAGCCTGATATACCATCATCAATATCATTAATGAATACAGAAAACAACAATGGATCCAACACTGAACAAAACTGAAATAATAATAATAACCATGGGTTATTATTATGGAATTCTAAAAAATTTCTAGAATTAAATTTCTAAAATGTTTTAGTAAATCGAACTCAGATCTAATTCAAAGAATTGCTTTAAAATTAATTTTTATATAAGTAAATAACCATAATAAGAAAGCACTAATTACCAGGTGTCTTTGCAATATCACAGTCACAAAAGGATGCAAGACCTTGTTGACTTGTTTATAAGTGAGACATATATATGAATGTGGTTTATCTGATCTTATCAGGTTGTTTGGTTGGACAAGAATCTAGGCAATTAACATTATAGTCTCGAAACCGGGTTTACCTATGCCCTATGGATAATACTACTGCAGATACTGGCTTATTTAACTCCTATTAAAAAGGGTTTTTTTGTAGAGTATACAGTTATGGTACTGATGTTTTGGTTAAAAAAGGCTTCTTTGTAGAGTCCATAGAGCCATTCTTAACATTAATCCCAACAAAGGAATTCAGATTGAAAACAGCCCTATACACAACTTTAAGAATACAGACGTGACCCAAATTAAAAATAAGTTCAAACTTCTTAACCACATCATCAGCCATTTTCAATCCACTGCAGGATGAAGGCCTCTCCAGCAACTTTCCAGTTCCTTCTCTTTTGAGCACTGGCCATCCATTTACTACCCAAAAACTCATGGATTTCATCTATTCATCTCCGCCTTTGTCTTCCAGGTTTTCTTCCAGCTCCTCTTGGGTACCATTCTGTTATTTTCTTAGTCCATCTGTCATCATGTCTTCAAGCTATGTGTCCTGCCCAAGACCATTTTAGTTCTTTAGTTTTGATAAGAATGTCCTTTACTTGAGTTTGCTGCCTAATCCTTGTGTTTCCTCTTCTTATCTAACAGTCTGATTCCCAATATAATTCGTTCCATTCTTCGCTGTGTAGTTCTCAGCTTCTCTTCCATTCTTTTGGTGAGTGCCCAAGTTTCACTTCCATAAGTCATGGTGGGGAGTATACATTGATTCATTATTTTACGTTTCAGACAAACTGGGATATTGCTCTTCAGTATGTGACTATATTTCCTGAATGCTATCCATCCAAAATTTATTCTTCTCTTGACTTCCAGCCATTTATCATTATTACAGCTAATAACTTGTCTCAGATAAGTATATGACTCCACCTGTTCAATTACTGCTCCTTCAATCATTATTTCCCTTTCCATGGCATACTTGTTCATCATTACTTTTGTTTTAGCCATATTCACCTTTAGTCCAAAATCCTTACTAACTGTGCATAACTGATTAAGATTTTCCTCTAATTCTTTGGGATCGTGGCTTATGACCACAATGTCATCTGCAAATCGTAAATGGTTTAGGTGCTCTCCGTTCACATTGACTCCTTTCTGCGACCAGTCTAATCTTCTGAAAGCTTCCTCAAGGGCAGCAGTAAACAGCTTCGGAGATATTGTGTCTCCTTGTCGAACTCCTTTCTTGATTTTAAATTTGCTACTGTCTTTGTCTAGTCTAATAAAGGAGGAAGCACTCTCATATTTTCTTCAAAATCATAATATATGGGGTATCTATGCCTTGTCTTTCCAGTGCCCAAAACATTGCCTTATGCTGTATGGAGTCAAATGCCTTTTCATAATCCACAAATGCCAGGTATAATGGTGTTTTATATTCATTTGTTTTCTCCATTACCTGTGATATTACGTGAAGGTGATCCATAGTTGAGAATCCTGTCCTAAAGCCAGCTTGCTCTTTCGGTTGATTCTTATCAAGTATTCTTTCTAATCTGTTAGTAATGACCCTTGTGAACAACTTGTAGATGTGGGATAACAAGCTAATTGGTCTATAATTTCCAATTTATCTCCTTTCTTATGCAGCAAAACTATGATTGCATTATTCCACTGCTTAGGCGTCACACCTTTTCTAATGCACTTTGTGAAGAGCCTTGCCAGTTTTTGTGTTATGTCTCTTCCTCCCAATTTTAACAACTCTACAGTAACTTCATCTTCCCCCGGGGCTTTCCGATTCTTCATTTTCTTCAGTGCATGTTCTACCTCATCAGGAAGAATATCGGGTATGTCGTATGTGTTGCTACTTTGCAATCCATCTTCCCCAACCAACTTCTAACCAAACAACCCCCATCCCCTAAACTAAGAAGTACACTATGACCTAGGTCAATACCTATCAACCACCCTAGAAACAGATCTTCATATATATATATATATATATATATATATATATATATATATATATATATATATATTTTTTTTTTTTTTTCAATTCAACATAGCCATAAATGTGTATTAACTTCCCACATTATCCATTAAATAAGCTGAAGGTAGACTGAAGATGGAGTATTAGACTTCATTTTCTTCAGCAAGAAGTCACAAGCTGGTATTTGAGCATGCCAGGGTGGAAGGAGTTGCGTTAGTGATCGAGCGAAATTGCTTACTGTGATGTTAAGCTCTCTAAGTAGCTTTTGGACACGGAAACCAAATGAATGATTGACAGTCTGATGAGTGTTATACATTTCCCATTGTGGCTCAAAAACGGATATCCATGTGGAGTGGTCTGGCAGGGAGTTCAGCTTAAAGGCATACTGTAGAGACACCTGTTTTTGTCAGAGCAACGAGGATGGTTCATTTGCTTCAACACACAGACTTTGGACAGGTGATGTTCTGAATGCACCAGTGGCCTGATGGTGAATGGGGTCAAGCCAACAAAGTACACTATTTCTGATGGATGCATATACCTAAGACCCATAATCTACTTTTGACCATACAAGTGCAAGATATAGATGGAGTAAAGTGCACTCTGCAGCCACAAGAAGTAGAAGAGAGCACAGAGAATGTTCAGGCCTGTCATGCACTTTGTGCATAGCTAAAAAATATGTTAGAGGAATGTCAACTTTTGTCAAATAAGAGTCCCAAGAATTTTGTCTCTGCTACTACTAGAATGGTACTTTTCCGAAGTCTTAATTTGAGTTCGGGATGAAGGTTACACTTCATGTTTCATGATTGAGAAAATATGCTGAAGTCACTGACATGAGCGCACTATTTATAGTTGGAGGAAGTTGTTCAGTAATGGAATTTACTTTAATGGCAAAAAGCATAAACTAAGACAGATTTTTGCAGTACTCCCTCCTCTTGGCAAAAGGACCAAGACAGATTTTTGCAGTACTCCCTCCTCTTGGCAAAAGGACCAAGACAGAATAGATCCTACTAAAACTTGAAAGAACGAAAGGATAAAAAGTTTTTATTAAAAATGGCAAGGTGACCTCTTGGACCAAGGTTATAAAGATCTTTAAAAATCCCGAATTTCCAAGTTGTGTCATACACATTTTCCATTTCAAAGAAGATGAACATCAAGTGCTCTCTTTTTAGAAAAGCATCTCAAATAGATGTTTCCAGTCCAATGTGGGGACGTTATAAAATGATTCCCCAAGAGCACTGGCTATTGCAGTTGAGTGTGCAACACTGCATCTATTACATTCCAGGACTGCTGAGGAGTGTGCTATGTATTTTTCATTTTTCCAGATTTTGTCCCAGACCACCTTCATACTGGTCATCTGGGTAATAGATGATGTGAAATGGATCCACAATTCCTTTTGAATGTGACAGCAAATGTTACATGCTTTGGCTCAAGCGCGTTTCAAGGCTAATAGGTTGTCCAAGGTAGGATATCATCTGAACGTCCGCCAAGCTTTGTTTTGGGCCTTTTTTGCTGCTGTGCATTCTGAATTCCACCAGGGTTTAGGAAAAGTAAAAAAAACATGGTGGATGTTTTTGGAATTGCAATTGTAACTGCATGGACAATACTTTCTGGAATGTACATGACTGCATTATTGATACGCTCCTGAATGACTGCAGTGAGCATCAAAATTAGCCAGATCTTGAAAGGCATTCCAGTCAGCCTGATCAACTTTCCACCACAGTAACCTAAAAGGAAGACACAGTCCCCTAGCATGTAAGAAGCTTATCATGGGATAGTGATCACTCCTTACGGGTTTTCCTCCACCATCCATGTAAGAGAAGGGAGGAGAGAAGGAAGTAGATAGAAAGATCAACGGCAGAAAAAGTAAGGGTAGGCATAGGGAAAAGGTTGTTTATTCCCACATTCAGAAGGGACAAGTCATTATCAGTGAGCATATTTTCTACGACTCATCCTCTTCCATTGATGGCAGCACTACCCCACAGGGTGTTATGTCCATTAAAATCCCCAATAAGTAAGAATGGAGAGGCAACTGTATTACAAGATCATAAAGGTTTATATGGGGGATCACTCCCAGGTGGCAAATAGAGCAGACTTGTATGGCGAATCGTAACAGCCTCTATGCTGGATGTAAGTTGCAAAAGCAGAAATGGGGTCTGGTTTCTGTTGTTTTTGCATTTAAGGGTTTTGGCATAAGGGCCTCTTGGGACTGTTTATGATTTACTTATAACTAATTCTACATGTTATTATGATCAGAGACAATTATACAAATTTAGCATTTCAATAGATAGAGTCCTTCAAAATTTGCATCATTTACAATGATGCAAATTTCGGAGAACTGCTTTTGAATTGCCAAGAATATGTGATAAAGTTAAGGGTTCCTACAAGTTGGATAGGAAGCTAAAGCTGAAATTTTCTGATGGTTGATTGTTGGAGACATTCAATGAGAATGTGCTTTATTTTAGCTAGGACTGGCAAAAAGAACAATGAGGAGAGTTCTGTCCCATAAGCAAATACAGATGAGTTGGATAGGAATGACTGATGCAGAGCCTTGTTAGAATCACTTCTTCTTCTTGCCGGCTTTTCCTGAAACTAGATGTCCACAGCCATGTCTTGTTCTTTTTTATCTGAAGCAGTTTATTATCACATAGAGTTTGTCAGAGTTGAGACCACTGTTTCCTATATGCTGTTTTAATAATGGATTTGCAGTCAGTGTAAGGCACTTTCAATTGACAGGAAGATCCAGTGTCAGAATGTTTAGCTGAGTCATCCGCACGTTTGTTACCTGGGATGGCAACATGACAAGGGATCAAGAAGAAGGTAACGTCTGGCTGGCTGTTTGATAGTGACATAATTTAGATTGGATCTATTGAAGAAGGATGACAGGGAGAAAAAGGAAACTAAATGGCACTAATTGCACCTAAGGAGTCTGTATATATCAGAGATTGCTTGATATGGTGGTTGTTTATGTTATCTAGAGCCAGTTTTATTGTGAACAATTCTGCAGTATAGATACTACATTCAGTAGGAGAGACTACTGAGAAGGTGGAAGAAACTGCTGGAGCACCTACAGTTAAATTTGTTTTGGAGCCATCAGTACAGATATATACATTCTGACTTTTCCAAGGAATGCACTTTACGTAGCTGCTAAAAGTTGTTTGCTAGGGAGGATTTTCCTGATCGTATGAATAGATTGTCGCAAAAAGATGAGAACTCAGTCCAAGGAAGTTCCAAAATATCTTCCAACATCTTGGAAGTTAATGACCCAAATGAGTATGAGCTCTTCCAATTGAACACCTGTGGGGTGGTTTTCATTAGGTTTATTGAGTTACAACACAACATACTGAGGATCAGATACTGCCAGCTGAGGTGGGATTTAATATTTTTAATCTTTGCTTCATAATTACACAATAAGGAATTTCTCATGAAATGTAGATGGGGTTCATTTGTCTCAATATACAGGCTGTGGGCCGGAGATGTTCTGAAATCTCCCACAGCTATCCTAAAAGGCACTATGTTGGTTGGTGTTCAGATGTAATAGAGAATTTTCCCTAGTGGAGTTGTAGACAGGTGATCCATAACCCAAGCATGACCTTATTAAGGTTCTATAGAGGTGTGGGAAGGGGCTTCTATTAGCACCCCAGGACATAGCAGTTACTGTCTCTTAAGATGTTCAGTTTTTTTCAAGAAAGTTGCCAGAAGATGAGCTACATGAGTAGCAAAATCAAATTAATTATCTAAATATCACCCCAATAGATGGAAATTGTTGATAACAGGAATCGTTTTTTAAATATATTTCTGGATCTAGATGTAGTTTTTGAATTGCAGAAAGGAATTACAGTGGAATTCTTTTCTGCTAGGGAATAACCATTCCTTAGAGCCCATGATTCTATTTTAGGTATAGAAATTTGAAATTGGCTTTCAATGGTA
This sequence comes from Mastigoproctus giganteus, assembly GCF_048544385.1. NCBI lineage: Eukaryota > Metazoa > Arthropoda > Arachnida > Uropygi > Thelyphonidae > Mastigoproctus > Mastigoproctus giganteus. The sequence goes on along the minus strand of NC_143575.1, from coordinate 167,234,339 downwards.
TTCACAGTTTGGGATTGACAAAAGATAATGAGGTTGTCAGCAAACATACGATTCTACTGTATTTGGTACATCCTGTGAGGATATCATCTGCTCCAGATATCATCTGGAGCAGATGATATCCTCTTCTTGTTCAAATGATTTGGATAAATTATTCAGGTATCTAACCTGAAACATTCTTCTGTGGCATAGGAAGTTTTGTATTCATCACATCTAACGTGGATTGATCCTATCGAAACCTGTATTGGTTACTGTTTAGCAAGTTAAGTTTCCAGGAAGCATGTTAGCTGCCTGAATCATTTTTTCCAGGATTCTGCCTAAACAACTAGTCGTGAAATCAGTCTGAAGTTATGTGGAAAGGTACGATCCTTTCATGGTTGGGAAGGCTAGGACAACCGAGTGACACCAGGAGTTTGAGAAACATTTTCTAAAAACATTTGATTGTAATATTTTAACAATGTTCTTTTTGCTTTGTTTTCAGTTATTTTATTGAGAGAACCTAAAAATTCTGTTAATATGAATGGGTGGTTGTATGGACGTGAAACGATTGTAGGGGGGAAGAGGAAAAAAAAAAAAAAAACATCTGTCATTCTACAGATTCTTTAACTTGTTGAAAGATTGGGTTGTATGTGGATACTGCTGATATGCTGGAAAACGGTTTGCTTAAGGCAATTTGTTTTTCTACTGGAGAGAAAAAATCCTTCCCTTCCCATCCCTTCCCATTTAGTATTGAAGCTGGGGACTGCACGTATTTACCATTAGTGTTTGTATTTCCCTCAAGATGATTCTAATGTCAGTGTCCTTGTTTATACTTGAGGAAAAACAAATCCAAGCATCTTTCTTGGCTTTTCTTCTTATTTGGCAGAATTCAGCTTTCAGTCTTTTAAAGATAATTAAGTTACTCTTTGAAGCAATTTCGGCACTCAACTGTAAAAGCTGGACGTGTAATTAGTACATGTTCTACTGTTTGTTGTGTGTGACAGGTAGGACATAACTGGAATGCCCCAATTACAGTAGCTTGAAGAAATTGTTCTGACCTCTTGTCTCAACTTCTATTAGGATATCTCTGGAACACAGCTGCTTAACTGATTTAGATCTTATAACCCTTCCAAATAAAGAAGGGGTGAAATTTTTGCTAAAGCCTTTTTGACAGTGGAATGCATAGTATAGCTCCTGATATTTCCTCCATTCTGGGACATTTTGCCACCGTTTTATTATCATCAATGTCATTGTTTTCTGGTAGGAACTGTGCAGGGGTCTCAGAAGCACAATTTAGTTTATAAGGATTCATGAAGGTTATATTCTGTTATATTGCCCAGGTTCCCTGCCCACCCACCATGAAGCCCAAGGGACACCCACTAACTGGCAAGCAGCAAATGCATTCAGGAAGGTTACCCATGCATCACACCCACACTTCTACCTGGCTGAATCCTGTCCCTCACGTCAGAGTAGGAGCATGGCATTGACACAGCTGGTCCTTGTGGGTGAACACACTATCCTCTTGTCTCATCAGAGCAGGGGCCCTACAAAGTGATGTCTTGAAGCTAGGTTCCTCAATCACAAGATCCCATTTCCAAGTTTCCATGGGATGCAGCACACAGTAAACATGCTGGATTCCTATTAAGTTAGCCTGGAAGCTAGGATGTGGGCATTATATCCCAACAATGCTAACCTGAAAGTCCAGCAGCATCACTGGGAGGGCTCCTCAGCAAGTATAGGTACCTTTTCAAGAAAGACCTAAAAAATTAGGCAGATGAGCTGAGAATTGGCAACTGAGATTTAACATTGATAAATGCAAAATACTCATTCAGTAGTGATAACTCCAGAAAAACTTATCAACTGGGTGCTATCAGACTCGAGGGAAAACTGTGCAGTTCCACATGAAATACTCGCACGTGAAGTTCAGTGAGAATAGGACAGTACACATTGTTCCACTGATGATATACTTTGCATATATTGTTCCACTGATTAGAAACATTTCTAGCAGAGACATGGAGGTGATTGTTCCACTGTATAAAGCCACACTTTGAGTATGCAGTGTCTGGAAGCCTCATATTAGAAAGTATGTGGATCTGAATGAGTAGCGAAAAGAGCATCATGGGTGAAACAGTACTTTTACCAATAAAGACTTCTGTAAGTCTTCAACACTAAAATCTCTATTAGTACATGTTCAAGGCTCTGAATGGACTCACTAAACTAAAGGCTGATGGCATTCTTACTCTTTCTCAGACAATGCCCATAAGAGAACACAGATTGAAAAAGGATTGTGCTACAGGACAGATATATGAAAATTTGCTTTCAGCTAGAAAGTAATTGATTGTTCAAACAAACTTCCATCTGGTGCTGTGGAAGTGGGCAGTCTGAATAAATGTAAGGAAAGATTAGACAAATGATTTGGATAGTTGTCAGTTTTTTTTTTTTTTTTGTTGCCTGATGCTGTATTAGCTTCCTTCCTTGCATCACACGTCACCATTAATACCAGTAACTGGAGCAGATGATATCCTCTCCTGGGCACCATTAAAGTTAAAATAAAATGTAAAATACCATATCAGACAATTTATCAAATGCACAAGCTATGAGATCTGTCCAAAAAGTATCCAGACTGTTAGACTGGCAGTTCCTCCTGCCAATCTCACCATTCAAGTTGCCCATCTTTAGACCCTTTCAAGAAGCTCGATGTCTTTTTCAGATGAGGTCTCCACACTTCAACACAGTATTCCTAATGTCGTCTTACAATTGCCTTATACATTGGAATTATGACCTCTCTATCTCTATAGGATAGCATTTGATAAATCATGGTGTCCCTGCTGGGACACCATGGGCTTTCCTGGCTGCCTGTTTACACTGTTCAGAAAATTTCATATCTGCTCATATTTTAACTCCCAGACCCCTTTCTTCCTCTGTTTTAAGTTCAACTCCACCAACTGTATAATTTATTCGAGAGAGTTGTGATTAATGGATATTTTTCAGATTGTTACACCAATCTGAAAAATATCCATTAATCACAACTCTCTGCCTTCTACCCTGCAGCCACCCAGCAATCCATCTTAGAATCTTACCAGTGATCCCAATCTGTTCAAGCTTATACAGTAAATGCTCATGAGGGGCTGAGTCAAATGCTTTGTTAAAATCCAAATAAACTATATTGAAATTAATCCCTAAATCCAGCTCATGAGTAACTGTGTCAAAGTATTCTACTAAGTTAGAAAAGCATGGTTTAACCTTAACAAAGTAATGTTGTCCTTCAGAATACCATATCTATCTAAATGTCCCTGGACTGCATTCTTACTCACTACCTCTAAGCTTTTTCCTACCACTGAAGTCAGACTAACTGGTCTGTAGTTACCAACTTCACTCCTAGAACCACTTTTATGTTGTTGTTGTTTTGGTTTTTAGGAGCATTAGCAACTAAGGCCATATTGCTCCGGGATATGCGGTGGTCATTCCCTGACCTTTCCGCATCTTCCATATTTGGTGGTGACGGGCTCGAACCCCGGTCTAATCAAGAAGCATGTGATACGCACTACTGCTCCTTCCCACCTGGCTACGGAGGCGCCCACTTTTATGTACTGGCAATACATTGGCATTTCTCCAATCAAAAGGAATCTCCTCTGAATCCAAAGATGCCTTCATTATTAACCTCTGATTCAATACACTCCCTTGCGCTCTCCCTCAAAACTACAGGGTATATGTCATCAACTCAGAGAGCCTTACTTGCCTTTATGCTCAAAAGTTTTTCTAATAAAAAATCATCTGTAATTAAGACATCACTAATTTCATATGGCTCAATCTCACTCACACAGCCTCTTCTCAGCATGAAGGGTCTTTTGTCAGTAAAGACAGATGAAAAGTACCTATTCAATTCATCTGCAACATCAGCTGGATTGTCTAAGACTTTTCCACACCTAGTGCACAAGAGTCCAATCTAATAGCTTTTTTCTTCCTCATATTCACATACATAAAAAATTTCGGCAAAGGTAAAGAAAACCAACATGAAAATGACGAGAAACGTCGAATAACTTACGTAGAAAATTAGTTTCCCAATACAGCAATCTAGCGCTGCTCGCTCGGTAAACAGATGGTAGGTGCTATCAGTCTGGAGCAAAGTCGAGAACGATATATTGATTGACAGGTAGGCATGGCAAACGATGTGGTGATTGGTGCGTGAACACAACACACAATAACATTGGTTTAGTAGCACTCAGAAGCACTAATGGTAACTTGCCCTGAGGGACGCTTTCCATAATGGTGAAAAAAGGCCAGGTTACCTCCACTTGAATCCCATGGGAGCTTGACCCCCTCTCAAAGTGGAGGGGATAACCTAACATTTTTTCTTTAAAATCACAGTCATATTTAGAAATACATTCATAAAAAAATAAATTTTTTTTATGACTGTATTTTTATTTTCTTGTTCAATAATATGCCCTAATGGTGAAAAAAGGTCAGGTTACATCCACTTGAATCCTATGAGAGCTTGAACCCCTCCCGAAATGGAGGGGGTAACCTAGCCTTTTTTCTTTAGAATAATGGGTGGACTAGCGCATAAACTGTTTATTAACAAAATATTAATTTTTTTATTACTTCTTTTATTTTTAAGGTCAGGTTACGAAATATAATGAAAAATAAAGAAACTATTTCCTTTTTTCATAACCAAACCTAAATCAACAGTATAGTAAAAACACTCATGAACTCCAAAAATTTGCTTTTAATAATGAGAAAAAAAAACAATGAAGAACATAAAAATGAACAGAACGAAACTTTTATTAATTTAGTTTTCATCAAAAAAATCAACCAACGTTTTATTTTCCTTACAAATTTCTTCCATCTTTAAAAGATTCATCGCTCCTATTACCTGTTTACCGTTCATCACAAAACTGTTATGCACTGTTCTTTACTCATAAACATAATGCCAACCAATGACTACACAGTAGCTCGTCGTCTGTCGTGCCCACCACTAATCATTTCATCGTTTTCCACACCTACCTGTCAATCAATATATCCTTCTCGATTTCGGCTCCAGACCGATAACACCTACCGTCTGTTTACCGAGCGAGCAGCACTAGAGTCCAGTGTCAGGAAACTAATTTTCTGCTTAAGTTATCCAACATTTCTCGTTGTTCTCATTGTTGGCTTTCTTTACCTTAGCCAAAATTTCTTCTCCCCATTCTTTATTCTCTTAGACAATGCTTTCTCATATTTCCCTTGGCCCCACTCACCTTATTTGTGATGCTATTACAGATAAACTTGTACCTGTTGTAGGCTTCAGTACTTTTCATCACTCTGTAACTGGTCCATGCTATCTATTTCTGCTCAATTTTACCATTTCGGCATCCTCTTCCTACAAGAGTTTCTTAGGGTTATATATGCATTCATGGCTTCGGTGATTTTTGCTTTAAAATTATTCCATAATTCAAATGTATTCACCATCCCTCAGCAATCTACCCAGTTCACGGATGCCATATATTGCCCTAAACTGTCAAAGTCTCTTCTTCTGAAGTTAAAACCCATGCCTTTACCTTTAACTACTGCAACATCTTTCTTCATCTTCCAGCTGGTGATTGCATGATCACTTAATGACAGTGGTTCCAGTAAGCCCTGTGATGTCAGCTGAATCGTTAGTAATGATGAAGTCAGGAATATTCTCATCCCTAGGACCTTCTCTAACATGCTGGTACAGATAATAATCATCTAGTTTATTTAAAAAAGTTTTCCCCATCATGAGTTTCCCCTCCCACTTATTTCAATCAATCTGGGGCAGATTAAACTCACCCATCATAAGACATTCAAGCTTGCTTGCCCATTCCATCTACATGTAAAGACTCTCATCAGTAATTTAACAAACAATCTTCAATCATTTTCTTTCAGCCAAAGTTTGTAATTGGGACTTTATCTTTGAAATGATCGTGCCATTTGGAAACTTCTGTACAGCTCACTGCAGAGAGTCTCCATATGCTATTTTCAGAAGTTCAAGCATTTCACTTGTGGTTTTTCTTATTTTCAAACAAAATTTAAAACACAGACACACACAATTCAGTGCACTTGATTTTTTGAAATACTTTGAGATATCAAAACAAGTCTTTGTTATCAGCTGTTAGCAGACTGCCTTAAGCGATTGTACGCCTTACTGCATGAGACATATCTAAACATATTATGCTTTGTCACAGTGCACACTACTTTCCTAACCTTGAACAATGATTATAATCCAGATAATTTTTAAACAGAAAAACTGTGAGCAACATCTGTGCAAAACAAAAAATTGGGACTCACCCATATTGATATATTTTAATCTAAATTTGTCCTTCAAGTTCATACCCCAAAACAAAGCACTTAATCAAGAGTCAACCGGTACAGCCAAATACAGACAGCAGGGAAATATAAAAATTAACTGTTCTAAAGCTAAATCAAAAAAATCTAAAACATCTACCTGAAGGTACATAATCTCCAGTGATCTCCACATCATTGCAAATATGAAGACTACCATTACCAGAAGGATGACTACTCTCCAAATGGAAGATGTCTGGACTTTCGGTGCCGACTGAACTGGCACTCATGCCATCGCCACCATTGTGAGGAGGTAAAGGTGAACCATGCTCTTGAAATACTGCAATTATCTGAAAATTACATAAACTACTTAGTAATAATTACAATGAAATGGTGTAAAAGTAGTGAGTCAAAAGAATAATTACAGTTAAAATTAATTTACATACATATGCATAATTAATTTATGCAAATAAGAGTATTTGCATAAATTGCATTTGATGGTAAGTCATTCATTTGAGTAACATAATACTATGTAAAAACAGTTATCCAAAAAGAAAACAATCTTGAAACTACTAAATATTTTTGCAGTATCGGCAAAAAAAAAAAAAAAAAAAACACTACACAACTATACAGCCTATATTCGTTCTTGTCATACTCTTTATATCACAGAAGACACTAATCCAGCTGTTTATTACACGTTTTTTTACCAAAAGTTAGAGATTACAGTTGACACATATCAAATGATCTGATTTCTTAATGATCATAATTCTTTCTGAATGGTAAGAAAATGGTGGAGATTCATATTGTAGAGTAGTTATTGCACTCAGCAAGTCAGTATACATTATTAATCACAATTAGGGAGGCTGCTGATATGTTATAAAGTGATCTTATGTGAGTGAAGCTCAGCAGGTCAGACTGCAAGTAGGTGGGACAGAGAGGTTTATACAGTGCAAGCAAGAACTCCAAAAGCATCTACAGAGGTGTCAGTATCTAGAACAATCTGTAGATGCTTCGAATCAATAATGATAAATTCCCTGGAAGAGAGAGAAACATCTGCTGCACCAGGGAGGGAGGGGGGTTGAATTACCAGGGGCTGCAGGCCTCAACCACCCACAAAGGTAAACTGATTCCAATGGATAACAACATTCTGGATACATGAAACTTCCTACAAGCCAGTATATAATTCTTCCCTGTTTTTTTTTTTTTTATGTTTCCTAGCTGTCAAAATCTCACTAAAAAACTATGTCGCAACCACTTGCTGGTTTTTAAAGACACAGTTGTCATTAAGCTTATAAGAAACAAAGCTGATACTAGAGTGTAAAATATTATGCCTGCACACATCAAGGGTGTTCCTGAAAAGAAAAGTTTTGGGGAACTGACTTATTTTACTTAATAACTACAGTGGTGCTCAAAAAAATTGCATCACCTGATTTTTTTTAGGTTGTTTGTTCTTATACTGGAAGCTAAATCTTTTAGAAATAGCTGAAATAACATAATAACAATACACATATGAAACTATAATTTCAATAAAATTTCCTTTTATAGGTTACAGGTATATATACAATGAAAATTAATTTTCTCCAAAATAACAGCATGTTACTTATGGTTCATATAATAACAAAAATTCTATGAAAGCATGATTTTTTTCATTATTCATTATTTTGCTCATACTTAGAAGACAGGCAACTAGTGTGAACAAACTTTGTGCATGGATGGAACTGTGCGTCGTTGGGAATACCATGGATTTAGTATTCCATCGAATCGACCCCTACGGAGAAAGTGAAGATTCCACAGTTTAATGACAAGTACATACATGATATATTTGTTTATAAGTAACAAATTTTTGAATGTTTATGAAATTTTGAAGAAATGCATTGGTTACAAAATGCGATGGGTAATTAGCGTGATGATGATTTATAATTTGTTGTCGGCTTCGTAGAATAACGTCCAACCTATTACGAAAAATCAGAATGAAAACCAGCAAATGTATAGCATTCATCCTAGTTGTTCATTTATTTTCCTGTCTGTTAGCCATGGTAACCCAAAATTTTGGATAAATATGGATTAATAGATGCTATGTAAACAACTCTATGTATTAGTACTGGTATTTTTTTTATTGTATATTTTTATTTGTTCTTTTTTTTTTTTTTCATTCTAACGCAAATATTTTGTGGTCCTGTCCCCGACTTTTCTTTTTAAATCAAATAAAATGGCAATTGCTGCTTCTATGTATTTCTGAGCGCAGCAGAATTTATTTGAACAAATAATGGTTCTTTGAAAAACTTTTGAGGATATTCATTATAATGAAATTTCGGTAGAGCAAATGATTCATGAAGTTCTTTTTTAAAATCCCGCTATAACAAATAAATTGTACTGTTGTACTGAACTGGTTACTGCACTGCATTTAACCCTTATAAGGGTCACCACTTATAGCCAACTGAAGACAATGTTTGAAAGGTGGAAGTAGATTCTGATCTTTATTCATGTTCATTAAATATATACACTAGGACCTCAAAAATGTGGCATCCTCGTGACGCAGCACATGGGGGATTTTTGGAAATTCAGGTTTTTTGAACATTCACATAGCCAAAGTAATATTTATTTTTTATTAGGTAATTTTATTTAATTTTTATATTAGATAGTTTTTAATATTTTATAATATTAGATATAACTTATGCTGCCTCTGGTATGCCTGTTGCGATTCTCCACTTTTTATTTCTTAATTTTTTTTTTAAATATGAGGAAAAAATTTAAAACAGGAATTTGTGCTTTGAAATTATTAATGGAACATGTGTAAAACTGGCACTTGCGGTGCTTTTTTTGAAAAGTCAGACTAGCCAATTTTCCCCTCCGCCCTTGTATGGTCGATTGCACTGGAAGAAATACCGTATTTTTCCGACTATAAGTCGCACATAAAACCCATCCAAGTTTCAGAAAGAGAATTTCGATAAATATATATATATATATATATATATATATATATATATATATTATTGCATATATCCGAAACACAAAATACACAAGTGCTTACTAAAAAAAGATACAAAATATCAGTGTAGAAAGAATTTATTTGTAGTATAATACCAAAAACTTGCTAGTATCACATTCTTTATTGCCAATGTTATTGGGGTTTTTAGAAGGAAGGTTCTATTGATATTTTCGCGGGGGTAAAAGGAGTTCTTGTCAGATATGCGTAAATTCCCATTCGCATATGCTAGGCAAGAAAATACAGTGATCTAAAAGGGAAAAAAAATCTCACTACTTGCACCTTCACACCATAGCATGCAGCCATAAGTTGTTTTTTTTTTTTTTTTTTTTAATGAGACATAGGCAAATTTTAGACGTTTTCCAGGAAGAAAAACACATTGTATAGTATGGAAAAAATGTGGATTATCAAAAAAGTGCCAGATTTTTGAAGTTCTACTGTATTTATTTATTTATATAAACTTTAACACAATGTTTGTAATATAGTAGCAGATAAGGGAAGACAGACCTCCACAGGTTAAAAACTTACCCCTTTCAAGAACTGAATAATCTGACATCCTTGAAATGTAAATTATGCTCACCAGATGGCCCTATGGTCTAATCTGCATTTGGTATACGTTTGCAGGCAGTTAATAGATAAAAACTTTAAAATTTTTATGCCATGTTTGGATATAACATTAACAGATTTATAATATATAAGCCCACAATTAATAGAAGTGACATCTACTCAAGGACTACTCAAGTCAATTTTGAAGCCAGAGTAGTAGTGTATGGCACACCCAGGGTCCTGAGCTGGATATCATCGTTCTTCTCTTTCTTGGCAATTTCCTTCTACTTCTCTCTCTCTCTCTCTCTCTCTCTCTCTCTCTCTCTCTCTCTCTCTCTCTCTCTCTCTCTCTCTCTCTCTCTCTCTCTCTCTCTCTCTCTCTCTCTCTCTCTCTCAGGGTAACTCAGAAATTTTGTTTAGCTGGTGCAGCATAACCCTCAGGCTTCCTTGCACCATATGGCTAATAATAATAATAATAACTATATACTAAAAAAAAAAATACATACTAATATTTTGTTGGCTCAACCCTTGCTTTGTTGACTGCTGCACATCACACATCATTGTGGCATTGACCGGATAAGGTTCTGAATATATTGCTGGGAACCTTCATGGTACCAAATACAGATTAATATCGCCTGCAGCTCTGTGTTTTTGGTTTCTTCTGCTTTACTGAAAAGCAGCTATATAACCTATTTTGTTCCAGCAATTTTCAATTGGATGAGGTCTGGACTTTTCCCAAGCCATGTTATTGTGTGAATTGATTTATCTTTCAACCATTTTTGTACCTGTGCACAGTAAAGCAGACAGCAATATAAACTGCATTAATTTAAGAAGTGTAATATTTCATAAGTATAAAACCTTTTGCTCATTTTATGAAGTAGTACTTATAGTTTTGGCTCTATGAGATGGAGTAGGGTCACCCTGAAAAATGCAATCGGCAACATTCCAATAGTTATCTTTAACTGTGGGAAGTAAGTTTGTCTCAAAAATGTCCTTATACAAAGGGTACTAGGAAAGTTTTGCAATACAGCTTTGTTTATTTAATTTTTTCAAAGTAATTTCCTCTATATTCAATACACCTCTCCATCCTCCGAAACCAATCTTTAAACCAGTTCTGCCAAGTTTCATTAGGGAGTAAAGCACACTCGTTGTCCCAAGCCCGTAGAAGGTCCTCGTCACTGGAAAACCGCCTCCCTTTTAGCTTCATTTTCACATGCGGGAACAGTGCAAAGTCGCAGGGAGCAAGGTCTGGACTGTAGGGAGGGTGCTCGAGAAGTTTCAGTCCTGTCGTGGTCAAATATTCGGTGCAGGCTTTGGCGCGGTGAGCTGGAGCATTATCGTGATGGAGGTACCAGGTGTCCATTCTTGACTTTGGCCGCAGGTTCTTCATAGATCCAATGACTTTAGGCAGGCATTGTTCAGTATACCACTTAGCTGTGACTGTCTTCTGCGTGTCCAAAACGACACGTTCCACAATTCCACTCGATTTGAAAAATACAGCTATCATTTTCTTCTTTACAGATCGGGATTTTCTGACAATTACAGGTGTGTCGTCATCATCAAAGACCCAAACTTTGTTTTGAGCCTTGGTCGGCAGATCGTAATAGTACAGCCAAGTCTCGTCACCTGTCACGATGTTGTTCATATACCGAGATTGTCCCTTATCAAACTTTTTTAACATCTTCCGGCACCAAGTCACATGTCGTGTCATCTGCTCTTCAGTCAGTTGATGCGGCACCCAGAGAGAACAAAGTTTCTTCACGTGCAAATGATCTTGCAGAATCGAACGAATTGCTGGTGCATTTAGGCCCAAAGTATCCTCTATCTGTTGGTAGGTCACTCGCCTGTTTTCGTCAAGCATTTTCCTCACAGCAGTAACGTTTTCCTCCATAACTGACGTTCGTGGCCTTCCCGGCCTCTCAGAATCCTCCAGAGTGAAATTTCCCCTTTGGAATTCTCTATACCACCTGAATATCGTTGTACGATGTGGACAATCATCATCTAGTGCAAGAGTCATTTCTTCTAAGCACTGGTCTTTGGTTAAACCACGCACGAAATTATACCGCAAAACTGTCCTTATCTCATTTTGTGACCACGATGCCATCGCAAGCACTTTACACTCTCACTACTAACGAATAACTGAGCCCATCGACTTGGCGCGGCGGCTACTATGCACGTATGAACATGTCTCAACATGCAGCAACAAGCAGCTTCCTGTGATTCATTGTTGCGTCATATTGCAAAACTTTCCTAGTACCCTTTGTATTAGCTATATGGTGCAAGGAAGCCTGAGGCTTATGCTGCACGAGCCAAAAAAAAATTCTTAATTACTCTGAGAGAGAAAGAAAACAAGAGTCAGAAGTAAAAGGGAATTATCAAGAAAGAAGAATAATAACATCCAGCTCAGGACCCTGGGTGTGCTAAGCCCATGCTCGCCAGATTTGAGTGCCTGGGCCCTAAGAAGCCTTAGTAGTTAAATTGTTCAGTAAATCACACATCACTACCTGTGATCACTGCCAAGTAGCAGGTCATTTGCCTGATTCTTAATACATGAATAGTTGCTGTGGATTATCAGAGCTCTCTCTGATTATCCACTTTTCAGTACAGTTGATCGGTATAGTTGATGAGGGTGGACAATGCAATGCCGAGTCTGTTTGGTGTGACATAAGCACTGGGAAAGGAAAAATGAGAGTAAGCATGTGTTATAGGCCTAATGAATCTGATGAGTATAATGAGCAATTGTGCAGAGAAATAGAGTGGGCCAGTAAATTACAGCGTCTTATAATTGGGGATTTTAATTTCCCAGATATTAACTGGAATTTGTGAGTTGGTCACTCACACACCAGCTAGGCTTTTGTGGATTTATTGGATAATTGTTTTCTACAGCAGCATGTTCAGGAGGCTACTAGAGGGAACAATACTCTTGATCTGATTATCAGTAGTGATTCTTCATGCATCAAGAATCTGCAGATAGAGGAACCACTAGATGGCAGTAATCAGGAATGCAGTGGGATTTATTCAAAGATCTAATTACCATCAGGTGTAAAGGGAAGGGTTTTTCTTTTGTAAGGGCAACTACGAAGGTCTGAGACAGTATTTAAATCCTATATGGTGGAACCAACTGATGATGTTGCGAACAACAAATAAATAGGAAGCATTCAAAGAATTAATCTTGGAAGCTACTAGGCTTTTCATACCAACAAAGAAATATTGTTCAAAATTTAGGCCTAAATGTATATCAGATGAACTAATTAGACATGTGACAGAGAAGAAAAATGCAAGGGATACATAAATTAACATGTGACACAGAAGCCTATGATAGATATAAGCTGGTCTGTAACCGAGTTACAAAGGAGGTTGGGCAGGCCAAGGCAGATTACGAAAAATCTTTGGCAAAGGATGCAAAGAACAACAGCACAGAGTTCTTTACTTATGTAAACTCTAGTAGGAAGGGGATGAATCAGATTGGTCCACTTGATATTGATGGTTCAACTGTTGATGATCCTGCTCAGGTAGCTAACAAACTAAATGAATATTTTGCATCATTTTCACACATGAGGAGTTATTCAGGAAGGGGAATACCAGAGGTGTATTCAACTCTGGCAGTAAGCTAGATCATCTTGTAATAACTAAAATAAAGTGGGGGAGAAACTGTTGAAGATAAACACAAGAAAGCACCTGGGGTGGATGGAATCTATCCAGTTATATTAAAGGAGGCAGCAAAGGAAGTAAGCAAACCCTTAGCCAAAATTATGAGAGCTTCCCTGGACTCAGGGGAGGTACCCATGGACTGGAGATGTGCAAATGTGACCCCAATCCACAAAGGAGGATCAAAGGGGGAGACAGGTAATTACAGACCTGTTAGTTTAACTTCTGTTATAGGGAAATTAATGGAGGCACTGGTTAAAGAAGCATTGCAGGATCATCTAGACAAGACTTCAGTTATAGCTCAGACAGCATGGGTTTGTTAAGGGGAAGTCTTGTCTGACTAATTTGATTGGATACTATGATGTACTCACAAAGGAACTGGATGCAAAGAATAACTTTGATATCATATATTTGGATCTTAGAAAAGCCTTTGATACTGTTGCACATGGAAGACTGCTGCACAAATTAGAGCAGTGTGGCATTGGAGGCAAACTGCTGCTATGGATAAAGGGATGGTTCAGTGGGAGAAGACAGAGTGGTAATCAATGAACACTGCTCTTTGTGGACTAATGTTATTAGTGGAGTCCCTTGGGGTTCAGTGTTGGGTCCATTGTTTTCTGTATTTATAAATGATATTGATGATGGTATATCAGTCTTAACGTCCAAGTTTGTAGACGATACGAAGGTTGGCAGGGTTGTTAATGACACCAAGGACAGTACACTGCTGCAACAGGATGTAGAAAAGTTGAGCAGATGGGCTGAGAGGTGGCAAATGAAGTTTAACATTGACAAATGTAAAGTACTACATATGGGAAGCAGTAATCCCAGAGTAATGTATCAACTCTGTGGTACCACACTGACAGTGGTAGAGAATGAAAAGGACCTGGGAGAATTGTGCAGGCAGATATGAAGTTTTCTGAGCAGTGCAGATGGTCTGCAAGAGTAGCTCATGGTGTCTTGTCAATGATATACAGGAATTTTTCTAGCAGGAATAAGGAGGTGATTATCCCCTTGAATGAGGCAATGGTCAGGCCACACCTTGAGTATTGTATACAGGTCTACAGATCTCATTTAAGAAGGATGTAGAGCTGTTGGAATGAGTAAAGAGAAGGGCAACAAGATTAGTGAAGGGAACAAAGGGTTGCTCTTACGAAGAAAGGCTTAAGTTTTGCAAATTACAGTGTCTGGAGACCAGTCACCTGCGAGATGATCTGACTGAGGTGTATAAAGCCTTGAATGTTTGAGCATGCTCAATGCGGATGGGATTCTTCCGAATAATCGCCTGAGAGGACATAAATTCAAATTGAGAAAAGACTGTTGTAGGATAGATGTTCGGAAATTTGCCTTTAGCCAGCGGGTGGTTGATTGCTGGAACAAACTTCCATCTGCCGTTGTAGAAGTTGATAGCTTAAATAGATTCAAGGCACAACTTGACAATCATTTGGAGTGAGTGGATGGGTGAAATTAGGGTTTTTTTTTTTTTTTTTTTGCTGATGCTATATATGCTTGCTTTCTTGCATCATGTGCCTTTGCTAATGCTAACACACATCACAGTCATTAGGCCTGTAACACACTCCTGCCCTCGTTAGGCACCTCCGTAGCCAGGTGGGAAGGAGCAGCAATGTGTAGCACACGCTTCTTGATTAGACCGGCGTTCGAGCCCCTCACCACCAAATACGGAAAGGTCAGGGAATGACCATCGCATATCCCGGAGCAATATGGCCTTAGTTGCTAATGCTCCTAAAAACCAAACAACAACAAACTGCCCTCGTTTTTTTGTTTTCCCAGTACTTATGTCACACCAAACTGACTCAACATTGCACTGGCCACCCGTGTCAACTGGCCACTTCCTTACATTTTATGTGCTTCTTAACCACGGGCATAAGTCCTCCCTCTCTTGTCCTATCTGTCTGTTCTTTTTGTCTCTGTTTCTGTCTTCAATGTACATTCATATTTCCATATTCAAATTTCGTATCCTTTATGTCTGATTAACACCATGTGTCTGATATCTCTACAATATCCACATCTGATGACTTATCCAGTACTTCATCCAATTTATTTACTATGCTCCTAGCATTAGTGTACACACAAGTATACATGCAATTGTTTTCACTCTCAGTAACCCTAACAAGATCCAATGTACTTTTTTTTTACTTTTTTTTTTGTTCCATTGGGATCCCCAGCAGGCCTTGAAATCTGACACCTTCTGATTGCACATGTCGCAATAGAAGCACTGCAAGAATCACTTCTAGCTCACCGTGACGTAAGTGATTATATTAGTCTATGAATCCCTTCCCCCCCCAAGCTAGCAGTTTTTCGACCAACATAAAAACTGCCTTGATAGAATCAATAAATATCCTTGCCCCTGCTTTTAAGTGCATCCCATTTTTATAAAAACAATCGCTCCAGTTAAGCACAGATAATGCTGGAAAAAATTCTATCTCAGTGAGTCTTGTGCAATCTCTGCAGGGCCAAATCGATTAATCATACTCTCATTGTGTACTCCCTGCTATTGTATCTGGACAGAATTGCAGACATTTTCAATTTAAATTCCAGCTCAATTTCTGTCTCAATGTTGCCCTCTACACAGAGTGGACTGAAATCAGGGGATACCTACGTAGTAACTGGTACGCCCACCTTTTGCCTGGATTATGGCAGTCATCCAATAATCGTCCCACTGCAATTACTTCCGTCTGATCAACGATCGCCAGTATGGATTCCGTCGGTGTCGATCCACTGGTGATATTCTGGCTTATGTTACCCATTTATGGACTAATTCAATGGAAAGGTAAAGTGAAACACAAGTAGTTGCTCTTGACATCTCGAAGGATTTCAATAGTGTTTGGCATAAAGGTCTTCTAAACAAGCTTCCATCTTATGGTTTGCCAACTGTTTTTAGTAATTGGTTATCCAGTTTTCTCTCTGATTGCTCACTGAGGGTGATGGTAGATGGCTCTCTGCCTTTAACTTCTCCACTAATGCCGGTGTCCCCCAAGGTTCAGTTCTTTCTCCCACTCTTTTCCTCTTGTATATTAATGACCTTCTTCCATTGACTGGAAATCCTATCCATAGTTTTGCTGATGATAGCACATTGCATTCCACTTTCCATTTTGAGAAACCTAGTCCTGCCCAATCAGCTTCAACTTCTCGAAAATCTGCTACCAATTCCTTAAATGCCGATCTTCAGGTAATTCTCCAGTGGGGCAGAGACAACTTAGTTGATTTCAACCCTTCTAAAACTCAGTCTTGTCTTATATCTCGCAAAAAGGATTCTTCTGCTCCTATGCTTATCTTTAGTGATACTCCAATTTTTAGGCAAAATGATATATCTCTTTTGGAGATTACCCTGACTTCTAATTCCTCTTGGCACAAGCACATTACAAATATTGCTTCCTCTGCATCTAAAAAACTTGGTTTTCTCTTTCGCTCTCGCCTTAGTTTTCTTCCAAACAGCTGCTCACTCTGTATAAATCACAAATCCGCCCTGCCATGGAATATTGTTCCCACATCTGGGGTAGTGCCCCCAAAACCTCTCTCAGGCTTCTTGATTCCATTCTGAAGAGGGCAGTTAGGTTAATTAATGATTAATCTTTAACAAAGTCTCTCCACTCGCTCTCTCATAGACGTACTGTTTCTGCTGCATGCCTCTTCTACAGATACTTCCACGGGCACTGTTCTTCTGAATTCGCTTCTATAATTCCCGCTCTCTCTTTCAAAACAGTCCAAACACGTGCCGCCACCAGCCAACATCCATTTACTGTCCAACTTCAAACTCACAGAACCAACTTTTCATCTTCCTCGTTTATTCATTCAACTGCCGTTTTCTGGAACAACCTTCCTTCATATGTGTTTCCTGAAAATTACAGTCTACAGACGTTCAAGTCCAATGTCAACAAATATCTTCTTTCGTCTTCTCAACCTCCAACCCAAGCACGGTACTAAGTACTAAAGGTTCTAATACCCTTCGTGTTTGGAGTTTCCATAAAAAAAAAAAAAAAAAAAAAAATATCTGAGTAAAATGGCACTTACTCATCATAAAACACCAATGCTTCATTGTGAACTATTACAGTAATCATTACTATGGTAAAGGTAACGGGATTGTTTGATCATACTGTCTCTAGTCATAACTAAAGATAAATGTATCATTGAGTGTGCTTAGTACACATTTGGACCAAAATATGCAGGGGAATTTTAGGTAATATTTTCTATGAAATGAAATACAAAGGGTACTAGGAAAGTTTTGCAATATGACGCAACAATGAATCACAGGAAGCTGCTTGTTGGGACATGTTCATACATGCATAGTAGCCGCCGCGCCAAGTCGATGGGCTCAGTTATTCATTAGTAGTGAGAGTGTAAAGTGCTTGCGATGGCATCGTGGTCGCGAAATGAGATAAGGACAGTTTTGCGGTATAATTTCGTGCGTGGTTTAACCATAGACCAGTGCTTAGAAGAAATGACTCTTGCACTAGATGATGATTGTCCACATCGTACAACGATATTCAGGTGGTATAGAGAATTCCAAAGGGGAAATTTCACTCTGGAGGATTCGGAGAGGCCGGGAAGGCCACGAACGTCAGTTACGGAGGAAAACGTTACTGCTGTGAGGAAAATGCTTGACGAAAACAGGCGAGTGACCTACCAACATATAGAGGATACTTTGGGCCTAAATGCACCAGCAATTCGTTCGATTCTGCAAGATCATTTGCACGTGAAGAAACTTTGTTCTCTCTGGGTGCCGCATCAACTGACTGAAGAGCAGATGACACGACGTGTGACTTGGTGCCGGGAGATGTTAAAAAAGTTTGATAAGGGACAATCTCGGTATGTGAACAACATCGTGACAGGTGACGAGACTTGGCTGTACTATTACGATCTGCCGACCAAGGCTCAAAACAAAGTTTGGGTCTTTGATGATGACGACACACCCGTAATTGTCAGAAAATCCCGATCTGTAAAGAAGAAAATGATAGCTGTATTTTTCAAATCGAGTGGAATTGTGGAACGTGTCGTTTTGGACATGCAGAAGACAGTCACAGCTAAGTGGTATACTGAACAATGCCTGCCTAAAGTCATTGGATCTATGAAGAACCTGCGGCCAAAGTCAAGAATGGACACCTGGTACCTCCATCACGATAATGCTCCAGCTCACCGCGCCAAAGCCTGCACCGAATATTTGACCACGACAGGACTGAAACTTCTCGAGCGCCCTCCCTACAGTCCAGACCTTGCTCCCTGCGACTTTGCACTGTTCCCGCATGTGAAAATGAAGCAAAAAGGGAGGCGGTTTTCCAGTGATGAGGACCTTCTACGGGCTTGGGACAACGAGTGTGCTTTACTCCCTAGTGAAACTTGGCAGAACTGGTTTAAAGATTGGTTTCGGAGGATGGAGAGGTGTATTGAATGTAGAGGAAATTACTTTGAAAAAATTAAATAAACAAAGCTGTATTGCAAAACTTTCCTAGTACCCTTTGTATGTTGGATCTTATGGTTTGGAAAAGGCAATACTTAAAATTTACATTTATAATAATTATCACTGTTTGTAATAGTACAGAATACCCCATCATCCACTCAAAATGGTAATTGTAGAGTGGTGAGATTCGATAAGCATAATGTTTTATAAAAAACAGATTCTGACTGTTTCATCATGTTAATGAATTCTTATTGTACTTTATATTCTTATATACTGTTCAAAACATACCTGCTCTCTGTCATCTGCAACATCATTCAGACAATCATCAGGATACAAGATTCCTTCATCTCTTGAACTTTTCAGGTTGTGAATAGTTATCCAAGTTGAAGGATCCTAATTAAATAAACAATTTCTGTTATGTCACACTACAGAACAGATAAAACATAAAAATCAACATAAACATTAATGTATGTAACTTATGTCTAAATTGCAATAAAATTTGTTTATTCTTAAATATATTTACAAAGGGACATTCTTATTTTCTTACATTTCATAAGAATAATTAGGCATTTGTTGAAATGATTAAAAAAAAAAATGATAATGACTATTGACATTATTTTGCATGATGCAATACAAAAAGCATATATGATGCAAGATACAAAAGACAAAGTATGGATTAACAAACTTTGCCAGTTACTTGAACTACACACAAAACTTAAGAGAAAAAGTTTATTAATTAAATTTTAGCAAGAGTATGTTTTTATGGTACTTGCCTCTTAATCCACATTAGCATAGGCACATGATGCAAAAAAGCATATATAGCATCAGCCAAAAAAAAAAAAAAAAAAAACCACCCTTATTTCACCCATCCACTTGCTCCAAATGTTTGTCAAGTTCTGCCTTAATCTATTTAAGCGATCAACTTCTACAACGACACATGGAAGTTTGTTCCAGCAATCAACCACCTGCTGGCTAAAGGCAAACTTCCGCACATCTATCCTACAACTGTCTTTCCTCAATTTGAATTTATGCCCTCTCAGGTGATTATTCTGAGCAAGAGGAAGAATCCCATCAGCATTGAGCATGCTCAAAGCATTCAAGGCTTTATACACCTCAATCAGATCACCTCGCAGGTGCCTAGTCTCCAGACTAGGCACCTGCGACTAGGCACCAGACTAGGCACCTAATAATTTGCAAAACTTAATCCTTTCTTTGTAAGAGCAATCCTTTGTTCCATTCACTAATCTTGTTGCCCTTCTCACATAGTTCAAAGACATGGAATTTAAAATGAAAGTTATGTTAAAAATGCCCCAAGGAAAAGGAGTGCACTTCTCTTTACTTAGATTTTCATACATGATTAAACCTGTAATGCGAACTGAGTAACCAAGAAATATTCATCTTCCCCGTTGTTTCTCAATGCATTCATATCTTTCATACTTCCAGGAACTTGGCCATATAACTATGGAAGTTTGCCTTTGCCAGAACAAACTTCTATCTGTTATTGTAGAAGCTGAGAACTTAAATAAATTCAAGAAAGAACTAGACAAACCACTGGAAGGAATGAAGAGAGAGTAGGAGGTGTCGTGCTTTTTTTCTTTTTTTTTTTTTGCTGATGCCACATAAATTTGCTTTCTTGCATCATTCGCCACTGCTAATACTAAAAGGCAAAGGCACCAAGGTCTATCTCACTTATTTTTAATTTTAGACTGTTTATCATTTGGACTTCGTCATATCTGGGCTAAAATTTTTGAATATTCGACTACATCTTATTATTTACAGTTATGATTTCTAACTCAAAATTTTGCCTGAACCCCCCCCCCCCTCAGTGAGAAAGTTCCCCATCCTCAATATAGTTTAAAAATATCAATGTGCTTCTGAAAAAAGAGCACATATCATTTCATTATTATTAATAGCCATATGGTGCAAGGAAGGCTGAGGTTTATGCTGCACGAGGAAAAAAGAAAAAGTTCCCGAATTACCCTCAGAGAGAGAGAGTCAAAAGTAGAAGGGAATCACCAAGAAAGAGAAGGATGATGATATCCAGCTCAGGACTCTAGGTGTCCCAAGCCCAAACTCACCAGATGTAAGCCCCCAGGGTTCTCAAGTGGTGATATAAATAAACTTCTTACCTGCTGACCGAAAGAACTGTTCCTTGAGATCATAATTATAACTTAGATATGCTAATTGGTAATTTGTTATTATAAACTAGAACTAGAATGTAGACTGGTGTCGTGATATTGAAAACCAAAGTAAAATGGGGTGGGTGGGGAGGAAATGACAGTGGAGTAATGGAACCTTTATTGATATTAAAACTTAATTTTAAAACTTCAATTTTAATATATTAAATAAAACTCTCCGCCCCAGGGAAGGGGGTTTCCGATTATAGTTACAATTCGATTATTTGTCAGTGGTAAATGATTATTTCCATAATGCCACTCTAATTTCCATGAGAAAATGGGTTTCTTCATCCAGCGAGAAACTGAAGAATGTACTGAATGAAATAAATCAGGACAGTCATAAAGTGCTCAGCTGCCCACCTTAACATCAGGGCCTACCCACACGCATCAGACCACACAGTGGAATCACCAGGAGCAGGATATGCTAATTCCACAGGAGGTTATCTTATTCTTAGGGACGTACAAACAGGGAATTTCTTATGTAATAAGGATGGATATAATAGAACCAGGGTGTCTGCCAAGAGAAAATGTTAATAACATTGTAGGACAGCCATCTTTTAAGGACACAAAAGATAATACTTGTACACATTGGTACTAATGATATCAGAGAATTTACTTAAATATAGAAAAATGTTGAGAAAAAGCCGCAAGACAGGATTTAATTTAATGTAGGGAGTACATATGAGAGCCTTATCATTCAAATCAGATCGTTGGTGGAATTCTAATAAGCTCATGGGTAGAATTTTTCTCAGTATATTCTGTACTCATTAACAGGAGATGCTGATTTTACAGAGACTGGATACTCATGGAAGGAGTGGAGAATACACAGATTACTAGTTTAATGGCAGCTGCAAGCAGAGGCAAAGTTCATTCTTGGAACATGCAGCAGCCTGAAAAGCAAGGGGTAGGGATTACAAGGACTAAGTTCACATTGGGACAAGCAATTACGCATGCTATGTAAGAATTACTAAAAACACGAATAGACAATTACTTGCTTATATTTAATGCTAGGAGAGTACATAACTTTGACGAGTTTGAAGTACTGATGAACAAATGTCAAATTTTTAAACATTAAAACAGCACAACCAGTAAACAGAAACAAGTGTAATGTTTAGTCAATCTGATGTGAAAATCTCAGGAAAAACAAAGTTAAGTGGAGGAGTTTGTTACAGTACAAATGACTGTGAGGAGCTAATGAACTATTTAGAAAAATAGAGGGGCCAACAAATCAGAAAGTTTTATTATGGGATAACTTAACTTTCCAGATATCAACTGGAATTCATGGGTGGGAAATTCACTCGGTAGCAGAACATTTCTCTATTTGCTAATTGCCTTCTTTCTATACCAACATGTTATATTGGCAACAAGAGAAATCAATATTCTTGTTCTGGTTATTAGTAGTGATTCATCGAGTATTAAGACTCCTCTAGTAAAGGAACCTTCAGGTGGCAGCAATCATAGTGTATGGATTTGGGGTTTATTCAAGGATAGTACATAAAAGATTTTATGGATAAAAGATTTTGTTTTCGAAAATGCGATTATAATGGGAGCAGACATTTTTAAAAAAAAACTCTTTTCAGTGAAAGCAATTAATGTTGTAAAAGCCAAATGAGAAACATTCAGATTGGTAATTATAGAGGCTACTAAACCTTTTATACTTAATATTTTTAGTATGTATAAAATGTTTAGTGGGCAGGATAGGTTGACGCACTGCCTCACAGGTCCACAAACACAATGCAACTGGGCACGTTCAATCCGCACACGTGCCTTTTTGTTTTCAAGATAGGAGACAGATGACACGGGAGCATTTGACTTACTCGTTGGGGTTACGACTTTTTATTTGTGTTTTTAAAACTGATTAATATGTTCGACACAGGAATATTTATTAGTGAAGTTCAAAAACGTCTAGCTCTGTACAATACAAGATCAAAGGAATATAGTAATCATCAATTTTTTTTTTTTATTACTGACATGCAGTAATACAAAACGAGTCTATCAGTGTATTTTCTGTGGATGCTAAACTTCAAGTGACAAACACTTGTAAGCATGATCGACAAGACAAGACAAGATAAAGCCACCAACGGTGGTGTCATTTTGATTTATGAATTTAATGAATGGCGAGTGTGGATGGACTGCACAACTGGGTTGTATCCATTTCTGATGTTTAGACAAGATTGGTTAGATTACTACAGACTGCTCATGTAATTTACCGGTCGTGCTATCCGCCACGTTTTACACCCTCCGCCTAGTGGTAGGTGACTTTCATCAACCAGTGAAATACCACCACTTTGCTTATTGGAGGCTTTAAGTGGTGAAACCCATGTTTAGTCTTTAGAGCAAAGTTTCCGGCATCCCCATACTTCTCCTTCAACCCATGCATGGTACTAAGTACTATAGGTTTTGTTACCTTTCATGTTTGGGGTTTTCATAAAAAAAAAAAAAAAAAAAAAACACACACTCGACCATTTTTATTGCTTTGTAATTCAAAAATTTTCCACGGGAGATTCATTGCGGAAAACATACACATCTAAAAGATCCCTAACCAATGCTGTTCAAGGTTTAGACCGAAAGAGATACAAAATGAACTGATGAGCTTAATGAGAGAGAATAACAATACATGGGGTGATCATAAACTATTAAGATATTAAGAGATATTAAGAGATAAATTTGGCTAAATTACGAAATAGTTTATAATCACATTACTCGGAAATTAGAATTACTGTTAGCTTAGAATAATTCTAATTCATCGTGGTATCCTTTGCTTCTATTGTTAGCTTAGCAAAGCTAAGCTAACAATAGAAGCAAAGGATACCACGATGTTCCATTGAACATAAGTGGCATAAAAAAAGATTGCTGATAAATGAATAAATATTTATCTGGCTCACACATGACAGGATTTGCAGAAGTCTATCTAACAGAGATTGGAAGTTAAATGATATTTATAATAATGAAAAGGAAGGTTGGAAGAGAAACTTTTGCAATTAAAAGCAAGTAAATCTGCTATTGTTTCTGTGATATTGGCACTTTTGTTATGTTATTGTCCAGGCTTACAAAAACTCTCTCCAGAACGATTGTGTGAGAACTGAAAGGTCTTAGAATTCTTATGATTAATTTACACATCACTACAACGTCAACAGAATTCAGCCGAAGCTTAGTAAATCTTGCGAGTTCTACCCTGAACTCTGTCGCTGTTTACAGGGAAAAAAATAGTAATAATAATAAAAAAAAAATAACAGAACACACAGGAATATATATAGCAATCATTAGTGTTGTGCACACTGCTAGTGGTTGTGTTCATGCTACAAGTAACTCTTTATGTAAAATTGTCAAAATCGTGTGTCATTTTTCCTTCAGGTGGCGTTTGATCGCTTTGTATTGTGCCTTTGGATAAAGGATATTTGGATGTTCCCGAATATGTGCTATTTTTAGTTGTCTTTCGGTCATGCCCATAATTGAAAATTATATGCACAAATTATAAATAATTTGAGTGTTTTGGAAGTACAGTAAGCCCTCATTATAACGGGGCTCGCTTTACACTGATTCGCTATAACACTGTTCTTAATTATAACCCGTATCTCACCATAACGCTGTCACAATCACTATAACACTCTTTTACCAGCGTACAATTTTTTTTTAATTGAATTCTTTTACAGATTGAATTTTTGGCATGTTTAACGAAAACATTTCATCTAGTGTAGTCAATAGCATGGGAATGAATAGCATAGCAAAACCGCATTTAAACGTTTCCCATGCCGAATTGAGAAATTTTCCCACACTCAGTAAAATTTTCTCCCATGTTAATTTAATTGCAGTCCAGTGACTTATTATTATTAGCCATATGGTGCAAGGAAACCTGAGGCTTATGCTACACCAGCCAAAAAAAAAATTTTCTGAATTACCCTGAGAGAGAGAGAGACCAAGAAAGATAATATCCACCTGAGGATCCTGGGTGTGCCAAGTCCATACTCACCAGATGTGAGCTCCTGTGTTTTACGTAGTGCCGAGATCAACATTGCGTTAGATGCATTTATCCCAAGTCTAGTCATCACTCAGTACAGTGCTACACATAGTCCGTAACAGACAGTTTACTCGAACATTGTATCAAAAAAAAAATTTTCTGAATTACCCTGAGAGAGAGAGAGACACCAAGAAAAAGAAGAATGATAATATCCACCTGAGGACCCTGGGTGTGCCAAGTCCACACTCACCAGATGTGAGCTCCTGTGTTTTACGTAGTGCCGAGATCAACATTGCGTTAGATGCATTTATCCCAAGTCTAGTCATCACTCAGTACAGTGCTACACATAGTCCGTAACAGACAGTTTACTCAAACATTGTATCATAATTAATACAACACAATTACATTTTGGAAGAGTTAATAATGGCAGATAAGAATGAAAAAGCAACGTCTGGCCTCAGTACGAAGACTACAAAGGTAAGAAAGTGATTGAGTTTGAAAACTAAATTAGATGTTTTGAAGTGAATTGATTCTGGCCAACGAGAAGTGGATGTGTGCAATAATTTAGGACTGGCAGGTTCAACTGTAAAAACGATTATAAAAAATAAAGAATTAATTTTATCAAAATGAAGCCAAATACGGAGGATGCGGAAAGGTCAGGGAATGACCACCGCATATCTCCGGAGCAATATGGCCTTAGTTGCTAATGCTCCTAAAAACCAAATAACAAACAAACATCAAAAGGAAAGACAGCTGTTCTACTGCTGGCAACTAAATTGACTAGGGCTATTAGGGTTGAAATGGAGAGATTTCAAAATAATTTTACTGAAGATAATATCCAATGCAGAATTCCATTAAGTTCAATTATTATTGAAGAAAAAGCAAATGAAGATCAGAAGAAAGCTCAACTTGAAAAAAATGTGGAACCATTTAATGCTAGTAAGGGCTGGTTCGATAAATTTAAAAAGAGCTATAACCTTCACAACGTAGCAAGCCAGGGAGAATCCACAACTGCAGATCAAGAAAGGGCCAAAACTTTCAAAAAAAAGAACTTGTGAAAATTATTGAAGGGTTGTTATATTGCTTAAGTTTTTAAACTTAAGCAATATAACACCCCTTCAATAATTTTCACAAGTTCTTTTTTTGAAAGTTTTGGCCCTTTAACATAGAAGGACTTTTTTGGAAATGAATGCCTAAATGAAGTTTCATATCGAAAGAAGAAAAAATATGCCAAGCTTCAAAGCGGCAAAGGATCGCTTGATTTTACTGTTGTGTGGTAATGCTGCGGGGGGACTTTAAATTAAAAATCTCTTTTAGTTTACCATTCGGAAAATACAAGGACTTAAGTTTCACTAAATCAAACCTGCCTCTAATTTGGAAGGCTAATAAAAAAAGCTTGGGGAACTAGGCCTATTTTGGTTGATTGGTACTCTGAATTCTTCTGTCCAGCAGTGGAAAGATATTGTGCGAAAAATACAAAGCAATTCTGATCATGGACAACGTGCCAGGACATCCAAGCAAATAAAGCTTAGGAGACTTGAACAATCACATAAAAATTTTTTGCATGCAACCAAACACTACATCTCTGATCCAACTAATGGACCAAGCTTACTACATAGGGAACACCTTTTCCCAAGCTATTAAAGCCATCAACACTGGTGAAAACATAGGAAGACTAAAGGAGTTTTGGAAGTCCTACAACATTAAGTGCCTGGGGTGAAGTGACTCAGAAACCATGAATGGAGTGTGGGGAGAAAAGGTTGGAAGAATTGCATAAAGGGTTCCCAAGAAATTGATGATTCGATTGAGAATGTTAATGTACAAATTGTTGACCTCAGAAAAGAAGCAAGATTGGACTTAACTGACGATGGCACAGTACAAGAGATGATCGAAGACAGGAATGGCCTCTCTAATGAAGAATTAATGGAAATGACAAAAGAAAAAATGCGTGCAATTGAGGGAGATGATGATCAAGATCCTACAGATGAAGAACCGATAGAGTTGCTGACTGCAAAAGGACTTAGTAAAGCTTTTCAACACCTTGAAAAAGTGCTTGATTAACCCCAGGGGCTCACATCTGGTGAGTATGGGCTTGGCACATCCAGGGTCCTTAGATGGATATAATCATTCTTCTCTTTCTTTGTGTTTCTCTCTCGGGGTAACTCAGAATTTTATTTTTATTATTCTTTATTTCATTTTATTATTTTTTGGCTGGTGCAGCATAAGCCTCAGGTTTCCTTGCACCATATGGCTAATAATAATAATAATAATAAAGAACGACCCTGACATGGAACGAATTTCCAAGGTAATAAGAAATTTAAAAAAAAAAAGAAATGAATCCCTACATAATTTGGGTTCGCCAGGTGGCGCCTATTAGTACACCGTGTGTGTTTAGCTCTCTTATTCAAAAGTACTTTAAATGAATTATATTAAATGCTCGACCATAGAAGTGATCCAGTAACCATCGATGAACGCCCGTCTACTCGTGTATGAAGTTTCAGCTGCGCTGCTCCAGCAAAAGTTAAGTATTTTGTATATTTCTCCTTTTGGCTTGGGACAGACAATGCACTTCTTCAAGATGGACGCTAGCTTGTAGTAATTCTGTATAGCATAATTTGCAGTTAGTGGACACTAGCTTCGCTGAGCAATAACATTTTCCCTTCGCTCTCTCTCCGTTTCGTGTCACCTCCCTGCCTGCGGCGATACTCTACAGCAGGAGGTCCCGTTCACAATTGGAGAAAGCTTTGTTTTGCTGCAGTGACAAACAGGCTTAAGTTTTGTGTGACTACCAAACACGTTGACGTGCGGCTTCGAATCATCACACGGACCTGACACTGTTGACGTTCGGCAGCATTTTCAGACCTCTTTAAAACGTACAAAATTTCAACCCCGTTAAACCGGATATCCCATTATAACGAAAGTTGAGCAAATGGAGGCAGATGAAACAGAAACAATGAATGGATACAACCCAACCCAACCATATAGTCAATTGGCACTGCAAGACGGAGAACAAGATATGAACATCAAAAATAGGGCAGAAGAACAAGACCCTAAAACAAGGCGCAATAACCAGAAGCAAACAGAGGAAAAATACCATCGCAAGATATGACAGGGAAACCAGGAGTAACATTGAGGCTAATGAACCGCCAGAACCAACTAACGGAATAGAAGACCTGAAGCAAGGGGAAAAAGGACTCCCCCTCGACCCCACCCTGCCACAAGGCTCGGTGCTTGACCAAATGCTTGTGCTTAGAGCTGCGCTAGAGACCATAATGCGAGATAATAGCAGCAGAATTTCCTCTGAAATAAGAGCAAAGATAGTCCTGCAGTGGACAAAGCTAGAAATTATTCTACTTCAAACTAATGTAGAACACCAAAAAGCAATCGCAGCACTACAAATATACAAGACTGATGGAGGTATACAAATGCTACAGCGCACCCCATCATACGCTGACGCGCTGAGGAACACACTTCCTGAGGACACAAACAAGACCAATGACCAAGGTCAGAAACAAAAAACATTGCTGCAGACACCAAATCTAGTAATCCTGAGACCAACAGAAGAAGGGAAAAATACAAGCGACCAAATAAAACAAAAGGTTAAACAAAATATGAAGAGTGACTTTGAAAACACAAGAATCAAGTCAATAAGGAAAACTAGAAACCCGGAAGTGGTGATAGAAATGGCTAGCAAAGAGGAAGCTGAGCAGATCTTGACAAACACCAAAATAACGACACTTGGGTTAAAGGCGGAAATCCCGCGAAGAAAGGGCCCCTCAGTTGTCGTGTTTGGTGTCGACTCTGACATAACACCAGAACAACTAGCCCAGGAAATCTTTAGAAAGAATCTCAAACAGGTCCTCCCACACAAGGAAGCAAAAAATATGGTTATGCCCAAATACAAAACAAAGGCAAGAAACGGAATAGATAGCAACTGGACGATAGAGTTAGCTCCGGTTGCTTGGCAAGTCATCAAGGACCAATCTCAAATCTATGTCGAGTGGAGTAGTCTGCGCTTCAGAGAGCATGTGGTGATACCAAAATGCTTTCGCTGCTGCAAGCATGGCCACACAACGCATACATGCACACAGAAGGAATCTACCTGTGGCCACTGCTCGGGAAAAGGGCACGAATTTAAAAACTGCCCGAATAAAGCTAGCGAACCAAACTGCGCCAACTGCAAAAGCTTAAAATTAGATCATGCACACTCAATCAGAGATCCAAACTGCCCAACATACATCCACACAAAGAGTTTATACCAGGCCAGGATCGATTATGGGGACACTCTCTAAACGATCATACAACACCGGGATCCTAAAGATACAGCAACTAAACGCACAGCGAGCCCGAGCAGTGGTAGAGCAGATCCGAAAGAAAGCAGACGAGGAAAACACTGATATTGTAATAGTCCAGGAGCCATACACACATCAGAAGCGGGTGAGGGGATACCCTATATCGTACAAAATCGTGCACTGTACAGAAGATACGCCTTGGGCGGCAATTATAGTAAGGAATCCAGACATAACTGTCACTAAAATCCAACAGCTCTGCACACCCTGGGCAGCCTGTGCCCAGCTGATCACATCTGTTGGAACCATCTATATAATCGCTCTATATTGTAGACCCGGCGTAGAAATTGACTTTGCTACAGCATATCTAGAAAACGTCCAGCAAATCCTAGCTGGAAACAAGATAATTATTGGTGCGGACGTAAATTGCCGGTCCCCACAGTGGCATAGCTATACCCCTGATCGACGAGCAACAGCAAATGGACAGAAGTTAGAAGACTTTCTATCAAATTCCATCTTTACTGTTATGAATCAACCTCATTGCCTTCCCACATTCTCAAACACACTGTGGGAATCGACCATAGATGTTACCCTGGTGACAAGGAATATTGAAAATTATATCTCCGACTGGACAGTGCAAAGTGATTGGACGACTTCAGACCACAGGACAATCACATACTCCATAAACAGAAGCTTGGAAAGGATACCTATTTTAAGACAGATGCAGAACAGATTCAACATCCACAAAGCTGACTGGGACAAATTCAAAAGGACACTAAGTAGCCAAGAACAGGCCTACATGGAAGCCCATAGAAATATACAATCGGAGATGGAAAATCCGGAAATCCTTCAAAGAGTCATGACTAAAATGATCACCACGGCGGCGGAAGCAAGCATGAAAAGGAGAACTCCGATCTCAAGGCCAATGCCTTGGTGGACCCCTGAGCTGCAAAGGCTAAGGAAAATGGTACAGGGAAAACGAAGAGAATTTCAAAGGGCAAGAAGAAGCTGGCCACAGGAAGAAGTCACGGAAATGAGAAACAGGTACCGCCAGCTTAGAAATCACTACACGGAGCAAATCAAAAAGAGCAAAAGGGAAAGCTGGCAGAGATTCGTCCAAACAACAGGAAACACCGATCCCTGGGGAGTGGTGTTGAAAATCATAACTAGCAAGCTCCCCAGAGGAGAAGTTATGGTGGCAACAAAAACGCCACAGGGCTCACTGACTACAACGTGGAGAAACTCAGTTGCAAATATTCTTGCAGCAATATTCGTGGAACCGCCAACAGAACTGACACTGGAGCAGGAGGAGATATGTCACGCAAATGAAAGTTACATAAACACCCACAAAGAACCGCCGTTTACTCTTGAGGAGCTCCAAGAAGCGTCGGGCAGAACAAAAAACAAAAAATGCCCAGGTTTAGATCTAATTGAACCAGAGATGATTAAAAAGACTGCTGAATGTGTCCCACAACTCCTACTACGACTGTACAATAGTTGCCTGGAGCAAGGTCACTTTCCAACACAATGGAAAAAAGCCATCTTAAAATTAATACCAAAAAGCCCTACAAAACTGCCGGAACTGCCAACATCCTATAGACCAATTGCCTTGCTATCGACGGTGAGCAAAATCCTGGAAAGACTACTACACAAGAGAATTGAACAGCACTATATGGAAGCAAACCTTAGCAACTCAAAACAATATGGGTTCAAATCTGGAACCTCTACTATTGATGCGATCCGAGATCTCCTTAACAGAGCTGCACAATGTACCAGCAAGTACTTCCTGGTGATCGCGGTGGACTTCGCTGGGGCGTTCGACACCCTTTGGTGGCCGAGCGTCCTGGCGAGGCTTCGTGCTGAGCCCTTCCAAAAAATCTATTTGACTGTGTAAAGTCGTATCTCACTGACAGGGAAGTGCAGATCCTTGCGCCCTATTCCAGCCTATCACGTGCAGTTCGCAAGGGCTGCCCCCAGGGTTCTGTTCTGGGGCCACTCCTGTGGAACTTGGTCCTCGATGACTTTCTCTGCAAGGACCTGGGGGAGGTTGAGGCGAAGGCCTTTGCCGATGATTTACTTTTAATCACAGCAGCTGATTCAAGAGCCAACCTTGAAAAACAAGCAAATGGAGCGCTGCAAATCCTACAGGATTGGGTTAAACTAAATAACCTAAAACTAGCACCGGAAAAAACCAACTCGGTCCTCTTGAAAGGGAAACTAAACTTAAACAGGCCACCACAAATCAAAGTAGAAGGAATAACAGTTAAATTATCAAACGAGATAAAATACTTAGGAATTATCATTGACAGCAATCTCTCATTTAAACCGCACTTAAATTACCTCAGGAAGAAGATACGCATATACACAGCACTTATATCAAGAATCACACGTAAGGACTGGGGGCTAAATAAAAAGATCCTCTCCCTATATTACAAAACCCTCTTCATCCCGGTAATTACGTACGGATCGCCAGTATGGATGACAAAAACCAGCACAGTAACAAACAGGAAAATTCTTGAAACAATTCAGAGGAACATACTACTTACAATCACTAGAGCGAGTAGCACAGTTAGTACGGCGGCGCTCCAGGTCATTGCAGGTGCACTACCCCTTGACCTGGAAGTTGCTCGCGCGGGACTAGTGTATTATCACAAAAAAGCGATTCCAATTACAACCTGTGGCATAACCCTTGACGTGACTAGTGGCTGGAAGAGGGAACAAAAAAGGATAGATGAATTCCTAACAGAAACCTGGCAAAGAAGGTGGAATGAAACCACCAAAGGAGCAATAACCCATAAATTTCTTACACTGGTGACAAAAATGCACCCGAAAGCCCCACTGTGGTTTTTCCCGGGCCTTAACGCTACGTATCTACTAACGGGTCATGGTCCGTTTAAGGAAAAGCTAAACATGCTAGGCATAACAGAAGATAGAAATTGTACTTGCGGAGAACCCGAATCATGGACTCATATCATGCATGAATGTGAAAATTATGACGACATAAGAGCGAGCCTCATTAGAAACATCCAGTACAATCCAATTAACCAAGAATCCCGACTCCTGAATTCACAAGAGGAGTTTGTAGCTTTTACCAACTTTGCAACTCAACTATTTACAAGAAGGAAAACAATTATTGCAATACAATCTGTCCAACAGGAAGACAACAACACTCAATAGAAAAGCCTAAACTTAGAAGGAATGGATGAACCAGAACAACGGAGAAATTCAAACAAACCAGAAACAAAGAAGAAAATCCAACAGTTCAAAAAAATGCACCATTAGTGCCAATCAAAGCTGCTCACAGGAAAAGGAGAAAACAACTATCTTGAGGAAAACTACCACAGACAAGACAAATTCTCGTCACACTGATGAAATTCCTGAAAGAGACCAACACTGAAACGTCCCAGAGCTAGAGTAGAGCGCCATCTGGCTCTCAGATCCTGCACCTGCAGGATTCTCTTTAAACCCCATTTCCTCGCAAGGGAAGAACCCTCTTCTCCCTTTGCCACCCTTCTTTCCCTCTGGTGGAGCATGGGCATGCTCCACTGAAAAACGGGGGGGGGGGGGTCATCTTCTCTATCGACCCCTTTGCTTCCTATTTCCACCCCCAGTCTTCTGCCTCCCCACCCAAAACTGTCATCTTACATAGCGATCAGCCCAACATCAAAATTTAAGACACACCAAAATTTATGCCCGACCTTTTAGGCCTTACAGACTTTCAGTGTAAACCCCAAACGATGTTTAAAAGAACCTTAACTTACTAAACTATGCTCGCGACTTCTCCAATGTATTTTATTTTTATATACATTTTTTTTTTTTTTTTTTTTTTTTTTTTAGGTCCTTGCCACTGAAATCTCAGGAAAGTAAGTGGCAGGACCCGCCAGAGTAAAATAGCTTCATTGGGTACACCCGGCCAGCCTCCTTGTGGCAGGGTGTGGAAACGTCAGGTCCCACTAGGGGCCTGGCGGCTAATAGGCCGGATGAACAAAAGGCACAACATGCCACATAGCTCATGAACCATATATATTTAAAAAAAAAAAAAAAATCTCAGGCTTGCCCGAAACATAGAAACTACGCGGAGATGGGGGAAACCCCAGGAGCCGTTAGACCCCCCAACACACCTTACACCTTACACCCTACATAATTTCGTACGAGAGAAAGATGGACAAAGTACAACCCAAAATAGACACATTTTTCAGTCCCAAGATAAGAAAACTTGACAGCCCAGGTCTAACAGATTAATAAATTCATGATTTTAATTGGCAATTTAAGTTCAATTTTTTTTTTAAGTAATGTAGTTACTTACCATATAATTATATACGTATATAACATAGAATACTTTATACGTACATATTTTGTATATTAAATATTTTGGCCGACGTCTGTGTGTATTTTTACTACCATTTATTATTGATTAGGAAATAATATCCTATGGCATAGACCACAACTCACAGATATATATGTTACATTAGGGAATACGGCACTCGCTTAGCACTGATT
Organism: Mastigoproctus giganteus; assembly: GCF_048544385.1. NCBI lineage: Eukaryota > Metazoa > Arthropoda > Arachnida > Uropygi > Thelyphonidae > Mastigoproctus > Mastigoproctus giganteus. The sequence continues at coordinate 167,200,564 of NC_143575.1, read as the reverse complement.
CACTTAGCGCGGTCTTTCAGGAACAAATTATCAGCGTTAAGTGGGGTTGCCTGAAATATTGCTTAGAATAGTGAGGGTTGTTATTTGTTATTTGGTTTTTTTTTTTTTTTTTTTTTTTAGGAGCATTAGCAACTAAGGCCATATTGCTCCAGGGATATGCAGTGGTCATTCCCTGACCTTTCCACATCCTCCGTATTTGGTGGTCACGGGCTTGAACCCCGGTCTAATCAAGAAGCGTGTGCTAAACACTGCTGCTCCTGCCCACCTGGCTATGGAGGCGCCTGAATAGTGAGGGAGTTGCCCTGTTGTAAAGGAAGTTTGATGCCAAATTTTGGTGGGAAAAGTAGGTGGCCATACTGGATACAGCTCCACCTTGTTTACTTCACATAAACCTTGCTATTTTGATCAAAATGGGTAATATTAGGCCTGTAGCCTTGCTGACGTAGATTTTCAAGCCAATAAAGCTATATGTATATCAATTACATGAAATGGGAAAAATTGAAAGTTCGGGCTAACTATTAGAAGCTTATAGAGTAGCCTTCCTATTGACTCCGAGAATGAGGTACCGGTATCTACACCACCCCAAAGGAATTACTTATTTTTAGGATATTATTTGAATGGTGGATACTTCCCTAGATACCAATACACCACTTTTAACCATTTCAAAACTTTTATGCAACTAGGTTTTTCATCTGGCTATTCTACTTGGTAAAACTTATCAGGTAGATAATACTTCTAAAGATACATTATATCGTGCTTTACGCTGAGAACTGACATCATCACAATCAAAAACTCAAATAAAAATTCCTTCCAAGAAACATAAAGGACCGTCTAGGACAGCCTGACCCTCAGTGTCCAAGCAAACAACCTAACCTGTCACAGAGTAGCAGGATGGAACAGGAATAGAACACAACTGAACAATCCGTCTACGGATCTAACAATTGATCCTGTGGAAATCAGCGTGGACTCAGCCAATTTTCGGGAGTCATTCATAAAACAAAGACACTGAGTAAAGAACTACCCACAAAGAGCAAGATGAAATGTAAGGAGAGGAGGTGACATTAGTTGGGTACTGACTTCCCTACCCTCAAAAGAAGTCAATGAATCCTCTAGTGGTTCAAAACGCGAGGATCCCAAAACTATACAAGGTTCCCTTGAGAAGTTTATGGCTAAGAAGTCCAATCGGATCACTGCAACCACAAGGGCTGATGTCATTGCCTTATTTAACAAAATGGAGTCGGTAGTGCTACAGGCGGCCTCCGTAGCCAGGTGGGAAGGATCAGCAGTGCGTAACACACACTTCTTGATTAGACCGGGGTTCGAGCCCTTCACCACCAAATACGGAGGATGCGGAAAGGTCAGGGAATGACCACCGCATATCCCGGAGCAATATGGCCTTAGTTGCTAATGCTCCTAAAAACCAAATAACAAACTAACAAACAGTGGTGCTACACCTCCATATTGAGAATGAAAGAATGCAAGCAAAGCTTGACGTCCTTTCTCAGGAATGGGAAAATCAAATGCTACAATGCTCCAGTTCCTTTGTTGAGGTGCAGGGCAGCCCTTCACTGCCGACTCAAGTAAAACCCCTACAAACAAGACAACAAAGAAGCATCTGGAGCATCATGTAATACTGGTGAAGCCAGGATGACCAGCTCGAAACGAGTGAAGCTGTTAAGGCAGCTCCCATCAAAAATGTGAAGGAGTAAATGAAGGCAATTAGAATAAGAAGCATCAGGTAGACCAGGAACCCCAGTATAATAAAAGAAACTAATACCAGGGAGGACCCACTAACAATCCTTAAGAACTCAGATATCACCAGCTACGGGTTAAAAGCAGAAGCCCCAAAAAGGAAAGAGTCATTGATCGTCCTGTTTGACGTTGACCAGAGCATAACCCTACAACAGCTTAAAGAAGAAATATATCTCTAGAACCTGAGTATGTACCTACCAAAAGAATGAGTGACAGAGGACATCATTCCCAAATATAAAACCAGGTCAAATCGCCTACCAATGGCAATTGGGTGGTTCAGCTGTCACCTAGGGCATGACAAATAATAGCATCTCAAAATAAGATTTTTGTGGTCTGGGGCAGCCACAGATTCAAAGAGTATCTCTGTCCCGAAGTGTTACAGGTGTAGCACGATTCCACCTGTGGGCACTGTGCCCAAAAGGGGCACGAGTTTAAAGATTATCCCTCCAAAGAACAGCCCCCAACAGGCATATGCTGCATGCAAAGCAGCTAAGGTTCTGCACGACCCATCAATTAGAGATATTAATTGCCCTGTACAAAAAAAGATCAAGAGCATATACCAAACTAGGATTATGGATAAACTCTCTCCAACAAATAACCAATAGAAGATAAACATCTTGCAGCTAAATGCACTAAGGGTGAGGGTGGTCCCAGATCAACTAAAAATCAAGGCAGAGGAGCAACACATTGATGCCTTACTTAGGAACCCTACGTCCACATGAGGAATGTCATGAGATACCATGCCTCATACAAGATTATTCACAACACCAATAACCATCCAAGAGCTGTGGTAATTATTAAAAGCCCAGAGATCACTGCTGTTAACATCACACCTCTGTGTACCGCCATCAGTGCCTTGCACAAATCTTAACTACACTTGAATCCCTGTACCTTCTCTCACTCTACAGCCATCCTGGTGAGGGCATTACCACTGCAATTTTGCTAATACAGGCAGCATTACATCACCTCCCTGGTAGGCAGTTGGTAATAGGTATAGATGCAAACTGTCACTCTGCCCTATGTCATGGCACAACACCTGACAGAACTGCAATGAGAAATGGCCCTCGACTGGAGGAGTTTATCCTTTTATCTGGCTTAAGAGTATTAAATTGCTCAGGTCAACTGTCCACCTTCAGCAGCCCCCATGGGGAAAGTATGATAGGCATCATGACCATGCACACCCAAGATACTGTAAACAAGCTTACCTGCTGGACTGTGGAACGATCTCCGCCTATTCCCCATTACATAATTTGTTAGCGCACTAAGAAAGCAGACTGGCAACGTTTACATGACGAGTTAATAAGGAACCTACCTGAAGACAACCAACCTCCTGATATCTACTCACCTGAGGATTGCATAAATAGGATAACTAAGATTATAAGGAGAGCCTGAGATATGCCATTCCCCGAAGGAAGCCATATCGATATGCTGTCCCTTGGTGGAATGCAGATCTGTGACCTGAGGAAACAAGAAGTTCACCTTGCCCAGAAGACATTCCAGCTGACCCACACTCATCTCCCTCCTTGGGAGGTTGAAGCTGCACAAGAGATCTCCCAAGTGGTGTGCAATAACTACACTCAGGAAATACGAAAATGCAAGAAAGCATCATGGCAGTCTTTGATGGCCACAACTGGAAACAGTGACCCTTGGGGAATTGTCTTCCGAATTGTAACAAATTAACCAGAGAAGTCTTGTATGAAATCCTCAAACCCGATGGGACCAACTACTCCTGGACAGACTCACTGAGCAATATCCTATTCAACAATCAACACACAGCTATCCCCAGAACAATAGATCATAGCCAGCAATGCAACCTATATTCCAGGAATAGACAAACAACCATTCACAACCACAGAATCAAACATGGCCTTGGCCAAGATGAATGAAGGGAAAATACCTGGATGTGACCTCTTTGATTAGATGTTATCAAGAATTTTGCTGAACACTATCCCACCACTCTGCTAAGTCCTTTTAACAGATGTCTAGTCAATGGAACCTTCCTCGCTTCTTGAAAAATAGACACTCAAACTTATCCTCAAAAATCCAGAAAAACCACCGCAATTCCCAGCACCATATAGACCAATAGCACTGCTCTCCATCCTAGCAACACTCCAGTAATGGCTCTTACTCTATCGACTTGCCAACCGATATACTGAACAGAAACTTGTATCCCCACATCAATTTGGCTTCAAGAATGGATGTAGCACAGAAGATGCCATCTCCAGACTAATTACTCGTGCCACACAAATGGAAGCAAAATACTCCTTGGCTATAATGGTCGACTTCTCTGGGGCCTTCGTTCGACTGTGGTGGCCCAGTGTCCTTTGGAAACTTTGGCAGGCAGGATCTCCAGCAACTTTACAATGGCTTAAAATCATACTTGAAGACAGAAGAGTGCAGATTGTCACCAATTTTCAAACAGTCAAAAGAAGTGTCTTCTGGGGTTGTCCCCAGGGCTCTGTCCTGGGACCATTTACATGGTCCATTGTCTTCGATGAGTTCCTGGGGATGTACCTGGGTGGGGTTCTTCCCTTAACCTATGCCGACGATCTTGTTCTCATCATTCAGTCCAACACTAGAGTTGCCTTAGAGGTTAAAACCAACATGGCATATATTTGGGACCTCCAGAGTTGGGTCAAAACATCAACTTACTCTCTCCAGTGAGATGATGAAGTCTATCTTATTGAAGGAGAAATAAAAAAAAAAACTCCCTGCAGACCACCAGTTGCAAAGATTATTATTACAATTTACCTCTACGGGGCAGTTAAATAACTAGGCCTCTACATTGGCACCAAGCTAACCTTCCATCCTCACTTGAAATACCGAGATATCAAAATTCAGAAATATGCAGCTATGATTAGAAGAATCAGTAGAGCAGATTGGGGTCTAAAACTTAAAGCCCTCTCCCTAATTTACAATGCAGCTTTTGTTCCGACTGTCAGTTACAGTGCTTCAGTCTGGGGCACCAAAGTTGCACTGGAGTGAAACAAAAGCAAGCTGGACTCCATACAGCGATTTATGCTTCTATCTGTAACTAGGGCGTGCCGCACTGTCAGTACCCCAAGTCATCACAGGTATGCCCCTATACCTTGAAGTAGTCAAAGAGGTCTCTTCCATCGGCTGAAAAAAGGACCTGACAAGTGACCACAAACAGGAAACCTGACAAATTTCCCCAATCCCTGCAAATACTCCTGCTTACCCCTTTGGGAATAGGATAAATATAAATCTGTGCTATGGAAACTATACTGCAAACCCTTTACGGGTAGGACACATGCTGGCACCCACTTTAGGGTGTGGGATCACTGCTGGCAAACAACTGGGTGCGGAATCAACACAAAGAGTGCTTGACCAGGGCGTTCACACAGGGGCATCTGCTCCTGGGACTTTTAATCCCCCTCCCTGCCCTCACTTCTAAATACATGACGTTTTCACTATTAGTTCACCTTTCTTTCACCCCACCGTCGGACCTCCTCCTCTCTTATTCTCTGTGAACTCTTCAAAAGTTTTGTTGTGTTTTTCTTTTTTTTTTTTTTTTTTTATTGTGGCCTCTGCTGGGAAGCTCAGGCAACCTGGTAGAGGCCAGCCAGCCTGGCTAACCTCCTAGTGGTTGGTAGTGGGAAACATTGTCCCATTAGGGGCCCTGCAACCAAGAAGCCAAAGAAACAACAGAACCCAACACTATACACTTATGTGCTCGACAAGTTTCTATGCATGGATCTTGGGGGGAAATCCAGTCATTAGCGTATGCCGATGACCTCTCTCTCTGGCCTGGCTGCTGACTCCAGAGTGCAGCTGGAAACCATAGCAAACAGAGCACTCTGAACACTTCAGGACTGGTCTGAAGGACACCATCTGACCATTTCATCAACAAAGACTCAATCCATTCTTCTCAAGGGCTACCTCACTCCGACCAGACCCCTGCAGATCAAAATATATGACAGAACAATCAAACTATTCAAGGAATTTAAATAGTTGGGCGTTATCCTGGACAGAAACCAGTCATTTACACCTCACCTAAAATATATCCAGACAAAAAATGAAGAACTACGCTGCCATGCTTGCCAGAGTAACATGCCGGGACTGGGGGGGCTAAAGAGGCGCACTCTTGCACTCCTCTACAAGGCGGCCATCATCGCAGCAATCACATATGCCTCTGGCGTCTGGTTTTCACAAGTCTTCAACGGTGGTGAACTGCCAGAGACTAGACATCATCCATAGACCGATCCTCCTGACCATTACCCGAGCGTGCAACACAGTGTCCACAAACGCATTGCAAGTGATCACAGGGGCTCTGCCTCTTGAACTCGAGGTAACCCGCTCAGGCATGCTACAGCAACTCAGGTGTGGAAATGCCACGACATACTTGGAACACACCACAGACCCAGCAAATAATCGACAGTTCAAGATAAAGAGACTTCAAACCTACTTACAGAAAATCTGGCAACAATGCTGGATGAATTCCAACAAAGGGGACATTACAAGAAAGTTCCTTCCGGATATCCAACAAATCTATCCACAATATCCATCATGGTCCTGTCCCGGATTACACGCCACCTACTTCCTCACAGGACATGGAGTGATCCACAGCAAGTTAACCCAGCTAGAAATTACTGATAATCCCATGTGTACTTGTGGATCCCCAGAGTCTTGGGACCACTTGATGCATGAATGTAACCCATATGAGGATCTCCGAGGCCACCTTATCACATATAAAGTGATAAGGTGACATATAAAGTTATAAAGTGCGCTTTATCCCCAAAAATCAGGAGTGCCACCTACTGGAGGACGAAACAACTTATAAAGCTTTCACCAAATTCGCACAGAGCGTTTTTGCCAGACGCCAAACTCTTCCACCACCTGCAAACCCAGGGCAACCGGAATAAACAGATCTCTTGAAGTGCAAACTCCAAATCCACCCCACCATATGAATACCTGCCTGGAAACAATTACATATAGAGAGGTGTCTGACCGTTAGGATTGGACCAACTCAGAGTTTTAACTATCAACTGGACGGAACACATGTTCCATAAATGCCCGCGAAGTATACGGTCACACCTGGAACTATCTGATACTGCAACGACCTGACATTTCCAAAGGAGAACGGATTTGACCTCAATTATTACCAAACGGGAGCCTGACCTGATACCCCCAAGAACACTTGAAGTGACAACCAGACAAGACCACCTGAAGTGACAGCAGGACGAGACCACTTGAAGTGACAACCCGACAAGACAACAACATTACAACCTGAAATGACAAACTGATGTGACCTAACCTGAACTGACGAACATTCATGAATATGAATGCATCATATACTGCCTTCTCGCGGGATGAGTGTATTGCCCGACCCACTTTCTTCCCTCTTCCCTTGGCGGGATGGGGGGGGGGAGCTGACTGATTCTGTCTCGTCCGCCATCCCCACTCTTCCTACTGGGGGGGGGCATGCCCACTGATATTCACTTGAGGTCCTCTTCCCTATTGACTTCATTCTTCTGCCTTTCACCCCCCCCCCACAGTCTTCAGTCTTCCCCCCCTCTCTTAACACAAGCGAATACCCACACATCTAAATTTAAATCCATTCAAATTAACTTTTGCCCATATTCTAGGCCTTTTTTTATTCAAGCGACATCACCCTTTACAATTGAAATGAAATTTTTTTTTATTTTAGGTCCTAGCCACTGAAATTTCAGGGAATTAGGTGGCAGATTTAGCACTTGAGAGGCTCCAGATGCAATTCAATTTTGAGGCCCCCCCCCTAAATATTTTCGGTACCACTACAGTGTGCGTTCTGCGTGAACGTTTTTACTATAGCGCGCTCTAAATTTGGGTGTTGCGGTTTTAATCATTTTGGCTGCGCAATTCTTTCATACATATTTTATTAATTGGGAATTAAAAAATTAATTCCCAATTATCATTTGCTATAAATGTCACGCCTCAAACAATTCAGTTTTGATAAATACATAAACAATACATAAGATTTTACAGATACTTACTTGATAACAAAACAAAAATACTCCTACACTAAAACACCAACCACACCAAACTCTAGTAGTTTGTAACAGATTCATGAGTGAAATGTTAGTTCCGAAAGCTATTAAAAAAGACGATGCTCCGTTACATGTGAACCAATGCAGTAGTGATTTCAGAGGCTTTAAAAGACTACTGCGCTTGATTACTGGTTCCCAATTAGTTGCGATTAGTTTTGAACTTCCTCCACGAACAAATCTAATATTGTTTCTTGAGCAATATCATCACAGGGTTCTTCACTCATGGAATTACCTCCACTAGGAAAAAACTGAAAGTGTTTAATTTAAGCATTAATGATAATATGTATTCTACTTCAGATTCACTTAGTTCACATAGATATTTCATATAATATGTAGGGTTATTCGCATTAGAGTTTACTAACTTCTCGTCTTAAATTAGTTTTATTCAGTAATGGTAATAAAAGATGAGTGTAAAAATTTGAAAGGAAGCAATTTTTTTTTTGAGACCTGAGATTTGAGGCTCCTGCGTTTTAAGAGGCCCCAGGCACGCGCCTGTGCGGAAATCCGCCACTGTGCCAGAGTAAATAATTATAATACTGGTGTACCTGGTCTGCCTCCACGGGGCGAAAGTGGGGCAACGTTGGACTCAGCAGGGGTCCAGCCGCTAAATGACCAGATGAACAACGATACACGTCACTATTCACGTACAATATCCATACACTTAAATCTCTGCATTTCCAGCAAACTGGCACACACCCACCACAATGTAAACTACGTGGAGAGGGGGGGGGTTACCTCTGGTGCCATCATACCCTAAATACACTTTACATTATACACAGGCAGAGGGCGCTGGCAGTCGTGCTTGGCCAGACATACAATTCCTGTGCTCCTCAGAAGCGTCAAACAGTATTCCAAAGTGTTTGAATTGGTTTTAATCTGTGTTTTGAGTGTTCCACTTGTCGTGATCTATCTGCAGACATCTATATCGTCAAGATTGGACTATTTCAAAATTTTGATTTCGCCGTATGCTAGGCAATATGACAACGCTTTACACACACTGTCCACTGGTTAATATTGCAGAATTTAAAATGGTTTTGGCTGTGTTCCTTTAATATAATTAATTTTAATTGAGTTCAGATATCAAGACAAACTTTTGATTTCTGAAAATATGATTTTTATAAAGATTGCTAATGTATCTGCTTTTTATTGTCAGTTTAATACGTATATGTGTGAAATAATTATGTTGCTTGGAGGTGGCCATATTGTTTTCCTCGAGTGCTAAGAACAAAGGGCTTTCCCTGCTGTTGTTTTTTGACTCTTGACGTCAATATCACATGACCTGAACCTGACCACCTCATTGGCTGAGATCTATCACCAACTACAACTACAGTGAAAATTAGGTACACCAGGTAATAACAATTGCCTTTGATAATCAACGTAATATGCAAATGAGTACAGAATATTTAAGATAAATGGTTGTGCCTCCGGGACACATAGTAATAATATAATAGCAATATACTAGCATATATAATATATAGAGTAATTTTGCAAGCTATATATAATAATCACTGGCCTAACTTAATACTATTATGATGACCATATGGATGTCATTCCAGGGCAAATAGCACGTGAATTATATTGTAAATCCTATTGGTGGTAGCTGTTCTTGTGTAGCACTTCTTAAGTTGATTCACCTACTAACTTGCAGTGGGTATCATCTGCCCTCATTTTCTGAGCTCCTTCTGTGAGACTGTTGCACCACTTGCTCATCCACAATGACCCGCCAATCCGTATCTGCTCAAAATGGAGGGTAAATCGAGGAAATCGGCTGCAAACACAATCCTGCCAGTGACCGACAATCCTGAAATAGCAGAGCAACATGAGGGATCTCAAACTAACCCCCCCCCATTAAAAGGAACAAAAAAAAAAAAAAAAAAAAAAAACACAATCGGTACCAAATTTGATCGGGAACCCAGGTCAAAATCTCAAAACAGAGGAACCATGGAACCCAACCTCTCCAAAACCAAGTACACAAACAAGAGACAACCTGACCTCCCCCGGACACCAACGTGCCTGAGGGGACAGTTATCCAACAATCGCTACAACTCAAAGTAGCACTGGAGAACTTGCTCAAAGAGCCAACTAACAGAGTTACACTTCAGAAATCATCACCCTATGAAATAAGCTGGAAAGTGAAAGGGCAACTGCAAAATTGGAAGCCTACACTGACTGTGGAGTAAAACAAATGTCACAGCACGACTCCACATATGCCCAACCACCGAGGAACCCGCCACCAGATTTTATTCCCGGATCTCAGGAGTTGGGCTACCAGAAAAAACAACCCGAGTGCCAACCTATGGACTACAACGAAGAAAACGCTATCACCCAGACCTGACCTAGTGGTACTTAAACCGCTCACCAATGAAGGTCGTATGTCCAGTGAGGAGGTCAAGAAGACCGTCATGGACTCCTTGACAGATGACTTAACACTAAAATCAAGTCAACTCGCAAAACGCGAAATACAAGAGTAATTATAGAGACAGCCACAAAAGAGGATGCTAAACTGATTGTTAAGAACTCTGAAATACCATCTCTGGGACTTCTGGCCGAGCCCCCCAGACATAAAGGTCCTTGTATACTGGCACTAGATGTGGCCAAGGATCTCCCTCCAGAAGACTTGCAAAATGAAATTTTCCACAGAAACTTAAAACAGGAACTCCTGGATGAAGAACCGACTTCTCACATAATCCCTGAATTCCAAACAAAAACCAGAGCTGGGCATGCCACTAACTGGGTCTTTGAGCTATTACCCAAGGCCTGGAAAATCCTCTCTCGGCAAAAAAGAATTTACATCAACTGGGGCAGCCATCGCTTTAGGGAGCACGTGGCCAACTCCAGATGTTTCAGGTACTGCTGTTTCAGCCACACCATGCACAAATGAAGGCAAAATCTATCCACCTGTGGCCACTGTGCTGAAATGGAGCACGAGAATGCTCCATGCCCAAAAAAGTCTCAACCTCCCACATGTACTAATTGCAAAGCCCTAAAGGTGCCGGCCAACCATTCACTCCATGACAGCAGTTGCCCAGTTTATCTCAAAGCCAGAAGCACTCAACAATCAAGAATAGAATATGGGGAGTAACAGACCAAACCTAAATATCCACACACCGTGAAAATAACACAACAGAAAGCTGAGGTCCAAGGCTATTGCTGCGCAACTGGTTCAAAGGGCAGATGAGAACTTAGATGTGCTGCTCCTTCAGGAGCTATACACTCATAACAAGGAGTGTAAAAGGCAACCCCTTGAGATTTAAAGTGGTCCAGGTTGATGGTGACACACCCTAGGCCGCGACTGTCGTTCGCAATCCTAAAATGATCACCAAAATCACTGATCTGTGTACAAGCTGGGCTGTGGCGCCCATGTAATTTCACCACTGGGGCAATTCTACATTGCTTCGATATACTGTCGACCAGGGGAAGATATTCTTCCTGCCACCCGATATCTACAGACCATCCAGCTACAAATGCCAAATGCAAAACTCGTTGTAGGGGCTGATGTTAACAGCAATCTGGTAATTCTAAACAAACCTAACTGCCTGCCAACTTTCTCCAGTCCCTGTGGGAAGCTACCATAGATGTGACCTTAGCCTCAAGCTCCATTGCCCAGCACCTTTCTACCTGGACAGTCCATGAGGATGGGACCACTTCTGACCACAGGGTACTAACCTTCCAACTACACCATTCACCAGTCACCCAACCAACCAATCGATCAACCAACCAAACAAACTCAACAAAGAAGATATGCCCTGAATAAGGCTAACTGGAGCTTTTTTGAGGAGGAATTAACCAGCGCAGCCATCCACTTCAACCTAGCGGCCTCAGCCCAGACCAGATCAATGCACAATTACACAGCTCATCACTAATGCTGCAAAGAAGGATATCAAAAAGAAGATTCACACCTTGTGCTGTCCCCTGGTGGTCTCCAGAACTGCAAGCTGTTAGACCCGAAGTAATTTACCGACGAAAACACTATCAAGGTGCAAGGAGAACATGGCTTCCAGAAGAAACAGAGGCTTTACTGCAGCAATATCGAGTGACCAGGAACTAGTACACCAAAATAAAACAGTGCGAAAGGCACTCATATGAAGCCTTGGTAAGCACTGAAGGGAATGCTGAACCCTGGAGGGTTGTGTACAAAGTGACCAATAACAAGCTCCACAGAGGCAAGGTCATATCAACCACAAAACAAAATTGCTGAACGGACTTTACACCAGATTGTGTCAAGACAGTCAATAATGTTCTAGCTGCTACATTCCAGCAGCCTGTTGACCCACACCAAATGGAACAGGTACAGCTCTGCACAGAGAATGAAACATATCACACAACTGTGATTGAAGAACCCTTCACTCCAACTAAGCTCAACTTAGCTGCCATCTAGAATCAGAAACAAGATCCGGGCAGAGACCTGCTCGATCCAGAAAGCTATTTGTTTGTTTGTTTTTTGGTTTTTAGGAGCATTAGCAACTAAGGCCATATTGCTCCGGGATATGCGGTGGTCATTCCCTGACCTTTCCGCATCCTCCGTATTTGGTGGTGACGGGCTCGAACCCCGGTCTAATCAAGAAGCGTGTGCTACGCACTGCTGCTCCTTCCCACCTGGCTACGGAGGTGCCTCAGAAAGCTACTGAACTTATTCCCACTACCACACTCAACCTGTTAAACCAGTGTCTCCACCAAGGATTCTTGTCGACATAGTGGAGGACCGCAACCGTTAGACTTATATTGAAGAATGCAACCAAGCCACATGATCTGCCACAATCTTAACGGCCCATTGCACTGCTGCCAGTTTTCAGCAAACATGTCGAATGGATAATCTCCCATAGAATAGAAGCCCACTACAATGACGCTGGTCTCTCCTCGCCTAACCAGTATGGTTTCCGGAAAGGGCACTCTGCGGTAGATGCACCGAAAACGATCATTGAAGCTGCTACCAACTGCAACTCCATATTACTTTCTACTAATCTCCGAGTTTGCTGGTGCCTTCGATTACCTCTGCTGACCCAGCATCCTGGGCAGGCTCTGGAGGGCGCAAGTCCCAGAAAACTTATATAGATGCATCAAGGTCTATCACCAGGACAGGCAAGTTGTCGTGTCGGCTCCCCACCCCACTGCAGTGTCTCCAGACCAGTCTTCGGGGGAATGCCCTCAGGGGTCTATCCTGGGGCCTCTTCTCTGGAATCTGGTGCTGAATGATTTCTTGAACACCAAACTCAACAATGTATAGAACCAGGCTTATGCAGATGAGTTGGTCATACTCTTTTCTGCCAATAACAGAGCCCAACTGGAAGCAACTGCCAACCAGACCATCTCTACCCTTCAGGCTTGAGCAGAGCATAACAACCTAAAGATCTCCCCGGAGAAAACCAATTCGATCCTACTAAAAGGTACCCTTGATCTGAGAAGACCACCCCAAACCAAGGTCAATGGTGTTACAGTCAAACCAAAAACAGAGCTTATATATCTAGGTTTGATCTTTGATCATAGACAAAAACCTTTCCTTCACCCCTCATCTAAACCAACTCAGGATTAAGATCAGGAAGTATGCTGCCCAAGTCTCAAGAGTTTCCCGGAAGGACTGGGGCTTATAGAAGATGGAGAACACTCTCCATCTTCTATAAGTCAGTTTTCATCCCGGTTATCGCCTAAGCCTCTGGAGTCTGGTATGAGAAGTCCAATACAGTTGTAAACAGATCGCACCTAGGAACTATCCAGCACTCTCTTCTCTTTCTGTCCTCGCATGCCTGTCGCACTGCCAGCATCCACGCACTCCAGGTGCTCACTGGACCTGGAGATTATTTATTATGGGTTGCTCTACCAATTTGCCAAAGGAAGAGCAGTTACCTGTGCCAGTTTCACCACTGACCCAGCAAATAACATAAACACTGAAAAGAAGAGACTTAATGAACATCTAACAGACATCTGGGAAGAAAGATGGCAGACCTCCACTAAAGGCACTGTCACCAAAAGATTCCTCCCGGATGTCAGGGCCTCCTACCCCCTCATACCTGGCTGGTTTTCACTGGCACTCTATGCTACCTACCTCCTCACTGGACATGGTTCCTTCCAGAAAAAAACAATGACTTCAGAATTTCAGACTCACCCCACTGCCACTGTGGAGAGGATCAGACATGGGAGCACCTTGCCCACAGCTGTGAAATCTACGAGGACTTCAGGAGGATCCTAATAATGAAACTATGCTTCAACTACCAAAACCAAGAACACCACTAATACAGAAGGAAGAAACTTACCGAGCCCTGGCTCAATTTGCAATGGACCTATTTACCAGGCAGAAAGTGCTACCACCACCATAATGTCCGAATCAATAGGTCAAAACAACCATGGCTGTCAATTGTTGCTGCACATAGCTGAGCCATGGATGTAACGCCTTGGACCAACTTCCACAAGGCTGGACCAACAAACCATCCAGAGTACAGAACCCAACTTGATCCCTCATATCTCGAGTAGTCAACTGGTCTCCCCACTTGGTTGGGATAATACTAGCGGTGCAATAAAGACAGGGCCTCACATAACTTGACTAATTCCTCGTCGACTCCTGGACCAACTTCTCCCCACCGGACGTAACACATCTCATCAAGAAGGGACCTAACATCGGTCTCTGGACTTGACCATCCTATCTTGGATTCCCGGTTTTGATCTCCCCACTATTCGTTATAATGGACTACTGAGGACCAGCCTTCAGTCTGAATGCAACACAGACTCACCAAATGGAGCCCCAATGACGACACCTGGACTAGACCTTCCCGAACATGACCCATCCATCATAGCAGCACTCACGCTGCTGGATTTCCACCAAGTTGTCAGTTCCTACTGAATGGCCGTGCTAGCCGTACCTATCCTGCACTTGCGGAGTATCTCTCTCTATTTTTGGTGGTTTTCTGCCCCCCCCCAACCCACTCTTCCCTCTGGTGAAGCATTGGGCAGGCCACACTGTCAGCAGAGGCCATTGGCCTCTTTCTTCTGTTTCCTACCATCCAGCCTCTTACCCTTCTCCCCCCCCCTTAATTTTCTCTTACACAATGCTTTTTTTCTTTTCTTTTGTGTGTGTCCCACAAGTCTAAATCTAAATACATCAAAATTATTGCCCGACCTATTTGGCCCTAGAACAAGTTATCAGCAAACAACTCTACGCTCTGTTAAAATTACAACCGTTGCTCAAGAAACAGCGATCATCTCATTCCCAAATCTGGTCCTAGTCACTGAAATCCCAGGAAAGTAGGTGGCAGGACCTGCCAGAGTACTCTAACATCAGTGGTAAATCCAGTCAGCCTCTCTGTGGCACGATGCGGTAACATCGGATCCCACTAGGGGCTTGGCAGCTAATAGACCAGAGGAACAAAGGGCACTACACAATATACAGCACATGACTCCCACATACAAGGGAAGGGAACAAGATTGGTGAGGGGAATGAAGGGATCCTCTTATCAAGAGAGGCTTAAGTTCTGCAAATTGCAGTGGCTGGAGACTAGGCACCTGCGCGGTGATCTGATTGAGGTGTATAAGGCCTTGAATGGGTTGAGCACGCTGAATTCTGATGGGATCCTTCCACTTGTTCAGATTACGAACCTAACAATACACATACAATGTGCCACACACACATCGCTGGCATTTACAGAGTCCTGTATACTTTATAGGAGTATAGATGGCGCAGTTGTGTGAGACTACAAGTGGCACCTTATCCTAAGCACTATGCCGTTTTTCCTTACTTAGTGTTAGTATTTTATCTCGTGTAATAACACAAAAATTGATCATCACTTTTCTGTTCTGCGAATTTCTTTTTAAAATTATTCGTGATTAACATTTTAAAAGAATTTATCCTACTTTGTCTTTCAAAAGACATATCTTCTTCAACTCGTGCTGCTAAGAGAAAATGTATTAATTTATAAGTGAAACTTGCAGCGCTTAAGCGCTTAAGATAAGAAATCGGGTGATTAATGTTGCTAATTTAATGGAGGTTCAGGGATGGTATCCTGAAATCTATTGTGCGTGCTACAAGAAAAAATAAAGAAATAAGATCGGGATATAATTCCATCAACTCCAAAACTGCAGCATTTGCGTGATTCGACGTCAGACACTACAATGGAAGCCTTGTTAATAGGTTGGACTGAAGAACAAATACAACCAGCCCAGATAATTCAAAAAATAATTCAAGAGAAAGCCAAAAGTCTCTGAAGATTTTAAAACTGAATCTACCTCCACTAAAAGTTGCAAGGCAAGCTCTGGATCGTTTAAACGTTTTCAAAAGCAAGGTTAACCTACACAAATCGAAAATAACTAGTGCTGATTTTGAGGTAGCAAAAGCGTATCGTGTTTCAGGCTATCTAAGGAGGATGTTATTTACCATGGTAAGTCTTCAAATGT
Organism: Mastigoproctus giganteus; assembly: GCF_048544385.1. Lineage (NCBI taxonomy): Eukaryota > Metazoa > Arthropoda > Arachnida > Uropygi > Thelyphonidae > Mastigoproctus > Mastigoproctus giganteus. Next base: position 167,184,386 of record NC_143575.1, on the reverse strand, counting down.
AGATTAGACTTCTGTTTTTTTTGGGGGGGGGGGGTAAAAATTCACAAAAGAACTTTATTTCTAACGGTTGCAAAACAATCCCAGATTAACCGTTATTTTAGGAGCAAATGCTGAAGGGGATTTTAAGTTTAAGCCCATGCTAGTATATCACCGAGGAAAACCAACACTTTCTGTTGACAGATTAACTTAGACGGCAACTCCGATAAAATCACAGTTGAATTTCTCCCAAAAAAATAAAACAGCCTTGATACAACCTATGGATCAATGCGCAATCTACATATTTAAAACGAAATATTCAAAAAAACATTAGCCCAAGACGATTAGCTGAATTCCGTTTATAAATTTAATACGCTCATCTTGAAAATCATGCAAATGAATGTGCTTTTGCAAATAATAGATAATCGAAAACTTATCTTTCTCCCTCCAATAATTACTTTTAATCATAAATGTATTATTTATCACCTGCACCACAAATAATTTTGTTGTTAATTATACATATTTTTTTTCTTCTGAAATTGTTCGTTATAATACAAACCGGAGGAACATTACCCTTATTGCTCCGCACGCAATTTAAACGAAAAAGTTGAATAAACACTAGCATCATTCATAATCAGTTCATGTTATTCTATAGGAATAGAAAGGAGATCGGACTCTATCTTACACTGAGCAGAATGATTTAAAAAATCTGAATTATTATCATTAGCCATACAGTGAAAAAAAGCCTGAGGCTTATGCTGCAAAAGCCAAAAAAAAAAAAAAAAAAAAAAAAATGAGTACAGAGAGAGAGATCATCAAAAGAGAGAAGAATGATGATATCTAGCTCAGGATCTAGCCTGGGTGTGCCAAGCCCATACTAACCAAATGTGAGCCCCCTGGGATTAAATTAGTGTATATACTGTATTAGCATTAGTAGAGTCATATAATGCAAGAAAGCAAGCTTGTGCAGCATCGGCCAAAAAAAAAAAAAAAAAAAACGCTCACATTTTACCCCTCCGTTCGTCCCAAATACCTGTCCAACTCAGCCTTAAAATTTATTTAGGCTATCAACTTCCACAACAAGCGATGGAAATCTGTCCACCAACCAACTACCCGCTGGCTAAAGGCTAACTTCCGCACATCTATCCTACAACTGTCTTTCCTCAATTGGAATTTATGCCCTCTCAGGTGATTATTCTGAGCAAGAGGAAGAATCCCGTCAGCATTGAGCATGCTCAAATCATTCAAGGATTTATACACCTCAATCAGATCAACTCGCAGGTGCCTAGTCTCAAGACACTGTAATTTGCAAAACTTAAGTCTTTCTTCGTAAAGCAACCCTTTGTTCCATTCGCTAATCTTGTTCCTGTACTCGTTCCAACAGCTTTACATCCTTCTTAAAATGAGGCCTCCCGACCTGTATACAGTACTCAAGGTGTGGCCTGACCATTGCCTTATACAAGGGGATAATCACCTCCTTATCCCTCCTAGAAAAAGTCCTTTATATAATTGACAAGACACCATGAGCTACTTTTGCAGACCGTCTGCACTGCTCAGAAAACTTAATATCTGCCTGCACAATTACTCCCACGTCCTTTTCGTTCTCTAGCACTGTCAGTGTAGTACCACAGAGTTGATACGTTACTCTGGGGTTACTGCTTCCCATATGTAGTACTTTACATGTGTCAATGTTAAACTTCATTTGCCACCTCTCAGTCCATCTGCTCAACTTTTCTAGATCCTGTTGCAGCAGCGTACTGTCATTAGTGTCCTTAACAACCCTGCCAACCTTCGTATCATCTGCAAACTTGGACATTAAACGTGATATACCATCATCAATATCATTTATAAATACAGAAAACGACAATGGACCCAACACTGAACCCTGAGAGACCACTAATAACATTAGTCCACGATGAGCAGTGTCCATTGATTACCACTCTGTCTTTTCCCACTCAACTATCCCTTTATCCATAGCAGCAATTTGCCTCCAATGCCACACTGCTCCAATCTGTTCAGCAGTCTTCCATGGCCAACAGTATCAAAAGCCTTTCTAGGATCACCAAAAGAGAGAAGAATGATGATATCCAGCTCAGGCTGTAGTTACATGAAGATGCACTGGTAATGGGGCACTATGGCTCCAAATGCTGAACTAAGGTCTTTAACACCATGTGTTAAAGACCTTAGTTCAGCATTTGGAGCCATTGAACCAAGGTCTTTAACACCATGTGTTAAAGACCTTGGTTCAATGCCTGTTGGAATGGAAGAAACTTTTACAGACTTCTTTCACAATGCAGTTAAAGATACTATGGTGAGAACTTGGTGTTTTTTTTTTTTTTTTTGTTTTTTTTTTTTTTATTTCTTGCAAAGCATGTGTTTCATTGCACAAATAAGAAACCAATCAAAACCTGCATACACAGACATAATACGTGGTCCAATAGCCTGAACTAACAAACTCTAATGACGTATTCTGTGACTTAAACTAAAGAAGAAAAGTATTTCAAATCTGAGTTCCTTTTATACTGAATTGGTTATTTCAAGTATTGAAAGTAATTTTCGTTCAGCGCGATCATTTCTGCTACAGAAGGGATACCTATCTGAAAAAGTTAAATACAAACACAAGCATTTCCTCAACCCCGGGGGATCACATCTGGTGAGTATGGGCTTGGGAAACCCAGGGTCCTGAGCTGGATATCATCATTCTTCTTTTTCTTGGTAATGCCTCTCTCTCTCTCTCTCTCTCTCTCTCTCTCTCTCTCTCTCTCTCTCTCTCTCTCTCTCTCTCTCTCTCTCTCTCTCTCTCTCTCAGGGTAACTCGGGAATTTTTTTTTTTTCTTTTTAGCTGGTGCAGCATAAGCCTCAGGCTTCCTTGTACAATATGGCTAATAATAATAATAATAATAATAGTGAAATAAAACCCTGGACATAATTAAAAATCCAGGTCAGGATGCCCGATAACTCTTAACTTTGACTAGCTGTTTCTTGAAAACAAAGAAACTGAGAACTGGAATACGAGGAGTTTACTGTACTGTTATTTAACGTTTTTCATTGTGTTCTTATTGCATTTGTCACCTCGACTCGCTTGTCTTGATGGCAGTTAGGCTCTTGTAGTTAATTGAAAGTGCAATACACTCGGACTTGCTCATTCCTTCATGCTGAACGATATTAGCCAAGGTGACCTTCCACATTCCATGCCAACGAATGTATAGTTATTAGTCGCAGGGGAAATACGTTACAGGATGTTTGTTCCTATGTGTGGCACACATTGATCTCTCTTCATAAGACATTAAAAAGGTGTTGTTCACTTTTTATTACAAACCATTAACCAGACATTGGTGTTTTTTAATTAAATCAGTGTCTTTACGACTGATTTTGTTACTACTTTACTTTTTTTTCTTTTACTTTACTAATGATTTATTTTTATCTGTTTCATTTTTAATTTCTGTTTCATAACAACATGGTACTCACAGTCTATACTGCATTTTCAGTTAGTTAGCCGTTCCTGTTATAGCAGTGGAACTGCGCTCCACTTACAAAACATAATGATGTACATAATGATTACAGTTTTTCCCCATATGTAGCGAGTTATTGTTTTAAAACAATAACTCGTTAATAAGTCGTATGGGAAAAAAGTTTATTCCATTCCAGTCAGTAAATATGGGGTTTTCTTTTAAATATACAGTATATATAAAAAAAAAAAAAAAAAACCTTCGAAATATGATCACCTGAATGCTAGGCAACTTATTCGTCCAAAAAAATAAATCTTTTGCGTTCTTTATGGGAGTGGGGACTCTCATATTAGGGTTACAGGACAACCTCTTCCATCCATGTGTATTATGTCTATAAATTGCCTATGTTCTGAAAACTCTGGTTGTTATAGGATTTTTACGCGTAAAGAAACTTAGGCCATATTGCTCCATATATATAATATTCTTGTTTATAATGTCAAGAACATTATATATAATGTTCTTGTTTATGCTGCGTAAGCATAATCTTCATAAACGAAAAATATGCCAGTCATACGGCAAGCCAAGTACTGTAATTGAAAAACAAAGTAACCTAGTACTGAAACTGAAAAGAAAGTGCTTAAAAGTAACCTAGTACACAGCAACAAATAAAAATGTATACACATAATGAATATTTATATTACAAAGAATATATAAATATATACAATAGACTTTCAGAATAACGGTACCTTCAGGGTTTCAAGGTGCCGTTATTTCGATTTTTCCATTATCAAAAAAAGTTTTATTTTTAAATATATTTAATGCAGAAATAATTGAGCTAAATAAGAAATAGAGATTAAGAATGTGATAATGTTATATTCTGCCATTAATACACTTGTGCTTACGCCCCGTTCTATTGTTTTTTTTTTTTGTTTTTTTTTTAAGGAGCATTAGCAACTATGGCCATATTGCTCCGGGGATATGCGGTGGTCATTCCCTGACATTTCCGCATCCTCCGTATTTGGTGGTCACGGGCTCGACGCATTGCTGCTGCTCCTGTCCTGTTCTATTTTCTTTATTATATCAAGTTTAGTCTGTGCGGTAGCACAATGGTATCGTCATCATCCTCCCCACACATGTTGGAAAAGGCCCGAGTTTGAATCCCGTCGATGACGCGAGGAACCTTTATGGGCTTTTTTCACTCCATGGCTGATTTAGTCGGTCTCAGGCGTACATACCAAGGTTTCCCCACACCCCAGAAACTGGGGGTTTTTGTCCAGTAAAACAACCAAAATCGACCAGAGAGCACCGCAATTTATAGACACAATACACATGAGTATATTAATTAACTTTCCGGGTGAATCTAACGTAATAGTTTGGATCAAGTTTGGCCCTAAGCTTTAAAATGTTCTTTTCTTCTCTGTATGAGGTTCATTAACTTTAGGACCAATAGTGAGGGATTTTTAATTTAAAATAAATATAAAACAGCGGTATAATCAATGACCTGAGCTGGATATCATCATTCTTCTCTTTCTTGGTGATTCCCTTCTACTTTTGACCCCCCTCTCCCCCCAGGGTAACTCGGGAATTTTTTTTTGGCTGGTGCAGCATAAGCCTCAGGCTCCCTTGCACCATATAGCTATTAATAATAATAATAGCAGTACAGAATTCACTTTCAAAATGGCGAACGTAAACAAATACAGCAATCACGTGACTGACCGTTTTTTTTTCCGGCACTGCAAGACATCTGCAATGTATGTAAGCATCCGATCTCAATGTGCCGCTAGCTCGAATGTTCCGTTATTTGGGGTGCCGTTATTTCGACAGTCTACTGTATCTACACAAGCGACACCACATTCACGAGTTGTACATAACAATACATGTGAAGCGTGCACGGACTATTTAGCTTTTACAATACTGCACTAAAATTTCTTTTTTTTTTTTTCCCTATAAATTTTTATTTACCTCCCCCACCACTAAAATTTGTACGGAAAAAAATAAACAATTGCCGGATTTTTATTTGTCTGATTATAATTAAGTTTGAAATGGTCCAACAAATATTTTTAAAGATGTCCAAAAAAAAATTGTCGTGAAAACCGTCCACTGGGAGTCAAGTTGTTGCATATCGGCGGTTGACAGACACAATAAAGTAAATGAGTGCACAACAATATAAATACATATAATTAACTTGGCCAACATAATGTAGCGTATTTCCCCATGTATAAGACGCACCTTAATTTTTGGCCCCGAAATTTGAAAAAAAAATGTATTGCATAAAGTTATTGAACTCAAGTTTTATTCATCATAAAATTCATACATCTCCTCATAACTTGAATTCAGCACTGTACGAAAATCTTTTCTGAGCCATTTCTGGGCAGAACGTAACCTAACATACCGGTAACAAGTACGAAACAATGAGCGCAAAGACAACAAGCGCGAAAAACGGGAAATGCAAGTAAAAAAAAAAAAAAAAATCTACAACCACTGTATAAGACGCACCTTTTTTCGAAAAATTTGGGCTCTAAAAACTGGGTGCGTCTTATACAGTGGTTGTAGATTTTTTTTTTTACTTGCATTTCCCGCTTTTTCGCGCTTGTTGTCTTTGCGCTCATTGTTTCGTACTTGTGGAAATACGGTACATTATGTTGCTATTATTTTAGATTAGACGTTCGAATTCCATTAAGTACATATTCCTATCTCTCACAACTGCAAGTGAAAAGTGGCTTACTTCCATAGGTACTCATTTCTGTCCCGCATTACATGGGAAATCATAATCTCAATGAAAACATGAATCAGTTTTCTAAATTTTGTAGTTATATCTCTCACATACTACAGGGGGAAACTACATTTTTTAAATGGACAAGCAATTTATTTTTATATGATGTTATAATTTAACTTTACAGTTCAATTTGACAAGAAAGTTGCTTTAAAAGTTTTAGAAATGGAGGTGAACCATTATAACTGTTTCTTCGACCTTCATTCGAAATATTTTAAATGGCACGTTCATCCAAGTAAGCCATTTCCAGAAGAGAGATCAAGATAAGACAATCAAATATCGTGTAAAGGAAGTGCAACGAGACTGATTCCACTTTATTTGGAGAGAGAGAGAGAGATGAAAGCCCATGTGCTGGCCAGTTCTGTGGTTACTATTAAAACGACATCCTGGGGAATTACACGCATGGAATTAACATTCCATCAGAGACAGCAAACCAGTAACAGAGAGAGGGCGAGCGAGAAGTGGGGAAAAAAAAAAAAAAAAAAAAAATGTGCGCACTTTCCTCACGAAACTCATACTACGGATATTTGAATGCATTTGCTCTGGCAAGGTACGAGACCTGACAATGCTACCGTGACGTCGATTTCAGCGTAATCAAAACTGCAAGAGCGAATGAACGGAACTTAAAACTGAAATAAAATTTTTACCATTGTAAGTAAAAAATCCGAACAACTTGTGAATAATTCTTAAATATATACTTAACATTCGGAAACACTAAGTTCGCTCAATACGCGATCTTAAACAGAAATACACACAGAGTGTACGCCGCATATCATAATCACGAATAATTAGCATTAGTAGAGGCATATGATGCAAGAAAGCAAGCTTATGCAGCATCAGCCAAAAGAAAAAAAAACCCGCACGCATTTAACCCCTTCATTCGTTCCAAATACCTGTCCAACTCAGCCTTAATTTATTTAGGCTATCAACTTCCACAACAAGCGACGGAAGTCTGTTCCACCAACCAACTACCCGCTGGCTAAAGGCAAACTTCCGCACATCTATCCTACAACTATCTTTCCTCAATTTGAATTTATGCCCTCTCATGTGATTATTCTGAGCAAGAGGAATAATCCCGTCAGCATTGAGCATGCTCAAACCATTCAAAACTTTATACACCTCAATCAGATCACCTCGTAAGTGCCTAGTCCCCCAGACACTGTAATTTTGCAAAACTTAGCCTTTCTTCGTAAGAGCAGCCCTTTGTTCCATTCAATAATCTTGTTCCTCTTCTCTGAACTCGTTCAAACAGCTCTACATCCTACTTAAAATGAGGCCTGCAGACCTATATACAGTACTCAAAGTGTGACCTGACCATTGCCTTATACAAGGGGATAATCACGTCCTTATCCCTGCTAGCAAAATTCCTGTATATCATTGACAAGACACCATGAGCTACTCTTGCAGACCATCTGCACTGCTCAGGAAACTTCATATCTGCCTGCACAATTACCCCCCAGGTCCTTTTCGTTCTCTACCACTGTAGTACTGTACTGTACATTTGTCAATGTTAAACTTCATTTGCCACCTCTCAGCCCATCTGCTCAACTTTTCTAGATCCTGTTGCAGCAGCGTACTGTCATTAGTGTCCTTAACAACCCTGCCAATCTTCGTATCGTCTGCAAACGGACATTAAGCTTGGTATACCATCATCAATATCATTTATAAATACAGAAAACAACAATGAACCCAACACTGAACCCTGAGGGCCTCCACTAATAACATTAGCCCACTATGACCAGTGTTCATTGATTACCACTCTGTCTTCTCCCACTCAACCATCCCTTTATCCTTAGCAGCAATTTGCCTCCAATGCCACACTGCTCCAATTTGTTCAGCAGTCTTCCATCTGCAACAGTATCAAAAGACTTTCTAAGATCCAAATATATGATATAAAGTTATTCCCTGCATCCAGTTCCTTTGTGACCACATCATAGTATCCAATCAAATTGGTCAGGCAAGACTTTCCCTTAACAAACCCATGCTGTGTCCAAGCTATAATTGAAGTCTTGTCTAGATGATCCTGCAGTGCCTATTTAACCAGTGCCTCCACTGGAACAGAAGTTAAACTAACAGGTCTATAGTTACTTGTGTCGCCCTTTGATCCTCCTTTGTGAATTAGAGTCATATCTGCACATCTCCAGTCCATGGGTACCTCCCCTGAGTCCAAAGAAACTCATAATTATGGCTAAGGCTTTGCTGCCTCCTTTAATATAACTGGATAGATCCCATCCACCCCGGGTGCCTTTTTTATGTTTATCTTGGACAATTTCTCCTCCACTTTCCTCTCAGTTATTACAAAACCATCTAGCTCAGTGCAAGAGTTTAATTCACCTCTCCCTGAATAACTCGTATGTGTGAATGCAGATGCAAAATACTCAGTTTGTTAGCCACCTGAGCAGGATCATCAACAGTTGAACCATCGATATCCAGTGGACCAATCTGATTCATCCCTTTCCTTCTAGAGTTTACATAGGTAAAGAACTCTTTGCTGTTTTTCTTTGCATCCTTTGCCAAAGATTTCTCATAATCTGCCTTTGTCTGCCTAATCTCCTTTGTGACTTGGTTACAGACCAGTTTATATCTTAGGCTTCCATGTCACCCATTAATTTATATGTATCCCATGCATTTTCTTCTCTGTCATATGTCTCATTAGTTCATCTGACATCCATTTAGGCCTAAACCTTGAACAATATTTCTTAGTTGGTATGCAAAGCCTTGTAGCTTCCAAGATAAATTATTTGAATGCTTCCCATTGTGAATTTGCTGTTTGGTAATATCATCAGTTGGTCCCACCGTACAGAATTTAAATAGTGTCTGAAACCACCGTAGTCGCCTTTACGAAAGCAAAACCCCTTCTCTTTACCCCTGATGGTAGTTACCTCTTTGAGTAACTCCCACTTCGGCACACTGTGGTTCCTTTATCTGCAGATTTTTAATGCATGAAGAATCACGTATTGCTCCCTCTAGTTGCATCCCGAACATGCTGGTGTAGAAAACAATCATCCAATAAATCCACAAAAGCCTTGCTAGTGTGTGTGAGTGACCAACCCACAAATTCCAGTCAATATCTGGGAAATAAATTAAAATCCATTATAAGACTCTGATTTACTGGTCCACTCTATTTCCCTGTACAGTTTTTTTATTATACTCATCAGTCATTAGGCCTGTAACACACTCCTACTCCCAATGCTTATGTCGCACCAAACTGACTCGACACTGCACTGTCCAGCGATGTAGACTGGCTTCACTTCCTTGGATTTTGTGTTTCTTAACTAATAGCATAACCCCTCCTTCTATCCTATCCTTTCTGTACACATTGTACTCCCCAAATTCCAGTTCTGCATTCCTTATATCTGTGTGACACAACGTCTCTCTTGCCGACCTGGCTAGCCGGGTGGGTAAAGTGCCTGCCTGGCAACCCAAAGGTCGCGGGTTCGATTCCCGCCTCGGGCTTGGATCAAAGTACTGCAAAAACCTTGGGAGGTGCATTATGGCCACAGAAGCCTATGCGCCAACAACTACCAAAAAAAAAAAAAAACGTCTCTCATATCCCAACAATATCTGCCTTTGATGTTTTGAGCAATAACCCAAATTCATCTAATTTATTTACCAAACTTCTAGCATTGGTGTATACGCAAGTATACATGCACTTGTTCACATTCTTAGCTACCCTAATACAACCCATGTTTACTTGTACCGCAATGACTCCCAGCAGTCTCTGAAATACTCTGCATCTTGTTTTCCAGTCTGCTGCTCATTCCAATAAAAGCAGTGCAAGAATCACTTTCACCTGCCAGTGGCTACTGTTAATCTATTAGTCCTGGTATACCCCCCCCCCCAACTAGCAGTTTTCTGACCCATCTAACACTGCCTCGATAGCATCAGCAAATATTCTGGCACCCTTTCTATTTAAAGTGTATCCCTGTAGAAGGCAGCCTCTCCTGTTAATGTCATCGTTCAAATAATATCACTTTTTTTGAAATTACGATCACACTTATACGAATGCAGAGGGGGGGGGAATTGTAATCAGGCTTCAGTTTATGTTATTTTTTTATTATTTTTTTTTCTCCTTATTGTGGTTTATGCATGTGCAGGTAACATTCCCATTTGTTCGTTAACACCGACACCTTGTGTGGTTGTCAGTGACGTTACTCCAGCCAATCTCACTGTTTTCATGGTGAACATTAACCGTTAATGATTCGCAAGATTTTAATATTTTTGCTTTTAATGGTTTGTATGGATTTCTAGAATCATTATGACAGAGTTATTGACTTTCTCGGATAAATAATGGACAGTCAAATGAAAGTACATATTGCTTTATTTTAACGTTTTCTTTCTGTCCATTTCCTCATTTTACGGACATATTTCCGCTCTGTATGTGAAAATGACTTTTCGCATCAAGAAACCCTGAAAACCCGCATTCTTGTTCCATCAGTGATTGTTATCACTTTAGATGAGTCTCACAAGAGACCACAATAAGCGGCGTCCACTGTGTGTGTGCGGGGGGGAGAATTCTAATTAAAGGTCGCTGGAGCAATACTTCCTACCACAATACCTCTCCAAATCTAGGGGTTGCGATCAATACAAATTGTCATTGGAACTGGATCCAAAGTAATAAATGACATCATATATTTAAATTTCTGAAAAGCTTTTGACACAGTTCAACATGAAAGACCACTGTATAATTGAACAGTGTTGCATTAGGGACAAGTTACTGCTATCCATAAAAGGATGATTGATGAGAGAGGACGAATGAAGAAGGCATATATGGCTTAATGTCTCAGTTTGCAGATGATATACAAAAGGTTGGCGATGTGGGGGGGGGGGGGTAGCGACAGTAATCAGGTTATGCTACTGCAACAAAATCTAGAAAAATAGGCATATGGGCCTGACTACTCAATAGTGGCAACTGAAATTTAACATTGACAAATGCAAGGTACTGCTTTGTTTTGGGTAACAATAATTCCAGAACAGCATGGGATAGCTGTACAGTCAGATATGAAGTTCCCTGTCACTGCACAAGGGCATCTCATGGGATTTTGTAAATGATATACAAGAATTTTGCTATCAGCGATAAGGACATAATTATTCAGCTGTATACGGCAACGGTTAGGCCATATCATGAGTACTGCATACTGGTCTGGAAGCCTCATTTTAGAATATATGTGGATCTGTTGGAATGGGTGCCAATCACAGTAAACAAGATCAGTAAGAAGAACAAAGCAGTATTCTTACGAAAAATAGACTTTCGCAGTGTCTAATAGACATTACACACCTGCAAGGATTTCTAAATTAGGTGTTTTAGGCTTTTTGCTAAATTGGGCTAAGTTGAGCTAAATGTTGACGGCATCATTACTCTTGTCATCAGACAACGCACATAAAGGATGGGGTCATCGATTTAAATTGAGGAATACAGAGCAGACGTGCAGAAATTTGCTTTCCTGGCAGAGGGTAGTTAATTGTAGAACAAACTTCCATCCAGTGTTGTGGAAGTGGTTAGTCTGAATAAATTTAAGGAAGAATTAGAAAAATTATTAGAGGAAATGGACGGGTGATGTGGGTAGGTTTTTTTTTTTTTTTTTTTACTCTTCTTTATTTTGTTTATTCTGTATAAGCTTACCATTACTAACAAGTTACTAATATAAGACTGCATAGTCTTGGATTCAATTACAGGTTAAAGCTGCGTATAAGACCAATATCGTCTTATCGGTTAAAAAGAAACAGCAGTTGAAGTGCATTCTCAACGTTCATGCACTGCGAAAAAAAGTGGCAAGATGTGCTATGCAATGACAGATCTCGCTATACATATTTCGATCCAAGAGACCTGTTCGGGTGTGAGATTTCGCAGAGAGCGCTTCCTGTTGGCGTACGATTTCGTCCATGACGTTCGACTGAAGCAATCTTATGATATTCAACTATTTAGGGAGGGGGGAGAAAGAGAAAATTAAAATATGTCAGCAGGATGGATAAACCTGAGAAATGCGAATAAAATAAAAACCAATGGTTAAATAAATCGACGAGAACAAAATTATTCATTTTATTTACTTTGCTTTATTCTTGTTATTTTTATAATTACTATTTAAATAGTATATATATATATATATATATATATATATATATATAAACAATATATGTTTGAATAATGACATTAAAAAATATGGGGCATAATGGTCAGTCTATTATTGTGTTACTTTGTTTTATTTTAGTAGTTCGTTTAGTCCTTTTTGGTGATATTTCACGTCTTTCGGAACTGGTACCTTACTTGGGGGGGTGCCGCTAAATTTCTATACTGGCTTTATATTTTAAATTTAATATAGATTGACTTAATTAGATTTAATTGAATTTCTAAATTATTTGAAGGCTTTCGGCTAGTTTCTGTCTTGCTATCTTTACTTTCCCCATCCCTGTTGATTTAATTTTTTTGTTAAATTTTCGCCATACTACTGGCATATATTTTAATTTGATTTTATATTTATTATCGGTTATATATATATATATATTATTTTTTTTAATATACTGTATATATAAGCAATATGGCCTTAGTTATTAATGCTCCTAAAAACCAAATAACAATAACTGTATATATATATATATATATATAAGCCTGCATGTACGAAGCATGCAGTAATCGGAACACAGATTGGAAACACCACTACGCCGTTGATCAGTTTCACAAGGCAAACAAGTAACCAGACGTTGCATACGGGTAAAAAATCAACTGCACTGGTTAACCCAGACATCACAATTGTATGTAAAAATTATGGTAAAAATTACTGTATTTTAATTCCTTATGATTTTTACCTCCACACAAAATGGCCCTTTACACTACTGTGTAATTTGTCTGAATATACAACTCTTTTTCTTCTGTATATGCTTTATTTACATTTTTATTTACTTACATTTCATTATTTTATCTATCAATATTTCAACATTGCGTCATTACCATCGTTTTCGCCTATCCATATATTAAAATTAGTATTTTAGGATTATTATTGGCAAACCGTACATGAAACCAGACTTAAAAAAACATAAGAAAAAAAAAAAAAAAAAAATGCAAATCATTTGCATTATGTTTGCCGGGAACCAATGGTACAAAGGAAAGGGTTTTTTCGATAATAAATAAGCTGCGGACGTCAACAAAAACACAGCTGACTGTAAAAACGCTGAAAGCAATAGTAGAAGTTAAGTGCAATTTTGCTAATTGCACAAAGAAATAGCAAATAATGAAAAATTATTAAGAAAAATTCACTCACCAGAAAAAATACATTTAATTATATTATTTAATTTCTCTTGTTTTTATTGTTAAAAGAAGTATGTATTATTATTACTCTTAATATTATTTCTTCCTGATTGGGGATTCCACCTGGTGACGGGTATTGCTACCAAGTACACAGGGTAGTTGTGTTATGTGTGGTGTTACTTACTGTTGGTAGTAGTAGTGGCATGTGATGCAAGAAAGCAAATGTATGAGCTTATGCAGCATCAGCCAAAAAAAAAAAAAAAAAAAACACACCATTTCATCCAAATGCCTGTCCAGTTCCTCCTTAAATTTATTCAACCTATCAACTTCCACAACGACAGATGGAAGTTTGTTCCAGCAATTAACCACCCGCTGGCTAAAGGCAAATTTCCGCACATCTATTCTACATCTGTCCTTTCGTAATTTGAATTTATGCCCCCTTAGGCTCGTAATCTGAACAAGTGGAAGGATCCCATCAGAATTCAGCGTGCTTAACCCATTCAAGGCCTTATACACCTCAATCAGATCACTACGCAGGTGCCTAGTCTCCAGCCACTGCAATTTGCAGAACTTAAGCCTCTCTTGTAAGAGGATCCCTTCATTCCCCTCACCAATCTTGTTGCCCTTCTCTGTACACGTTCAAGTAAATCTACATCCTTCCTAAAATGAGGCCTCCAGACCTGTACGCAGTACTCAAGGCATGGCCTGACCATTGCCTTATACAGAGGGATAATCACCTCCTTTTCCCTGCTAGCAAAATTCCTATATATCATTGAAAAAACCCATGACCTGCCCTGGCAGCCTGTCTGCATTGCTCAGAAAACTTCATATCTGACTGCACAATTACTCCCAGGTCTTTTTCATTTTCTACCACCTTAAGTGTAGTACCACACAGTTGGTACGTTTCTCTGGGGTTACTTCTACCCATATGCAGTACTTTGCATTTGTCAAGGCTAAACTTCAGTTGCCACTTCTTAGCCCATTTGCCCAAATTATCTAGATCCCGTTGCAGTAGCACACTGTCATTAACAACCCTGCCAACCTTTGTATCATCTGCAAACTTCGACATTAAGCCTGATATATCTTCATCAATATCATTGATAAATATACAAAACAACAGTGGACCTAACACCGAACCCTGTGGGACTCTACTAACAACATTAGTCCAAGAAGAGCAGCACCCATTGATTACCACCCTCGGTCTTCTCCCACTTAACCATCCTTTTATCCATTGTAGCAACTTACCCTTAATACCATTCTGCTCCAATTTGTACAATAGTCTTCCATTGCGCAACAGTGTCAAAAGCTTTCCTGAAATCCAAATATATGATATCAAAATTATTTTTTACATCCAGTTCCTTTGTAACCACATCATAATATCCTATCGAATTTGTCAAACAAGACTTTCCCTTAACAAACCCATGCTGTGTCTGAATTACTGCTGCAGTCCTGTCTAGATGATCCTGCAATGCATCTTTAACCAGCGACTCCATTATTTTACCCGGAACAGAAGTTAAACTAACTGGTCTGTAATTACTCGTGTCACCCTTCGATCCCCCTTTGTGAATTGGGGATACATTTGCACATCTCCAGTCCGTGGGAACCTCCCCTGAGTATAAGGATGCTCTCATAATTATGGCTAAGGGTTTGCTTAGTTGCTTTGCTGCCACCTTTAATATAACTGGATAGATCCCATCCGCCCCAGGTGCTTTTCCTATGTTTAACTTCAACAATTTCTCTTCCACTTTGCTCTCAGTTATTGCAAAATCATTAAGTATCCTGCTACAATTTGATAACCCTCTGCCATTTTCAAACCTTAATAATTCCTCACGTGTGAATGTAGATGCAAAATACTCATTCAGTTTGTTTGCTATCTGAGCAGGATCATCAACAGTCAAACCATCGATGCCAAGTGGACCAATCAGATTCATCCCCTTCCTTTTAGAGTTTATATAAGTAAAGAAATCCTTGCTGTTTTTCTTAGCATCTTTTGCCAAGGATTTCTCGTAATCTGCCTTCGCCTGCCGAACCTCCTTTGTGACCTGATTACAGATTAACTTATATCTGCCATAGGCTTCTGAGTCGCTTGATAATTTATATGCATCTTTCTTCTCTGTTACGAGTCTCATTAGTTCATTTGACAACCATTTAGGCCTAAACCTTGAACAATATTTCTTAATAGGTATGAAACTTTTAGTAGCTTCCACGATTAATTCCTTGAATGCTTCCCACTTAGAATTTACTGTTGGTAACATCGTCAGTTGATCCCACTTACAGAATTTAAAAACTGCCGGAGACCACTGTACTTGCCTTTACGGAAGCAAAACCTTTCCTTTACCCCTGATGGTAATTAAATCTTTAAGTAAATCCCACGTCAGTACACTGTGATCACTGCCACCTAGTGGTTCTTTTATCTGCAAATTCCTAATACATGAATGATCACTGCTGATAACCAGATCAAAATATTGCTTTCTCTGGTTGCCTCTCGAACATGCTGCTGCAGAAAACAATCATTGGTTGAGGAACTCTGATTTTCCTACAGCTGTTCAGGATTGAGACTTTTTTTGGAGTAGGTGTTCTCTGGGAGACCTATTGCTTCTAGGCTCTTATGTAGGGTCTTTGGCACCATACCAGTGGTTGACACGATGAACGGGATGGTCGTTACTTGTTTCATATGCCACATCTCTGTAATCTCCTGTCTTCGGTTCACATACTTCCTGATTTTTTCCCCATGGGTTTTCTGCAGTTGCCTTTTCCTTCTTGTCCACAAGGGTTATGTCCAGTATGTTGTCTTATCCATTATTATGGCGCGGTCCCAGTACAGCTTGTTGGTTGGAGTCTCTAGTATTGCCTGTGGTTCGTACTTCTAGTACAGTACACTTTCGTTGATCAACTGGTATTTCCGTGCTAGCTTCTGATGTATTATCCTGGCTACCCGGTCATGTCTGCGAGTATACTCAGTCTGGGTGATCACCTTGCATTCCGCGGTAATGTGTTGGATCGTTTGTGAGGCCAGGTGCATTGTCATCTGACACTCCCGGCTCTTTGGTGATGTATTTTCTATAGTTTATGGCGTTAACTGGTCTTGGATGGCGAGCATAAATCCTTCAGTCTCAGGGAAGAGCATCCCGCTCGTCAGCCATGCACTGGAAGCAATTTTATCTATGTGATCTTAATGGAGGTCATTGTAGTGTCTGCCATGGAGTGTCTTCTTTGCCCATCTTTCAAGTTTCGTTTGTGCCTTCTGGATGGGAGGGGACTCCTCGCTCAGGTTCAGTGGGTATACCGCTTGTCTATCTTCCTTATGGCCTGGTGGACTGTTGCTGTATATTTCTGGAAGTAATCCTTCAGGTTAGCAATCACTTTTCTGTTGAGGTCTATCAGGCCCCTTCCTCCTTCCTCCTTTCCGAGCAATTGTCAGCCTCTCCACGACCGACTTCAGGTGGTGTTGGTGGCTCTTGGTCACCATTGTCCTTCTCATGATATCCTCCAGTTCGGTGTTAGTCCAATCTATGACCACATACTCCATCTGGTCATAGATTGGTGTTAGTCCAATCTATGACCAGATGGAGTATGTTAGCACTAGGACTGGATGGGTGTTTATGGCTTTAACTGTGTTCCCTCTATTCAGCTTTGCTTTCAGCAGACTTCTGAGTCTCTGATAATATTTTTCGGTCAGGCAGGCCTTAATTTCCTTGTGCTGTAACTGCTGTGTCTGCTGTTGTTGTTGTTTGGTTTTTTTTAGGAGCATTAGCAACTAAGGCCATATTGCTCCGGGAATATGCGGTGGTCATTCCCTGACCTTTCCGCATCCTCCGTATTTGGTGGTGACGGGCTCGAACCCCGGTCTAATCAAGAAGCGTGTGCTACGCACTGCTGCTCCTTCCCACCTGGCTACGGAGGCGCCATGCTGTGTCTGCATCATCGCCAGGTATTTGTAAGCCTCTCCCTCTGTCATGGCGTCGATCTCTTTACCAGTCTGCAGCTGGTAGTTTCGGTTGACTAATTTTCCCTGGTGCAATCCATGGGGATTGACAAATGCAACCCATTTGTCTAGACCAAATTCCATTCTAATATCATTGATGAATTCTTCGGTGATCCAGAATAGTTGCTTCTCGGTTTCCGCATAGGGCTTGATGTCATCCATGCACAACAGGTGGGTGAGGATATACAGATTCTTCCTTCCTTCTTTGAGGTTATTATGGCCGCCATTATTATTATTATTTCACAGAAAAAAAAAAAACTTTTCGCTGCACAAAAATGAAAATCAATTAAAAACATGACCCCTCTAATAAGTGGGGTTTTTTCCCCTTCTAATTACAATTATTTTTCTCAGTTCACATCCTTCATGCAACCCTCTATTCGTTACGTAGTGTAACATGAGGGATGCTATTTTATTTTTGCTATTTTATTTTATAAGTTTAGTTCAAAGAAGTCAATGTACCGGAAACTAGCAGCAACATAAAGTGGAAGCTTTTCACTGGCTATGAACACACAGAAAGCAGTTGACCAGTGCAACTTCTTGGCATGCGATGGGGTAAAGTTTTGCACTGGCCAACTTCTATCCTTCTTTCTTTCGTGTTCATAGCAAGTGAGAAGTGTCACCTGAATGTTGCTACTGGTTCCACGCAAGCAGTTACCTGCATTCTATGTGTAAATACCGTAAAGGTACTTACACGTATGAGTTGTACTGGTCAACTGCTTTCTGTGTGTTCATAGCCAGTGAGAAGCTTCCACTTTATGTTGCTGCTGGTTTGTGGCTACCTGTGTTCTACATGCAAGCACCCTTATGCAGCATCAGCAATAAAAAAATAAAAAAAAACCCTTCCCATTTCACCAATTAATTCCCTCCAAAAGTCTATCTAGTTCTTCCTTGAATTTATTTATTCAAGGAAGCTTGAATTTATTTAAGCTATCAACGTCCACAATGGCATGGAAGATTGCTCCTGCAATCAATCACTCACTAGATAAGGGCAAATTTCTGCACATCTATTCTGCAACTGTCTTTCCTTAATTTGAATTTATGCCCACACAAGTGCATACATTGAGCACAAGGAGGAATCCCATCAGCACTGAGCTTGCTCAAGCCATTCAAAGCCTTATACACCTCAATCAAATCACCTGGCAGTTGCCTGGACTCAAGATATTGCAAAATGCAGAACTGAAGCCTTCCTTGGTAAGAGTACCCTTTTGTTCCCCTCACCATTCTCGTTGCCCAACTCTGTACTGATTCCATCAGCTCTACATCCTTCCTAAAATGAGGTCTGCAAAACTGTGTGTAGTTCTCAAGGTGTGGCCTGACCATTGCCATACAAAGGGATAATCAGCTCCTTATCCCTGCTAGCAAAATTCCTGTATATCATTGACAAACACCGTGAGTTGTCCTGGCTGCACTGTTTAGAGAACTTCACATCTGCCTGCACAATTACCACATCTTTTATATTCTTCACTAACGTGAATGTAGTACCACACAGATGGTACTACATTCAGGTTACTCTGGGATTGCTGCTACCCATATGCAGTATTTTGCATTTGTCAATGTTAAACTTTTTTTGCCACTTCTCCCTGCCAACCAACCTTTGTATCATCAGCAAACTTGGACATTACGCATGATATACCTACATCAATATCACTGATAAATACAAAAAAAAAAAAAAGTGGTCCCAACACTGAACCCTGGTGGACTCCACTAATAACATTAATCCACGAAGAGCAGTGTCCATTGAATACCACGTTCTGTCTTCTCCCACTCAACCATCCCTTTATCAACAGCAGCTACTTGCCCTTAATGCCACACTGCTCCAATTTGTACTAGTCTTTTAAGTGCAACAGTACCAAAAACCTCCTGAAATGCAAAAATCCAAAATTATTTTTTTTCATCCAGTTCCTTTATGACCACATCGTAGTATACAATAAAATTAGTCAGACAAGATTTCCCCTTATCAAGCCCATGCTGTGTCTAAACTTTAATTACAGTCTTGTTTAGATGATCCTGCTTTACTTCTCATTGCTAAAATTTTACCTGATGTAATTTTACCTGAAACAGAAATTAAAATAACAGGTCTGTAATTACTTGTATCGCCATTTGATTCCGCTTTGTGAATTGGGGATACAATGGCAAATCTCCAGTTCATAGGGAACTCCCCTGAATCCAAGGATACTGTCATAATTATGACTATGGGTTTGACTGTGTGTGAATGCAGATGCAAAATACTCATTCAGTTAGTCAGCTACCTGAGTAGAATCAATAACAGTTGAACCAGCAGTATCAAGGGTACCAATATGATTCATCTCGTTTCCTTCTAGAGTTTACATAAGTGAAGAAGTCTTTACTGTTTTTCCTTTCATCCATTGCCAAAGATTTCCTGCAATCAACCTTTGCTTGCCTAACCTCTTTTATGAGTTGATTACAGACTAGCTTATATCTACCATTGACTTCTGTGTTGCCTGATAACTTATATGCATCCCATGCATTCTTCTTCTCTGCCTCAAGCCTCATTAAGTCATCTGATATCCACTTAGGCCTAAACCTCGAATATTTCTTAATTGGTAGGTATTAAAAGCCTAGAATTTTCCATGATTAATTCCTTGAATGCTTCCGATTTAGAATTTTTTTGTTGGTAACTTTGTCAGTTGGTCCCACTGTATAGAATTTAAAAACTAACCAACACCACTGTAGTCACCTTTACAAAAGCAAAAAACCTTCCCTTTATGGTTGTTACATCTTTAAGCAAATCCCACATCAATACACTGATCACTGCCACCTAGTGGTTCTTTTATCTGCAGATTCTTAATGCATGAATAATCACTGCTAATAATCAGATCAAGAGAATTACTAACTCTGGTTGCCTCTCGAACATGCTGCTGTAGAAAAGTCATCCAAAATCTATAAGTCTTGCTAGTGTGCTAGTGACCAACCCCCAAGTTTCAGTCAACATCGGGAAAGTTAAAATCTCTCATTATAAGACATTCTGCTTTAGTGGCCCATTCTTTTTCTCTGTACAGTTGTTCTTTATACTGATCAGAGTCATTACACCTAAAACACACTACTCATTTTTGCTTTCACAGTGCAAAAAATGTCACACCAAACTGACTCAACATTGCACTGGCTACCCATGTCAACTCTATGCACTGCCTTAGATTTTGTGTTTCTTTACTAACAGCATAACCCCCTCTTCTCTTCCTCTCCATCCACACTGTATTCCCCATATTCATATTCTACATTCCTCATATCTGTGTGACACAATATCTGCATTTAATGTCTTGATCAGCACTTCAAATTCATCAAATTTATTCACTATGCTCCTAGCACTGGTGTACGTGCAAGTATACATGCACCTGTTCTTACTCTTAGTTACCTTAACTCAAAGCACATATTTACTTGTTTCATGATGACTCCCAGCAGTCCTTGAAATCCCTGGCACCTTGCTATCCAAGCTGCTACTTGTTCCAATAGAAGCAGTGCAAGAATCACTTTCACCTCTGCCTGCATCTATTGTTAATCTATTAGTGTGTGTATCCACCCCAAGGTTAGCAGTTTTGTCAACCACCTAACACTGGTTCGATAGCTTCAGCGAATATTCTTGCACCCTTTCTATCTAAGTGTATCTCATCCTTTTAGAAGCAGTCTCTCCTTAATAAGGAGAGAACTGATTGACAGGGCTCTCATCATGTCTGGGCTGAAGTGTAAACACATTCAAATTTAACCCTAACTCAATTTTTTTCAACATCAACCTGTACTTGTTTAAGTCCCCAGATCTCCTACTCTTAACGTCATTAGTGCCAACATATACAACAATGTCACCTTTTGTGCCCTTAAAAGATAATGTCTGCTCTACAACATCATGAATTTTTCTCCCTGACAGACGAACCCTCTTCCTATTCCACCCATCCTTTTTGCATAATATATTTATAGGTTCCCCTGACAATAGCCACTGACAACAACTAGCTCCTGTGGATCTAGTGCATTCTGCCTTGGGGGATTACCACTACGTTGCTAGGTGATCAAGTGCAAGCTCTGACATTGATTTGGGCAGCTCAGAGTTTGATGGGCCCACAATTTAAATCCTTCATGGGCATCCACCCTGTTCTTCAAGCTCTAACATAAAGGCCCATAAAAACACCGAGTTTGTGCCTAATATCCTCACACCCTTTTCCTTAAAGACGTCCTCCCTTGGCAATACAATTTCCCATTCCTGACAGCACTACAAACATTAAACAAGCAATACATTTATATAATTATACAGCCAGAACTTGAAGTACTGTTCGTTTATTCATCAAATTTCCAACAAAAGCTTATTATTTCAGTATTCACCTCTAAGATCTGTGATTAGGGTTTGAAATTCATAAAAAGCAAAAATAAAGGTGAAGGATTAACTACATTAAATTAAATAAGAACATTCCCTGAGGAAGAAGAAGTGCACTGCTCCCTCCCCCAGCTGTAGTCTATAAAAGAAAACTGGATGGCGCGTAAAGAATGGAGTGTCAAAAACCAAGAGCCTAAATATAACGTTACATTAAGGCTCTTGTTTTTTTAGATTATGTTTAGGCTCTTATTTAATTTAATGTAGTTAATCCTTCACATTTACTTTTTATGAATTTCAAACCCTAATCACGGACCTTACAGGTGAGTACTGAAATAATAAGCTTTTAACAAGCTGTACATTTCATAAGACTGTGATTCAGAGGACAACCCCCCCCCCCCTTCAGTTGAAAACTGAACCACAGCACTCCTACTACTTTGAGCCTTTTGCTTTGCTGCTCTGGTATGGGGCACGATTTCAGTTCAAATTCAATGTAATTAAAAATACTACTTAAATATATATACAGGCATACCTCGAATAACGAATAGGATGCGTTCCACGAAATTACTTCGTTTTCAGAGGTAAAAATACTATGGCCAGAATAGGGATACGTTCCCACTTAAAGAAAATGAAAAGCTTTTTTTTTCGAACAAAGAAAAGTTTTATTAAATAAACAGTCAACTTACATACAAAGTGAAATCTCATTTTAAAATATGAGTCTAAAGTTGATTGCTTATGCTTTTTTTTTTTTTTCATTTAACAATTGCCTATACGGAGTTATTGCATTTAACACTGATCGCTTAACAATAAAACTTCTTCCTAAATCAGGATCATTTTCACTAAAAAAATTTAAAACGTTTTCAATGTCATTTAAGCACCTTTTTAAATCTTTGGTTGTTAACACTTTTTCGGCAGGAACTTCTTTAACTTCGTCTTCATTATCTTTGTCTTCGTTGCTAACAAGATTTTCTAAATCTTCCACTGAAAAACCATCATCTTCTGCATTCAATAAATTTCTAACATCCTCTTCATCGACATTTTCGAAACCTATCGATTGAGCCATCTGGATAACTTCATTTCTAATTTCTTGGATGTTATTTTCTTCTTCTAGTACAACTTCTGGACATATTTTGCGCTAAACTCCATTTAAGCATTTCTTAGTGACTTCTTTCCAATAACTATCAATGTTTTCAATTGCGTTTTTAATGGTGTAGTTTTTCCAAAAAGTTTTAACTGTCATTTCCTCTTTATCCTCTAGTTCAGTTAAATTGCTTAATGTTCGACACAGATAATAAGCTTTAAATGATGCTATTACTCCCTGATCCAATGGCTGAATCAGGGAAGTTGTGTTTGCTGGAAGAAACACAACTTTGACAGGAATGCATGTGTCCAACGTGTGAAGATCAGTAGGATGTCCCGGAGCATTGTCTAACAACAAAAGAGCTTTTTCTTCAAAGTTGTTTTTTTGACAATACCGTTTTACTTCAGGACAAAAGTGGTTAACAAACCAATCAGTAAATAACTCTTGGTAACCCAAGCTTTTCTATTTGCTTTCCATATTACAGGTAAATTCATTTTTATGTTACCTTTTAACGCCCTCGGATTTTCTGAATGGTAAACTAATAACAATTTTAATTTATAATCGCCAGAGGCATTTGATCCAAAGAGTAACGTTAAACGGTCTTTGGCTGCTTTGAACCCAGCAGCTGATTTTTCTTCAATAGAAATAAAGCTTTTTGTTGGTAGCCGTTTCCAGAACAAACCGTTTTCATCAACACTGAACACCGAATTTGGTGGAAAATTTTCACGTTCAGTTATTTCCTTTAGTTTTTCTGGAAACTTATTTGCAGTTTCTCCTGTTAATTTTACACTATGAATCCTGGCCCGTTTTTTAAATTTCTCGAACCAACCACGAGAAGCCCCAAAGGTTTCCGTAATTTCTTCAGTTTGTTTAGATTTCAGGTGATTAAACTGGAATATTTTTTTTTATGTTAAATGGGGCTTGAAATTGCGGACTTCGTTATATCGAAGCTTCGTTATCAGAGGTAACGTTAACCGAGGTATGCCTGTATATATATATATATATATATATATACATACATACATATATATAGCAATATTGCACTTATGGTATATGTATTTTGTATCTCCGACTAAGTTCATGATATATATATATATTTCATATCTCCTATCAAGTTTAAGTAATACATATTACACTACAACGTTAAGTTTGTAAATTCTAATTATTTATTTGTGATAATATATCTAAGCCAAATCACTGATAATAAAAGCTCTATATGAATATTAATGTCATATGTGGACACATGATAAAGTTAAGTTATTTAAACACGTATGTAGTGGTATAAATTACAGTTTATAAGTCTCTTCTAATACTGATTACACTACTACAAATCTACTAGAAAATTTCAAGTTGTTGAAATTTCAACAATTATCTCCTATAACAATAATAAAACAATGCTGGCAGAAGTAGACTGTGCTTTTTTAAGCAATTACAAAGGGCTAAGCAAAGAACAAATACAACAAATTAATCAGAGAATTACAAATATACACTACACTACTAATTTTAAATCGAAAGTTACAGAAACACAATTTCAAATCAATAATAAAGTTATATTTAGCAGCTCCCGAAAAAAATCTCTAATCAGTAACCTCACTAGCTCAATCCAATCAGTGTTAAACACTCAATCTGAACTAATGAGACTCGTGACAGAGAAGAAAAATGCATGGAATGCATATAAATTATCAGGCGATGCAGAAGCCTGTGGCAGATATAAGCTAGTCTGTAATCAGGTCACAAAGGAGGTTCGGCAGGCGAAGGCGGATTACGAGAAATCTTTGGCAAAAGATGCTAAGAAAAACAGCAAGGATTTCTTTACTTATATAAACTCTAAAAGGAAAGGGATGAATATGATTGGTCCACTTGACATCGATGGTTCGACTGTTCATGATCCTGCTCAGATAGCAAACAAACTGAATGAGTATTTTACATCTACATTCACACGTGAGGAATTATTACAATTTGAAAATGGAAGAAGGTTATCAAATTGTAGCAGTGTGCTTAATGATTTTGTAATAACTGAGAGCAAAGTGGAGGAGAAATTGTTGAAGTTAAACATAAGAAAGGCACCTGGGGTGGATGGGATCTATCCAGTTATTTTAAAGGAGGCGGCAAAGCAACTAAGCAAACCCTTAGCCATAATTATGAGAGCATCCTTGGACTCAGGGGAGGTTCCCACGGACTGGAGATGTGCAAATGTGTCCCCAATTCACAAAGGTGGATCGAAGGGTGACACGAGTAATTACAGACCAGTTAGTTTAACTTCTGTTCCGGGTAAAATAATGGAGTCGCTGGTTAAAGATGCATTGCAGGATCATCTAGACAAGACTGCAGCAATAATTCAAACACAGCATGGGTTTGTTAAGGGAAAGTCTTGTCTGACAAATTTGATTGGTTATTATGATGTGGTCACAAAGGAACTGGATGCAAAAAATAATTTTGATATCATATACTTGGATTTCAGGAAAGCTTTTGACACTGTTGCGCATGGAAGACTACTGTACAAATTGGAGCAGAATGGTATTAAGGGTAAGTTGCTACAATGGATAAAAGGATGGTTAAGTGGGAGAACACAGAGGGTAGTAATCAATGGGTGCTGCTCTTCGTGGACTAATGTTATTAGTGGAGTCCCACAGGGTTCGGTGTTGGGTCCTCTGTTGTTTTGTGTATTTATCAATGATATTGATGAAGGTATATCAGGCTTAATGTCGAAGTTTGCAGATGACACAAAGGTTGGCAGGGTTGTTAATGACAGTAATGGCAGTGTGCTACTGCAACAGGATCTAGATAATTTGGGCAGATGGGCTAAGAAGTGGCAACTGAAGTTCAACCTTGACAAATGCAAAGTACTGCATATGGGTAGAAGTAACCGCAGAGAAACGTACCAACTGTGTGGTACTACACTTAAGGTGGTAGAAAATGAAAAAGACCTGGGAGTAATTGTGCAGTCAGATATGAAGTTTTCTGAGCAGTGCAGACAGGCTGCTAGGGCGGGTCATGGGGTTTTGTCAATGATATATAGGAATTTTGCTAGCAGGGAAAAGGAGGTGATTGTCCCTCTGTATAAGGCAATGGTCAGGCCACGCCTTGAGTACTGCGTACAGGTCTGGAGGCCTCATTTTAGGAAGGATGTAGAGTTGCTTGAGCGTGTACAGAGAAGAGCAACACGATTGGTGAGGGGAATGAAGGGATTCTCTTACCAAGAGAGGCTTAAGTTCTGGAAATTGCAGTGGCTGGAGACTAGGCACTTGCGCGGTGATCTGATTGAGGTCTATAAGGCCTTGAATGGGTTGAGCACGCTGAATTCTGATGGGATCCTTCCACTTGTTCAGATTACCAACCTACGGGGACATAAGTTCAAATTAAGAAAGGACAGATGTAGAATAGATGTGTGGAAATTTGCCTTTAGCCAGCGGGTGGTTAATTGCTGGAACAAACTTCCATCTGTCGTTGTAGAAGTTGATAGGTTAAATAAATTTAAGGAGGAACTGGACAGGCATTTGGAGGGAATGGTGTGATTTTTTTTTTTTTTTTGGCTGATGCTGCATAAGCTCCTACACTTGCTTTCTTGCATCATGTGCCACTACTACTACTACTACATTGCAGGCACCTAGCCTCCAGACACTACAATTTCCAGAACTGAAGCCTTTCTTGGTAAGACCACCCCTTTCTGCTGCACTCCTCTGCACTCATACCATCAGATCTACATCCTTCCTCAAAACCTGTATGTAATACTCAAGATGTGGCATAACCACAGCCTTTTATAAAGGGATAATCACCTCCTTATTTCTGCTAGCAAAATTCCTGTATATCATTGACAAGCCATATGAAGTTTCCTGGCAGCCTGTCTGCACTGCTCAGGAACCCTGGGTGGACACCACTAATGACATTAGTACAAGAGGAGTAATGTCCATTAATACAGCTTTGTTCTGTCGCACTCAACCACCCCTTTATCCATAGCAGTAACTTGCTCTTAATGCCACACTGCTCCAATCTAAACAACTGTCTTTTAAGTGCATCAGTATCAAAAGCTTACATGAAATCCAGATATATGATATATAAAAAAATTTTTTCTTTTTGCATTTTTGCTTTGTTACAGCATCATAATATCCAATCAGATAGCCCCTTAAGAAATCTACATTGTGAATGCAGTATAGCTGTATTCCTTTCTAAATGGTACGGTATTACATCTTTAACCAGTAACTCCATAATCTTCCCATGAACAGAAGTCAAGCTAGAAGGTCTATAACTACACGGGTCACATTTTGAACCCGCTTTGTGAATTGGGTATACATTGACACATAACCCCAGGGGCTCACATCTGGTGAGTATGGGCTTGGCACACCCAGGGTCCTGGGCTGGATATCATCATTCTTTTCTTTCTTGGTGATTCCCTTCTATTTCTGACTCTGACTCTCTCTCAGGGTAACTCAGGAATTTTTTTTGGCTGGTGCAGCATAAGCCTCAAGCTTCCTTGCACCATATGGCTAATAATAATAATCTGCAATACATAGGCACCTCTCATGAATCCAAGGAAGTTCTCATAATTATGGCTAAGGGTTTCTTACCTTATTTGTGCCTCTCTTAATATAAATGCATATTTCCCATCCACCCCAGTTGCCCTTTTTTATGTTCAGCTTCAACAATTTCTCTACGCCTTTCGTCTGTTAGTACAAAATCATTTAGCACCTTGTTAGAGTTTGATAAACTTCTGGCATCCCTTAAAGAATTCCTCACATGTAAATGTAGATGCAAAATACCTATTCAGTGTCAGCACCTGAGCAGTATGATCTACAGCTGAACTATCGATATCAAGTGGATCAATATGATTCAACCTCTTCCTTCTATTGTAACTTTTCAATGCATTCTTTGCCAGAGAATTCTCTTAATTTTCCTTAGCTTGCCTAATCTCCATTGTGACTTGATTGAAGACTAGTTTATATTTACCATGTTCTTCTGTATCACCTGATAATTTATATGCAGCTATCTCATGCATTCTTCTTCTCTGCCACTAGTCTTAGTTTATCTGAGATCCATTAGATCTAATCTTTGAAATGTTTCTTTGTTTGCATGAAAAATAGCTTCAATGATTACTTCCCTGAATGCTTTCCATTTAGAACTTGCTGTTGGTAACATCATTAGTTAGTCCCACTACATTGAATTTATAAACTGTCTGAGACCACCATTACAAAAGCAAATTCCCTTCCCTTTACCAATAACATTAATTATATCTTTAAGTAAATCCCTATAAGAATATCAGTGATATATCATCATATTTTTCAGTAGTAGTAAAAAACTAAAGTAGTAGTATAAATGCAGTGATTTAATTGTATCTCATATTGTGACTACCTTCACAAGTTACCATGTATTGCACTACCCTGAATAAGTAAACGTTACTTATTCGAGGTAGTGCAATAATGGTAACTCATTGTGAAGGTAGTCACAATACAAGATACAATTAAATTGATGCCATTCATACTACTACTGAAAAATATTGGTATATATCACTGATATTCTTATAGTGAATTATCAATCCATAGCCTGTTATATAAACCTTGTGTGTATATTCTTCTTAGTATTAGGCATATCAGTACACTGTGATCACTGCCACCCAGTGGTTTGCTTACATGCAGATTCTTAATGCATGAAGAATTGCTGCTAATAACCAGATCAAGAGTACTGCTTCTTGTTGCCTCTCTAACATATTGCTATACAAAAACAGTCATCCAATAAATCCACAAAAGTCCTGCTGGTGTATTAGTGACTAGCCCACAAGTTCCAATCAATATCTGAAAAGCTAAAATCCCTCATAATGAGACATCCCAACTTACTGGACCCTCTAATTTGTCTGTTACACTCTTCCCCATTATTAGGCCTATAATGACTGTGATGAGCATAACACTTCAACACTCCTCTCATTTTCCCACTACTCAATGTCATGAAAAACCAGACTCAGCATTGCTGGCCAAACACTGACCAGATGCACTGCCTTACATTTGATATGTTTAACTAAGAACATATCCCCCCCTTTCTAACCAGTCTGCAAATTTACTCCCCAGATTCAGATTCTGTATCCTTTATAGCTGAGTGGCGCCATTTCTCCTATATTCCTACAGTGTCAGCATTTGATGGCTTAGTACTTTAAATTCATTTACTCCGCTCCTATCATTAGTGTACATGCACCTGTTCTTCTTGTATGTTCATTTTGTTTGGTTTTAATTTATTATTTTAATTTGCCAGTTTTGGCAGAAATGTATGAATGAAATGTTATAGCCCCCCATGGATCATCACAGTTGTGGTCCACTGCCAAAGTTTGCTTTGACATTCCATTTTATTTGTTTTGTTCCATCATTGACATTCTCTACCCATTAACTTTCATCCCAGGCTTTGCACAAGTATTATTTATTATTATTATAAACAAATGTTTTATTCACACTATTACCCAAAATTCATATTGGAACTATACTATATCAATGCTGAACTTCTGTATTGTACACAATCAGTATTATATCACTATATTAATCAAATAATTAGCATTTTTTATATTCTTTCAAGCCTTCATCTCTTCCTTCCTTTCATACACTTCCACTTTCCTTCCCCTTCTACTCATCGGTCAGCATCTTGCAAAATGAATATTAACTTATTACTTTGACAAAATCTTTTTTTTTATAATATTTTTACCAACACTCTTGTTTTCTTTAATAGCTAATTAGTTATCAATTACTTCCTTGCAGCACATATATATATTCTATTGATTCTACAACAACTTGCAACTGATTATTGCATTTTCATATAGATTAAATGCAAATTAGTTGATAACAAAATTGGCATTTTTCAAAAAATGAAAAACATCAAATTTACATTATTTACTATCTTTTTCTTAATGAAACCACCAAATGCAAACAAGATTAGAACCTACAGTATTTAGTACCATGTATCAGTTTAAATTGGGAGGAAGAGACAAGACAATAACTGGCAAGACTCCTCACAAAACGCATTAGAAAAGGCAAATAATGCAATCATAGTTTTGCTGCATAAGAAAGGAGATAAATCAGAAATTATAGACCAATTAGCTTGTTATCCCACATCTACAAGTTGTTCACAAGGGTCATTACTAACAGATTAGAACGAATACTTGATGAGAACTGAAATAGCAAGCTGGCTTTAGGACAGGATTTTCAACTATGGACCACCTTCACGTAATATCACAGGTAATGGAGAAAACAAATGAATATAAAACACCATTATACCTGGCATTTGTGGATTATGAAAAGGCATTTGACTCCATGCAGCATAAGGCAATGTTTCGGGCACTGAAAAGAGAAGGCATAGATACCCCATATATTATGATTTTGAAGAAAATATATGAGAAAGCTACCTTCTTTATTAGACTAGACAAAGACAGCAGTAAATTTAAAACTGATCTTCAACAAGGAGACACAATATCTCCGAAGTTGTTTACTGCTGCTCTTGAGGAAGCTTTCAGAAGATTAGACTGGTCACAGAAAGGAGTCAATGTGAATGGAAAGTGCCTAAACCATCCACAATTTGCAGATGATGTTGTGATCATTAGCCATGATCCCGAAAAATTAGAGGAAAATCTTAATCAGTTATGCAGAGTTAGTAAGGATTTCGGACTAAAGATGAATATGGCTAAAACAAAAGTAATGATGAACAAGTATGTCACAGAAAGGGATATAATCATTGAAGGTGCATTAATTGAAAAGATGGATTCATATACTTATCTGGGACAAGTTATTAGCTGTAATAATGATAAATGGCTGGAAGTCAAGAGAAGAATAAATTTTGGATGGATAGCATTCGGGAAATATAGTCACATACTGAAGAGCAATATCCCAGTTTGTCTGAAACGTAAAATAATGAATCAATGTATACTCCCCACCATGACTTATGGAAGTGAATCTTGGGCACTCACCAAAAGAATAGAAGAGAAACTGAGAACTGCACAGCAAAGAATGGAACAAATTATATTGGGAATCAGACTGTTAGATAAGAAGAGAAACACATGGATTAGGCAGCAAACTCAAGTAACGGACATTCTTATCAAAACTAAAGAACTAAAATGGTCTTGGTCAGGACCGATAGCTCGAAGACATAATGACAGACGGATTAAGAAAATAACAAAATGGTCCCAAGAGGAGCTAGAAGAAAACCTGGAAGACAACGACAGAGATGGACAGATGAAATTCATGAGTTTGTGGGTAGTAAATGGATGGCCATTGCACAAAACAGAAGGAACTGGAAAGTTGCTGGAGAGGCCTTCATCCTGCAGTGGATTGAAAATGGCTGATGATGATGATCACTTTAAAGTCAAAAAGACAGAGGATACTTGTTGATTTGAATTTCTGTAGATTTTAGTTTCGAGAAATAAACAGGAACAAAGGTTGTGACTCATAACTGCAACACAAAACACCAACCATATAACTGAAACTTAATTAAAATAATAATAATATAAGACCAGATTAAATTTTGTAAAAATAAAAATGATAAAATAAAATACACTGATTGTGCAATAAAAGCGATAAGCTAATAGACGAAATTAAAAGTGATAAAAACAACCGTAGCTTTTATAGGCAATTGCCTCCTTTATCAACAGTAAGGCTTAACTTATCGTGGTACATCCTTAAATAGTGCTGTACATAGCCTTCTGTCAGCCACAGGCAAAATATTCAACTGGGCCACCCCTTTGCAAAAGTTTAAGGTGGAATATGTAAAAATTGAAAAATAACAGAAACACCCAAAAATTATCGAATCAATTATTTATTTAAACTTTAAGGACTAGCACATTATTTCTATAAGCTTAAGTTTTCACATCATTACCTTACAATATTTATTTGATAAAAATTTGTCGATAACATCTGAGGTTTTTATATCTTTTAGTACATCTTGTTCTATTGGCATAATGGCCAGTCCATTAATTCTTCCTTGGCCAATTGTTGCTTGTGAATATGTTTTATCATTTTGAGTCTTAAAAAACTCCCCTCTCCAGATGCAACTGTAATTGGCAATGTTAATAATATCCGAAGAGACATAGTGATGTTAGCATATAATTTAATTAAGTTTTTTCTTGAAGAAATGTCAAGAATTCTAAGCAACCAAAATTTTTTTCATTTGAAAACATGCTGCAAAGATTGGATTTCCTGATGTAACTCTGGCATCGATATTGCTGCTCCCATCTTCGCCATTAAAATTCCTTCAAGGTGTTGACATTTCGTTTCTATCGCTTTTTCAAATAAATTCATTAAGTTTTTCTGATTTTGGAATAAGATAAAAAGCTCAGAATATTTCAATCATCTGATCAAATCTTTTTTGGAAGCTAAAGATAGCTACATCGATAATTATATTAAAAAATTCCTTTTCAAACCTTTTGGTTGGTTCAGTAGAACATTCATCTGAGGTAAACTTGCACTCTTTTCTGAAAATTTGCACTTCTGGTAACACTGTTGGTACTTCCAACTTATTTGCAAAGCTTTATCCATACACCTTATGTTCTAAATTCGTTTAGTTGACTAAAAAGCACCTTCTATCAATATAATTGCAGTGTTCAAATCAATTTTACTACTTTGCATGGCTTTATTACTTTATTTATAATGCTCAATATTTCATACCAAACAACTACACTTAAAATAAATTTAAAAGAAGTCATTTCTGTTATTTTCTTTTGGACTGTTCCTTGATTTCATTTAATGCTGTTGTAATATCCCATAATTGATAACATATATCTCCAGAGTTTATCTTTCCTTCCAATCTTGTTTTTGGTAGAGATTTCAGTGATTTTGATGTGCCTTTTTAAAATATCCCACCTACTTGGTGAAGCAATGCAAATCTAGTATAACCTTTGTAATATACTAAAAAATAATTTTGCTGTTATTGAAGAACATGCTGCATCAGATTCAACTAAATTAAAATTATGCGCAACACACAAAACATAAAAAGCTCTTCTATTTTCTTGTAAAATTCTTACTTGTACTCTATTTGTCCCAAAAATTTTCCAATATTTGGTTCAAATAATTTTTCACTGCTTCCTCTCAGTGCAAAATTGCACGCAGCTAAAAATTTAATTATCTCAATTACTGTTCCAAAATCATTCTCCAGTATTTTTTTTTTTTTTCTCTATCAAATTTTGATTTGCAACATCCATAATTTTATTGGATTTTAACTGGAGCTCTAATTCCTTCCACTGTTGCATGCATATTTTATGATTTTAAAAGTTCTCGTGCCAGCTTAAACCATCTTGTGAATGATGCCAAGAACAGCACCCAGTAGTCTTCAAGCGAATGTTTGCATTACAAAATAATTTGCAGCAAAAGCAGAAAATGCCATCTTTTTTTTTTTTTTCAGAGTATATCAACCAAGCCCTTTCAAGTTTTTGGCCATTTTTTAAGGACCTGAAACAATGCTCAGCTAAAAACAGTCAGTGATAAACATCAATGGGATAGCATTTTGGTGAAAGTGAACAGTTTTAAATGTGAAGTTGCAATATTGTGGGTTTTTATTGCATTAAAATTGCACTTGTGTTCAAAGAAGGTGCAAAGAAAATGAGCACTTGCAACCTTTTATACAACAGTTTTTACAACCTTTATACAAAGGCTGAAATGTTATCAGAAGCCCTCAGTTTGCCATTTTAAAGTAAATTATGAAATGAAAAGTTCACCGGATGAAAACTAATATTTAGTTGAATTGCCTCTGGTCTTGATGACAGCAGCACACCATCAAGGCATTGACAAGATCAATTTCTGAAGATAATCAACTGATAGTTCATGGTTCCAAACACGAATTATGGCTTCCTGAAGTTCACAAAGGGCCTTTGGTTTCTTTCTGGCAACTGCAGAATCCACACAATGCCAACAGTTTTGTATAGCATTCAGGTTCGGGCTGTTCCTTGCCAGCTAAAAGTTGTAACGGACTGCTGTTCCAACCATTTTTTCACCTGTAACAAATGTAAGCACATTACTGTCAAACCTCTAATGCAGAAATGAAGCTGTTGTTGTTGTTTGGTTTTTAGGAGCATTAGCAACTAAGGCCATATTGCTCCGGGAATATGCGGTGGTCATTCCCTGACCTTTCCGCATCCTCCGTATTTGGTGGTGACGGGCTCGAACCCCAGTCTAATCAAGAAGCATGTGCTACACACTGCTGCTCCTTCCCACCTGGCTACGGAGGCGCCACAGAAATGAAGCTAAAGTAATTATACAAGTGCCTACTTACACTTTTCACCCGATGACAAGGAGCAGAGTCGTCCTGAAAGATGCAGTTACTTGGGCAGGTTGAAATGGTCGGCAGCAGTTTGCCTTCCAATATAGCCAGGTATCCATTGGCATTTACAGAACCTTTTATAAACTGCAGGTGATACGAAATGCAACCGCCATATCATTTGGCTGGTAGGGAATTTCACTGTAGACACAATACAGTCTGGATGGTAATTCTTCACCACGTCTACGGCAAATCGTTTGTCTCCCATCAGAGCCATACAGGTTGATTTTCTTCTCATCCGAGAAAATAACTGATTTCCAATGCTCGGGGGGGGGGGGGGTCCATTTGACATGCTCCTTGCACCAAATTAATCGGGCCTTTTTCATTTTTTTTGTGAGGAGGGGCTTCTTCTTAGGACAACGGGCTACAAGTCCATTTTTTAAGAAGCATCTTCTGACTGTTACTACCACTCATGTATTTTCTTCCCATTCTCTTTTCAGCTCAAACAAAGAAGCTTTACGGTTTTTAAGGCATAAGTTCTTCAAAATGCAATACTCTTTTGGCGTAGACTAGTTTGTGTCCAGTTCCTTTTTTCCTATCAGCAGAACCAGTATTCTTGAGTTTGGAAAGAAATCTACTCACAGTCGACTGATTTCAAGACACTATAAGCAATATGACAGGAAGAACATCCTTCCTCACATAAAGCAACAGTAGCACTCTTTCTTCATGGCATCAACTGCACGTAACTCGCTAGCTTGACACAAGCAATGAATGACTGCAACTCTTGCAGAGCTGTGCTTATATAGCTGAAAGTAATGGCTGATGCAATATTACATCATCACCTACACGCGTCAATCTTATCTGATGCAATCTGTAAGAAATATTGCCATATACTTACGTTATTCAGAAGACAGTTACAATTTTAAGGGGCGATGCACTTTCTTTGAACACCAGTGTAGGTTTAAATAAAAAAAATTGACAAAAATTAATTTCTTTTAACATCTGATTATAAAATAAATAAATTTACTGAAACATAAATAAGCCAATATTGGATTTTTTTTTTTTTTGTACAATTAACGTTTTTTTTTTTATATTTTTTTTATATTTAAAA
The DNA here is from genome assembly GCF_048544385.1 of Mastigoproctus giganteus. Classification (NCBI taxonomy): domain Eukaryota; kingdom Metazoa; phylum Arthropoda; class Arachnida; order Uropygi; family Thelyphonidae; genus Mastigoproctus; species Mastigoproctus giganteus. The sequence goes on along the minus strand of NC_143575.1, from coordinate 167,149,239 downwards.
AAATTTAAATATCATTGGAATTCGAGCCCCCTACATCCCCAGGTATGGCTCTGGCTTTAAATAACAGCAGGATCATGGCTCGCAGCATGTGTTATCATAGGAACATGGGCAGTATCCTGCTGATGCTCGAAGGTTATTCCAGAAAACAGAATTAGAAGCCACGAATGATGAAATAGGTTGGTTCTGTGAGTTTCGAGTTGGACAGTGAACGAATGCCAACTATGACATGTTCAGAATGGTTTGGAAGAAAGTGGGGAATTACAGATGCCAATTCTAAAGACAGTGCCTATGGATGCAGCAACATCCGTGCAGCTAAAACTGAAGATCTAATAAGCCAGTGAATTGGGATTATTCATATATCAAGTTGCGGCTTATCCCCATAAAGTTGTATTCAAAAACACTTAACATGCATATTTACCAATAATAAATTTACATACATGAACATAACTGTATCACGCACCATTTTTTCAAGTATAATATATACAGTGGATTCCATTTATTTGGGACACATTGGGACTAGTGCATTTTGGCCCAATTAAGCAGCTGCCCTAATTATGCAAAGTTTCACGTAAATAGATAAAAATATGATGGATTACTATATTAAAAATACAGCTTTACAACTGATTTTCTGTACGATCAAATCACTTTACGATGGACTTACCATAGTAAAGTACCATTCGCTATACGATATGTAGTAAACGCTGGCCATTGTGATCATGTTTATGAATTGGGCTAACTCCAGATCTTGGATTCAAGTTGTCTCTGCACAGTGGGCGTGGTCTTAAACAGAGCTATTGTATAATCGATTTCTGTGATTATTGTGAATGCCTTCATTATTGTCAGTCTTAGTTAGGGTTTATCCCTGCATTACTGCTGTTTTTATAACGGAAAACAAGTTCCCTATTTAAGAACAGCAGTAAGAGATATTTTAACAAAAATTAGTTTTTACACGACTTCAGGAGGGATTTAAACAAAAAATGTAGTTATATTTGAAAATTTGTAAATATTTGATTATTTTAATTCCGTATTGCCATTTCTCTTTATCTTTATTTAGACTTCGATGTATTACGACGTTTTTGGCATGTTACATGTGGGTAGGGAATGCAGTGAGTGGCACCTGTTAATCACTGCTTTGTTTCTGATCGTTAGTCAAAATATGGACTTGTACCCAAGATCTGTAGTTTTACTGTGAATTCATTTCAATTCCATTTAAACAGCGATTCTAATTAGCGAAAATAAGAGAAATATTATCCACAGACTATAAAAGTAAAGATATATTAAGTACAAATTTACACTTTATTTACCAATTAAAAAATTAAATGATACCCGAAAATCGGAATCTTTTCACTGACATTCGGAAGGGGAGTAAAATTTAAAACAGTAAAAAAGATAAGCAATCAATAAAAAAGAACATGGCACATACAAATTGCAAGTAACATGATACGTGCAATGAGAATGGAGTAACAAGTTATGAAGTTTAAAAAATAGGAATGAAGAGAAGATTCTGAAAAATTATTTTTTTTTTATATGATTGAAGATTTCATGGAAGGGGAAACATTTCACCATAATAACATAAAAACCCACAGAATTCCAGCTGTCAGTATTATCGCATATTCAATAAGATCGAGTTTACTATGCGTTTATAATAGATTGCACTAACAGGGGACTGCTAATGGTTTTTGTTTTACGGTTGTGACCTCCAGAAATCCAACCAAACAGCGTAGTACGGTCGGAGACAATCGTAGGGTAATCTCGAGTGCGGTGGTCTCCTGCCCCGATTAAATGTCATGTTGTCCCAATTAAGCAAAGTAAACCCTGGCTATTTTCTCGATTAGGTTCTGTTCTTTAAGATTTGTCCCAAATAAACAGCTACCCCGATTAACCGGTAGCCCAAATAACTGGAATCCACTGTATTTGCAAATGTCATGTACAATAAAGTAGTCCTTTGCATAAAACGTTTCAATGATTCATTGCTTAGTATTTCGATAATTGTTATTTTTAGGTTCAAGTTTTGCATATTATTATTATATATTAGCCATATAGTGCAAGGAAGCCCGAGGCTTATGCTGCACCAGCCAAAAAAAAATTCTGAATTATCCTGAAGGAGAAAGGGAAAACACAAGCCCATCACAGAAATAGTAGATATATCCAAATGCACCATAATTAAATGAAAAAACAAAAGAACTGTTAATGTTAATAATTTTCAAAAATTATCAACATTAACTTTGAAAGAAAAAAAGTAAAGAAAAAAAAAAAGCACCTTGCAATATGCCAGAGACAAATAATAACAAGAATAATCATTCTCATTTTTAATTTTTATTTATTTTAAGTTTCAAATTTTTTTTAAAGTATTCAACTAAAGTAACTAAAGTATTCAGAGTAACATTTAAGTATTCGGCTATGGACAGCATCCCTCCCCCTTGATTAGGCATCTTTGTACGGTGCACACCAACTTACCAGGGCACAGTGTGCCCTGGTAAGAGCACCACTTCGTGTTCTGGACTAAAGTTGCACTTCTCTGCCCAATCCAAGAGATCTACTTCTTAAAATGAGGTTCCAGACCTGTATGCAAGCGATGCTCAAGATGTGGGCTAACAATTGCTTTATGTAATAGAATGATTACCTTTTTGTCCCTCCTGACAAAGTTCCTGTACAATCATTAACACAACCCAATGAGCTTTTTGGCAGCCTGCTTCACTGAGAACTTCATGTCAGACAATTATTCCTAGATCTTTTTCATTCTTCACCACTTTGATTGTGAAAGCAACTAACTGCCATGTTATTACTGCTGTCCATGTGTAGCATCTTATACTTACCAATGTTAAATCTCAATTTCCATTTCTCAGATCATTTGCCTAATTTTTCAAGGCCTGGCTGCTGTAGTACACCTTGATTCCTGCAATTAACCACCATGCCAACCGTTGTATCATCTGAAAACTTGGACAGTATGCTTGATGTGCCTTCAACAATAATGGTAATAAATACAGTACTAAAAACAGTGAAGGTCAGCACTGAACCCTGCAGAACTTCACTAATAACATTAGTCCAAGAAGAGCAGCACTTGTTTATAGCTACTCTGTCTTCTGCCACTCAAGCATACCTTTAACTATTGCAGTAACATTCCCTTAATACCACACTCTTCAATTTGTACAGCAGTTTTTTTTGTATGGAACAGTGGCAAAAGCTTTATTTAAATCTAAATATATAGCATAAAAATTATTTGCATCCATTTCCTTTGTTAATAGGTCAGAGTAACTAAATCAGATTGTTCTTCAGATGGGAAGGCAGGACTTAAGCGAGATTGACAAAGGCCAAATTGTAATGGCCTGAAGACTGGGTCAGAGCATATCCGAAACAGCATGACTGGTGGGGTGCTCACGGTCAGCCGTGGTTAGCACCTACCGAAAGTGGTCCGAGGAGGAAAAACCCACAAAATGCCAGCGAGGTGTTTGAAGACCATGGCTCATCGATCTCAAGGTGAGTGAAGGTTCTCCCGGATGGTAGGTGGCAACAGAAGGGCGACTGTGGCTCAACTCGTCAGTAACTGGAATGCTGGTAATGGGAGTAATGTGTCACAATACACAGTGCGTCGAACCCTGCTGAAAATAGGGCTGCATAGCCACAGGATGCTCCAAGTGCCCATGCTAACCACGGTTCACCGGCAACAGCACCGTTTACCTGGGGAAGTGATGGGGCCTGGATGCACCATGGGACGAAAACAAGCCGGTGGTGGTGTCATGCTTTGGGCGATGTTCTGCCGGGATACCCTGGGTCCGGTCATCCATGTGCCGGGCACTCTGACGTCTACCACCTACCTAAACATCATTGCTGACCATGTACACCTTTTCGTGGGAACGGTATTCATCTCTGGCGTTGCAGTCTTTCAGCACGATAATGCACCATGCCACACTGCCTGGATTCTTCGAGACTGGTTTGCAGAACATGAGGAAGGCTTCCAGGTATTGCCCTGGCCTCCAAATTACCAAGACATCAATCATCTGTGGTTTGTGTTGGAATAGCAACTCCAATCTGTGGCGTCTCAACCATGAACCTTACAGAAGTTAAAGGATCTGCTGGTTACGTGTTGGTACCAGATACCACAAGACACATTTAGAAATCAGGTAGCATCCAGGCCTCACCGGGTACGGGCTGTTTTGGCTGCTTGTTGAGGATCAACATCATATTAGGTAGGTGGTCATAATGTTTTGGTTCATCGGAATATCACCAAATACGGAGTATGCGGAAAGGTCAGGGAATGACCACCGCATATCCCCGGAGCAATATGAACATCAATATCGAGATCCAATATTCCTTACATTTCGAGGGTACAGCTCTTAGACAGTGTTCGCAGGCCGGTCGCTAGTTAGTACACCGGACCGAACCTATTGGTAACTCTCTAGGAGGCTTCAGGATCAGCTAGTGTATGATCTTGCTACCTCTACTCTGCCAGATAGTGACTGGAGGGAGTCCGAGTAGTGTGTATGCGGGGAGCATTGTCGAGGCCACGTTATGTCAAGGATCTGGGTATATTCTTACCATGTGTACACCATATCCAAAAATTTCATTACATCATATAGCATGTCCCACCCACTTTTTCTTACTATTGAATATACCATGAATTGTCAAACTAATAGAGCAAGCTTATCTGAAAAAATATCTAAACCTCCCAAGCATTTCCTAATTCATTTCACAAATATACGTAGTCTCAATTCTAATCTCAACGATGTCCATTTCCGCTTGCAGTCTGCCAAACCCCATGTACTTTTTCTGACAGAATCTCAGTTATCGGTTGATTCAACTACTGCTCATCTCAGATGCCCAAATTATTCGCTGTATGATTCCTTTCACCTCAAAGGTGGCACTTGTGCATATGGCTGTTCTGATATTCCCTGTCAAAGACTTCCCAATTTGGAGTCTCCTCTCTTTGATCTTCTCGGGCTTAAAATCTCACTACCTCATTGCGTCAAATTCATTTGTTGTCTCTACCGTTCTCTCAATTCCACTAATCACTTGGAGCTTGACTTCCTCTCTTTGCAACTTGACTTTCTGCAGTCCAACTTTCCTAACAGTGAGGTAATTTTACTTGGTGATTTTAATGTTCACAACTCCAGCTGGCTTCTGTTTTCTAGTCACACCGACCCAGCTGGTCGAGATGCTGAGGCTTTTGCAATAACTAATGACCTTGCACAGATTGTTCATTTACCTACAAGAATACCAGATAATGCTAATCATACAGCCAATATGCTTGATCTTTTTCTCACAAACAACCCTTCTAAGCACACGGTCGAAGTGAGAGGTCCATTAGGCACTTCAGATCACAACTTGGTGATTGTCTCTTCTCCAATGGAACCTTTATCTCATGGCTATTTCCAACCTCGTGTTGTTTGGCATTACAAGAATGCAAAATGGGATGAAGTGCGAGACTTCTTTTCTCCTTTTCCTTGATCAGATTACTGTTTCAAAACTTCTGATGTCAACGTTTGCTCAGATAGTGTCAGTGAAATTATTCTTGTAGAAATGGAATCCTTCTTGCCACACTCCACTTTAAAATCTCGTCCTTTATCTAAACCTTGGTTTTCCAATAAATGTGCTAAGGCTGTTCAAGAAAAGAATGTTGCATATCATAATTGGCTTGTTTCTAATTCTCCAGTTTCATTTTCTGCCTACACCAAAGCTCGCAACAATTAATCAGCCCAAACTAGAGTTTGAACAGGCTAAGAGTAGCCGAGCATTCTGGTCTCTTGCCAAAGCTATTGGCCGCAACTTTTGCCCATCTCTGCTCCCACCTCTGTCCAAACCAGATGGTTCTGTTGCCACTTCAGCCAAGGATAAAGCTGACCTGCTAGCATCCCATTTTTCTTCCAACTCATGTATTAATGATCTTGGTAAAACACCTCCCACCATTCCCAACATGCTCCATTCAATGCCTCCTGTGGTCTTCCATCAAAAGGATGTCAGAAGGTTTTTGACGAATCTTGATGCTAACAAAGTTCCAGGTCCCGATGGTATTTCTCCATTTGTTCTCAAAACCTGTGCTCCTGAACTTACTCCTATTCTCTGCTGCCTTTTTTCACTTTCTTATTCCAAAGGTGTTTTTCCTTCTGCTTGGAAATTTGCTCATATCCAGCCAGTTCCTAAAAAGGGTGACAAATCCCTCCCATCCAATTATCGTCCCATTGCAATTACTTCTACTCTTTCTAAAGTAATGGAGAAATCAATTAACCGCCAACTCAAACTACCTAGAAACCTTCCATCTGATCAACAATCGCCAGTATGGATTCCGTCAGTGTCGATCCACTGGTCTTGCTTATGATATTCTTGCTTATGTTACCCATTTATGGACTAATTCAATGGAAATTGTTCGGTGAAACACAAATAGTTGCTCTTGACATCTCAAAGGCTTTCGATCTTGTTTGGCATAAAGGTCTTCTAAACAAGCTTCCATCTTATGGTTTGCCAACTGTTTTTAGTAATTGGTTATCCAGTTTTCTTTGTGATCAGTCACTGAGGTAGATGGCTCCTTTTCTTCTAACTTCTCCACTAATGCCGGTGTCCCCCACGGTTCAGTTCTTTCCCCCACTCTTTTCTTCTTGTATATTAATGACCTTCTTCCATTGACTGGAAATCCTATCCATAGTTTTGCCGTTGATAGCACATTGCATTCCACTTTTCATTTTGAGAAACCTTGTCCTGCTCAATCAGCTTCAATTTCTCGAAAATCTGCTACCAATTTCTTAAATGCCAATCTTCGGGTAATTCTCCAGTGGGGCAAAGACAACTTAGTTGATTTCAACCCTTCTTAAACTCAGTCTTGTCTTATATCTCGCAAAAAGGATTCTTCTGCTCCTATGCTTATCTTTAGCGACACTCCGATTTCTGGGCAAAATGATATATCTCTTTTGGGGATTACCCTGACTTCTAATCTCTCTTGGCACAAGCACATTACAAATATTGCTTCCTCTGCATCTAAAAAAACTTGGTTTTCTCTTTTGCTCTCGGCATTACTTTTCTTCCAAACAGCTGCTCACTCTGTACAAATCGCAAATCCGTTCTGCCACGGAATATTGTTCCAACATCTGGGGTGGTGCCCCCAAAACCTCTCTCAGGCTTCTTGATTCCATTCAGAAGAGGGCAGTTAGGTTAATTGATGATTCATCTCTAACAGAGTCTCTCCACTCACTCTCTCATAGATGTACTGTTTCTGCTGCGTGCCTCTTCTACAGATACTTACATGGGCACTGTTATTCTGAATTGGCTTCTATAATTCACGCTCTCTCTTTCAAAATGGTCCGAACACGTGCCGCCACCAGCCAACATCCATTTACTGTCCAACTTCAAACTCACAGAACCAACTTTTCATCTTCCTCGCTTATTCATTCAACTGCCGTTTTTTGGAACAACCTTCCTTCATACGTATTTCCTGAAAATTACAGTCTACAGAAGTTCAAGTCCAATGTCAACAAATATCTTCTTTCGTCTTCTCAACCTCCAACCCAAGCACGGCACTAAGTACTATAGGTTCTAATATATATATATATATATATATATATATATATATATATATACAGTGAAACTTCTCCTCTAAGACACACATCTCGTTAACGGACATCTCTCTACAACGGACATTTTCAAATTCCCCAACTCACCTCTATTGGTTTTAACGTGTTTGCAACTTCTGTCTAGTGGACATTCTCTGTAACGGACGCGGACAGGCAATCTGCACTGTTTCGTTTAGATTAGCACTTAATTTGATCTCCCCATAACGGACAGACAGCGGGCGAGCTTACGGCCCTTTTTCTAGGAACGTTTCTTCCACGTATTGCCTCAATCTATTTTCTATTTCCGATTCTCTGAATTTTATCAAGGTTTACATCGCGGTTCTAAACCCTTTTTCAAGAATTTTAAGGCACGTGTAAAACTTCTGATGAATTCGGTGTGTGCAGGGGGGGGGGACATGGTCCGCCTTTCGTCTTTTCAGTTTTGTTCAGTGTCGTGTGAAGTGCACAATGTCTTCTCGTAAACATTTAACTTTAAAAGATAAAGTCGAACTCATTAATGCATATGATCGGCAAAAAAATAGTGTTCGCAATCTCGCTGCAAAATTCAAAATCGGGAAGACGCAGGTAAGCGACATCCTAAAGGGTAAAAAATGAACTGCTCAAACAATTTTGGCAACACGGAAATGATCAGGTGCAAAAATCATTCCCGAAAACTGTTGGACTTCAAATTGACAATGTTACGTATGAGTGGTTTTGTCGCGAACGTGCTAAAAAAATTCCCATTAATGGGCCTATTATTAGGGAAAAGCTTTGGAGGTTGCGAAATCTATGGGAGTAAATGAGTTCAAAGCTTCTGTGACAAGTTCAAAGAACTAGACGAAGACTAGTTCAAAGGCTAAACAAGTTCAAAACTCGGCATAAAAATTTCTTGGAAACCGTAAGTGGTGAAAGTGGATCTGTTGATACTGGGGTTGTAACAGAGTGGACTGTCAAATTGAAGATTTATGTCGTGATTTTGAAGCTAAGGATATTTACAACTGTGACGAAACTCTTCCTGAAAAAACAATGAGTGTAAAAAACGAAAAGTGCCAGGGCGGAAAATTTCTAAGGAACGCTTGACTGTACTATTGTGTACAAATATGCTGGTAGACTTTGAACAACCTCTTGTTATAGGAAAACCACAAAATCCTCGTTGTTTCAAGGGCATAAAGTTGAATCTTTTGAATGTTGACTGGAAGTCTAATAAAAAAGCGTGGATGACATGAGATATCATGAGCGAATGGATAAGTCACTTTAACCAAAACATGATTCGTCAAAACAGAAAAATTATTCTTTTCATGGATAATGCTGCATCTCACCCGCACATTGAATTGTCCAACATTCAAATCGTTTTTCTGCCACCAAACACATATGCAGAGTGTCAGCCCTTGGATCAAGGGATAATAAAAAATTTTAAACTTCACTACAGAAAACGTGTTTTAAGACATCTCATTGCAAACATGAACGATGTAACATGTGCGAGTGACCTTGCAAAGAAACTCAGCATCCTAGATGTGATTCAATGGATTTCCTCTTCAGTAAACGCAATTAGAAAACAAACTGTTGTGAACTGTTTTGTAAAGTCTGGCTTCTTAAACGCAAAAATTGAAGTTGTGAACAGCAATGTGGAGTACCAAGAAGAACAAGAACTTCAACATCTATTGATAATGTACGATACTTCCGCTACAAGTGACCCTGGCTACAAAGATATAGACTCAAACCCGCTACAGAAGATGGTGCTCTAGATATCAACGACATTATCATCGATATTTTTCAAGAAGTTCCTCATGAGGATGAAGAAATGGAAGGAGGTCGTTCTATCGAAGAACATATTAATGACGAACCACCGATGAAAATAGAAGAAGCACTCATAGAAATCAATTGTTTAAAAATGTTTTTCGCCGCTGAAGAAGATACTGAAGGACTTTCGATGGTTTCTTCACTCCAAACAAATGTTGAAAACAAAATTATCAGCCGGAAGAATGTGCAGAAGAAAATAAGTGATTACTGTATGTATTTTTCTTAAGATAAAGTCATAATATGCATAGCACAATTGTATGCATATTATTTACAAAAATATTGTTCAAAATCTATATATATTTTAATTTAATTTTACATTAAACGTTTAACGATTTTTCTTTCTTTCTTTTTTTTTTTTTCTCCCTCAGACTTCTTGTTAGCGGACACTTCTCTCTAACGGACACATTTTCGTTCCCCATGGCTGTCCGTTAAAGGGAAGTTTCACTGTATATATTTAAAAAAAAAAAAAAAAAAAAAAAAAAAAAATGTGGCCTTAGTTGCTAATGCTCCTTAAAAAAAAAAAAAACACAAACTAACCATCGGTATATCCAATCACAGACAAGTGCCTTATTTACTTTTAGCTTTTCAGCTCTCTTTCTCTTCCACTTCCTTCTCACTTATAACAAAATCATTTAGTTCCCAGTTATAATTTGGATAAGCTGGAACACGCTGAGATTGCTGGCAAGATTCTAACATAGATCACAGTGTGGTTGCAGGGTAGAGACAGAGTGTTGTGATTAACTGATCCTCTTCAGATTGGGGTAACGTCTGAAGTGGGCCCCACAGTGTGACTGGTTCTCGGACCACTGTTGTTTCTAATTTTCGTAAATGAAATAGAGACAGAGGGCGTAATGTCAAAATTCGCAGATGACAAAAGAGTCGTTAATGATCAGCACCAAGCAGTGCTCCTTCAGGATGCACTTCCAGTTTTCAGACCATTTAAGAATGGTCTGAAAACTGGAAGCTTAGTTTTATAGCAGCAAAATGTAAGGTCTTACATTTGGGTATTAGCAAACCCAAAATAATTTATTGACTTGGTTGGGTTGAATTAAAAACAGTAGAAGAGTTAAGTAATCTGAGTTATGATATGGATGGATATATAGTTCTCTGAGTTAGGTACACAAATGGCCTGCAGAGATAGGGAGATCATAATTCTATTGTGTAAGGCAATTGTAAGACAACACTTGGAATACAAAGCCCGAGTATGGAGACAGTATTCCTAGTAATTTAGATGAGGACACACAATATTATGTGTGTCCTCATCTAAAAAAAAAAAAAAAAAAAAAAGCCACTACTTTGTGAAAGGGTCCAAAGATGGATAACTTTCACAGGGTGACCATACAAGGAAAGACTTCAATTATGGGGGGTACAGAACTTGACAACCAGGCACCTTAGAGGGGTTAGTAAAATGAATGAAGGCAATTTCCACTGTTATAAAAAAAATTCCAGGGGAAGAAGTTTAGACTAGATCATAGGAAGTCTTCTTTTAGCTAGTGAGTTGTTGATTATTGGAACAAGTTGTCTCTGCTGTTAACAGAGGCTGACAGTTTGAAGAAATTCAAAGGTCAATTGGATAATTACCTATATGAGGAGGGTTGGTTCTTGGGTGTTATTGGCGCATTAGCAGCTAAGGCTATAATGCGCCAAAACCAGGTGATATATAAAAATTTTAATTTCACTGACCTAATTACTTAGGTCACCATGTCAAGATATAAAATAACAAAGGTATAAAATGTAAAAAAGATAAATCAATAAAGAAATAACAATAACATGTAAATTTTAAATACAAGTAAAAACCTTTATTGATTTAAAATAGCTAAAAACAGCAGACACATTGTCATTGTCGGATAAAATCTGATCGAGTATATACGGCTCAGTCAGATGATTAAAGGCGGTAAAACGGATATTGCTAAAATCTGTACAATCAATTAAAATGTATCTGATTGATAAAATTGTGCCACAGGACTCACACATAGGAGGGTCATCAGCCCTCAGCAAAAACGAATGAGTCAAATGACTATGTCCTATGCGGGTCCGGCAAGAACAACTTGCTCCTTACGATTCCTGCACAGACTAGACTGCCACGGTTCAATTACAGGCTTTATACGATATAATTTATTCATAGTCTGTCTATTCCACAAATCCTGCCATTGGGAGTGTATCTTTTGGTGTATTATTTGCCTGTAGTCTGTATAGGGGACTGACAGGCAGCGATTATTATCGGGAATTGCTGATTTGGCTGCGGTGTCAGCCAAATCATTTCCCCTAATCCCAATGTGCCTGGGAATCCAGCAGAAGCAGATATCATATCACGTTCATGGAGAAAGTGAATCTTCTGCTGAATGCAAGATAGAACCGGATGAGGATTATATCTCACAGTTATTAAAGCCTGTAACACCCTGAGAGAGTCGGAATATAAAATGAACCGTTGGTATTGGTATTCACTAATGTGATCCAAGACTAACTCTATAGCGTGCAGCTCTACAGTAAATATGCTGCATTCAGAGGGATTCTGCTCCGATGTAATGGCGTCTGTAAAGACAGCAGCAGATCCTACATATGATTCCGACTTCAAACCGTCTGTGTAAACTGGCGTGAAGTCAGAATGTTCAGCTCGGTGTACTGAATAAAGCTGCAGGTAGACTGATGGAGTTTCCGACTTTGCCCAATTTCTAAGAGACAAGTCACATGCTGGAATATGAGCATGCCAGGGTGGAAGGGGTTGCTTTGGTGTTTGGGCAACCTTGTCTACCTTGATATTAAGTTCTTTGAGTAGCTCTTGGAGACTAATACCAAAAGGACAATTGGCAGTCTTACGGGTGTTGTACAAATTTTCCCATCGTGGCTCAAAAACGAATGGCCATGTGGGATGGTCCGGCAGGGATTTCAATTTTAAAGCGTACTTTAGAGACAACTGCTTACGTCGAAGCGATAACAGCGGTTTGTTTGCTTCGACATATAAGCTCTGGACAGGAGATGTTCAATATGCTCCAATAGCGATACGGAGAGTCTGATGATGGACAGGATCCAGCCATCGAAGTACACTGTCTCTGGCCGAATTGTATACCAGGGACCCGTAATCTAGTCTGGATTGTACAAGTGCACGGTAGATACGTAGTAGGGTGCATCGATCCGCCCCCCATGAGGAGGGACATGCATAATTTGTCTATTTTCTTATCTACTTTTTTTTTTTTTTTTGGATTGGCTGAGGTAGCAAAAGCCTGTGGCTTCCTTGAACTATATGGCTAGTACTACTAATATTCTTTATATATATATATATATATATATATATAATGTATATATTTTAAATCACTAATAATATTTGAAAAAAAATTATTATTATTATTTCAATAAGACTAACCAGCATTTGAAGCTCTGACTTTGTAAGATTAAATTAAATGAAGTAGGTCTATCTTACAGTTTCATGTATTTTTATTATATGTATCACATAAATAATAACTAAATGAAACATAAAATAAATAGCATATCCATGCAGAAAAGCAGACATTTTTTGTTTCTCTTTGATAAATAGATGATGTTCGTTTGTTTGTTTGTTTATAGGCTTTAGGGCACAAGAACACCAAGGCCATAATGCAACTAACTGCGGAAATGTTAAATACACAGTTTTATCTGTATAAATGTTATTCACATTTACACTGCATTGTACAGTTGTACCCATTTGAGTAAAAAGTAAAAATTTTTGCCACGTATGGTGTATCTGGTAGGAGGCCAGTAACACAGAAAGAAATGTTCATCGCAGAAAATGAGATAGCTTGTTGGTCACTATTGTATTTGGAGAAATCAATGAGTACATGCTGCTCAGTGAGCTGGTTGTTGCAGTTTGTGGAGGATCAGTGCCTGCAAGCAGATAAAGGTGTGTTAAGTTTGTGTGGCCTATTAGTAGTCGGCTAGTACAACTTACTCATGTTGGTTCTCAGGTATATTGGATTTCCACGGTGTGAGCTTTCCTTATGTGGAATAGCTTGTTACCAAATTGGCCACTATTCAAAACATCACTTCTTTTCAATTAACTTGTAATCTGAGACCGATATATACTTAAGGATTGTAGCAGTTTTGGCAGCTAGGTTGGCATGTTCATTTCCAGCAATTCCAATGTGATGTGTCCAACAAAAAGAGAACTTGTTTATTCTTATTTAACTTGGTCACAGTATTCCAAATCTGTATGAGTAAAGGGTTATCATGATTTTTATTCTGCTGTATAGTTGGATAAATATGTTTGTTGAGAATGTGAAATTTAAGGCTATGTGGAGAGACAGTTCTGCAGTGTAGCTGCTACATTCAATAGGGAGATCCTTGGCATGGTAATGTTGGGAAATAATACTGCTGCACCAACATGAGTGTCAGTTTTAGATCTGTTTGTATCGATTGGCATGTACTGTGCATGCTGGGTTCTCAATGAGCCTTGAATTAGCGGTATGTTCTGTTGGGTTAATGTGTGTTTTCCTCACACTGTGAATGGAAGGTCACACGGTGGTATATGATACGTGTAAGGTGGGACTAAACAAGAGGCCACAGGCTGTATCTTACCAAGGTCAAGTTGCCAATCAGTGAGCAGGGAGCAAAGATGTACCCCTGTTCAAAGGTAAGCTATATAAAGGTTCTCCCATTTGCACAAGCAAAGTCCAATCCAATCAAGGTTGTCCAGTTGCCCTTTGAATTTTGTTGTGAACATTTGTCTGAATAGATACAAGGTTTCATTTGTTTTAGCATATAAGCTCTGAACTGGCACTGAATGGTATGCCCCTATTGCAAAACAAAGAGAATTGTGGTGTATAGGATCAAGCTGATGTAAAGCACAGTCTAGCGGAGCTGCAGAGCCATAGTCTAGACATGACTGTATTAATGCATGGTACAAATGCAGTAGTGTGTAAGGTAAGGTCAGCCCCCTTCCCCACATGCACACTGTGTCAGATATTACTCTTAAGATGTTTAGCTTTTTAAGGCAGTAATCTGGAACTCTTTTATATGTTCAGGGAAGTTAAGTTTTTGATCAAAAACCACATCAAGAAAGCAGACATTAGGAACCACTGGGATGATTTAATTTTCTAGATGAAGTTCTGCGTCTGGATGTAGGTTACGCTTCTTATAGAAGTGAATCCTGATAGTCTTTTGGGGTGAGAGACAAAAAAACGTTGTTTTTGGACAATTTAACAACTAACTGTCTTTCTACCATTCACATATTAGGGGAATGGCAGGAGATATTGAAGTCAGTATAGTGGACACTTTTTGTGGTAGGTCCTGTGTTATTGAATTTATTATTATGTTAAATAGGGTGGCATTGAACCTCGTGGGAGCCCTGCTTCCAGGATAAAATTTGAGGGTAACTGGTTGTCAACTCTAACTTGAAATAAGCAATGATATAAGAAGTTTCTGATAAAATGCAGCAGGTGTCCGCGTAGTCCTAGATCAAGCAGGTTTTGCATTATACCATACCTTCAAGCTGTGTCAAAGGCTTTTTCTACATCAAAGAGAACCATGACAAGGTATTCTTTTTGTACAAAAGTGTCAAGTATGTTCATTTCTGCCCTGATCAGTAGGTCAAGAGTGGATCTGCCTTCACAGAAACCATATTGCACTGGGTTAAGGAGGTTATTTTGAAATAGAAACCAGTTAGGCAGGCATTAATAATTTTTTCCAGGACCATGCTCATACAGCTCATGAGTGCAATAGATCAGTAATATAGATTTGTAGGATCTTTTCCTGGTTTTGGAAATGCCAAAATATAAACATGACGCCATTTGTCCAGGATGGTACTTTCTTTGAATATTCTGTTGTAGAGAAATAATGTCCTGAGGGCTGGTTCAGTAAGCTGCACTATCATGATATAACGTATTCCATCTAGTTCTGCTGCACTGAGTTTGGTGGTGGCTAGAGAATGGTACAATTCTGACATTTTGAAGGGGAGATCATATGCAGCACTAGATGCCAGTTCAAAGTTGATGAAATGTTTATCAGCCTGTGCCTTGGGTACCAGAAAATGAGGTGGGTAAGATGTCGTAGCTGAGATTTTCATGAACTATTTGCCCAATGTATTCACAAATGCCACTTGATTTGTAACATCACAACCATTAACAGAGTATGGAAAGGTTGATGCATGGATGTTTTAAGTAAATGCTTTATACTTTGGCCCATATCATTTGCGTTTTTGTAGTTCTTGTAATTGTGGAGGAAAAACTCCTCCATGCTTCCCTTTTGTTGGTCTGCCTAACATGTTTTGCTTTTGCCCAAGCCTGTTTAAAGTGGTTGAGATTTGCAGTTGTTAGGAACTTCCTGAAGATGTTCCATACCCTGTTCTTTGCTTTTTTAGCTGCACTGCATTAATTATTTCACTACAATTGAGTGTTCTGATATTTTTTGGAATCGCTTGGTCCACTGCCTATAGTATTTGGTTAGATATATATTCTGCGGCAAAGTTTATGGATGTTCATTGGACCTGCTTTCCTGCCAGTATTGCTAGCTGCTTGTATAAATCCCATTTTGCTTTGAAAATGTTCCATTTGGCAGTTCAGCAAAAATGGCGCGCACACACACACACACACGTGTGTGTGTGCGCGCGCGCGCCATTTTTGCGAGTAATCAAATTGTGCTGGTCAAGTAATTTTTCAATAATTTGTCCATGTTTTGATTTTAGCATAACATAATGGTGATTGTTGAGGTCCTCTAGGATGAAGTAGGGTTGAGGAAGTAAAACAACTAATTCCTCTCAATCGGCATAACTTATATTTTGATTAAGGGCAAGTATAGTGATATGATAGTTAAGGCAAAGTTAACATTGACTCATACTGAAACTGACTCAAGGTTTGTTTTTAGTAGGATTGGTTTGTGAGTATCTGAGTGTTGATTATCAATGCTACACCTCCATGTGTCATATTGTTCGGCTTGTGTACAACATGATCTTGCCAATGAATTATGTAGTTCCAGAGGGGAAACAGTTATGTGGGGTTAAATTGGTTTCCAGTAGGGCAAAAAGTGATAGGGTCATATTGCGAGAGGAGGTCTTGGATGTCATTTAAATTACTACGATATCGTCTACAGTTACAGAGCAGAAATGCAAGCATTATTTGAGTTTAGTAGATTGTTTGTTTGTTATTTGGTTTTTAGGAGCATTAGCAACTAAGGCCATATTGCTCTGGGATATGCAGTGGTCATTCCCTGACCTTTCCGCATCCTCCGTATTTGGTGGTGACGGGCTCGAACCCCGGTCTAATCAAGAAGCGTGTGCTACACACTGCTGCTCCTTTCCACCTGGCTACGGAGGCACCCGAGTTTAGTAGAACCCTCGATTTGTTTTCGAGAGGCTGAAGGTTTGTTTTGCTCAAATTTACCTTTCCCCTTCTTTGGAAAGTATGGTTTCCTATGTCCCTCTCCCTGTCAATGAATAGTTCTAGTACCTGCTCATCTTCTAAGTGCTTGCAACTTGTTTGCGTTACTTCAGAAGTAGGTACTGTAGTGGTTTTCTGTGGAGTGGAATCTGGTTGTACAGTAATCAACGTATTTATAGCTTTACTTTGTTTGGTTTATTAGTACAGTGGCCACTGACCTTGCCCACTCAGATAGCAATTCACTTGGTATAGTTGCCACCATTTGGATTGTGACTGATATTTGTTGTTGTTGTGGGGGTTTGATGGTGCATAAGCTGCTTTGGCTATAATGCACCTATTCAGTTATTATATGAATATATGAGAAATTCTTGCAATGTCAGAAATCAGAAATGATTAAAGACTCCAATTTGCTTCAGAAAGTTAAAAAATTCAGGAATATTTGCACTGTCACCAATGACATTCTCTAGAGTTATTGGTTTCCAAAGGTTAACCAATGATAGCAGGGTTCTATTTCTCTTGTTTATAGTATAGGCATTCAATGAGAATGTGTTTAACAATCAGATTTACAGAACAATGTGGACACTGGGGTGGATCATCTCCTGTGAGTAAATGAAGGCGAGTTAAATGAGTATGACCTATTCTTGCTCTTGAAAGGACTATTTCTTTTCTTCTTGATATGGCGCCTCCGTAGCCAGGTGGGAAGGAGCAGCAGTGTGTAGCACACGCTTCTTGATTAGACCGGGGTTCGAGCCCGTCACCACCAAATACGGAGGATGCGGAAAGGTCAGGGAATGACCGCCGAATATTCCCGGAGCAATATGGCCTTAGTTGCTAATGCTCCTAAAAACCAAATAACAACAACAACTCTTCTTGATGTACGGATACCGGAACGCCAAATTTTAAGATCCTATTTAAATTGAAAAAGTTTATTATTTGTTTGGGAATACCAGCGTGCTGTCCATTCTGTTAGACATGCACCATGAATGATTTGTGGATAGTCTGATGCTGGAACAGGGGACATTTGTTAAATCTAAGGTAGTTGGATTTTTTGCAGCTTTATCGGCCAGTTCATTACGAGAAATTCTGGAATGTGCCAGAATCCAGCAGACTGTACTGATATTTGTCTTTTCGTTACTTGAGCTTAGGTTAGTTTATTAGTATTAGGGACTGGCAATGATCTTTTGGCTTCTTGGTAGGTGACTGTGTTCAATTTTGTATCGCTATCTTTTTCACATTTCCAGAGGGGACACTCCTTGGAAAATGCCGGACATGCTTCTCTGCAGTAAGAACAACTGGGTGTTGTAGTTGTGCAATCAGTATTAGTGTGCACAGTGGATCCACATACACCACAGGCAGCTGCTTCTCTGCAAATGTCTGTGAATGCCCAACCTTCTGGCACTTGTAGCAGCATAAGGGGCTTGGAATGTAGGCTTTAACATGGCAGTTAAGATTACCTGCTTTGATCACTGTTGGTGGTTGTCAAATGTGAGTATTATGTTCTGAGTAGGAACTAATATGCCATCATTCTTCTTTGCCATAATTCTTCTGATATTAACAACTCCTTGATCTTGCAGTTCTTGTTTTAGTTCTTCATCTGACATGCTGATGAGATCCCATTCAGTGAAACCTCTTGATGTGTTCAGAGAAATGTGTGGTGAAACAGCAACAGAAGTTCCACCAAAAGTTTTTAGTTTTAGTAGTTGCTCAGGCTGTTGAGCAGTGGCAACTTCAACCAGTAAGTCTCCCAATCTTAAACATCAAACTGTCTTGGGGGTTCTATTATTTCTGCACTAGAAAGATGAGTTTGCCAATTGGTTGTTCTTGGGTTGAGTGGATAATAAGGAAGGTTGGAGTTTGGATTCTGTCTACATCAGTCTTTTGACATTTAGCTGCAACAAAATCAGGTTTCAATTGATTTTTTTCTATCTATGCACCCAGTGAATTTCTGGGCTTTAGGAATATTTCACTCTGAAAAGGAGAGCTTTTCCCCACCAGGTTACCAGCCCCACCACATGGAGGCAAGAGCAGTGCCACCTTTGTGATCAAGAGGTAGTGAGTTGGTAATAAAAAGACAAACTAAGAGAAGAACGAAAGGTTATTTTTCCTCCTGATCTAGTAACATGCTTTCTTTACTGAAGATTATTTAATTGTGTGTTAGTGTAATGCTGAAAACAAGGAAACAATTTTATTTCTTCAAGAGAGAGAGAGACACTTGATCACAAAATTGCTTGGCACCTGGGACAGATAAATAGATATAAGGGAACATTTTACCAAAGGAAAAAATGTTCCCCTAAGAGAGAATGCAATTTATATAAACTATGTGACAATGAGTAACTCTTGCACTATAATAGGACTCCTCTTACTAAACAGATAGCACGTGGGCTATACAGATGGATTTAAGGCTATGTGGATAGCAGAGGATATCAACATGTTTTTCCTTTTGGTTTTATTTCACAATAAAAATTCTTCACCAGCAATAATTTACTACTTTATACCAAACTATTACTTTGGTGTGGAGCAACTTGTGCATCAGATTAGGATACCATTTCAATCATTCAGCATACTTGGCAGGTTCATTTTAAAGAATTTTAACCAAGCACAGTTGGCAACATTGAGCTCCATACTCAAATGGTCAGTACACACTGACCACTCATATGAAAATGCAGAAACTTGAAGACTACTAAGGTGGCAGGTCCCACCATCTCTTCAATTTGTTTTTTTGTTAAAAAGCTACCAAAGCATACCTAACTTTCGAGATGATTTTTCATTTTGGACCACTATGGATAGACAAACATTCATGCATACAAATATATTTTAAAAACAAAGTATACACATGACACTGCTGATGAACCAAAACCTCAAACTGATGTACTCCAACCCATTCCGAGCACTGTGTATATATTATAGAAGCAATTAAAGGAATTTATACCATGCTCCCTCTGAACAACCTAAGCAGCTAAAACTGAGTGGGGTATGAATATAAACATATCTTTTTTAATATTAATTATTGTATAAACCACTGCACATCCAATGGGTGACTTCTTAACAGAAGATGTGCAGTTCATGCATTATTAATTATTAATATTATTAAACTGTGTAGAAATTTTTACTGTTAATGTATAATTGGCCTCTTTTTTTCATAGCACGATTAGTTAAGGGTGTATGTATTCGTTTCTTTGTTTACAATAAGAAAATTTCTTGTAAGTAATACATTACAACTTCATATTTCGAATTTGCATAACGTGCGAATTTTATTTTATATTATTAAAAAATATGCTCGTTTTCTATAATTTTCACTCGCCTTAGATTAATTGACTATAACAGCAATAGTTGAATACTAAAAAATTAAAAATAAGTCCAATAAAAAATTACTTTACTTTCAGAAAGATTAATGTCGACATTCAGTATTACCTGACGAAAACAAGGATGACCATATTAGTACCGCTAAACATAACTCCACCTACCTGTGCAGTAAACTTTTGGCGAGCTTTGTAAATATCGTACTTCTGCGCCCGCCCTAGCAGCCGTCCGATCCGATCTGCCATGTCATTTGATGAATATAAAATCAAACAGCGTACAGATGACACACGCAACAATCAATATATTCTGAAAGAATTCCAGGTCGCCACCACCTCTGCTACAAGCGTCGAACTTAAGCAACACTAAATTACCACAACCTTGGCAGTCGGCACAAGAAAATATCGACAGCTCAACCGCGGCACGACCAGCTATAGGGTCGATGTGTTTACCAACATGAACAAGCACATTTTGCACAGTATACATGTATACTAGAGTGGCCAGCTGAAGTTCAGCTGCAGCTACGATGTTCTGCAATTAATAGGCATAACGACGGGTTGTAATTCAATCATTACGGTTATTGCAAGCTCTTCCTATCGTCCAATGGGTCACAGGCTAACTTACAGCAACATCTTCCAAAGCAGTATAGTGGTGAAGTTATGGGGCACAACTTCTACTGAATCGATACTAATTAGACAGCTACCGGTTATCACGATAGTCACGACGCGTTCTGCTTGGTTACATTCACAGGCAGGTAGTGCTAGGTGAAAGTTCACGAGACAAGTAACTGGTCATCCATTTTGCAGCGTGCAACGTAAACGCCAAAGAAAATTAAATAATGTGCCAACGGTAAGAAGACCCTCCTAGTTTCCAAACACTTGGTACCATGTGTGTTAACAGGTGACTGAGAATGGCACGTGCCCACGGCCCTTGTCGTCTAATGACGTATTCCGCACGTGGAAGTACTAAGTACTCGACTTTCATCTGGTACGGATATGCATATTAGTAAATGAGAAGAGGGGGAGGGGTGGATACTTTTTGTAGCTCCAAGAGCCCGAGAATTTCTTCATCTAATTCTTTAGTGTCTAAAAAGCAAACCAGCCGTATTTCATCCACATACGTCAACACGAAGTGCTACGTTGCACCTTCAACATTTTGCGCATATTTACAAAGAGAGGGCAGCACAAGACATGAAGGTTGCCTCAAGCAACAGCAGACGGAGAGGCGACAGTTTACTTTGCATATGATTCCACCATAACATCGAAATCATACAAACGACAGCGTAGGAAATTATCTATAGAATATAAAACGTACTTGAAAAAACAAAAACAAATGAGATAGTTCAATAATCGCGATAATAATGTGAACAAATATGCAGTGACAACATAAAAGTAAAGTAATCCAAGCACGAAAACTGAACGGCCTTGGAGAACGAAAGAAATCTAAAAACATAAAACACGGTTTCTTCGGGCTTGTATAAGTAAAACAAAGTATCCTCCATCATACCTCCGATGGGATGAGCGAGAAATGGTGATAAATAAATAGGAATTTTCCATGTCCTGACAGAAAATTAAGGTATAAACTTTTATACCACGGTGTAAACTTTTATTATTGGTATAAACTTTTCAGGGCGGTGGGTGTACAATATAAAAATGGCCCAATGAATAAAATGTAATGGGTTTCAAATCAATTATGATAAACCTGTATTATATCTATTAGTATGTGTATTTTTTTTTTTTTTTTTTTTATATACTATTAGGATGGCTTCCTGTAAATTCAGGGGAGCGGGATGTTTGCCCTTTGAGGGTTCTTTTTTTTTAAGCTAGCTTCCTGTGACTTCAGATTGCGGGATGTTTTTACCCCGTATTTGGGAGTTATCTCCTGGTGTGTGTGTGTAGTAGTAGTGGTGGTGGTGGTGGTGGTGGTGGCGGCGGCGGCGGCGGCTGCGGCATGGGATGCAAGAAAGCAAGTGTATGAGCTTATGCAGCATCAGTCAAAAAAAAAAAATCGCACCATTCCCTCCAAATGCCTGTCCAGTTCCTCCTTAAAATTTATTTAACATATCAACTTTCACAACGACAGATGGAAGTTTATTCCAGCAATTAACCACCCGCTGGCTAAAGGCAAATTTCCGCACATCTATGTTTTCTTAATTTGAATTTATGCTCCCTTAGGTTCGTAATCTGAACAAGTGGAAGGATCCCATCAGAATTTAGCGTGCTCAACCCATTCAAGGCCTTATACACCTCAATCAGATCACCGCGCAGGTGCCTAGTCTCCAGCCACTGCAATTTGCAGAACTTAAGCCTGTCTTGGTAAGAGGATCCCTTCATTCCCCTCACCAACCAATCTTGTTCCCCTTCTCTGTACACGCTCAAGCAAATCTACATCCTTCCTAAAATGAGGCCTCCAGACCTGTACGCAGTACTCAAGGCGTGGCCTGACCATTGCCTTATACAGAGGGACAGTGTGTGTGTGTGCGTGCGTGCGTGCGCGTGTGTTTCGGGCTCCTAGGAGTGGGCATCCTAGGGGCGAGATGCTGCTATCATAGACGGATGCTGATCCGTCTATGATAGCAGGCCCAGGCTTGGCTTTTCGTGCTAGGGCGGACACCCGGTGATTTTGCCCAATTGTGGCTATCACCTGGTGGCAGAGTGGCCTATTCACTATAACCCAGGGTCTTGAGTTGGATATCATCATTCTTCTCTTTCTTGGTGATTCCTCTCTCTCTCTCTCTCTCTCTCTCTCTCGGTAACTCGGGGAATTTTTGTATTGGCTGGTGCAGCATAAGCTTCAGGCTTCCTTGCACCATATGGCTAATAATAATAATAACATACTACACACACTTACATTAACCGGCCACCATATTTAGATGGAGTATTATGCCTACAAATTGGTGGAGATGGATGCAGATCCTGGTGCCACCCTGTGACAGGAAACATACATAATGTAATAATAATGTACAGCATGTGTTTAGTGCGCTGAGCAATGACAGTGAATAGTAGACCCTGAGCTGGCTCCTCGAGCCTAGGGGCGAGCATTAGGCAGCAGCTGCCCTAGGTGTTGGTTGCTCCCTGGTGTAAAGAGGCCTGACACTAACAACGGAACATACACAATATTAACACACATACATCAACACTTTTTCTCGGGCCCATTTCGCAGAGGTTCTGCGCCGTCACAGGTAAACAAGGTGGAGACGGGCTTTTATGCCTAGGAGCCACCCTGAATCAAAAACATACAAAAAAAAAAAAAAAAAAGTTGTGTATTAGAATAACTATATGATGCAAGGAAGCTGATGACTTTTTTTTGCCTCTGACAAAAAAAAAATCAATTATCAAAAAATAACTAAATAAATACCGTTGACTTCATAGAGGTTGAGTTTGTTTCCCCTTTACCCCGCAAACAGCACAATTAAAAAAAAAAAAAAAATCAAAGTTTCACAATATCACTTCTAATATCAAATACAAGGCCAACACATCGACAGAATATAGTAAATAAAATGCATACATATGACACATCAACTAGAATTCAAAAAATAAATGTATTATAAAATAAGCTGGTTAATGTACGCAGTGCGTTACATTTTAGGCGCCTTAGCAAATAATAATTCACGATTTAAAACTCCCAAAAAAGCAATGATTTTTTTGAGCAAACTGAGAACATTTCGTTCCTGCGCATCCGCGACTCTGCCCATTCATTCCTCCAAACAGCGCATGCAACAAACAATATCCAGTGCTTCAGCTACAATGTACATAAATAAATTTAACCCCAGGGGCTTACGTCTGGTGAGTATGGGCTTGGCACACCCAGGGTCCTGAGCTGGATATCATCATTCTTCTCTTTCTTGGTGATTCCTTTCTTCTATCTCTATCTCTCTCTCTCTCTCTCTCTCTCTCTCTCTCTCTCTCTCTCTCTCTCTCTCTCATGAATTTTTTTTTTGGCTGGTGCAGCATAAGCATAAGGCTTTCTTGCACCATATGGCTAATAATAATATTATAATATATAATAATAATATATCTGTTTATACTCCAGGACAAGTACACGATCAGAGGAGTTAACAAGCTACAGAGAATACAAGAAACGTATTCGGCAGTCACGGGCTTGAATCCCAGTCATTCAACGCACCTGACCTACGGCATGGATAACCTATGTGATATTTATTTTTAAAAATAAATAATAATTTCCGGATTTATACTGATTTTATTTTAATGAAATTAATTAGGGACGGCTCGACAAATCGAACTGAAACAGCCATACACATGAAAATTCATTCAGTGGGAGTTGAATTATTACATGAGGAAGGAAGGCCAAAGAAATAACTGTCGGATTTATATTGGCCAGATTTTTATGAAATTTGGGATGAATACACAAATCTTTCCACAGACGGCCAAGTATAAAATTTCATGAAAACCTGTCTACTGGAGGTCGAGTTGTTAAGTGCAGACGGACTTAAAGGGTAAAATATCTTCACTTGCGTGAAGATATTTTACTCACTTTTCAGCACAAATTTGACACGATAACCCCAAAATAAACTGAGTTCACACTGATAAATTGCTTCATTGAGCTTTCAAGGTCAAGAAACAAATAAGGGAAGGAAGTGTTGCCAACATATGAAGATTTAGTTTACAAATTCCACTCTTTTACTGCTAACTTAACATTCAATAATACGACTCATGACATCAACTTAAGTGATTTGTGAAAAAAACATACGAGAGAGAAAAAAAACGAATAACATTTTTGAAATCAGCGTAAAAAAACGGAGTTGATACAGCTATTAGTTTAACATCGAAAACTAATGCAGATGCATAGTTTTCATATTATGACTGTATTAATGTTTTATTGGAAATAAAACATTAATAGTCATAATATTTTTATTTTATGTAATTAGACACAGCTGTGTCTAATTACAGAGTGCTGTAATTAGACACAGCTGTGTAAATTTATGAATTTTGATGAATTCAAATGTGCTTTTAAAAATGTACCTCTAAGGTTTCTCACCCCCTTAAGTTTTAACAATGCAAATCCAATATTGCAATATGTGGAACTGGAGTGGGTTACTGTCGTCGTTGTTTTTTAAGCGCATAAGCAATTTATGCTGTATTGTGCCAGGGAATATGTGAGATTGCGCCAGTGAATATAACCTCTAACGCTTTTTGAAAAGTATATCCAAGTATTACAAACAAAAATAGTAATAATAATAGTAAAATAAAAGAAATATAATGACGAAATTTAAGAATTTTTTTTTTTTTTTTTTTTTTTAATTGTCTTCCCAGTTGCCCCAATAATAAACACAATTTTTTGGGGATGCACAGACACGGAAGCTTAAAATATCTGCTTTGCCAGCTTCGTTTAAACTGCACTGCCAGTTGGTCTTGTTTGCCAACTGACCTGTCAATGACAGCGGGTTTTATATAGGGCAGTGACTCTCGGGATGAGGAGCTCGTTCCTCGATGTACGCGATAAAAATCACACAATAAAATTAAACTAATTTAAAAACTAGGAATAATTACTAAAGTATGCTAGAAATTAGGTTGCTTGACTGTGGTGGCTGGATGAAGGATAACGTTGTTATTGTAGGGTTTTAGGCGCATTGGCAACATTGGCCATATTGCGGCATGTGTGGTGTGTGTTGTTTGTTGGTTTTTAGGAGCATTAGCAACTAAGGCCATATTGCTCCGGGATATGCGGTGGTCATTCCCAGAGGCGGATTTAACGGCGGGCGCACCGGGCGCGCGCCCTGGGCCCCGACTTCTTAAGGGCCCACGCAAAACCCCAACTTTATACGCAAAACCCCAACAAATGAGTTGAACATATTAGTTCAACTATTAGTTGAACTAATATGTTCAACTATTAGTTCAAAACTTTGTGATTATTATTATGCTATTATTAATTATATTATACATATATTATATTCAAATTTTATTGGAAATAAAACATTAATAGTCATAATATTTTTATTTATTTTAAAAAATGGTTAACATGTATTTTTATTTTCCCTGTCTCTCTCTTCTTTTTAAGGGGCCCAATATTTTCTTCTGCGCCCGGGGCCTCAACCGACCTTAATCCGCTCCTGGTCATTCCCTGACCTTTCCGCATCCTCCGTATTTGGTGGTGACGGGCTCGAACCCCGGTCTAATCAAGAAGTGTGTGTGTGTGTGCATGTGTGTTCTCTGGTCAATTTGCTGTACGAAAAAGCCGTGTTTCCGGGAGTAAAAACCATGCTACCCTCGCCTAACACCACCACGTTGTGAAAAAAAACCATAAAAACTTCGAGTATAAGGAGGCCGGCGATTATACCAACTGTGCCACCCACGAGGGCGATGGATGATGCAAAAGCAGAAGGAATACTCAAGGGAGGAAAACTTTAAAAAAAAATGATAGAAGGCAACTTTATCACAGGCGCCTCCTCTACCACTTCAAATAAGTGTACTGTTATTAAATACATTCCTGAAAAATATAATCTGACTAAGCACGCTTGTCAAGAGTATCACAATATTCCTTTTTAATAATACTAAAATCTTTTTAGCCACTGAAAGATATAACAATGGAAAAGAATTATTTTAAGAATTATTAGGGCTACAAAGCCAAACGTGGTTATTGTAGAGGGGGACAAACTAATTAATACCACCAAACTCGTGTGTTATGCTGCTGTTAAAGAATTCAATCCTGTACCTCTGTACTCCTTGTAAATAGCTCCACAGCACATAAAGCTTACAGTGTTCAATGCTGAATAAATAATAATCATAATAAAAGTCGCACTTCACAAAGTGCGATTCTACTACCTGAGTATCAAGGTGCCCTATCAAATTAAAACCATAAAAACGCACTAAATTGTTTATACATAATGTTATTTTTGAGCTTAGTTTGTACGTTACATTCTATTCTCTATCCGAATCTAACAGGACATCCGTTGACGTTTTGCTGAAAAGTAGTCAACTATTGAAATATGATCCTATTGGAATTCAGAAGGGCTGATATTCCTTGAAGTGGTTCTTGCTGTTTCCATTTATTGTGGGTGCAGCAGTACCTCCTTCGATGAGTGTGAGGGGTGCGTCTCCTTGGGCGGGGAGTGGTTTAAACTATTATATGTGACTGTCACTTTGCAACTTGCCAGACAGAAATCTGGGACAGCGAGATACAGACAAAACATTAAAAGAAATGGAGATAACTGTATTTAGTTGCTAGTACTATAAGCTGTACTAGCACTTACGGAACTTGTATATTTATCAAGCATGTTCCGTAACTTTTTTTGTTTACTCACACTGCTCTAAGATTTCCGACTTTTACCTTTTCATTGCAGTAAAAAATTTTTCAGTCAGTGATGCTCCAAGTCAATGATTGGCAGTTCCGTGGATATTTTGACAGCAAACATTTACACTGTCTGCAAAGTATACTATGGTGAAATTTTGCAATTAAATAAAACTCACAAGCTTTGTTTCTAAGTTAAGTCAGAATATTAATTACGTAGATTTTTATACGTTCTCATATTAATAACTTTTAAGGTATTACTTAATGCTTTATTGCAATTAGCATTTCATTATTCTACCCCCTTAGGTACTTCTCAAAATTCAGTGTTTTCGATCATTGCAAAAACTTTCAAAGTTTTCGTGAACCAAATAGTCCACACTGAAAGTGACAGCTAATCAGATCGCACCTTCAGCGTGCTGCCTTGGCCCACGCAATCTGCAAGACCGAGCCTGGGTCGAGAATCGCACCTTTCTATAAAACCCGAATTGTTGCCTTCTTTTTTGCACACTAATTAAGGCTACTTTTAACAAACTACAGTAAGTTCGTAGAACACTGCGACACAGAAAATGCAAATCCAGGAATTATCAGTGACAACAAAGAAAATATGAGATAAATTACATATTCTCTACCAGTTACTCATCTCAGACAATGCTTATATTATCACCACTTCAACAACAGTTCAGCAATTTTTCTTTGTTGTTCACATTTTCCCAATTCTCCATTAGTCTTCGTCACAGAGGTTCCACTGCATCTCTCTCTCTCTCTCTCTCTCTCTCTCTCTCTCTCTCTCTCTCTCTCTCTCTCTCTCTCTCACACACAATAAATATGTATTTCATTTGTATATCATCACACAGTCGTTTGAATATTTTGCAAATTAATCGTAAATTCATGCATTAACAAATCTTTAAATTTTCTTAAAATTTAAGTATTAACAAAGCTTTAAATATATTTTTTTATTATTATTACAACGAAATAGTCCTATGTATTATGGATTTTTATGAATGTGCTATTGCTACAGTTAGCAATTATACACATATGCTTTGACAATTCCTTTTTATTGGATCCTTTATAATTTACTACAAATCCGGTTTCGAGGAACCGATGCGGGTATGACATGGTTCCATTTAAAGCATAATGGTGCTGACTAACAATTTTAGCGTTAGCGGCAACGCACTGCCTAAATATTTATATAAAAATAAATAAATATATATTTATTTTTTATTATTATTTTTTTTTATTTATTTTATTGTTTTTTTACACTCAAGAAGGAATGAGTAATCTTCGACTGCAGCCTGAAACATATAAATATCTTTATTTTGGATTTTTCTAGTAACAGCTGTCTGCTATTTCAACATTTCTAGCAATGCTTTAATAACCACTATTGCCATTGGGGGCCTCCGTAGCCGAGCGAGAGTGCAGTATCACACGCTCTTTGAGTAGACCGGGGTTCAAGCCCCTGACTGCTGAATACGGTCGATCTGCCAACCCGCACTGGACCAGCGTGGCAGATTATGGTCCATTTCCCTCAGCATGAATCGTTGAGGAGGCTTCCATCCTGCAGTGGGTTGATAATGGCTGCACTTTACCTTTTTTTTTTTTTTTTTTAATTGCCATTGGTGGAAATGTTTACTTGTACAGTAGTTTTATTCTTTATCCTACGTTAATTTTATCCTTCTTTAATCAAATCTTAAATCACAGTCATCACTTAATGCAACACCTTATAGTAAAATCGCATTTTTTTAACACAATTTTTAAAGGCAAAATATTTCATGCTTTAAAACAGAAAATTCTTCCACAACTTCAATAAGAAAAATGGCCCAGAGAAAACCACAGTTAATTCTGTGTATTTCAATTCTTAATATTTCGTTAATATGCTTTTAGTGATATCTTAAGCCAAAATCAATCTTTCACAAATGAAAGTGATTTTGGCTTAAGATATCACTCCTTGTATTCGCAAATATCAACAGTGAACCGAAAGAATTGGACATACATTCATTTACAACTTCTTATAACAGTGTTTTCCATAAACGCAGCAAAGTCCAACAAAAAATGCATCGTTTGATGCCTGAAACTGTTGTAATAAACTGAAGTATAATGAGAAAAACCGATTTTTATATCAGTTATTATTATTATTATTATTATTATTATTATATTATTATTATTAGCCATATGGCTAATAATAATATAATAATAATAATAATAATAATGTTAATAATAACTGTATATCAGTTATTATAAAAATAATAACACTAACTCTGAGCACTGACCAGCTTTCCTATCTAAAGGCCGCATCACGATCAAATGGATCTAAATTATGATGCATCAGTGCTCTATCTCCTATCCATAAGTAACACATTAGAACGGGTCAACGACCAATCAACACACTTGTTACAGTAAATCAAATACCAGTAGACTTACGTCTAATGCACCAACAATGAATCTCTGCCCTACACATGTATTTATTAGAAAGGTGCAATTTCGTCCATGCAGGCACGTTAAATGTATTCCTTCGCAACACGTTTGAGTTTTAGAGTAGGACACAGATCAATAGTCATGGAGGAAAAAACAGGTTTTCTACTAGTCTGTTATTCATTCATGCTAAACTAAAGCCTGGAGGCTTCGGCTGGCAAGGTCGTAAGTCCGTGTATGATGTAGACATACAGTGAAGCCATTATTTCTCGCTTTCCCCCCTTCCAATGCACCTTTACAAATCTATTTACTACTAGTTAGTCGTAATTAAAACAGGTCCCATTCTAACACACACACAAAAAAAAAAAAAAAAAATTTAAATAAATATATATACATAGGACATTTGCCAGTAGCATGGTAAACCAGTAGAGTGAAAAAAAATTCAGCCAAATAAAATAACAACAATAACAGAAAAATATATAGGAGGCAGGATAAAGAAGAAGAGGGTAGTGTTGAAGCAACGTTCCTAAAATAATTTAGAAAATTAAGCCAATTAAAATAAATTTAGCGGCGCCCCCTTGATTTAGCAGGGCTTCTTTCTTCTTTATTTTTAATAAAATTTCTTCTTTATTTTTAATAAATATTTTTATTAATTTCTATCTCTCTATTTAATTTTTGGATTAATTGGATTACACACACACACACACACACACAAACAGGTAGCAAATGCTACCTATTTGCTCGTATATCCTCTTCTGCGTTAAAAAAAAATAATAAAAAAATAAATAAATAAATAAATAAAAAATATATATATAGAGTGTCTCAAAAATATTGGTACAAACGTTTAGGGGAGGTAGGTAACATCTAAAGGAATGTGAATCGCATAGGAACCCATAACCGGAAACATCACGGGAAAGTAGTAGCAGAGGCACAAGAAGCAGAAATGACACAAGACAGTAATTAGTGGCATTTATTTGACATAATATTAATAATGGAGTACGAGATGGATGCATTTCATGATGTTACAACGACCAATCCATCGACGCCCAAAACGCCTGTTCAAATGGTCACAACACACCTTCCATAATGGGCAGGCGCCCCGTCATGTTGAAACCAAATGTTGCGTCTCACATTTGCTGGAACATCGTCTAGTAACCCTGGTAGAACTTGTTCAAGAAAGATCCGATATTTAGCGGAGTTCATGCGGGATGGTAACAGGTATGGGCCGACTAAGCAGTCACCGACCATACCTGCCCACACATTTATTGCGAAGCGATGTTGTGCCGCATGGGGGCGCACACCGTGTGGGTTGCCGTGAACCCACACATGAGCATTATGCTGATTGAATAAGCCTTCCCGAGTGAAATAAGCCTCATCTGTGAACAAAACATAGGCTGGAAAATTCAAGTCTTGAACACTTTCTTGGAGAAACCACTGCACAAAAGCCACACGTGCAGAATGATCTTGGGGGAGCAGTAACTGAACCCTTTGGAGATGAAAGGGGTGTAAGGAATCGTCGTGCCAGACATGCTGTACACTGCAACGAGACTCCTAGGGCAGAGGCAACGGCAAGTGTGCTGGTAGTAGGATTATTCTGGATGGCATTCAACACACTTTCTTTCATGGCGGGAGTTCGCGTCGAACATGGTCTGCCCGCACTACTCCTGTTACCTCTAAATGACCCATAATCGCAGAAGTTTTGATGCACACGCGGTGGTCCGGTACATGTCTGTCTGTCTGGAAAGGGTTCTCCATAAATTCGTTGAGCGGCTCGTCCATTGCCCTCTGCTAATCCATACACTAGGTGCATGTCAGGCAGCTCACAGTTCGTATATCGATGCATACTCTTCGTGCGGCGACTACTGCTTGAATGAGTAAACCAGAAATTTTCCATCTCGCGAACTGATGAACAACGCCGTCTACCGACTTACGGTGACGTTTCCCGTTATGGGTTCCTATGCGATTTACATTCCTTTAGATGTTACCTACTTCCCCTACACGTTTGTACCAATATTTTTGAGACACCGTGTGTGTGTGTGTGTGTGTGTGTGTGTGTGTGTGTGTGTCCGTCCGAAAAGTTAACGTTTCGCATCGGTAAAAGTTAATTAAAAGAACTATTGTTGCCATGGTGCAGCCAACGATTATGATCTTCTTTGGAAGTACCTGCTTCACCAAAGCTTGCGAAGCCATACCAATTCATGTAAGTGGGGGAACAAAGAGAACAAAGGATAAATAAATCAATAAATCTTTAATTGTCCTACCAAATATAAATATGGTGGTACATTGGTAAGGAACAAATTCCCTTCACGGCAGAAAATGCTAGTGAATTGACATGAAATGAAATATAAAAGATAAGTTAAAATATAAAATGAATACTTAGCACTAACATTTCTGTCTTGAGTCCTGTTGATTGTAGTACAAAATGTTCAGCCTAACAACACATCCAATGAAACAACCTATGCGAGATATACACTTGTTCAAATAAGCACGCACAATTGCGTACACACAGTTGTTGACAAAAACTCAACTGCTAAGCAACAGTAGCCTGAAAAAAAACTACACCGCGGTTTGTTTGCTATCTTCTATAAGCCTTTCAAGGTCAATTCCCATATGTAATAGGCTGTGAATTGATTCAAATGAATAATAATAAATAAATTTTCTGTTTATACTCCGAGACGACCGGAGTATAAACAGAAGATACTCCGGTCAGAGGAGTTCACAAGATAGACAGAATACAAGAAACAACACCGTATTCAGCAGTCACGGGCTTGAACCCCGGTCACTCAAGGCACGTGTACTTATGCACCCGCGCGCCCGACCACTAGGCTAAGGCGGCCCCTATCCGCCATCTTCAATCTGTTGGCTTTCATCCTCAGGGATTTCGTGCCTCTCAAGGGCGGTGGCGGGATGTGCGACTCGCATAGCTGCCAGAAGCATGGTGATGATATCACACCAGTCATCATCTTTATTGTAGTTATAGATTGTTCGCAGGGCAAGATGTCTATGAACAATGTTCAGAAGGATCTTGACTTAGCCAAAACAAATAGAAATTTGTAAATAGAAGTTGATGATGCACACCACTTGTTTCCCTTGATTTGTCTCCATGCGATTGAACACAGAGTGTACTATATCAAGGGGATTTTTACCTTGATAGTGCGGGGGAACCTGTAGATTTAGTTGAGAAAATATCTTATAAAACATTCAGTGAGCTTTCTCTCTGCCTGCGCAATGACCTGGAGGAATTTCTTTTTCAGGAGAAAAAAGGTGTGGGTATGAGCAGAGCCGGCCATGGGGGGGGGGAGGGGCGACTAACACAAGTAAGCCGTGCTGAAAGTGTAATTTTAGATTTGTTCTAATATTCAGTGTTATTTTGTGTTTCGTTCAGTATAAAATTTTTATAATTATTTTTCGAATTAATCATGGAGAAAATGCATAAAAGCAGGTGCTTTTCAACGCAAAATAAAACGGCCTGCTGACGAAGCTTTAACAAAAACTAAAAAAAATTCCAAAATTGACTTCCATTTTAATAATTTAATTATTAAAATGGGAAGTCAATTTTAATTAATTTAAAAATTATTTTAATAATATTATTAAAAATAATTAATAATATAATTATTATTAAAATATATAATTTGAATGTAATTTTATTATATGTGTTTATTTAGTTACTAAATACCTAACATATTTACTTACTAAATTTTAGTACCCATAATGTCGATGCCAAGAAGATCTCTCTGTAAGTGTCAAAAAAGAAAATTGGCAGAAGAGAGAAAAAGAAGCAAAAAGACAACGACAACTGTTTTCGTGGCTGCAAAATAAATTTCATAATAATGAAACAAGTTCGGGAATTCAGGCAAATGAAGAACAAAACCAACAGGAAGAAACTATGCAAGCTGACAATCAGAATGCAGAAATTGTGGTAAAAAGTACAAAAGAAACAGCAAGTAAGAAATAAATTATTCAAATTAACAACCAAAATGTTGAAATTGTGGGGGGGGGGAAATTGAATTGTCTGAAGAAATAAATTTTTTTATTTATTTTTTTTTTTATTTGGTAGTTGTTGGCGCATCGGCTTCTGTGGCCATATTGCACCTCCCAAGGTTTTTGCAGTACTTTGATCCAAGCCCGAGGCGGGAATCGAACCCGCGACCTTTGGGTTGCCGGGCAGGTACTTTACCCACTCGGCTAGCCCGGTCGGCTGAAGAAATAAATGTTCACATAGAAGAAACAGCAAGTCACGCTGAAATACAATTTGACGAAACAATACACCAAGATAACAGCAACAGTCATCCAGTGAATATAAATTATCCAGGTTTATGGCCAGATATTAATGACATTTACATTATTGTGTGTCAAAACTGGACCTAAGCAAGAAGATCAACACACTTTCCCCAAAAATGTTGGTTGTAGATCTTTCTCTATTTTTTTTTTTTACCTCGCCTTTTTCCCATTATATATATGGAGTCAGCGTTTTGTTTTGGCATGAAATTTTTACGGCCGGATGCGCTTCCTGACGCCAACACTTTATTCGGGCTGGGGATATGCGGTTGTCATTCCCTGACCTTCCGCATCCTCCGTATTTGGTGGTCACGGGCTCGAACCCCGATCTAATCAAGAAGCGTGTGCTACGCACTACTGTTCCTGTCCACCTGGCTACGGAGGCGCCATTCTTCGACCTTACTAATACTAAAATTAACCAAATTTAAACATGGCTGAAAAAAATATCAAAAACTGATTTTGTTCAGATTTTATGCCCAATGCAATGTTAGGATTTTTTGTTTTAAATAAAGTATTCCATTTCTTTCATTAGCCGACCACCTAATGCGATGCACCGGCTAGGTAGAGTAACAAATAAAAGAAATACATATCCAGTCTTAATATTTATATTTAGCTGGTCAAGTTATCAAAAACAAAACTGTTAAGAACAGATTTTTTATGATCATTCTTCAATATATTACAACATTCGGTGGAAAACAACATTAAATAAAACAACCGTGATTATATGAAACAACACTTGTCCAAATAATTCCAAGTATTACAGGTATTTCTCATTTTAAATTGCATCCTTCCCGCCTAAACATTTCTTTATAACATATTCATCCGAGTTTATTTGATAAGTTACACGGTACGCAGCCAATCTCTTTGGAAGTTCTTTCACAAGTCATAAGGAGCCACGACAACTACCTGCCTGCCTAAAACATGACAACTAAATAGTATATACAGTACCAGGCCTTAGAAAAAGCTCTGCAATCATCGAAATTTTCTTGAATTGCTATTATTTTTTTTTTAATTTTTTATGCATATTTGATGCAAGTATTTTATGGCTTCAATACTTGACAGCGATTTCTTCACGGGCACTATTTACCGTTTATTATATTTTAACAGCCCGGGAATTTGTTGCTCATATCCGAATTTCTTGCTGAAAATTCCAGAATATAGATCTTTCTCTCTATATCTTATCATTTTAAAACTATGCCAAATGGTGAAAAACAGCATCGCAGCTGCTTAGTTTATTCAAAAGCTCAAGATTCAGTATATTGCTTTTGTTGCGTATTATTTTCTAAAAATATAGATAAATGCACACGGTTTATAGATGGTTTTAATAATTGGTGAAAACTGACGTCGGTAATTCGGGATCATGAGCTTTCCGTTTGTCACATTAATTCTTTTATTGCTTGACAAGAATTAATAAAACGACTTAATTTAAATTCCACTATTTATAATACAATTCAAATTAATCTAAATTAAGAAACGGAACGTCTTAGATTACTATTCCGAAGAATTGTAGATGTGATTTTATTCTTATCTAATAATAATCTTCCGTTAAGAGGGACTCAGGAAAAAATTGGAGCGCCAAATAATGGAAGTGTTTTAAGTCTAATCGAATTGTTAAGTAAATATGACCCTTTGTAGTAGTAGTGGCATGTGATGCAAGAAAGCAATTGTATGAGTTTATGCAGCATCAGCCAAAAAAAAAAAAAAACACACACCATTTCCTCCAAATTCCTGTCCAGTTCCTCCTTAAATTTATTCAACCTATCAACTTCCACAACGACAGATGGAAGTTTGTTCCAGCAATTAACCACCCGCTGGCTAAAGGCAAATTTCCGCACATCTATGCTACATCTGTCCTTTCGTAATTTGAATTTATGCCCCCTTAGGTTCGTAATCTGAACAAGTGGAAGGATCCCATCAGAATTCAGCGTGCTCAACCCATTCAAGGCCTTATACACCTCAATCAGATCACCGCGCAGGTGCCTAGTCTCCAGCCACTGCAATTTGCAGAACTTAAGCCTCTCTTGATAAGAGGATCCCTTCATTCCCCTCACCAATCTTGTTGCCCTTCTCTGCACACGCTCAAGTAAATCTACATCCTTCCTAAAATGAGGCCTCCAGACCTGTACGCAGTACTCAAGGCGTGGCCTGACCATTGCCTTATACAGAGGGATAATCACCTCCTTTTCCCTGCTAGCAAAATTCCTATATATCATTGACAAAACCCCATGACCTGCCCTGGCAGCCTGTCTGCATTGCTCAGAAAACTTCATATCTGCCTGCACAATTACTCCCAGGTCTTTTTCATTTTCTACCACCTTAAGTGTAGTAACCACACAGTTGGTACGTTTCTCTGGGGTTACTTCTACCCATATGCAGTACTTTGCATTTGTCAAGGCTAAACTTCAGTTGCCACTTCTTAGCCCATCTGCCCAAATTATCTAGATCCTGTTGCAGTAGCACACTGCCATTACTGTCATTAACAATCCTTCCAACCTTTGTATCATCTTCAAACTTCGACATTAAGCCTAA
This sequence comes from Mastigoproctus giganteus, assembly GCF_048544385.1. Lineage (NCBI taxonomy): Eukaryota > Metazoa > Arthropoda > Arachnida > Uropygi > Thelyphonidae > Mastigoproctus > Mastigoproctus giganteus. The sequence continues at coordinate 167,112,797 of NC_143575.1, read as the reverse complement.
TATACCTTCATCAATATCATTGATAAATATACAAAACAAAAGTGGACCTAACACCGAACCCTGTGGGACTCCACTAATAACATTAGTCCAAGAAGAGCAGCACCCATTGATTACCACCCTCTGTCTTCTCGCACTTAACCATCCATGATCCATGTTAATGGATCATGTAAATATAATTAAAAATGCGAAGAAAAGAATTGTGCATCATTTGGCACATAGATCACAGGAGGAATTTATTGTGGCTTTAAGTAATGAAGTGATTAATAAAATTAAAGGTGACATAAAATCCTCTGCATATGATAGGATCCAAACGGATTGTACACCCGATATTTCCCACACGAAACAGACAATAATTAGATACGCAAATTTTACAGACAAGAAACTAATTATTAATGAATCATTTATGGGGTTTATTGAAGTATCCGATACAACTGTGAGGGATTAGCAAACATGCTTTTGGAAAAATTAGAGCTTAATTTAGATATCATGAATTGTAAAGGGCAAGCGTACGACAACGGGAGCAATATGAAGGGTAAATATAAAGGTGTACAAGTCCGGAATAATTAATTTAAATCATCATGTAATTTATGTGCCTTGTTTATCACATTCTTTTAATTTGTGATGCTGCTTCCAACAGTATATACTGTTAAAAAAATTTTTTTGGAATATTGCAACGTTTATACTCTATTTTCTGCATCTACAAAAAGATGGGAAATTATGGAAAAGCATTTAAATATTAGCTTGAAACCATTGTGCGATACTCGTTGGGAAGCCAAAATAGATTCAGTTAAAGCTGTGTATAAACAATTTGAACAAACTTGTAGTGCCCTTGAAGAACTTACTGACACTAGTAATGATAACGCAGTAGTATCCGAAGCTCAAAGTTCTTTAATAGATTCATTACAAACAATGTCATTCATATTAAGTCTAACAGTATGGTTTTCAATATTGTCTAAAATTAATAATACTGTATTAACAAATTATTGCAAACAAAAACAATTATACCTGATTCAGCTTTCAATTTAATAAATAAAATTAAAAACGAAATACTAAATTTAAAATCACAATTTGACGAATTCTTAAATGAAGCGAAGAATATAGCACATAGCATGAGTATTTCAGAGAGTTTTCCTGAGACACGAGTTAGAGGGAAAAAAAAAAAAAAAAAAAAAAAAAAGATTATATTCTGAATTGGCAGAAGACGAAGTATCAAAAGATCCTGTGGAAAAATTTAGGTACAATTTTTTCAATATTGTAATTGATACAGTTATTGTGCAAGTAGAAGAAAGATTCAAAAACATACCTAAAATTATTTCCAGTTTTAAGTTAATAACAGATATAAAAAAATTAGAAAACAAAGAATTAGAAAAACAATCACGGGATTTTGACATTTTATAAAAAAGATGCAGACGAAGATCTAATTCAGGAAATTATTTCATTAAAAGAATTGATTTTAAACGAAAAAGATATAAATTATGCGCAGGCTATATTGCAATACTGTATATACAAAATAACAATTACAATGAATTTTTCCCACTGTATTAATTGTACTAAGAAATTTTCTTTCCATTGCCTATGACTATAACAAGTGCAGAACGTTCTTTTAGCAAATTAAAGTTAATGTCTGCAGAACGATTAAACGCACTTGCTATATTAAGTATCGAGAAAGACGTTGTTAAATTAAAGATTGTGATTTTTCTAGTATTATTAATGATATGGCAATAAAAAAGTCACATACAGTATTTAAAAATGTTAAGCAAACCTTAATTATTGAATAAGACATTTCTTATGTATTTATAATTACAATGTGTTATATGTATTGGTTGTGATTAATAAAATTGTAACAAAAGCGTTTATTTTTAATATTGACGTCTGTGTCTCTGTGTTGACAGTTCTTCAAAAACTATTGGACGAAGCCGGACAGAGAAGAAGTCTCCTGGAATAAAATTTGTTTATTTACTTTTTTATTTTATTTTCTTTATTATTATTATTTTTTTTTTTTTTCGTGAAAAGATGTTAGGCTTTTTAATCGTTGAGAAAAAAATTTTTGGCCCCAAAAAATTACAGGCACCCGGGCCTGGATATGAGGATTGCAAATGGGGTACTTTCAAGATGACGAGCGCTTGAAAGTGCTCTACATGATGTTGGCATTGAAAATGAACGTCTAAAGGAGAAGGTCACTGACTAAAAGAGGGTACTAGATGTGAATGCGAAACAACTGAGAGAGCTCCAGATCAAGGAAGACTGGCTTACTAAGGAACTGTTTAATGCTTCCTTGGTGGGAGCAGAAATTAAATGCTTTAAGGATAACATTACATCCTTGGAGGTGAAATTGGAGGAATACAAAACAAAAAATTGAAGGACTGAAAAATAAAGATAGTGATATGGTAAGAAAACTATATAGTAAGGTAATCCAGCATAGAACACCTCAGAATCAGGTGAATATAGAGGGACGAGGGCAGAAATGAAAGTTATGTGTGCTTGTCTTCCACATCATTGGATAGGGCAGGAGGACATGTTCTGATAGTGAAAGTAGCTGAGGGATCAAGATTGAAAAACAGCGATGAGGTGCGTTTAGCTGTAACTAAAGAGCTTAAAAAAAAATTTAGGATAAGGAGGCTTCGGAATATTAGGGATAATGGTGTGGTATTGGAGATGCAAACAGAAAAGGAGCTACAAAAGTTAAAGGAATGCGAGAGCATTAAACGATTGGGCGTGATTCTCTCAACTCCAAAAGAGCCAGGGCGAGAAATAATATTGTATGATGTGGAAAAAACGATCAACAAAGAAGCCTTGTTAGAAGACTTATACAACAAAAATTTACTAAGATGAACATCTCCAGGGAGGAAGTGGAGACAGATTTTTCTGTTTTTGTAGTATTAATAAAGCAAAAACGGGAAACAATTGGGTCCTCCAGGTGTCAAGGGGTATTAGAAGTCATTTTTTACTGCAGGGTAGGATTTTCATTGGCTTCATGTCGTATAAGTTGAACGACTTTCATTTAGTTACCGTGTGCTATAATTGTCAGGAATTTGGTCATACAGCCAGATCATGTTACCGCAGATACCCTGTTTGCAGTCACTGTGCAGGTATAGGCCACTCCTACACATTCTGTACTCATCAACAAGAACAACCGATCTGTTCCAATCGTAAGGCAAAAAAATCGAGCCGCAAATAATTCTGTAAGGAGTAATCAGTGTCCAGAATACTTGAATGTACTTAAGTTGGTCCAAGAAAGAGCACACCAATTTGATAACGTTAATGGCAGATATTGATAATCACTCAATTCTTAATCAGTACAATGGAAAATAGAATGGTAACCTACGTATACTACAGATTAATGCTCAGAGATCAAGATCGGTGGCTGATGAAGTTTAGACTAGCGTGCAGCAGAGAGAATATTGATATAACCTGCATCCAGGAACCATACTTAGTGAAAAGTCGGCCTATAGGATATCCACTTTCAGAACGCGTACTTTGTGCAGATGAACCAGACTTACGAGCTGCAATTGTGGTGTTAAATAAGGACGGAGTTATCACTGTTATAAATTCGTTGTACTCTTCACAGATGGTGTGCATAGGGATGGAATCAGATCTTGCATCATTCTATCTATGTTGTATGTATTGTCATCACTCAACAGACATTAATATCTACATCAGGTACATGGAACTGGTTCAAAATCGCTTGAGTAGTAATTCAGTAATATTTGCGATGAATTCTAACGCAAGATCAGCATCGTGGTTTGATAGAAATAAAAATGATCCTGGTCGTCAACTAGATTAATTCTTGGCTTGTTGTGGATTGCTTATACAAAGTTCAGATAGTACTTTCTTCACTGTTAATGGAGAATCAAATATTGACTTGCCAATCTAACGTAAGGGCAGCTGGTATCGTGGACAATTGGCGATTAAAGAGCAGATTGGGTCTGCTCTGATCATAGGGCCATTGCATTTTCTGTCATGGACATGACAAAACTAGCTCCATCTCAGGAACAGTTACGACGATCTGCTATCAAAAATGCAAAGTGGAATAGGTTTGACGAACATGTTCATGTCCGACTTTGGAATCTGGGCATTCAGTCAGATGTCTGGAGAGAATGCAGTGGACTTACTTCAGCGCTCTCTGGCTTCCAGCATATATATGAAGTAAAAGAACTGTAATAGGATTCCAGTTAAATGGTGGTCTGGTGAGTTAAGCCAACTTGGAAGCAGGTTCATAAAGTGCAGAAAAGGTATCAAAGAAGTCGGCGTAACAATGGGGAGGAGAAAGTAAATGTACTTAAAGTCGAGTATCAAGGGATATGGGGTGCATAAGTGCGTTATAATATCTAAATCAAAATGAACTGCCTGGAGAACGTTGGTTAGAACAGTGGGCAATGAGAACCCATGGGAAATTGTTTATAAGCTAAGTACTGGCGAGACTAAAATATATAACGGAGGTATGGCATACGCTATTTGAGGTGTTGAAGAGGAAAGTACGAGTTGGAGAGAAAGTATGTCTGCGATTTTGGATCATCTGATTGGAGACACTATCTCTGAGCATTCGTGCCGAAATATTAACGGAGGTTTTTTTGACTGACATTCGCAAAAATTATATTAGAGCGCTCTCGCTCTCTCTGGAAAACATAGCAAGTCTTGCCAATGAATTGAAAAATATACTTGCAATATTTAGTACTTTTCGTAAGAGAAGAGTACTAAATATTGCAGGTATTTTTTTATTTTTTTTTTCTCAGTTGATTCATGACTGACATTTTAACGACATTTTTTTTTTCCCAAAAGGATAATCCATCAAAATTTCTAATTTCAGTATGGAACAGGACATTATATTAAATTTAAGTAAGCGGTTTTAGATCTTATGGGTTTAATTCTTATTCGAATACTGGCGCTCCCATACGTCTAATCATTTGTGCGGCAGGTTGGGATGTTTTTTTTTTTTTTTTTTTTTTTAATGCGACCCGTGATAAAGATAACTTCAAACAGTAATAATAGTAGTGGCATGTGATGCAAGAAAGCAAATGTATGAGCTTATGCAGCATCAGCCAAAAAAAAAAAAAAAAAAAAAACCTCACACCATTCCCTCCGAATGCCTGTCCAGTTCCTCCTTAAATTTATTCAACCTATCAACTTCCACAACGTCAGATGGAAGTTTGTTCCAGCAATTAACCACCCGCTGGCTAAAGGCAAATTTCCGCACATCTATTCTACATCTGTCTTTTCTTAATTTGAATTTATGCCCCCTTAGGTTCGTAATCTGAACAAGTGGAAGGATCCCATCAGAATTCAGCGTGCTCAACCCATTCAAGGCTTAATGTAAGATACGATAATGTAAGATAATACGATCCCACAGTGATTTGAAGCTGGAGAGTCCTGTTCTAATGCTTTGCTCTGTACCCCATCAAAAGTGTGACGGGAAGGCGAAGTCAGCTTCAGATTAGTTCGCCTCACCGACAGCCATGAAACATACGGCACAGCAAGCCATTTACTATGTTTGGAAAAAAGATCTCCGTACTTTTAACAAATCACCTAGTTGCTACAAAGGCAATAATAGTATACACAAATTAGGCCTATAAAAACACAGTAAACACAAATCAATGCTAGAAAAAAAAAAATTTCATAATTGAATATTCCAGTATTAGCAGATATTTTAGAGCAAAAGTCTTATAAAAAAAAAAAAAAAAAAAAAAAATCTTCTTGAAAACAGAACAGACCAGCGCGTATTGGGAAAATTAGCGATGAATATGGAGGGGGGGGGGGGGAAGAATCACTGCCCCAACAGAGAAAACTAGGATATCGCGATTATTTTGCCCAGTCACAGGCGCCGATCAAAGTTCAAGACTTAGAAACTGAATTTATAATTTATTTTAAAAATATGACAATTGTTATTATCTAATTCTTAATTATTTAAAAAAAAAGAACGTTTTATCACGTGCCATCTCGCAGATAATTTAATAACTTAATTTTTAATGATAATTAAATTTCATTATAATTATTTTTACTAAATTACTAATTGATTAGCTAACACAATATATGTATTTAGTAAACAGATAATAAAAATTAACAAAAAAGCACGAAGTTTATGCGTGAAACGAGAATACATGTATACAGGGTGTCAAAATTATGCTAACACTTATATGGAATGAACATTTGAATTTTATTTTATTATTTTTATTTATTATTTTTTTTTTTTTACAGATATAATGACAGATAAATGTTCAATTAACGTTGATTACAATAAATGTTTTTTCCATATAAGTGTTGACATATCCTGTATTTCGCAAGAGTCCCGACACAGAAGGGGACCCAAGAACACTTATTAAAGATTTATCACATGGCCATAACAAAATAAAAGGACTCCCAAATTCAACCATCAGAAACCTCAGAAACCACTGCACGTCAGTTGAATGGCGTCCGGGTACTCGGATACCATTTCAGCAACATTAATGGAAGGGGATGCGCCTAATGACACTTCCCCTTCCATTAATATATCATCTGTTCTGTCTTTTTGCCGGGATGATGTTATCTGGGTCATTACGAATTCTGATCTGGATTATTACGATTCAACATTAGTTGAATGATACCGGGCGCAGGACGTGCGTTCCTTTCCATTATTATACCGAATATATCTTCAGTTCTCTGTCTCTTTGCTGGAGTGATGTTTCTGGGACATACTCAATTCTGGTCTGAATTATTGTAATGCTTTTGTATATTTTTCTCACTCGAGGCAGCGTGTCCTCTGATCCAATATAATCTCCTTTTCAATTTCTTCACATGTCTGCCAGTTGGAAGAGTTCTTCGATGGATTCAATAACAGTGTACAGTATAATAATTAAAATCTTATCTATATGTGACCGTAAATATCTATAAATCAAATGAAACCGATCCTTACCCGGTAATTGCAATTTAATGGATGAAAATCACTATTTCAGAACTCATTTCCTTTTTTTTTTTTTTATTTTCCATCATCAAACAAGGGCTAGAATTTTTTTCAGCTAGTAACGTAATTATATAGAATCAAAAACAAGAGCTCTCAATATTGGTTGGGGGTCTTATTTTTAAATAAAAGCTGCTCCGTTTCTTGTGCAGTTTTGTTTTATTTTATTTATTATATTTTACTTTTTGAACAGCGGAAATTTTTTTTTTTTTTTTTTTATGTCAGAGATTTTAACTCTAGCCAAGGTTCAGATAACAGCTAAAATTGAGAAAACAATCATAAGCATTAGTAGTGGCATATAATACAAGAAAGAAAGCTTATACAGAGAGAGAGAGAGAGAGAGAGAGAGAGAGAGAGAGAGAGAGAGAGAGAGAGAGAGAGAGAGAGAGAGAGAGAGAGCCCTTCCCATTTCGCCAATCCATTCCCTCCAAACGTTTCTCTACTTCCTTGATTTTATTTAAGCTATCAACTTCCACAACGACAGATGGAAGTTTGTACCAGCAATCAAAACACTCGATGGTTAATCGCAAATTTTCGCACATCTATTGTGCAACCGTCCTTCCTCAATTTGAATTTATGCCCCTCAAGTGCGTAATCTGAGCAAGGAGAATCCCATCAGCACTGAGCTTGGCTCAAACCTTAAACACCTCATTTAAATCACCTCGCCGCCGCCTAGTCTCCAGACGCTGAAATTTGCAGAACTGTAGCCTTCCTTAGTAAGAACACCCTTTTGTTCCCCTGACCAATCTCGTTGCCTTTCTCTGTTGTTGCCTGAAACTTACTCGTTCCAGCAACTCTACATCCTTCCTAAAATAAAGTCACCAGACCTGTTTTTTTTTTTTTTTTTTGATTTGGTAGTTGTTGGCGCATCGGCTTCTGTGGCCATATTGCACCTCCCAAGGTTTTTGCAGTACTTTGATCCAAGCCCGAGGCGGGAATCGAACCCACGACCTTTGGGTTGCCGGGCAGGTACTTTACCCATTCGGCTAGCCCGGTCGGCACCAGACCTGTATGCAGTACTCAAGGTGTAGCCTGACCATTGCCTTATACAAAGGGGGTAATCACCTCCTTATCCCTGCTAGCAAAATTCCTATATATCAATGACAAAAACCCTATGAGCTGTCCTGGCAGTCTGTCTGCACTGTTCAGAGAACTACATATTGGACTGCACGATTACCCCAGGTCCTTTTCATTTTCCACTACCCTGAGTGCAGTACCACACAACTGATACGTTACTCTGGAATTGCTGCTACTCTGAGCAGTACCTTGCATTTGGTAATGGTAAATTCAATGTCATTACTCAGCCCATCTGCCTAATTTTTATAGATCTGTTGCAGCAGCATACAGTCATTGCTGTCCTTAACAACCCTGCCAAATTCTGTATCATCTGCAAACTTGGACAATAAGCCTGATATACCTTTGTCAATATCATTGATAAATATAAAAAACAACAGTGGTCCCAACACCGAACCCTGGTGGACTTCACTAATAACATTAGTCCACGAAGAACAGAGTCCATTGACTACCACTCTGTCTTCTCCCACTCAACCATCCCTTTCATCCATAGCAGCAACTTGCCCTAAATGCCACACTGCTCCAATTTGTACACCAGTCTTATGTGCAACATATCCAGAATTTAAAACAAATACACCAACCGTTTAATTAAAATGGTTTAATACCAGAAACTAAAATGAACCAAACGATATTACACTGTAAAATGATATATGCAAGATTTACAAAATAAATATATACGATGAAACTTTAATATACAATAAAATAAATAAATAAATAAAATAAATAAAATATTTAAAATACAATAAAGCTAAAAGCGATAAAACATTGACTGTTTAAGCTTTCGGAGGCTTCCGCCTCCTTTCTCAACAACAATGATGTTAAATCAACACATCCTTAAGTAACAGGCTCACGGCACACGTGGTTGACCAGGCGCATACTCAATACTTCTTCCATACGATCCAGAACCGGAAGCGGCTCGAGAGCGTGGAAATATAAAACGCTCGTCTTTTGCCAGGACCACAGCTTCTAGTAGGGGGTGAAATCGAACACCCCTGTCCCTATTCATATTATTGTTCTCAGACGAGCCTATCCACAAACTCTCTAGCCACTTACGGTCCCAGAACCTATGCGCCCGGTCAAGGATGACAGCATTCACCGGGGAGACCTGATGATGTTTCTCCCAATAATGCTGAGCAATGGCGGACTTATTGAACTCTGCGGTCTGTATAGCTCGCATGTGCTCCCCCAGACGGTCTTTTAGTCGCCGTCCTGTCTCACCCACATAACATTCCCCACAGTCCGGGCATTCGATCTCATATACGACCCCACTACTGGAATCCCCAGGAATGGGGTATTTGACCTGAGACAACACTGTGTGCAACTTCCGACCAGGAAGCTGCACACAGCGTGTCTGAAAGTCACGTAGCATTCTTGAAACACGATCTGACAAGCCCGGATAGTAGGGAATATAAACTGTGGCGACTGGAACGGACGATATTTCATGATTAGGCTCCACGCCTCTATTATATTTATCAATCACCCTCTGGGGGTAACCGCATTTCATAAGATCCGCCCTAACTCGCCCAATTTCTTTCTCTCTCTCCTCAGAGGTGCTACAATGTGTCCTAACCCTACCCAAAAGTGCCCTGGCCACGCTGTTTTTATGCTGGGCAGTCTGTGCTGACCTATAATGGGTGTACTGGCTCCTACACATAGGCTTCCTAAACACTGTAGTACTAAGCTTGGAGCCTTCTCTACTCACCATTACGTCCAGGAATGGGAGGGAACCATTCACTTCCACCTCTGAGGTGAACTGTATAAAAGGAGAGAAATCATTGAGAAAGCCAACTACATCCTCTTCTCTCCCCTTTTGCACCAAAGTGAACGTGTCATCCACGTACCTCTTCCACTTGCGCATAGGGAACTCCAAACTTGTAAAAACCCTATTTTCTAACTCTTCCATTGCCAGGTTTGCGACAATGGCGCTAATAGGAGAACCCATAGCTGTGCCGTGAACCTGTTTGTACATCACTCCTTTATACAGCAAAGTCGTACTCGAAAGACATAACTCTACACCACAGCATATATCCTCTACACTTAGGTGCGATCTAGCACTTAGGGTATCATCTCTTTGCAGTGCCACCTTTACACATTCCACCCCATGGGCTATGGGTATACAAGTAAATAATGACACCACATCCAGCGACACCATTATTTCATTCTCCCCTACATTTTGATTTTTAACGAAGTTCACAAAATCTACACTGTCTTTAACCACAAACATGGACCGTCCCACTATAGGAGAAATCAGCTGCGCCAGGAATTTTGACAAAGCATAGGTAGGGCTCCCAACAAAAGAAACAATGGGTCGTAACGGGACCCCCACCTTATGTGTTTTCGGCAGCCCATAAAACCTGGGCAGCTGACACCCCGTTGCATGCATAGACCAGTACTTTTCTTTAGAAATCTTACCCGTTTTTAGCCAGAGCTGTAAAATCTTATTAACACGTTGTTCTAAACCGGCTAGAGGGTTTCTGTGGATGACCTTGTATGTATTATCATCTTGTAATAAATCTAGTGCTTTTTTATGATAATCATCACTATTTAATACTACTGTAGATCTACCCTTATCTGCCGGCAGAACCACAATATCTTCATCCTGCTTAAGTTCCTTTAATGCTTTCATTTGATTACGGGTGAGATTAGGAGTAGCCTTTCTGGCCTGACATAGGATGGCTGAGGCTTTTACCCGAATACGATTAGCAATGGGTTCTGGCAATTTACGAATTGCCCTCTCAATACCCATAGCTGTCTCAGTAATCGGAGGTTTAGGGGGTAACAAGGCAAACTTAGGCCCTAAAGCCAATAGCCCCTCTTGCTCTGTTGTTAGAGGTTTACCACTCAGATTATGAATAAAATTAGATTTATTAGCCCTATACATATTTGCCTGTTCTTCCAATAACGTATTGAATTTGCTAATGTGCCTCATCTTATATAAATGTGCAATCCTACCAACCCTATTATGAACTAACGTCCTGACACATGTTAAATGTAAAGGGGATAGTCTACTACTAATATTACCTAGAGATACACCAATCAATCTCCTATTGCATCTTAAGTCATCATGTAATTTCTGTATCCAAGTGTTCAACACCTTCTTCTGATACCATGTAATAATCCTCATCATTCGCACATCCTCAAACGGTGCTTTAATCCTAAATCCATGCGGAATGAGTCCATGTTCCCTACAACGGTACGCAAATCTTAGGTGTTGTTGCTGCTTAACCTCTCCTATGCTGCACTTCTGAAACTGCCGGATGTGTTGCAAAACTGTATGGCCATAAACACTGACAATATCTTCAAAAAGGCCTCTAAGGTTGGGAGAGTACATATCCAGAATTTAAAACAAATACACCAACCGTTTAATTAAAATGGTTTAATACCAGAAACTAAAATGAACCAAACGATATTACACTGTAAATGATATATGCAAGATTTACAAAATAAATATATACGATGAAACTTAATATACAATAAAATAAATAAATAAATAAAATAAATAAAATATTTAAAATACAATAAAGCTAAAAGCGATAAAACATTGACTGTATATGATATTAAAATTATTTTTTGCATACAGTTTCTTGGTGGTCACATCATATTATCCAATCAAACTGGTCAGACAGAATTTCCCCTTAACAATGCTCTGTCTGAACTATAACTGCAATCTTGTCCAGATGATCCAGCATTACTTCTTTAAACGGTGACTCCGTTATTTTGCCCGGAGCATAAGTTAAACTAACAGGTATGTAATTACTCGTCGCCCTTTGAATTTCGAATACATTCGTACATCTCCAGTCCGTGGGGTCCTCTTCTGAATCCAAGAATGCTCTCGCAATTATGGCTAAGCATTTGCTTACTTCATTTGCTGCCTCTCTTAATATAATTGGATAGATCTCATCCATCCCTGGTGCCTTTCTCAGGGGCGGGCCGTCCCGAGGGTGAAGGGTGCACTGCACCCGGGCGCCAACGTTCAAGTGGTGCCTGAAAACATGAAACTTACATATACATAAAGAAAATTTTAAAGAGGGCGCCAAATTTCAATTGGCACCAGGGCGCCACATACCCTAGGAACGCCCCTGGCCTTTCTTATGTTCAACTTCAACAATTTCTCCTCAAACTTTCCTCTCAATTATTACAAAATCATTTAGCTTCCTGTTACAGTTTGATAAATTTCTGGCCTCCACTCCCCTAGAGAATTCTTCATGTGTAAATGTAGATACAAAATACTCATTTAGTTTGTTAAATACCTGAACAGGATCATCAACAGTCAAACCATCGATGTTAAGTGGAAATATCTCATTCATCCCCTTCCTTCTAAAGTTTAGATAAATAAAGTCTTCGCTTGCCTAACCTCCTTTATGACTTAATTACAAACTAGATTATATCTACCACAGGCTTCTCTGTCGCCTGATATGCATACCACACATTTTTTCCCCTGTGTTTATAATAAAATAAACAAGCTAACAGTGTAGTTACATTATAACATTATTGAAATCACTCACTGTTACTGGTTCTACTAGTGCGTGTGGGGGGGGGGGGATCGGATTAAGGTACGAGCTAGCACGGCCCTTACCCGGAGCGCCAAAAACGGAACAATGAAGCAAAAATACCTATACCCTTAGTAAAGGGCGCCGAAAAATTATTCTCCCTGGGGCGCAGAAACATCTTAGTCCAGCAAGCTGTGTGTGTGTTATCAATGAGGAAAAAAAAAAAAAAAAGGAAAGAAAGGAAGGAATAAATCAACCATTCCTAGGATTCTTATTATCATCTTATTCACTAGATGGCAGCACCCTATACAGAAATAATTGAAATGTGTCCTGATTGATAAATAAATATCAGTTTATTGTAGTTTAAAGTGACCAGATCCTTGCATTCCAATGCGGGACATCTAGGGGATATTGTAACCCCAACCCCCCAGAAACAATAGACTGAAAAAAATTTTTTACATAAAAATATTCACATACAATATATAAATTAAATATTCACATACAATATATAAATTAAATATTCACATACAATATATAAATTAAATACATGACTTCTTTGAACTAAACATAAAATAATATATCAAACTTGTTAAAAAAAAAATAGCGTGTGATCCCCAGGGCTCATATCTGGTGAGTATGGACTTGGCGCACCCAGGGTCCTAAGCTGTATATAATCTTTCTTCTCTTTTCTTTCCTTTCTTGGCGATTCCTCTCTCTCTCTCTCTCTCTCTCTCTCTCTCTCTCTCTCTCTCTCTCTCTCTCTCTCAGGCTGTTCAACTAAGATCTTTAGGGTGGTAAAGGACTACTTCACGCACCGTACAGTGACTGTTAAGGTCGGTTGATTCTATTGTACAAGAGGTGACCAGGGGATGCCCACAAGGATCGGTTTTTGGACCGCTAATGTGGAACCTAGTTTTGGAGAACTGGTTACGTAGGGACTTCGAGCATACAGAGATGGTGGCATATGCCGATGATCTTGTGTTGTTTATTGAAGGAAATACATGGATGCAACTAGAAACCAGGTCACAGCAGGTTTTCTTTAAACTTAACTGGTGTATGTTACATAAACTGACTGTATCAGGAACCAAAACAAGGCCAATGGTCTTTAAGGATCAATTTTTGAGCAGAAGAACCCCCGGTTGTTAGAATGAATGGGTCGAGCCTAAAATCGGCACGGCAATTAAAATATCCAGGCATTATGTTTGACGGATCTTTGACTTTCAACTCACATGTTACTTATCTATCAGAAAAGGTAAGGAAATTTATTGGGATAATTACTCGAATCACTAGAGTTGGCTGGGGAATAAAAGGTAAGGCGCTGAACTTGCTATATCAATGTGTATTTATCCCCGTGGTAACGTATGGTGCACCAATTTGGTTTGAACATGTAAGTGGAAAATTATTTACTAGAAAGCTCAGTTCCATTCCAAGAGTAATGCTCCTTAGGATGTGCATGGCATGCAGAACTGTGTCGACCCCAGCTTTGCAGATTGTGACTGGAAAATTGCCTATTGATCTGCATTTATTGTATTGTGCATTGGCTTACTTCATTAAACGTGGCATTCCCTGTTCTTTTCTGGATATACAGGTGGACATTTTGGCAGATCCCAGGAAGGAAAGGACAAGAATCTGGGATGCTTCGGTAAAAGTCTGGCAAGAGCGTTGGAGTGTTTGTGATAAAGGGCAGATTACACAAAAAATTTTCATAGATTTAAGAAATGCAGCCTCGATAAAATTCAAATGGTTTGCCCCAAACTTACAAGCTATGTTCTTATTAACTGGTCATGGTTCAATTAATGCAAAGTTGCACGATTTAGGAATTAATAAAAGATCTATTTGACACTGTGGCAAAAGAGAATCATGGGAACATATTATATACAACTGTGGGGAGTACCGCGATCTACGAATTGAATTGGTATCTCGGGTTAGTAATCTTAATCTTATGGCAGAAGGCTGCGACACAATTCTAGTTGATAAACAGGAGAACTTCTTGGCTCTCCAAGCCTTTGCAACTACAATATTTCTTAGGCGGACGACTCTTCTGCATCTGAAAGCCTTGGATTTGTAATGTGGTATGGTGTATGCCGAATTACCTAGAATTATGTGAAATCATGGAGGCTTGAGTCTGCTATATCCACTGCAAATTTCTGCTTTCGACAGCTCCTGGCACTAGTATTTCTCTTCTCGCCAGCTCCTAGCACTGCTGGCTTTCCAACAGACTTTTCCTAGCAGTGCTAGGAGCTGGCGAGAAGAGAAATACTAGTGCCAGGAGCTGTCGAAAGCAGAAATTCCAGCAGAAATTTGCAGTGGATATAGCAGTGGACATTGATATCAACAAATTCTTAAATTTGTTCATATCAATCTTTTTTGGTCATGGCAGATTTTTTTTCCCTCCTGTATTTGGGCAAACAGGAGAGGGAATATATAAGAATACTGCTAAATTATGTGTAACTGACAGCAGGGTTGCCATTGGTTGGGACCGCTTTAAGTAATAAATATCAATCAAATATCTCTCTCTCTCTCTCTCTCTCTCTCTCTCTCTCTCTCTCTCTCTCTATATATATATATATATATATATATATATATATATATATATATTCCCCCCCCCCCACAGAAAGGCTGAAATTCAGTATACGGTACCTCTCGTGTTACGCTACATAAAGAACAGAGGGTTACGTAAAGATGTCAACTGAGAAATATAATTTTAATTAAAAGGAAAGAAAAAAAAAACTTATTAGAGGGGTCATGTTTTTAATCGATTTTCATTTTGTTTTTTTTTGTTTTTTTAGTGGAAAAAGGTTAGGTTTTTTTTCTGCGTAATAATAATAATAATAATGGCGTCCATAATAACCTCAAATAAGGAAGGATTAACCTGTACACCCTCACCCACCTGATGTAAATGGATGACATTAGGCCTTACGCGGCAACCGAGAGGCAAATCCAGCAACTACTCCGGATCACCGAAGAATGAAGAATTCAGCAATGTTATTAGGATGGAATTTGGTCTAGACAAATGCAAGACCCGCGGACTGCACCAGGGAAAATTAGTCAACCGAAACTACCAGCTGCAGACTGGTAAAGAGATCGAAGCCAGGGCAGACGGAGAGGCCTACAAATACCTGTAGATAACGCATGCCCGGCAATTTCAGCACAAGGAAATTAAGGCCTGCCTGACCGAAAAATACCATCAGATACTCAGAAGCCTGCTGAAAGCAAAGCTGAGCGGAGAGAACACAGTTACAGCCATAAACACCAATGCAGTCCCAGTGCTAACATACTCCTTCGGGGTCGTAGATTGGACTAACACCGAGCTGGAGGATATCATGAGAAAAACAAGGACAATAATGACCAAGCACCACCAACACCACCAGAAGTCGGCATGGTGAGGCTGACAATTGTTTGGAAAGAAGGAGGAAGGGACCTGAGAGACCTCACCGAGTAACAGAAAACAGCGATTGCTAACCTGAAGGATTACTTCCAGAAACGCACAGCAGCACTTTTCCAGGCCATAAGGACGACAAACAAGCGTTACCCACTCAACCTATGCAAGGAGTCCCTTCCCATTCAGAAGGCACAAACGAAACCTAAAAGATGGTCAAAGAAGACACTCGATGGCAAAATCTACAATGACCTCCATCAAGATCACACAGATAAAATTGCTTCCAATGCATGGCTCACGAGAGGGACACTCTTCCCTGAAACTGAAGGATTTATGCTCGCCTTCCAAGACTAGGTAATCAACACCAGAAACTACAGAAAATACATCGCCAAGGAGCCCAGAGTATCAGATGACACATGCCAACAATGCCACCTGGCCTGAAAAACGATCCAACACATCACGCCGGAATGCAAGGTGATCACTCACACTGAGTATACTCGTAGACACAACCGAGTAGCCAGGATAATATATCAGAAGCTAGAAAGGAAATACCAGTTGATCAACGAAAGTGTACCGTATTACAAGTACGAACCCTGGGCAGTAATACAGACCCGAACCCACAAGCCGTACTGGGACTGCGCCATAATAACGGATAAGACAATCCCGTACAACAGACCAGACACAACCCTTGTGGACAAGAAGGAAAAGGCTACCTATCTGATTGACATAATGGTACCAAACAATGGTAACCTGCAGAAAACCCACAAGGAGGAAGTACTGGAACCTAAGACAGCAGATCAAATAGATGTGGCATATGCAACAAGTAACGACAATCCGATCATCGTGTCAACCACCGGTATGGTGCCAAAGACCCTATTAGTATGGGTTTCTGGAGTTCGCTGGGAGTTCCCAGCGAATACCTACAAGGAACTCCAGAAAGTCGTAATCCTGAACACCTGTACGACAGTCAGAGTTCCTCGACCAACAGTAATACCAGACATAACAACCACCCTGTGTACTTGGTAGCAATGCTCGTCAAGAGGTGGAACCCCCAGTCAGGGAGAAATAATATAAAAGAGCAATAATAATACATACACTGGTGTTCAAAGAAAGTGCATCACCTAGGAATTTCACATTTCTAACCCTTTTTTGCGATGGTATGTTACATTAATGACCAGCATCACAAATAGAAAAATAAACAAAAAAGGTATTTATTAATAGTTAAGGCAAAGCTAAGTAATCTTTCACTTCAAAATATTCCAAAATGAGCATTTGCAACCTTTATACAACAGTTTTGGTAAACACGACAAACATGGCTGACATGTTATCAGAAGCTCTCAATTTGCTTCTACAACAGCAGGCGTAGAAGTATGTAGTTTGTTCCAGCAGTCAGTTATTCTGACATATATCCTGCAACTGTCCTTTTTTCCAGTTTTAATGTAATCACTCACTATACATTATTACACATTAATTTACTCAGTCCACTTAAAGTCTTAAACACTTCAATCAGGTCTCCTCACTGGTAACCAGTTTCCATACACTGAAATTTACAGAACTCAAGCCTTTATTGGTAAGAGTAACCTTGACTAACCTCTTCTCTCTTCCAATTTGCCTTCCAATATAGTCAAAATTAAATGGAAAACAAAATGAAAAGCTCACCTGGTGCAAACTAATATTTAGTTGAACTGCGTCTGGCCCTCATGACAGCAGCACACCGTCGAGGCATTGATAAGATCAATTTCTGAAGATAATCAACTGATAGTTCGTGGTTCCAAACACGAATTATGGCTTCCTGAAGTTCACGAAGGGTCTTTGGTTTCTTTCTGACAACTGCAGTTCTCTATAGGATCCAGGTCCGGACTGTTTCTGACCAGCTAAGAGTTGTAATGGACCATTCTTCCAACCATTTTTTTCACTGTAACAAATGTAAACACATTACTGTCGAACCTCTAATGCAGAAATGAAGCTTAAGTAACTACAGAAGTGCCTACTTACGCTTTTCGCCCGATGACAAGAAGCAGAGTCGTCCTGAAAGATGCAGTTACTTGGGCAGGTTGAAATGGTCTTTAATGGTTGGCAGAAATTTGCCTTCCAATATAGTCAGGTGTCGATTGGCATTTACGGAACCTTTGATAAACTGCAGGTGACCTACTCCGCGATATGAAATGCACCCCCATATCATTTGGCTGGTAGGGAATTTCACTGTAGACACCATACAGTCTGGATGGTGTTCTTCACCACGTCTATGGCGTATCGTTTGTCTGCAATCAGAGCCAAGCAGGTTGAATTTCTTCTCATCCGAGAACATTACTTCCACTGCTCGGGGGTCCATTTGACATGCTCCTTGCATCAAATTAATCGGGCCTTTTTCATTTTTTGTGTGAGGGGCTTCTTCTTAGGACGATGGACTACAAGTCCATTTTTGAAGGGGACTTGTAGTCTTCTGACCGTTACTGCACCTGCTACCACTCCTGTATGTTCTTCCCATTCTCTTTTCAGCTCAGACGAAGAAGCTTTACGGTTTTTAAGCCATAAGCGCTTCAAAACGCTGCCCTGTTTTGGCGTAGAGACTCGTTTGCGTCTGGTTCCTTTTTTTTCTATCAGCAGAACCAGTATTCTTGAGTTTGGAAGCAAATCTACACACTGTCGAATGATTACAAGAAACTATTATTATTATTATTAATAGTGGGGTTTTTTTTGCAGATTCTAGTGTTTCCCCCATTCGCCGGTTTGTCGTCTTGTGGTGAGGAAGCGCCATCGCCGGCCGTTTTTGTGCGTAGTGTTGGAATACGTGAAGGTGTGATGTGTTTTTTTTTTTTTTTTTGTGTTGTGGCCAGCGTCAGGCGATTTAGCAACCGGGGGACAATAAACACGAATTTGATTGCCCCCCGTCTCACATGCAGGCCAGATTCATCTTTTAGCTCCTGCTGGGCGTAACCAGAACTGATGGTCTGGGGAAGCCCGTGGAAATATAGGAAAGGAGAGTGGATGTATAGCAGGGAGAAGATGGGGAAGGAGTGACTGGGGGGAGGGAATACAGTGATAGAAAGATGGAGATGATAGTTAGAAGCATCCACATAGAAACAGGAAGGAGGATTTGTTAGTTAAAGTGATAGAGCATTAGACAGTATGTTCAGGAACCCCACCCCTTAGTAGGGGTTAGCAGTGCAGACAGACCCCGGGTGGGGGTCAGTAGCTGAAATCCCAGTAGGGGCAGCAGGCAGTGAAGATTCCAGCCCCAGATGGGAGTCAGCAGCAAATATCCCACCCCTCAGTGTGGTAGGCAGGCAGGCAGCGAAGATCCCACTATAAGCAATATGATGGGAAGAACATCTTTCATGTAAATCAACAGTAGCACTCTTTGTTCGTGGCGTCACTGCACGTACCTCGCCACCCTTTCACAAGCAAGCAACGATTGCAACTCTTGCAGAGCGTGCTTATATAGCTGAAAGTAACAGCTGATGCAATATTACGTCATCACCTATACGTGTCAATCTTATCTGATGCAATCTGTAAGAAATATTGCCATATAATATACTTACGTTATTCGGACGACAATTACAATTTTAAGGGGTGATGCACTTTCTTTGAACACCAGTGTTCTTTTAACAATAAAAACAAGGGAAATGAAATATATATTTTTCTGCTGAGTGAATTTTTCTTAATAATTCTTCATTATTTGCTATTTCTTTGTAAAAAAATACACATTATTTGCTATTTCTTCGTAAAATTCTTCACAAGAATTAGCAAAATTGCACTGAACTTCCACAAACTTATTTACTACTGAAAAAACACTTTCCATTCCCAGCAAACATAATGCAAATGATTTTCATTATATTTTCCATTAAGTATGGAGGCTACATGTCCAATCCGGGACAGTTTGCAATGTGGGGCAAATGACTGAAATCCGGGATGTCTTGTCACTTTATTGTAGTTTGTAGTTTAGAAATACTGTATTACATAACGCATTACGTACGTATCAACCCACAGACGTACGGAATGTGTTGTTACGGCCGATGCCAAAAGGGTTTACACCCCCGACGATTCTGTGATAAATTCTTTGGTCATTTTAAGAAACTACACAAAAAAAGTATGAATAGCCTGTTATCTGTGAGATGTTTTCGTAACAATCAAGGTTATCACTTTCATTTTATTTATTTATTTTTTTTATATAAATGAGGAAACGGCTTAACCATTTTCATCAGAAAATACTAATCTAAATCACACAAGAACTGGAAAGGGAGGGGGATGTTATGATAAATATATATCACGGAAATAAACAGCCAATGAACCCTTCAAATTGTTACTGATGTCCCGAATGGCAAGAACTGGATAAGAACCAACTGGTGTGTTTTAAAAAATGCAGAACTTTGTAACGAAAAAATGAAATAAAAACCTTTCAACTTTCGAACAGCAAAACAGTGGTAACTATTTCAGATCTGTATAATGAATTTTATTTTTTCTTTGTGGTATTTTTTAAAATCAATGGGCAAGTTAATTGTTAACGTTAACTTACGCGAAGGTAATTTTACAAATATTGTGGATTGTGGCATATTACCGTCAGACTGTAATATCACTTGATATTTTCTTTACAAAAATAAAAAACAAAAAGGGCAGAATTAAAACAAGCTTCCAACCATCGGTATTCGATGGCAATAACAATGTACACACTGCATTTTATTTACAGCATTTCTAAGTTCACTTACACTTCTAAGTTCATTTGAACTACATTCATTACCTACATACAGGGCCGCTGCAACACAATGTGCCGCCAGTAATCGAAATCAAATTTGTCGCCCCGAAATATTTAGATTAAAAAATAAAATAAGGCGTAAATAATTATTATTCATTTATTTAAAAAGAAAATGAATTACAACATAACACTGTGTTGCCACTTTATTAGGTACACCTACCTAGTAGCATGTTGAGCCTCCTTTAGCCTTCAAAAACAGCCTGAATTTGTCTAGGCATAGATTGAACAAGATACTGAAAACGTTGTGCAGGAAGGGAGTACCATGCAGACATGTGTGTCACACAGTTCCTTGAGATTCGACGGAGGTGTAGGCCTGTAGAGAACAGCCCTTTCCAGCTCATCCCAAAGATGTTCAATAGGATTGAGATCAGTGGACTGAGCAGGCCACTGCAGCAAAGAAAAGTCACTGTCATGTTCCTGGAACCATTCCATAGTGATTCGGGCTTTGGGCACCGGCGCATTTTATCCTGTTGGAAGTAACCATCTGACTGAGAATAAACTGCCAACATGAACGGATGCACTTGGTCAGCAACGATGTTTAAGTACGATGTGGCATTCGGACGTGAATCTATGGGTATCAATGGACCCAACATGTTCCAAGAAAACATTCCCCACACCATAACACGGCCCCCACCACCTTGCACAGTAGTCGTCAGATATGACGGGTCCATGGATTCGTGTTATTTTCACCAAATTCTGAGCCTTCCATCAACATGATGCACCAGGAACTTCGAATTTGTCGGACCAGGCAACTGTTTTCCAATCCTCGATAGTCCAGTGCTGGTGTTGCTGTGCCCACAGGAGGCGTGCTCTCTTGTTCTTCATTGATAACAAAATGTACGCGATGTGGCCGTCGGCTGTTGTAGCCCATTCACGACAAAGTGCGACTAGTGTGGTCCGTTGCGATATTTTGTTCTGCGCACCAAGGTTGTATTCTGACGTGATGTGCAACATTGTGGCCCGTCTGTTTGCTTGCACAATTCTAGCCATCCTCCTCTGACCTCTCTCATCAACAAGCGATTTTCTTCCACAGGAGTGCCGTTGAGAGGATGTTTTCTGTTCGTTGCGCTCTTTAAACTATGGTGCGTGAAAAATTCAGAGAACTGCCGTTTCAGAGATCTTTGTCCAGCACGTCTTGCGCCTACTACCATGCCACGTTCGAAGTCCGTTAGATCACTCCTTTTCCCCACATACTTGCTACAGTTTGTAAGCTTAACTGATACTAGAAAGGTTGTTCTGCTGCATTTATATCCACAAATGTGGTCATGTGACTTGCAACGTTGTGGAACAAACCATTTGTGTGCACAGCAGGGGTGTACCTAATAAAGTGGCAGCGCAGTATCTCATGATACAACAAACAAAAATAACAAAATCATTCTGAAATTCTGGAAATAAACTTTAAATTCTAAATCACAGTAATCGTATTCTATCACAATAATACACTGGTTGTTGTTGTTATTCCTAAAAAGGAACATTAGCAACTAAGGCCATATTGCTCCGGGGATATGCGGTGGTCATTCCCTGACTTTTCCGCACCTCCGTATTTGGTGGTCATGGGCTTGAACCCCGGTCTAATTAAGAAGCGTATGCTACGCTCTGCTGCTCCTGCTCACCTGGCTACGGAGGTGCCATAATAATACACTGATATGCAAAATTTAAGGTCCAATCAGGTTTACACCTGTAGCTTCTCATAGGAGTGGCCTGGATATGTGAAAAGCATACCAAAGGAACCTCGTGAGGTACAGAAATGATGAAGGAAACAACAACGGAAACAAAGATGAACTGCCAAAGATGAACAAAGGGAATAGGTGGTCGTCAGTAGGAGATATGGCCACCCCTAATGTCGATGCAGACTTTGCACTGCCTGTCCACACTTAGAACAATGTTGTTGATAAGTTCTTACGGTAACATCAGCCATTCCTCTGTCAGCGCCATCTTCAGCTGGTAAACATTTTCTGGTGGGCGAAACGCTAGGCCTCTCCCCAGAGAGTCCCATATGTGTTCGATGGGATTTAGATTAATGGAACGTGCAGGCCAATCCATACGAACAATGTCCTCACTTTCCAAAAGCATATCAACAGCTGCAGTAAGATGGGATGTGGCGTTATCATCCATAAACACGAACTCGGGGCCAATGGCACCTCGGAACAGACGCACATGGGGAAGGATTACCTCAGTACAGTAGCATGCACCGGTTACAGTACTGCCTTCCAGTATCTGGAGTTGTGTACGTCCATCCAAGATAACGCCTCCCCGGACCAGAACACCTCGACCGCCATATCGATCCCTTTATCGCCGTATCGTCGACCAGAACACCTCGACCGCCATATCGATCCCTTTCAGTGATGTTTGCGGCGTGATACCGTGTGCCAACTTCTCCCAAGATTAGCTGACGTTCAGAATTGCTGCTGAGACTGAATCTACTCTAAGTAAGAAGTACCTTAAGTGAAACATAAGATGTTATTTTTAAGGCTATTGATTTAAAATGATTACTTGTATCCATATCCATTTTCGTCTTCGGTGATTTTAAGTAAAGCAACGTAAATTTCTTCTATTTGGTTTCTCAGCGGTTTTGGCCTCTATTCTATTTTCCCAACGGGTGTCAGACAAAGGTTTAATTGTTAAATTACTTAATATAAGTACATTCCAAAGATGGGTTGATGAGAGAAAAAAAACATAATTCCTGAACAATTCCGAAAAAAAAAATAATTATTTCAAAGGAAGTCTCAGTGGCGTCGTTTACAACAAGATTTAGCGTGTGAGCAGCACATGGAATGAAAAATGCTCTGGGATTATTTATTTATTATTAACTTCCCAGTTTTTTTTTTTTTTTTTTTGTAAACCTTTGCGTTTTCCGCGCACATTCGAGCCCTGGCTACGTAAATTCTGAATATTTAGATTTACTCAATAAGTAGATTTGATATAATATATCAAATCTACTTATTGTAATATATTATATTCAAACAATCCCTGTCTGGTAGAATCACGCGCAGGACAAAATCCAAGATCTTATTCAAGATTATGTTCGCTTATTTCAACTTTAATAGTGATTATCGTCTCTAAATACAAATCTAAGTATCACAATCATCTGTTGGATATGACTTAACTAAGCATCTTATTACAGTCTCAACAATTCTTTCAACTCCGTAACTATTTTATTCTATCAAAGTGACAAGGAAGGTGTGTTTAAAGTAAACACTTCATTTTTGTTTATTATCAAACATTATAGATACGATCTGTTTCAAGGGTTTCTTACAAGGACATAAATTGCACTCAACAGTTGTTTTTACAGTGAGGTTAATGGCACAAAAATAACTGAAGCTACGCTGCACCTCTCACAAGAGATGCACATGTATGTCATCTGAAATGATCTATTCTTTTAAATGAATTTACTTATGGATCTAGTAGTAGTGGCAAATGATGCAAGAAAGTAAGCTCATATAACATCAGCCAAAAAAAAAAAAAAAAACTTACACAGTTCACCCATCCACACCTTCCAAGAATTTGCATAGTTCTTCCTTGAATTTATTCAAACCATCCACTATCACAACAACAGATGGAAGCCTGTTCCAACAATCAACCACACGCTGGCTGAAGGCAAACTTTCGCACAACTATTCTGCAACAATCCTTCCTCAACTTAAATTTATGAAACCTCATGTGTGTAGTCTCAGCAAGAGTAACTATTCTATTCACATTCAGCTTATTAAATCATTCAAGGCCTTAAACACCTCAGATCACTCCACAGGTACCTAGTCTCTAGACGCTGCAATTTGCAGAACTGAAAAACTTTTCTAGTTGAGAGAACTTCTTGTTCCCTGCACCCTTTCTAGCAGACTTACATCCTTCGCAAAGTGAGGCCTTCAGAACTGTATATAGTACTCAAGATGCGGCCTAACCATGGTCTAGTACAAGGGGATAATCACCCCCTTATCTCTGCTAGCAAAATATCTGTATATCATTGACAAAACCCCATGAGCTGTACTGGAAGCATGTCTGCACTGCTCACAGGATTTCACATCTCACTGCACAATTATCCCCATGTGGTTTTTTTTTTTTTTTTTTTTTTTTTCCATTACCTGAGTATAGTACCACACAGTTCATAAGTCACTCTGGGATTACTGCTACCATTGACAAAAACACTACTATGCATTTGTCAATGTTAAACTCCAAATGCTATTTCTCAGCCCATTGATTCAAAATTTCCTAGATCTTTTTGCAGTAACTCACACTGATTACTGTCGTTAACGATCCTGCCAACCTTTGTATCATCTGCAAACTCTGACATCAACCTGATATACCTTCTTCAATATCATTAATAAATGCTGAAAACAATGAATTCTGGGCTAGAGCCTCAGACTACGATAGCATTTACTTGAACGAACGAGTTAGTGCAAATGCATCATTTTTGTACGTAGTGAATCGTGAAATAGGTAAATTGGCATCGTTTTAGATATATCTCATATTGTGAAAACCTTCACAATGAGTTGCCATGATATTAAACTACCTTTAATAAGTAACACTTCACCAATGACGACTAATGTTACTTATTCTTGGCAGATACCACCGCCACCACCACCCAGACGGCACCGTTTCGAGGCTTGTTGCCCTCTACTCGGTGGGCGGGTAGGTACCCTGGTGTTGCAATAAGTGACAACCCTGTTATGAAGTATAACTCCACAATATGAGGGATGCCAACAAGTCTCGAAACGGTGCCATCTGGGAGGTGCTATCTATCGAGAATAAGTAACATTAGTCTTCTCCATTGGCGAAGCGTCACTTATTCGAGGTAGTTCAATATCATGGCAACTCGTTGTGAAGGTTATCACAATATGAGATAACTAAAACGATGCTAATTTACTTACTTAAGGATTCACTACGTACAAAAATTATGCATTTGCACTAACTCGTTCATTCAAGTGAATCTTATCATAGTCTGAGGCTCTAGCTCAAAATTTATTATAGTCTATACCAGGGGTCACCAAACAACGGCCCGCGGGCCAGATCCAGCTCGCGTAGTCTGTTCAACCGGCCCGGTCCGCACTGTGCTACAAATGATCAAAATTTCTAAAATATATTGTAATTATTTATATGGAAATATAATAAATAGTAAATCAACGAAATACTACTGTTTCAATGACAGCTTGTTAGAGGGGCTTATACCTTGGCAACGGCGAGCGGCGCCGCACGTGACATCACAAAAGGGTGCTTTGTCAGGAACACCCGCCATTCGTTAACGTAGTCGTATCTACCGCCCATCTCCGTCGATCATGGTTATGGGATATGATCGCTAGGATGCAGCAGGGGATAGACGTTAGCGCTGTCAAAAGTTAGAGTACAGTGCAATGTTCGGTTGCATATATTTGGAATATTTTCTGCGAATATAAGATAAACTTCTGTTAAAAGAAATTAAAATAAGTGTAAGTAAAAATAAATTTTTGTAAAATATTATATACAAATAGTAATTATATAGTAATATGTAAGTAAGAAACTGTTTCTCCTTTCTAGATATTTTTCTTCGCCGTTCTCCCATAGTTATGGCTACAAGAAAAGAAAAGAAAAGAAGATGCTGAGTGTCGCCTTTTCAATGAAGAATGGGAAGAAAAGTACTTCTTTGTGGAAGCAAGTAACCAAAGGGCTATGTGCCTGATATGCAACGACAGTGTTGCCGTTTTAAGAGTACAATCTTCGGCGTCATTATGAAACAAAACATCTTTCAACATTTTCAAAGTTTTCTGGAAAGTTACGTACTG
Organism: Mastigoproctus giganteus; assembly: GCF_048544385.1. Lineage (NCBI taxonomy): Eukaryota > Metazoa > Arthropoda > Arachnida > Uropygi > Thelyphonidae > Mastigoproctus > Mastigoproctus giganteus. The sequence continues at coordinate 167,086,418 of NC_143575.1, read as the reverse complement.
AAAAATTTAAATTCATAAAACATAGTTTGGAATCACAAAGGCATGTGTTCACGAAAATATTTACTGAAAATGAATCTGTAACCCGTGTAAGTTACAAAATAGTAAATAAGATGGTAGAGCGAAGAAAACCGTTCACTGATGGTGATGGCAGCTTCATCAAAGAGTATGATGGAAGGGGCAAATGACTTGTGTCCTGAAAAAGCCGATTTATTTAGAGTGTTAGCCTTTCAGCAAGTTCAGTTGTGCAGAGAACAGAAGAACTTGGAGAAAATATAGTACTGCAGATACGCGAAAAAGGTAGACAATTCTTGTGGTATTCTCTAGCGCTGGATGAGTCTACTGATCTCTCGAGCACGTCACAACTTCTCATATTCATTCGTGGTGTTAATTTGGATTTTTAGGTCACAGAAGAGTTGGCATCCGTTTGCAGCATGCACGGAACAACAACTGGAGAAGATATTTTCGTGGAAGTGCAGAAAACTTTGCAAAGCTATAACCTTCAGTGGAATCAGCTTCGATGTGTCATAGTTGATGGAGGAAAAAACATGGCTGGTGTTAGGAAGGGTCTCGTAGGGAAGATTAGAACTAAGTTAGAAGATCTTCAACTTCCGGGTGCTGTTTATACACTGCATTATACATCAACAAGCACTATGTGGCAAAGACTTAGATATTTCTTGCGTACTGAAACCAGTCATCTCTGTGGTGAACTTTATTCGGGGCCATACACTTAATCACCGCCAGTTCCAGGCTTTTCTTGAGGAAACTGACTCTGAATTTTGTGACTTACCTTATCACACAGCAGTGAGGTGGCTTAGCTGCGGTAAAGTCCTGTTTCGTTTTTATAAGCTACGAAAAGAAATAGATATTTTCCTCACCGAAAAGGATAGAGCTGATACACTTCTATCAGATCCTACCGGCTATCAAAATTGTCATTTTTGGTTGACATAACATCTCACATGAATGAACTGAATTTAAAACTTCAAGGAAAGGACAACTTTATCTGTGACCTTTACCGAATCATGAAAGGATTTCGAAGAAAGATATTACTTTTTGTAGCACAACTAGAAAGAGGAGATTTCTCTCATTTTCAGTGTTTCAAAGAATTTCTTGCTGAAATCGGAGAAGATATCAATCTCGAGTTTCCAAAGAAAATTATTAATGACTTAAAAAAGGATTTTTTGGAAAGATTTGCAGACCTCGACAGAATTGAGAGTGATAAATTCTTTTGTTTTAAAATCGGTTTCATTGTAACGTTGATGACGTGCCAGTCGAACTACAGTTACAGATCATTGATTTACAAGCAAATGACCTATTGAAAGAGAAACACAGAGAAGGAAATCTTGTAGAATTTTATCGCTGCTTATCTGATAATGAGTTTTCAAAATTAAAGAAATTTGCCTCTGGTATGGCATCAGTGTTCGGTACAACTTATGTCTGTGAGCAAGCATTTTTAAAACTGAAATATGTAAAGTCCACATATCGAACAAGGCTGAGTGATGAACATTTAAAGGCAATTTTCTTGGTTGGGTGTAGCAATTCAAAAGTAAACATTGATGATATTTTAAAAGCTAAACGCCAGTTCCATAAATCACATTAATCTTTTCTGCTTATCTTATTCCTAATGTCGCCTTCCTTGATAAGTTTTTGATAAATAAATATATTTGTTATCTTTATTTTTCTATATATTCTTTATTTTTGCATATTCTGTGTATTGGTAAATAAATATATTCGTTATCTTCATTTTTGTTGTATTTATTGAATTGTACATATTAAACAAAATGATTAAAAGGCCCGCGCTCGTCAATCTCTCGGTTGTCTAGCCCGTCGTGAAAAAGGTTTGGTGACCTCTGGTCTATACCATTCGGCCTGTATCATATTGTGGAGTTACACTTCATAACGGAGTTGTCACTTATTGCAACACCAGGGTGTCTGCCAGGCCACCAAAGAGAGGGCAAATAAGCCTCGACACGGTGCTGCTGCAGGAGCTGCGAGAATAGATAACAACAGTCTTCCTTATGGGGAAGCGTTGCCTATTTGAGGGATATATGGGAATGAAATTTGAGGGAATGAAAAGTAACTGTCCCCTTCCTCTTTCAACGTCATTTCTTCCTCTCCTACTATCACTTTCCACTACCTTTTTGCTTTCCTAGATCTAAGAGAGACATGTGGATAACAGTTTTTTTTTTTTTTTTAATCAAATACCATTTTACAAACGGTGCCGTCTGAGTGGTGGTATCCGCCGAGAATAAGTAACATTAGTCTTCTCCATTGGTGAAGAGTTACTTATTCGAGGTAATTCAATACCATGCAACTCGTTGTGAAGGTTTTCACAATCTAAGATATAACTAAAACGATGCCAATTTACCTATCAGGATTCACTATGTACAAAAATGAGGCATTTGCACTAACTCGTTCGTTCGCGCTTAAAGAAACAACGCGTGTGCTACTGCACTCTCGAATGACCTCTCGGCTACAACTCAGCGGTAAATGCCTCAAGTTCATTTTTTTTTTTTTTATTATTATTTTTTCTGTTTATACTCCGTCACGACAACCAAGTCAGTAGAGTTTACAATAAATCGTCAATACAAATATTTATCGTATTTAGTAGTCACGGGCTTGAACCCCGGTCCACTCAAGGAACGCGTGCTATGCACTCTCGCTCCTGACCACTGGGCTACGTCAGGCCTTTCTGGAAGTTCAAATAGTAAAAGATCTTTTTTTATTCATAATTAAATATATATTTGTTAAAAATATTGTCTTATTAAACTTAAATGATACAGTTAAACAAATATTCTTGCTTATATTCTGGAACGAGCATAAGTCAGGAGTTCACAATCAATTATTTTGACAATGAATGCAATCAATTATTTAGTAGTGATTCGGGCTTGAACTACGATCCTCTCCAACGAAGCCCTTCGACATAAAAGATTGAACTTCACTGCTATAAGCGATACAGTGGGTTACGTAAAAACCGATTGTTCCCACGTTCGTTTCGCTGGTTTGACGCCTTTTAAACTCATCTGCTTATCACGACAATCTGTCTGTCTCGACAGACAGATTGTCGTGATATAACGATTCAATGATAAACCACAAAATTCTTTTGGTTCTTTAGACCAGAAACGTTCTGGATGAGTTAAGCAGTACCAGTGGAAATTACAAGATAGGAATGGCCAACGAGTAATGCTTTCAGAGTATACTTCAAGATCTAAGAGCGTGAACATTATGTAGTTAGGAAATAAAGAAATCGCTTTGCTTCTGTGAACAAAACTAAATTACAGAAGTTTATCATGCATGTTCCTGAAGATCAGTCGAATTTCAATTTTGTTCTCTAATAATTAAGCTATTTCATTATGTACTTTCTTCACATTCAAAATCGAGCAATGTTATTGAAAGGTGAAAAGAAGCTAAAAGTAAAAGTTTTGATAAATATATCTTCAAAGGGAGGGCAGTCCCGAGGGCGAAAGGGATGCCAAGTTCATGGGGCGCCTGAAAACTTGAAACTTACATACACATATGAAGAAAAATTTAAAGGGGACGCCAAATTCCAATTGGCACCCGGGCGCCCCATACCCCAGGAACGCCCGTGGTCTGTCCCCCGCAATATCGTTACTGAAAGAATAAATACGGGATTTATTTCATAACAGACAACTTTCTGACTGCTTCCCACTCACGTAATGACCTTAATGAATCTTAAACTACTCCCCGCACTCAGTGCGTCTTCAAAAACGAAAAATAACTCGTCTCTCTTGAATCCACCAGTACGACTACAGCGTGAAATGTGCGGAAATACGCCCGTGTTCACGTGATCTGAATGTATACAGTGTGTCGACCGGAATTCCTTTGCGTTCAACGGAAATTCCACTTGAAAAAAAAAAATAAATAAATAACCGGTTTTCCGCGTTAAGTTGATACCAGAAACGCTTTGTGAAAAATCTTCAATCTTGGATTTGAACAGGCAATATACGGTTTTGTTGTCGGTACACAGTATTAACAGTATTCCTGTCCTAAAGGAGATATTAAAGGAGTTTAAAAGAGAAGTTAATGATTTTCCCCATACGCATGCACGAAGTTCAGATCAGCACTAATTAAGCCTATTTTCCATTTATTTTCTGACACCAATACGTCAAACTTATAAACAACCAAATATTGCAATGGATTCCTCACATCTAATAAATGTAGGGAATGGATTGCCTGAAAAGAGGGCCCAGAAGGCCCTGTGCAACCATTTTTCAGAAGCCACTACCTACCCTGACTTTGGTCGCTTACCAACCGACCACACATATGCCGTATCAATAATATAAGAAAATTTCGCATTATATTATATAAAAAATATGCCGTACTATATTATATTATATTATATTATATAAAAAATATGCCGTACTATATTATATTATATAAAAAAAAAACCCATAAAAGGATTGATAGGATTCGAACTCAGGACTTCACCATCCGGCGTGGAAGGACGGTAATTATGACTGTGCTATCCTGAGGGCGTATATAAAGCATAATAGTATTAATTTAAAGTCATATACTGTATATAAAATATCGATACTATTCGTATATTTATGAGTAAGTATTAATAATACTATTTAGAATTTAATATTACTATTGTCAATCTAGCTATGATATCAAGAAATATTTTTTTAAAACATAGGAAACTTATCATCTGTTTTAATGATTCTTATTCGGATTATATTAATATACAGAGGGGTGTTCACAGGGTTCATCTTTGGTTTCTTTACTTTTTGATATAGTAGTAGTGCAGGCATGTTATGCAAGAAAGAAAGCTTATGTAGCATCAGGAAAAAAAAAAAAAAAACATTTCACACATCCATTCCCTCTAAACGTTTGTCCAGTTCCTCCTGGAATTTATTTAAACTCTTCCACAACGACAGATGGAAGTTTGTTCCAGCAATCAACTACCCGCTGGCTAAAGGCAAATTTCTGCATATCTATTTCTACAACTGTCTTTCCTCAATTTGAATTTATGCCCCCTCAGATTCGTAATCTGAGCAAGAGGAAGAATCCCATCAGAATTGAGCCTGCTCAACCCATTCAAGGCCTTATACATCTCAATCAGATCAACCGTCTCCAGACCCTGCAATTTACAGAACTTAAGCCTTTCTTGGTAAGAGGACCCCCTCCCTCACCAATCTTGCAGCCCTTCTCTGTACTCGCCCAAGCAACTCTACATCCTTCCTAAAATCAGGCTTCCAGACCTGTAAGTAGTACGCTATCCACATACCCTCTATATTGTAGCTGAGAGGATACATAAGTACACATGCTTTGAGTGCCCGTGGTTCGAGCCTTCGCGATTACTAAATACGGTGCTGTTTCTCTCTATTTTGTTAACTCATCTGACCATGTATGTATTTAACTGTCGAAGGGTGGCACCCGGACATACATCCATCTCCACCAATTTATCATATAATACCATGTTCTCATAATGGCCTGTTAGTGTAAGTGTGTGTACAATGTGTTATAAGTGAAACAGGCTACTCTGCCACCAGGTGATAGTCCATTGGGCAATTACCACCTGGTGCCCATCCCTGGCACGAGGAGTTAAGCCTGGGTCTACTAACTCTGGTGGTGCATAATGCCACCAGTAAGTGTGCAAGACTGGTGGGTGCCAGCAGTCCCACTCCTGGTGTGCCCACACCCAAGAGCCAGCAAAAAAAAAAAAAAAAACATGCACCAACTAGAATACTTCTTACTAGTGAGTGCAACAATCCCGCCTTATGGTCATTCCACAAAGCCTGAAAAAAAAAAAAAAAAAAAAATTCTCCCCCCGCCTCCAAGACAGAATGCCTATCCATTCAGAGAAGGAGGGGGGGGGGGGGAATACAGGTCTTTAGTCAGTATTAGTAACCACAGGTATACTCCTTTTATTAAATGTCAACCTGCAAAACCGTTGAAATTCTACAAAATTCCTTTCATTAGACAGCCAAATTAATTCAGAACCCCTAATAAAATTAAATAAGTCTAATCTAAATTCATCATACAAATCGCATTCATATAAGATATGATCCCATGTTTCCAACCTTCCACAAACACAGTAAGGATCTTCCACTAAACTAAACTGATGCAACTTACTTTTTAAGGAACCATGCCCCGTAATCAAATATGAGCATTCCATACTTGGATAAAACCACCAATGCAATTTGTTATTAAAATTAAATTCGACACTAGGTATAAATAAATAAGTTACTCTACCAGTACTACTGGAATCCCAACGGTCCTGCCATAATTTAATTAATTTCGCCAAAATTTCTTTCCTCTGTTTGCAGAAGAAACTTCATTAGTAATCCCCATAAATGTAATTTGTATTCCTTTACGTATAAAATAACCAAAAGCTCTATACACGACTGCTAAATCCAAAGGCAATACCCCCGCAATCACCTGTAGAGCATTAGTCGAAATGGTCTTACAAACACGCCTTTTCAATGAAGAATGGGAAGAAAAGTACTTCTTTGTGGAAGCAAGTAACCAAAGGGCTATGTGCCTGATATGCAACGACAGTGTTGCCGTTTTAAGAGTACAATCTTCGGCGTCATTATGAAACAAAACATCTTTCAACATTTTCAAAGTTTTCTGGAAAGTTACGTACTGAAAAATTTAAATTCATAAAACATAGTTTGGAATCACAAAGGCATGTGTTCACGAAAATATTTACTGAAAATGAATCTGTAACCCGTGTAAGTTACAAAATAGTAAATAAGATGGTAGAGCGAAGAAAACCGTTCACTGATGGTGATGGCAGCTTCATCAAAGAGTATGATGGAAGGGGCAAATGACTTGTGTCCTGAAAAAGCCGATTTATTTAGAGTGTTAGCCTTTCAGCAAGTTCAGTTGTGCAGAGAACAGAAGAACTTGGAGAAAATATAGTACTGCAGATACGCGAAAAAGGTAGACAATTCTTGTGGTATTCTCTAGCGCTGGATGAGTCTACTGATCTCTCGAGCACTAATTAAGTGCTCGAGAGATTTTACATTGACAGTACGAACATACCAAATTGATGCAGCATACGACACAATCGGAATACAAATAGCTTTATAATATAGATACAAAATGCGTTTACCTAATCCCCAATCTTTTCTGGTAACACTAACTATAGAAGCAGTGTAATTTTTTATTTTCCTACTTAAATGATTCAAATGTTGTGAAAATAATAACTTATCATCCAAGATAACCCCTAAATATTTTACCGGAACAAGAGGAATTTGTTTACTGTTTACTAATAATCGAGGTGGTCTGTTGTAGTCTAATTTTACTTTTAATAACATCATGACAGTTTTAGTAGATGAAATTTTTAGTTTATTTAATGTAGCCCAATCAGTCAAATCCTGAACAATAACCTTCATTCTACTTTCTAATACTGCTGTAGATCCTCCTGTCACGCACAAAACCAAATCATCAGCATAAGCCACCTTATAACAATTAGGGATTGTTCTACTTAACCACTGGTTTAAGACCCGATTCCATAAAATAGGACCCAACACAGATCCCTGTGGACAACCGCGATCAATAACTCTTAAATGTTAGATGTTGGGATCTTATAATAATCTGCCTATCCATTAAATAACTTTTAATAATTTGGTATAACACTGTTCAACATATGAGACAGAAATAAAGTATTTTTTGATATTACTATTGTTGATTGGTGTAATATTTTGTATCCTATCCTTAGCCTGTACCCTAATTCGGTTTATTGTAGCAGATTCTTAAACAGGAGTTATTCCATTACCACAATAAACCGAATTAGGGTACAGGCTAAGGATAGGATACAAAATATTACACCAATCAACAATAGTAATATCAAAAAATACTTTAATTCTGTCCCATATGTTGAACAGTGGCACAAACAGCTTAAAAGATTCTTTAAACATACCGAATTTAAAATTGTAGCTAGGCCAATATGGAAGTTACACACTATACTGAACAATCGCTCGGTTCTTTCCGCGTTCGCAACACAAATTAATGATCTGGTATACAACATTTCTTGCGTGATTGCGACTCGTCTTACCAAGGTTCGACGCGATTTTCTCTTAATATTCGTGTAAATCAACATGAAGCCTCAGTTCGTGCTTCTCGTTCAGCAGCGTCAGAATTAGCCTTTCATGCCATTCACGAAAAACACTTTTTTTTATTTAACGAGGCCAAAATACTTAACGTTCAACGTAATACGCGACTATTAATTGCAGAAACCGTTGAAATTAAATTACACGAGAATTCTGTTAATGTTCGGCGGCCATATTTGATCTCCGATGTGTGGACCTTTACGCGCATGCGCGAAGACAAATAATCACTATTTAAGTTTCAGGTTTAACCCGATTCGGTAATTTTCATTCCTGTGACCACGACATACGGTCGTAAAGCGTTGTCAGCTTCAGGAAGGAAAATCGTTTTGAATATTTTCGTCAGATTCTTTTAATTGCGTTAATTTGATTTTTAATTGTTTTAAATTGATTTGATTTGTTAAATTGATTATTTAATTATTTATATTTTACTCTAATGTACCGGTAAGTTGTCGATTTTTTCGTTTTTTCCGTTTTAATTTCTGGAGGGTATCACACGGAAGTGTATGATACGTACTATATTGAGGTGAACTCCTTATTATTTTACTAATTAGTATCTAATATATGCCTCTTTATATATCACTTTACTATCTAATAACTACTTCATTAATATTATTCGTCTTATATGCACATCCTTCCGTTACTCGACAAAGTAATTTTTCAAAGTAGTCATTAGATGGTAATTTTTGGAGGCATATATTAGCTATTAATGCACCAAACTGTCCTACATCAGGGATCCCAAACCATGTCTACACTTAATATCTACACCAACGTACGTTGGTTTAATCAGTTTAAGGAAACTGGCAGTGTAGACATTAAGAAATCTCCAGGCCTGCTTACGTAGTCCGAAGAAATCCATCGCTCGTCGCAGCCTGAAGCATTCCAAAGACCACCATTCAGAATGTGCTTCATAAACGACTGAGACTGCATGCATACAAGATTCTACTCAAACACGAAATCAAACCTGAAGACTGTCCCAGACGTACTGAGTTTGCTAGAGTTATGTTAAATAAGATTGAGTGGCCACGCACACTCATGGTCATTGTTGAGGTGTCAAATAAAACTTGGTGAGTTACCACACTTTGCTGCTACGATCACAGCAATGGATCAAATATTTCCGAAGACAATTAAAAGGGAAGTCACGGACACGTTTATATAAATCTATAGAAAATATAATGTATTACATGTAACAGCTAATGATGAGCCATAGAATTAACGCTATATAATGCCGCCTAAATTTCATAACAAAATTATAAATTAGTAGTAACAGAACAGTAAGATTGTCGTGTGTGTGTGAAAATTTAGAATGCGGGCCTGATCCAATATCATGCCGCCCTTTTTCTATATAAAAGGATTATCTGCGTCATGAGCTCTGAAGTTAAAACAGACAGTCGCAGTACAGAAATCCCTACGAACATAGCAAACACTTCGAGCGGAAAGGCGTCGGTAGCATAATACTGGAGACAAAAAGGATGTGAAGTCCAGTTGCAGGAAGTACTCTGATACGACGCCCTGTAATGGGAGACCAGGGAAATTCCGTTGCGTGCGGCGATTCCCCCAGTCTTAACTGGCGCGGATAGATAATTACACGTACTGGACATGATTATCGGCTCAGAAGTTGTTCTTAGGTGGTGCGGTGTTAAGAGTGATTCATCACTTTACATCAGTATATGCACCGTGTCCAATGACTTGTTCATTACTATAGGTACACTATGCACTACTGCCTTAGTAACTATACTACTCCACTTACAAAAAGCGCTAGTCTATATATAATACATTTTTTTAGTAATTCGTACGCGGCAAGTTCAAAAAAAGAGATTAATTTTTCTCCAACACAAACGGCTTTTTTCGTAAAACTGTATACCCTAATCTCTTTGAATGAAATACACAAAAATGATACATTTATTTATTACTTTCCTTTTCCTTTTTTTTATTTATTATTATTATTTTTTTTTAATCCGACTCACTGGTTTAAAAAAAAAAAAGAAAAGCGTAACAGACTATTTTAACCGGGAGAGCCCACAGCTGAAAATCTCGCGCGAGGCCCTTGTTAATCAACTGGCAGCACACCCATGCCTACACACCTCTACTTTTTTTTTTTTTTTTTTTCCCGAAGTTCGCACATGTCAGGGCTCGCCCGAAGAGTCAACCATTGAGTATAAACGCTTTTTTTGGTACATGTATTTACTTGGAGTGGGTTTTACTTTTATGCAAGGCATACGTAAATAACAACTTTTCTGTTTATATTCCGGGACAAAACCGAAGTATAAACAGACACTGTGGTCAACCCAAACGCATATACTACTGTGCCCTAGTTTTATTTTATACCACTAGTCGCATCAGTCCGTTTGATATCCATTTAGGTCTTAGCCTTGAACAGCATCTCGCGGCTGGTATAAAAAGCCTACAATTATTTCCCATTTATAATTTATAACATTGCCTACTACAAGATCTTCAAAAGATGGTCCCAGTAAATAAAATTTAAAATCTGTCTAGAATGATTGTAGTCACATTCAAGAAAGCAAAATCTCCACCCTTTCCTTTGATAGTAGTTATAAGTTTAAGTAGATCCCACATCTAAATATTGTGGTTCCTTCATCTAGAGATTTTTAATACATGATTCAGGCCCGGTGCTAGAGGTGCGCAAGTGAGGCACTTGCCACAGGCACTGTTAGTTATCTTAATTAAGATAAGATATTAATTAAGCACCGTGACAAGTTTTGCCTCAGGCCACAAAAGCTAGTACCGTTTCTGTGCCAGTGGTTCAGTAGGTAGTAAAATTCCGAGCGTGAGGGTTAACAGGAAGGAAGGAAGGATTTATCGAACTTTGATAAAGGGCCGATTGTGGGGTCTCGACGAGCTGGTGCCTCGATTTCCCAAACGGCTGAACTGGTGGGATGTTCGAGAGCCGCCGTAGTTAAAGTGTACCAGGACTGGCGTCAAAATGGTCAAAACAACGACCCGACGGCAAAACTGCAAAAGTCAGCGAAAGGCTGATGTTAGAGGTGAGCGCCGGGTCCGACGACGCGTACAGGTGCAGCACTGTTGATAAGTTGACTACCAATACAACATGGACCAAACCGGAACAATATCTGGAATGACCATGGGTCGCACGTATGGCAGCAGACAACCCCTACGGCATCCTCTCCTAACCAAGGTTCATCGGCGTAAAAGACTCGCCTGGTGCAAAGAGCATGCAAGTTGGACGTTAGAAGACTGGAAGAAGAAGGTGTGCTGGTCGGATGATTCACGTTATTTACTCGACACCGTGGATGGTCGTGTACGGATTTGGCGTCAACAACACGAGGCTCTTGATCCATCATGCATGGTATCAAAAGTGCAGGCCGGTGGAGGCGGTTGTATGGTGTGGGGCATGTTTCACTGGCAGGAACTTGAACTCCTGGTGCAGGTGGAACAACGTATCAGTGGTCACTGCTATTGTCAACTGCTTGCTGACTTAGTACACCCCGCTGTGTTACACTTTCCCAAATGGCGATGGTGTCTTCCAAGACGACAATGCGCCGAGCCATCAGGCACTTGTGCAGGAATTGTTATAGGATCACAGTTCTGATTTCTAGCATATCGACTGGCCCTTCCCGTGGGGAGAGGGGGCTTTGCCCCCACTCATTCCCTTCCCTAAATCTCTTCCCTCTGGTGGAGCACGGGCCTGCTCCACTGAAATCGCGGGGCCATCCTCTCTATCGGCCCCTTACTTCCTTTTCTTCCCTCCAGTCTTCACACTCCCCTTTACTGTTGACTTTCACAGATTTTCGGCCCTACGCGTCCAAATTTAACTACATCAAAATTTCCTGCCCGACCCATTTTTAGGCATATAGAAAATATTATTTCAGCGTATAGCCCCTCGCAAGCATCTAAATTATTCTAACAAATGCTAATAACTAACCGCGAACAGCACTTTTTTTTTAAGGTTCTAGCCACTGAAATCCCAGGAAAGTAGGTGGCAGGACCCGCCAGAGTACTACATAGGTAACACACGGCCGGCCTCCCCGTGGCGAGGTATGGTAACGTCGGGTCCCATTAGGGGCCCGGCGGGTAACAGGCCGGATGAACAAGAGCACAACATGCTAAATAACACATGACCCATATACTTTTAAATCCCTGGCTTGTCCGATACAGTGTACAAGTGAAACTTCTCCTAACGAACACCTCTCGTTAACGGACATCTCTCTACAACGGACATTTTCAAATTCCCCAACTCACCTCCATTGGTTTTAACGTGTTTGCAGCTTCTGTCTAGCGGACATTCTCTGTAACGGACGCGGACAGGCAATCTGCACTGTTTCGTTTAGATTAGCACTTAATTTGATCTCCCCATAACGGACAGCGGGAGAGCTCACGGCCCTTTTTCTAGGAACGTTTCTTCCACGTATTGCCTCAATCGTGTGTTTATTTTCTATTTCCGATTCTCTGAATTTTATCAAGGTTTACGTCGCGGTTCTAAACCCTTTTTCACGAATTTTAAGGCACGTGTAAAACTTCTGATGAATTCGGTGTGTGCAGGGAGGGGGGGAATATGGTCGGCCTTTCGTCTTTTCAGTTTTCAGTTTTGTTCAGTGTCGTGTGAAGTGCACAATGTCTTCTCGTAAACATTTAACTTTAAAAGATAGTCGAACTCATTAATGCGTATGATCGGCAAAAAAATAGTGTTCGCAATCTCGCTGTAAAATTCAAAATCGGGAAGACGCAGGTAAGCGACATCCTAAAGAAAAAAAATGAACTGCTCAAACAATTTTGGCAACACGGAAATGATCAGGTTCAAAAATCATTCCCGAAAACTGTTGGACTTCAAATTTGTCGCGCACGTGCTAAAAAAATTCCCATTAATGGGCCTATTATTAGGGAAAAGGCTTTGGAGGTTGCGAAATCTATGGGAGTAAACGAGTTCAAAGCTTCTGCGGGATGGCTAGACAAGTTCAAAACTCGGCATAAAATTTCTTGGAAAACCGTAAGTGGCGAAGGTGGATCTGTTGATACTGGGGTTGTAACAGAGTAGACTGTCAAATTGGAAGATTTATGTCGTGATTTTGAAGCTAAGGATATTTACAACTGTGACGAAACAGGGTTGTTTTTTTAAAGCTCTTCCTGAAAACACAATGAGTCTAAAAACCGAAAAGTGCCAGGGCGGAAAAATTTCTAAGGAACGCTTGACTGTACTATTGGGTACAAATATGCTGGGAGACTTTGAACAACCTCTTGTTATAGGAAACCCACAAAATCCTCGTTGTTTCAAGGGACATAAGTTGAATATTTTGGATGTTGACTGGAAGTCTAATAAAATAAGCGTGGATGACACGAGATATCATGAGCGAATGGATAAGTCACTTTAACCAAAACATGATTCGTCAAAACAGAAAAATTATTCTTTTCATGGATAATGCTGCATCTCACCCGCACATTGAATTGTCCAACATTCAAATCGTTTTTCTGCCACCAAACACATCTGCAGAGTGTCAGCCCTTGGATCAAGGGATAATAAAAAATTTTTAACTTCACTACAGAAAACGTGTTTTAAGACATCTCATTGCAAACATGAACGATGTAACATGTGCGAGTGACCTTGCAAAGAAAATCAGCATCCTGGATGTGATTCAATGGATTTCCTCTTCAGTAAACGCAATTAGAAAACAAACTGTCGTGAACTGTTTTGTAAAGTCTGGCTTCTCAAACTCAAAAATTGAAGTTGTGAACAGCAATGTGGAGCACCAAGAAGAACAAGAACTTCAACATCTATTGATAATGTACGATACTTCCGCTACAAGTGACCCTGGCTACAAAGATAGACTCAAACCTCACTACAGAAGATGGTGCTCTAGATATCAACGACATTATCATCGATATTTTTCAAGAAGTTCCTCATGAGGATGAAGAAATGGAAGGAGGTCATTCTGTCGAAGAACATTAACGACGAACCACCGATGAAAATAGAAGAAGCGCTCATACAAATCAATCGTGTAAAAATGTTTTTCGCCGCTGAAGAAGATACTGAAGGACTTTCGATGGTTTCTTCACTCCAAACAAATGTTGAAAACAAAATTATCAGCCGGAAGAAGGTGCAGAAGAAAATAAGTGATTACTGTATGTATTTTTCTTAAGATAAAGTCATAATATGCATAGCACAATTGTATGTATATTATTTACAAAAATATTGTGCAAAATCTGTATATATTTTAATTTAATTTTACATTAAACGTTTAACGATTTTTCTTTATCTCTTGTGTATGTAATTGTATATTATTTACAAAAATATTGTTCAAAATCTGTATATATTTTAATTTAATTTTACATTAAAGGTTTAACGATTTTTCTTTCTTTTTTTTTTTTTTTTTTTTCTCCCTCAGACTTCTTGTTAGCGGACACTTCTCTCTAACGGACACATTTTCGTTCCCCATGGCTGTCCGTTAAAGGGAAGTTTCACTGTATATATGCGGAGATGGGAGAAATCCCAGGAGCCGTTAGACCCAAATATACCTTTATCGACTGGCCTCCGATATTAATCCCCTGATATTTATCTCATAGAGCACTTGTGGGACACTACAGAAAGGTATATCAGGCGTCTGGAGACAACAATCACCTCCATACCTGTATTGCTGACCGCATTATACACAGCTTGGTTGGCCATACCTCCGGAACGCTGCCGACATCTTGTTGAATCAATGCCACATCGGTTAGCTGCTATACTGAGGGCAAAAGTATAAGGTAGGTTATACTACCTCCGTAGCCGGTCAGGAGCGGGAGTGCAGTAGCACACGATCTTTGAGTAGACCGGGGTTCAAGCCCCTGACTGCTGAATACGCTCGATCTGGACCAGCGTGGCAGATTATGGTCCGTTTCCCTCACATGGATTGTTGAGGAGGCTTCCATCCTGCAGTGGATTGATAATGGCTGCACTTTACTTTTTTTACTACCTACGAAGTATAAGGTAGGTGGTCATAATTCAGTGATCACTCAGTGTATATTATTATTAGCTACATGGTGCAAGGAAGCCTAAAGCTTATGCTGCACCAGCCAAAAAAATTCCCGAGTTACCCTGAGAGAGAGAGAGAGAGAGAGAGAGAGAGAGAGAGAGAGAGAGAGAGAGAGAGAGAGAGAGAGAGAGAGAGAGAGAGAGAGAGAGAGAGAGAGAAATGATTATATCCAGCTCAGGACCCTGGATGTGCCAAGCCCTTACTCACCAGATGTGAGCCCTTATTATATACAGTTACTATATATATTTATTACAGTAATATATATTACCGTTCAAATGATCCAGAAAATGAACTAAACGAGGTCTCACTCTTATTTACAAAAGGAATACTTGTAAATAAATTATGCCAACATTTATTCCTCAGCACGGAATCAATTGAGTACTCGTGGAGCACTGTCTGAGAAACTTTGCTGTATATATAAACCACATAAAACCTTTCCCAGCCCTTACACGACAGTTCGAAATGAACAGATGGGCGAGTCTAAAGCCCATGCGACTGTCGGAGAAAAGACAATAGTAAATCCCATATGGCACACACTAGCTCGAAAAAGAAGGTATAATATAAACGATGACGCATTTTTCGGATCACAATGTACCGAGCAGGAACAAATTCAGAGAGAGGTGGGGCGTAATGGTTGAATGAGACAGGGGCGATTATAATTCGGTATGGTTCGATTATCAGTCACAGAGGTGTTGCAGTTCTCTTTAAAAATATTAAAAACTGAATTTCTTTCGAAAATTTTCTTCAAAAATATTAAAAAGTTTTTGTTGTGTGTTCATTATATGTTTTATGTGACAGACTAAGGAATTGTTCGTTAAACTGTTAGCCATCAAAATGCGAATATTGGAGAAAAAAAAATTTTTGATACTATTCCTGAATAAAATATCAGTTTTATTCGCTATCTATATACTTCAGTTTCATATAATTTAATTTTATTAAATTTGATCTAATTAACTAAATTATTAAGTGGTTAAAATTATTTACACTGCTGAAATTAATCTTTGGCTGATGCTTACCAAATGCTATCAGTTGACTAATTCAGGATCTTTTACTCATAATTACTAAAGGCTAAAGAGTAATACACAATAATTAATATTAGCATGTAAATGAAGTCACCGTAATTTATCAGTTTTGGTCTTTACAGTCACGAAAGAAGTGGTAAGGAAGTACCATGAAAAGTCTGGGAAGTTCTTAATTCTAAAGAATTAATGTAATTCTTTAAGAATTAAGGGTATAATCATACTGGTAAAAAAAATTTTAATTTTTTTTTTTTTTTTTCTGATAAAAGGATTTTTTCTGTATTGTTTTGCACGAGGAGACTTGAGAAAAGAGCATTAAAAAATTACTTTGCTCAAGTTTTGAAAATATATGCTATGTTTTATATTCTATAAAATACTCTACGTAGGTCTAAAACAGGATAAATAAAAAACAACATACACAGTACTGTTTTAATATATCTTATATTGAAAAACATAAGATATATTAAACGAAGTAACGGATTGTTTTCACAATCCTTTACTCGAGCGCATTTTTTTTTTTTTTTTTCGTTTGCACACCAGGTGAGATGCATGCGAAGTTCCTTCGACATCAATTTTAGAAGTTTATAACGCAACTATGAATAGAAATATTTTCTTGAAAGTTTGTAAGAATATCAAATATACATCCATGAAACTGCTGTTGCGATTTAGTCCTCTAGAAACAATTACAATAAAGCGAACTTTATTTTTATGAAATGCGCATTGTAGTGATCAGTTTTACGACACTTTTTTTTTTTTTTTTCCCCTTCCGTTTCCACTGTGGTTTCCAATAGATGAATTTCCTTGACTTTTTGTTAGTAGATACAATACATACTGTAGAAAGGAAATGCGATATTTTTGTTTTTCAAAAACAATTCGTTGCAATTCTTTCGTACAACAATTACGAAAAACAGTAAAGCAAACTGTTGTGAGAGAGCCATGCAAAATAGTTTCCGCAAGTAATGAGGCTCAACTGTTTGTTTTCCAGAAAGTTGCTTACATTTTTATTTTCTCCTTGGATCACAATGGTAACGCTAATGACGTAACCTTAACCAGTCAATTATATCTCGCGTGTGTTGATTCGTTTTAGACAGATTAGGCGGGAATTTTAAACAAATGCTGTAATGCGTATCATCTTCAAAGCGTCGAATGCCGTTTTGCCGAAGTAATAATTCATAAATTGATATGTGATCGTACATTTTTGCTGTTTTCGAGTGAATTAATAGTTTTTGCTGAACGCTAAAAGGTAGGAAATCAAAGAATATACTTCTGTTTATGTGTATTGAGTTTCAATTTTGTAAATTGAGTGGAAATTATTAGTTTCTCTCAGTGGAGGGCAATTTTCAAGTGGGATTTAAAATTAGGGTTATGGGGGATAGGATAAAGGTAGGGTTAAATGTAAAACCCCTTAAATATGCTAGCGGCAGGACACATTATGTACCTGGTACAGAATTTTTTATTTTTATTTTGGCTGATGCTGTATAAGCTTGCTTTCTTGCATCATATGCCTCTACTAATGCTAATGGATGCAAGCTTCTTCTAACAAAGAACCACCCATTAGCTAAAGACAAACCTATTCGACATCTATTCTGCAACCATCCTACAATTTATACCTCCCCCCACATGCATTGTCCGAAGAAAAAGAAAAATCCCATCAGCATCAAGTTTGCTCCAGCCATTAAAAGCCTTAAATACTGTACTTCAATCAGATCACCCCCACAAGTGCCAAGTCTCCAGATGTTGCAATTTGCAGAACTGAAGCCTTTCTTGGTAAGAGTACCACTTTGTTCCCTCTCGACAATCTCGCTGCCCTTCTCTGTACCAGTTCCACCAGATCCACATCCTTCCCAAAATGAGCCCTTCAAACCTGTATGCAGTCTTCAAGATGTGGACTGATCACTGCCTAATACAATAGAACAATTACCTCCCTGCAAGCAAAATTCCTGTATATCATTGATAAAACCCCATGAGCTGTCCTGGCAGAGAACCTCAGAGAACTTCATATCAGACTGCACAATTACTCCATGTGGTTTTCATTTTCCACTACCCTGAGTTAGTACCACACTGTTGATACGTTATTTTGGAATTATTGAAACCCATATGCAGTACCTTGCATTTGTCAATGCCCAATTTTTTTAGATCTTGACTAATTAACTTCTAGATCTTAATGCCATCCATTGGAGCAGCATACCTTCATTACTATAATGAAGGTATCTATTCTGCAACCATCCTACAATTTATACCTCCCCCCATGCTGCAATTAAGGGTAAGTTGCTACAATGGATAAAAGGATGGTTAAGTGGGAGAAGACAGAGGGTGGTAATCAATGGGTGCTGCTCTTCGTGGAATAATGTTATTAGTGGAGTCCCACAGGGTTCGGTGTTAGGTCCACTGCTGTTTTGTATATTTATCAATGATATTGATGAAGGTATATCAGGCTTAGTGTCGAAGTTTGCAGATGATACAAAGGTTGGCAGGGTTGTTAATGACAGTAATGGCAGTGCTACTGCAACAGAATCTAGATAATTTGGGCAGATGGGCTAAGAAGTGGCAACTGAAGTTTAACAAATGCAAAGTACTGCATATGGGTAGAAGTAACCCGAGCGAAAAGTACCAACTGTGTGGTACTACACTTAAGGTGGTGGAAAATGAAAAAGACCTGGGAGTAATTGTGCAGTCAGATATGAAGTTTTCTGAGCAATGCAGACAGGCTGCCAGGGCAGGTCATGGGGTTTTGTCAATGATATATAGGAAGTTTGCTAGCAGGGAAAAGGAGGTGATTGTCCCTCTGTATAAGGCAATGGTCAGGTCAGGCCACGCCTTGAGTACTGGGTACAGGTCTGGAGGCCTCATTTTAGGAAGGATGTCGATTTGCTTGAGCGTGTACAGAGAAGAGCAACAAGATTAGTGAGGGGAATGAAGGGATCCTCTTACCAAGAGAGGCTTAAGTTCTGCAAATTGCAGTGGCTCGAGACTAGGCACCTGTGCGGTGATCTGATTGAGGTGTATAAGGCCTTGAATGGGTTGAGCACGCTGAATTCTGATGGGATCGTTCCACTTGTTCAGATTACGAACCTAAGGGGGCATAAATTCAAATTAAGAAAAGACAGATGTAGAATAGATGTGCGGAAATTTGCCTTTAGCCAGCGGGTGGTTAATTGCTGGAACAAACTTCCATCTGTCGGTGTGTAAGTTGATAGGTTGAATAAATTTAAGGAGGAACTGGACAGGCATTTGGAGGGAATGGTGTGATTTTTTTTTTTTTTTTTTTGGCTGATGCTGCATAAGCTCATACACATGCTTTCTTGCATCACATGCTACTACTATCTTTTACCACCCTGCCAATATTTTAATAATCTGCAAACTTACTCATTAACTAAGCACAGAAAACAACAATGGGCCCAACACCGAACCCTGGTGGGCTCAACTAATAACATTAGTTCACGAAGAACGGTGTCTATCGATAACACGATCCGTCTTCTCCCACTCAACCATCCCTTCATCCATAGCAATAACTTTCCCTAAGTGCCACCACACTACACCAATTTGGAGAGCAGTCCTTCATAGGCAACAGTATCAAAAGCTTTCCTGAAATCCAAGTATAGTATATCAAAATAATTTTTTCCATCCACTTCCTTTGGAACCACATTGTAGTACTTAATCAAATTGGTCAGACAAGATTGTTCCTTAACAAACCCATGCTGTGTCTGAAGTATAACAGCAGACTTGTCTAATGATCCTGCATTTCTTTAACCAGTAACTCTGATATTTTCCCTAGAATGGAAGTTAAACTGACAGGTCTGTAATTATACATGTCAACCTTTGATGGGCCCAAACTTAATTCCTTTGAGAGCATCCACCCTGGTCTTCAAGTTGCCATAAACGCTCATCAGAACACCGAGTTAATAACCAATATCTTCACAATCTTAAAAACAAACACAGAAAAGCATCCCCAAGTAATGTACTTAAATGCAAATAACAGCACTATGCACCGGTTATATACAGCAATAATACTTTATTGCTGCATATAACCGCTTATTACAATATCAAGTTTACGTAATTAAATATATATATTAATCGAGCTTATACGATTATGTAATCACGTTATCAAGTTTACGCTATACCGTTATGCTTGTAAAGTTATGTTAATTATAATATCTAAGAAAATTATCTATTAACGGCAACCTACGTGATTCGAACTTTCGAGATAACTATTTACCACAATTAATATAAATTCTTTATTGCTGATAAGCACACAACATGCACTAGAGACAATAATACTCATCACGGCGTCATGGCCAGGAGTTTTACATTAAAAATGAGATTAATTGGCAAAAAAAAAAAAAAAAAAAATTTACCGTTACATGGGAAATTATGAGTTACACAAAATTAAACATGTAAAAATGAAATTATAGAAAGAAAATATGAGGACAGAACGTCATATGGGGGAAATTATCCCAGTTCCACAAATGTAATCCACTCGAGGAGCATGTGACGGTATTTGTAGTCGGTAGCCAATTTCTGAAGCTCGACCCCAAGATGGAGCAGTGCCTAAATTTTGTGGAGTGCCTGGGCAGGTAGGAACCGACTACAGTTTCAACCGGTTGTATTTGAGGATTAGTGTGGGCTCTGACCTCAAGGATGGCGGAGGATTGTGCCACTGACAGAAATCCCAGATGTTTGGGGCGTTTATCACTTGTGTACATTTTTACTGTAGTCATTAAACGCCTGCTGTCAATTAACCTCGGGAGCCTGGATACATTTAGCTGCTCAGCCATGTCATTTGTTCTCCGTTGAGGGGGTCGGCGATGCTTATTTGTGGCACATTTCAGGGTCCAGTATTCGCACGAGAACACCGGTTATTGACTTGAGGGCGACGCAGATGCCCAAATTTCAGCAGCGTACAAAATAGCCGGATAAACAGTGGCTTGGAGATATCTGGTAGTGGTTGCGGCATCGTTGGAATGAATTAAGTGTTGTTTCTCTCTCCAGAGTAGGGTGTTAAATCGCTTCGAGGTATTCTGTGTGAAAAATTAAATTCCAGCTTCGGATCAAAATAGACACCAAGATCCTTATGGCAGGTAACCACTGGGATGAGAGTACCCAAAACTGAAGGTTGAATTATTGTTGGTTGCTGTTTCAATGAGTAAATCATTATTGTAGATTTTGAAGGATTAATGTTTAATCCAAACATCTTCAAGTAAGTTGAAAGGGCAGTCAAGTTCTCTGTGATGGAAGACATAATTGCCATTGGGTTTGTAGACGATGGGATTAAGGTAAGAAACTTTATATCGTCGGCATATATTAGAGCATCATCACGAGGACTCATGAAACGAATCAGAATGACTGAGAAGAGAAGGCCAGACAGGACACCAACTTGTGGGACTCCTGCAATGATTTTTCTTTACAAGAAAAATCATTGCAAATTAAGACACTAGAATTCCCCCCCTACCCCACACACTACGGGTTTTTTTTTTTTTGGTAGTTGTTGGCGCATCGGCTTCTGTGGGCAAAATGCACCTCCCAAGGTTTTGCAGTACTTTGATCCAAGCCCGTGGCGGGATTCGAACCCGCGACCTTTGGGTTGCTAGGCAGGCACTTTACCCACCAGGCTAGCCCGTTCGGCACACACTACTGTAAAAAGTTACGAAGTTCGATATTCACACCAAATCACCGATGCAAAGGTTCTACGTATTTTCATGGTAACTTACAAAATCTCAACTAAATTTGAAAATAAATTAAGGTAACAAAATACGACTTAATATGATAATTAGGTCAATA
Organism: Mastigoproctus giganteus; assembly: GCF_048544385.1. Lineage (NCBI taxonomy): Eukaryota > Metazoa > Arthropoda > Arachnida > Uropygi > Thelyphonidae > Mastigoproctus > Mastigoproctus giganteus. Next base: position 167,064,560 of record NC_143575.1, on the reverse strand, counting down.
AAACAGCAAAATATTTCAAAAGGTTCAAAATTTTCAGCTGTTGGGAACGTATCTGTTCCCAACAGCTGAAAATTCGGCTACTAAGAGGATACTCTTTGAATCAGAACCCGATGAATTTTTCATAAAAAGGCCTAATGTTTTCATCAATGAGGTCGAACAGATGTCTCTCACACTCAATCTTAAATTAAGCACAATATTGACTTCTTGTTTGAAGCTTTCGAACAGTCAACTGGAGGTTGTTTTTCAAGTAGAACTTCCGCAACTAGGTCAGGTGTGAATTGAGGGGACCAATCTTGAAACAAAAAGCTCATATGGAAAGCGATAGTGCCTACGAAAGTCGGGGCGAGCACAAGGTAAGAATCTAGATTTCGGTTACTGTTCATACCCATGCTCTTTTTCTCATACCCTTTTATTCTACCCAGGTCAAGCTGTTGCAGAACTTTTTAATAAAGTCTGTAAGATGATTGGTTGAGGGCGATGTGATTAAAAGGCTTGGCTCAGGACAGATGTTTCTACTGGTTCCATAGGATGATAATCCAATTGGCAGTCGAATACCTGTACTCTTACATGGTGGCTGACATGGTGCTGCAGTTCAATGTTTTTGTTCTGACATACTGGACATATGATTTAGGAGTGCCAGACTGAATTTCTGAAGGTTTTGGCCTGTCAGAGGAGAAAGATTGGGAAAGTGAGAACTGGGATTTGCGAATCTGTTGAACTTCTGGCACAGACAAGTTTTGATGAACTGCACTACAATTAGAGACGTTATGTTGCTTTCCTCTGCTCACTTCCGTTTTGTTAAATATAAGTGGGAACCATGCTTTGGTCATTTTTGGTGAAAGTTGTGCTGGGGTGAGGACTGCTACATAATGATTATTGGCATTGACTTTGAGGAGTCAATATCTCTCTCTCTCTGACAGAGCAGACAGTCATTGACGATATGAACTAATTGCCTGATTTCTCTTCTGTACATGGCATTCATGAACAGATGTCACAGCTTGCTCCAGCTCTATCTTGGGGAGGGTCAAAAATTGGTATGTTCAAGACTGTTGAATAAGTCGCATAAATCGTAAATAATACATCTGCAGTCGGGGATATTTCAGGGGATATTCATGTGTTGTTGTGGCGTACCCCAGGGTTTCCCCCATTAGCCGCTATTGTACTCCTTGTGTTGAGGCTCACGCCAGAACCGGCCATTTGTATGTAGTGTGCTGGGTGTGTAAATGTTATGTGTTCTGTTGTTATGTAGTCGGCCGGTACCTGGCTCTTAGCAGGTGGGAAGCAGCAACACCTGGTCACAGCGTCCCATCCCCGCCACGTGGAGGCGGCCAGGATCTACTACCTTCATGCTAGTCTATACCGGAACAAAGTTCCAGGATAGACAAAGTTATGAGAAAAGGAAAATGGGAATAGCTGGAAAAGTTAGGGGTGGTGGGGAAGGAAAGAAGTGCAGCGGGGGGTCAGAGAAGGGATCCGTCGTAATAAAAGGAAGTTAAGAGAAATTGAGAAAAGATAAAAAAGAAAAGGAGGCAATTTTCAGCCTTTGTAGAAGCCACATGTCGTGGTGCAATCCTATCCTAATTTAGGATTAGCGATTCCTATCCTGTGAGCAGGATTAGAAGATGTCGAGGTGCATCCCCAATAGATCCTTTAGCTTGAAGGGTGGCTCTTACGACGTTGAAGATTTCTTTGGCACTCTCATCGTTTGATAGGAGATCCTCTTGGAGGAAAGGCATATCAGAACTCTACAATGGACCAGTAGACGGTTCGGTAGTTGCAGCAATCCTTAATTTCATTGTTAGATAGGTATCCAATGGCATGGCACAGCTGAAGCACTAGAGTCAAACTACGTACTACATACATTATTTACGATTTCTAACACAGTAGGTTCGTCACTCCAATCAATAAGGATTTAATTTCCATCACGATATATCACCTCAAGTTCGTGAGACAAAATGCAGGAAGTAGCAGTTGAAGCTTTTATGAAATATTGAAATACAATATTATTAATCAGTTCTTTCTAGATAGCAGTTTCTGTGAAAGTCTGCAAAGAGAATGTCAGTCCTTGGTCAAGTCTTCAGAGATAATTTCAGTCCTTGTTCCAAGTCTTTCTCTTGATCCAGATTCAGGCTATCTAAGGGCAGCAGCTCTCGATTCCTCTCGTTTCATACCAAAAATATTTGGTATGAAACGAGTCGATATTCTATTCTAACCGCTGAATGGCAAGTTTTTGACGAGCTTAAAGGAAGGTTTCAGTGACTAGTGTGCAAAATTAAAGGCAAAAATGGTTACAACTTCACGAAGGTCAATGAAAAGAAAGAAACAGTGTGTTAAGATTGTTTAAGAAGGGATCGGAAAACATCTAGTTCATCATGTTTCAATATCGCGAAGGAAATTATCCATCACTTGAGCCTCGAGGCTCATTATCAAGGACAGACTAAACCAAATTTGACTCATCCCATCCCAAGAACAGAAGGATTCCAAAAAGAGTCACCACTGTTCCTAATAATACATTCCCAAACAAGTCAACCAATAGGGTACTTTCCCAATTTCTTAATCAGAAATTTTTTTTTTTATGAAAACCTATAGTACTTAGTACCGTGCATGGGTATGGGGGGGAGGGAGATGCTGGAAACTTTGCTCTAGAGACTAAACATGAGTTTCACCACTTCAAGTCCAATAAGCAAAGTGATGGTATTTCACCGGTTGATGAAAGTAATACTGCTGGATCACCTAAAATGAAGACTCCGCTCTGAACATATATTCGTAGAGACTATGAACTACAAACACACTGAAGCCCTACTTAGAATATCAAACTTTGCAGGTATTCCGTTCACAGTAACACCACATGTCACCCTAAATACCTCTAAAGGCGTCCTGTCTGAAAGGGACTTCCGAAATGTTTCCGAAGAGGAATTAGTCCAAGTGCTACAAGAAGAAAGTTGTACAGACAGAGAATTAAAATCAAGAAAGACTGTGAACTTGTAGCTAGACGCAGCGTTATACTGAGCTTCCCAACACCAGCTCTCCCAACTACAGTTAAAGCTGGATACCTGAATTGCCACATACGACCCTACATTGCAAATCCTGTTAGGTGCTTCAAGTGCCAAAAATTTGGCCAAGCTCAGTGCGCAGAGGAGACTCTGTGTGCCTTAAATGTGGATCCAAGGAACACACAGATTGCACAGCAGAAACACCTGTATGTCCAAATTGTAAGGGTAACCATCCAGCTTACTTAAAAGCCTGTGAAACATGGAAGAAAAAAATACAAAAAAGTATAAATGAGAACAGAGTGAGTTACCAAGAAGCAAGGAAACGAGTTTTACTCACTGTACCCAAATACACATATGCAGCTGCAACACAAAAATACATATCGGAAGGAATTCCTTGGCTAACTAGCTTAAGTTTCGCAAATTGCAGCTTCTGGAGACCAGGCACCTGTGTGTGACCTGATTGATGTGTTAAATGCAAACTTAACAAACTTGTGCAAACCGTTCAAGGCCTTGAACGGTTTGCACAATCTCAATGCTGATGGGATTCTTCCTCTCGTTCAGATTACGCACCGGAGGAGGGCATAAATTCAAATTAAGGAAAGGAAAGAGTTGTAGATGTGTGGAAATTTGCCTTTAGCTAGCGGGTGGCTGATTGCTGAAACAAACTTTCATCGATCGTTGTGGAAGTTGATAGCTTACATAAATTCAAGGAAGAACTGGACAAAGTTCTGGAGCGAATAATGGATGAAATGGGAAGGGATTTTTTTTTTTTTTGCTGTATAAGCTTGCTTTCTTGCATCATATGCCTCTACTAATGCTAAAGTATCCGTACCAGCAGCCACCTCCATTTCCTACTGATTTTTGACTGTTCTGGCTAGTCCGCAAGAGTTCCTTAAAGAACCTGTCAAAGACAAAGCAGATAATACCACAGTCATGGCAACACCAACTACTACTCCATCTCGTTCAGATACCGAGTCTGAAAAACCCTAATCCGCGGAAGACTTTAGCCGCAGGTATGGAAATCGATGACGCCAAAACAATGATGAAACCATCCTATAAATACGTACTGAAGAAGATATGGATACTCCACAACCAATATTCTCGAGAAGAGAGAAAATTGGATAGCTATAAACAGATCTCTCTTCCATACAGCTAAACTTTAAGCCAACTAAGGAAAGGTACCGAAGTAATGAGTTACGAACTTGACAGTTTCAATAACTTAAGTACTGTAACTAGTAATTTAACTAACCCCGCCCTTCCAAGTAATGTAATAAGTTGGAAAAATCTTGTAAGGGGTTCAAGGTTACATGAATTCCGAATTAACTTAATATTGTATTTTGAACATAATTTTTATATTTATAACAAAACTAAATCTAAACGAAATACTGATTTAAAAAGTCACTATCAGAGAATTAAGCTGGAATTAGCCAGGTTACTTGAGTTCCTTGGTGGTGAAAGATTTAAAAAAATACTTTTTATTTTTCTTTTAAATAATGCTTTTTGGTTACTTTTCGTAAAATAACGTAAAGGTTGCTTTTAAGCTTTGTTTGAATTAAAGATTTTTTTTAAGTAGCTACGGCTACTTAATTATTTAGCCATAAGGTTCAAGGAAGCCTGAGGCTTATGCTGCACCGGCCAAAAAAAAAAAATTTTCGAGTTACCCTCAGAGAGGGATGATTGCTCCTTGATTAGACCGGGGTTCGAGCCCGTGACCATCAAATATGGAGGAAGCGGAAAGGTCAGGGAATGACCACCACATATCCCCGGAGCAATATGGCGTTAGTTGCTAATGCTCCTAAAAACCAAATAACAAACAAACAAACAAGAGAGATTTATTACTTAAAGCGGTCCCAGCCAACTAATGGCAACCCCGCTGTCAGTTACACATATTTTAGAAGTACTCTAATATACTCCCTCTCCTGTTTGCCCAAGTACAGGGAGGGGAAAAACCTTCCATGACCAAAAAAGATTGATATGAACAAACCGAAAATAATCAAATTACATAAAAAATAAATATACATATAACTAAATTTCAGACCAAGTCCAAAGTTCATTGGAAAGAGCTACATCTGTTCACAGTCTGTTGGAAAGCCAGCAGCGCCAGGAGCTGCTGAGAACAGAAATGCCAGCACAAGGAGCTGGAATTGCAGTGGATACAGCAGACTCAAGCCTCCACGATTTCACAGAACTTTAGGTAATTCGGCATACAACATACTGCATTACAAATCCTAGGCTTCCAGATGTAGAAGTCTTCCGCCTAAGAAATACTGCAGTTGCAAAAGCTTGGAAAGCCAAGAAGTTCTTCTGTTTATCAACTAGAATTGTCTCGCAGCCTTCTGCCATAAGATTGAGATTACTAAACCGAGATGTCCATAGCCGAGTGGTCAAGAGCAGAAGTGCAGTAGCACACGCTCTTTGAGTACATCGGAGTTCAAGCCCCTTACTGCTAAATACGTCGATCTGCCAACCCGCACTGGACCAGCGTGGCAGATTATGGTCCATTTCCCTCAGCATGAATTGTTGAGGAGGCTTCCATCCTGCAGTGGGTTGATAATGGCTACAGTTTAACTTTTTTTTTTTTTTTTTTTTTTTTTAACTCGAGATACCAATTCAATTCGTAGATCGCTGTACTGTACTGTACTGCTCACAACAGTTGTACATAATATGTTCCCATGATTCTCTTTCGCATGAATTACTGAAAGATCAACTAGATCTTTCAGTAATTCCTAAATCCTGCAACTTTGCATTAATCGAACCATTACCAGTCAATAAGAAAATAGCTTGTAAGTTTGGAGCAAACCATTTGAATTTTATCGAAAGAGAGAAGTAGAAATGAATCACCAAGAAAGAGAAGAATGATGACTCCAGCTCAGGGCCCTGGGTGTGCCAGGCCCATACTCACCAGACGTGAGCCCCTTAAGGTAAAGGCCATCCTCAATTCACATAAATAAATTATGTACTTCAATTGGTTGGCGTAAGATTAAAAAATTACACATATATCTAATAATAATTAGAACTAACTTAGTTACTTTTCCTGAATTTAAGTTAATTTACTTCAGTAATAAATATAATTCTACATTGATGCAACGCAGGTGAAGCAACGTCAAAGTGACGTCACACAACCTATCGTTATTGGCGGCGGAATTGTACCATTGTTGTTGTTGTTTGTGTTTTAGGAGCGTCGGTAATGTGGCCATGTTGCTCCGTGTATACTGTCTGTCTGTTTTGTGTTATTTGGTTTTTAGGAGCATTAGCAACTAAGGCCATATTGCTCCGGGATATGCGGTGGTCATTCCCTGACCTTTCCGCATCCTCCATATTTGGTGGTGACGGGCTCGAACCCCGGTCTAATCAAGAAGCGTGTGCTACGCACTGCTGCTCCTTCCCACCTGGCTACGGAGGCGCCTGTGTATACTGTCTGTAAATTGCGTGTCTTCGCGGTAGCACAGTGGTATCGTTACTGTCCTCCCCACACCGGGTAGAAAAGGCCCGGGTTCGAAACCCGTCAATGATGTAGGAACTTTAATGGGCTTTTTCACTCCGTGGCTGAGTTAGTCGGTCTCAGGCATAGATAGCAAGGTTCTCCCCCCACAAAAAAACTGGGGTTTTTCGTCCAGCAAAACAGACAAATCGACCATAGAACACACGCAATTAACAGACATAAGACACAGCACGGCAGATGAATTTAATTATTCGGGTGGCCTAAAAATAATAGTTTGGGATTTATTAATTTTTTTATTATTATTATTATTTATTTTTTTATTTTTTGTAAATTGCATGTGTTCTGAGGTCTTTTTTCTGTTTGCTGGACGAAAAACTCAGTTTCCAGAAGAAAAGAAGCCATGCTACCCTCGCCTGAGACCGACTAACTCAGTCATGTTGTGAAAAAGACCTATAAAAATTCCTCCCGTCATCGACCTCAGGTCTTTCCACCCGGTGCGTGGAGGACAGCGATCCTACTAACTGTAATACACACGAGGGCGGAATTGTACCAAAACCCTCAGCGCCATGGTCCCAGTTCAGAAGGGAGAAGAGTTCTAGGATTCTCTCAACAGAGTTGACAAAATTTTAAAAGTAAATAAATAAAAATTGGAGATATCATACTTTTATGCGATTTCGTATTTTCTTACAAATAAGGTAATATAATACAAATATGGTAACTATGATATTGAATATCATGAGACTTTTCTACATAAATATATACTGAAGTCCAAGTTCATTTATGGAGATAAATAAGCAAAGACCGTCAAAAACAAACTGGCTAAGGAATCACATTTGGTGGAAAGAAAAGCAAAAAACATTAGTGTGATCCATCTCCATGGTATAAGAAATTAAATAATTGGCATTTTCCGCGATTGCCAGAGGAGTGGATTAAGTTTAAGAACTTTATTTATATCACATATCTATTGTGATATAATTCTCCCATCTAGGAGGAAGAAAACTGAACAATTTCTCGGAACCCGGTGGGAAAAAGTTGGCAAGAGAAAGTTGGCAAGAAAAAGTTGGCCTAGGAAGCAAAAAAAAAAAAAAAAATTACAATAAAAATAATCGTGGAAGGCAGTGTATACCCAGATTCCATAAATAATCTGATTTATTCCGCACACCAATGAGTTACAGGTATGAATTAAATGCAGATTAATCAGTGTTATTCGTAACATGATATATCTAGCCAGGTGGGAATGAGCAGCAGTGCGTAGCACACGCTTCTTGATTAGACCGAGGTTCGAGCCCGTCACCACCAAATATGGAGAATGCGGAAAGGTCAGGGAATGACCACCGCATATCCCGGAGCAATATGGCCTTAATTGCTAATGCTCCTAAAAACCAAATAACAAAACAACATGATATATATGCTTTTGTTGTAGGGTAATGTTTACGTCTCTTTAATAAAACACACTATGGTTTCATTATTTGTGATTCAATGATTTCAGATTTAAATGGTTCATACACCAACCCCTCCATATCGTTCTTTGAATCTGATCAAATATCCCAATTACAGAAAAGTAGACCGGAATGCGCACTTTCAATGTGCATAAATTGGGGGGAAAATTATATGGTTTCTTGGTCTCACTGTAATTTTAACTAATTTCGCTCTAAAGGTTTCCATTTAAGTAAACTTAATTTACTAATCAGCAGAGTAAATAGTATTAAACAGAGACACACAATCAGACCTCGTTCTGCAAAATTACCATCCGTTGATTCAGTGCTTGATGGGTTAGACTGCATCCATGCTTGTCATCCATACTAAGTCGCACCAGATTAACGTTACTTCGTTTCTAAGGATATCTGTCGACATTTACATTTCTAAATGCTGTGCATTCTCATTTTAAACTGATGATTTCCACTACTACTACTACCACCAAGATCGGTACTATGAATATTAAAACATATGTTTAAATCTACTTCAGACAGTAACAAACTGTCTGCTCACTGATCTTCGACAATGAATACTATTGCTGACTGAGATGTTGAACTCTGCCTGTTCGGTAGACTTGATAAACCAGTTTCGCCACCGCTGGCGAATTCTGTAATTTCTCACTTCATTTTACATCATGTACTCTATAATATTGATTTATTTTTCTTCTTTCTCACAATGGTATCTTCAAGGAAATAAAAAAAAAAAAAAAGTACAAGTACAGACTTTTGCAAATTAATATAAACAAAATGGGAATTTTGATATACAGTATAGTCTTTCATAAACTTGTTAACTACTATTTATAACTATACAGGGCGTCCAAAAAGTTATGGTGCATATTAAAACTGCAATAACTTAGGTTCAATACGAAATTAAAAACAATATGCAATATGCAAATACATTAGAAATGTAATTTATTCAAATTTTTATGCATAAAAAATTACAAATTACTTGATTTACTCTAATTTGTTTTTGTTTTGTTTTTTTCATATACCCTACCCTACAAAATAAAGTAAACTTGTCCTCTGGCAAACAGAGCTTAAGTCCATATTAGCGGTTAGCAGAAAATTTAAGACATTACACAGAAATTCAATTCTAGATGAAGAGGTTAAAGAGATTGGTACTGGAATGCTCAGATTAAACGAGGAGACCGTGGTATTCTATAGAGGAAGCTTTACAGCAAAGCCCACGAAAATCACTAAGACGGGGCATCTCTGGAACTCAGTGTTTCCTAAAGCAACAGTGCACAAAATTCTTGGAGTAAAATTGCATGAGTGACTTTACACGATTAAAAATCCACAAGATGTTGCTGGCAGGGCTGTGCAAATGGGGGGGGGAGCATTGGATACGCCGCAATAGGGCCTCCGATCTGGGGGACCGCAATCGATGGAGCCATCAAAGTCTCAACATAAATAAACGAGGCCCCTTAATCCCATTTGCATCCGGGCCCTCAAGTACCTGGTTGCTAGAGAGGACTTATCTCTCCAGCAACGTAAAATTCTCTTTCTGTCAAGAGTTCAAAAAATGAAGATTCTCTTTCTGTCACGAGTTCAGAAGCTGCCGTTTTGAACGTTTTTTAAAACGTTCAAAACGGCATCTTCTCTCTCGACAATGATATTCAGCGACGAAGCGAGGTTCACATTAGTGGTAACGTTAATTGCCATAATTTTAGTTTTTGAGCCACAGAGAAACCACAAGAAATCTGATAAGGTGGAAGGGACTCGCCCTAAAGTCAATGACTGGTGTACCTTGGACAAAACACGCATAACTGGTCCTTTCTTTATAGAACAAACAGCTCAAAAAAAGAGAAAGGAAACAGCAGTTAATGGTAATGTTTATCTTGTAATGCCACCAGAATTTTCTCTATTCCTGTACTAAAACAAAGAATTGAAGTCAATTCTTTGTTTTCCAACAAGATGGAGCACCATGCCACTTTCTGTGAAGTTTAACATTCTCTTAGTCAATAAGCATATTAAAAATACACTGGCGTTCAAAGAAAGTGAATCAGCCCTAAAATTGTATTTGTCGTCCGAATAACGTAAGTATATGGCACCATTTCTTACAGATTGCATCAAATAGGATTGACACGCATAGGTGATGACGTAATATTGCATCAGATAAAACTGACACGCATATGCGATGCGTGATATTGCATCAGATAAGATTGACAAGCATAGGGGATGACGTAATATTGCATCAGCTGTTACTTTCATCTATATAAGCACGCTCTGCAAGACTTGCAGTTATTCCTTGCTTGTGTCAGGTTGGCGAATTACATGCAGTTAACGCCACAAAGAAAGAGTACTACTGTTGCTTTACATGAGGAAGGATGTTCTTCCCGTCATATTGCTTATAGTGTCTTGTAATCAGCCAACAGTGTGTAGATTTCTTTCCAAACTCAAGAATACTGGTTCTGCTGATAGGAAAAAAAAGAAACTAGATGCAAACGAGTCTCTACGCCAAAACAGAACCGCATTTTGAAGCACTTACGGCTTAAAAACCATAAAGCTTCTTCGTCTGGGCTGAAAATAGAATGGGAAGAACATACAGGAGTGGTAGTAAGTGCAGTAACAGTGAGAAGTTGCATCTTCAAAAACGGACTTGTAGCCCGTCATCCTAAGAAGTCCCTCCTCACATAAAAAAATGAAAAGGTCCGATTAATTTGGTGTAAGGAGCATGTCAAATGGACCCTTGAGCAGTGGAAGCCAGTTATTTTCTTGGATGAGAAAAAAATTCAACCTGCATGGCTCTGATGGGAGAAAAACGATTCGCCGTAGACATGGTGAAGAATACCACCCAGACTATGGTGTCTACAGTGAAATTCCCTACAAGCCAAATGATATGGGGGTGCATTTCATATCGCAGAGTAGATCACCTGCAATTTATAAAAGATTCCGTAAATGCCAATGGATACCTGGCTATATTGGATGGCAAATTGCTGCCAACCATTAGAGACCATTTCAACCTACCAAGTAACTGCATCTTTCAGGAAGACTCTGCTCCTTGTCATCGGGCAAAAAGTGTAAGTAGGCACTTCTGCAGTTACTTTTGCTTCATTTCTGCATTAGAGGTTCGACAATAATGTGTTTCCATTTGTTACAGGTGAAAAAATAGTTGGAAGAATGGTCCATTACAACTCCTAGCTGGCCAGGAAACAGTCCGGACCTGAATCCTATAGAGAACTGTTGGCATCATGTGGAATCTGCAATATTCCGTTCTATACTGTGCTCTGTTTTGTAAGACATAAAACTGTTTGAAGCCTTTGAATTGTAAAATGAACTTTCCTTTGGAAGCAAATTGTAATTCATTTTTGTTTTTATACAGGGTAATTCACCCAGTGCGACAAACTTGCAGGAGGTGTAAGGGGCACAAAGACGAATCGGAATCACATAGCAGTGCAGGGTCCGAAATGCCTTCATCATGCGGTAGAGGACGTTATACGGGAGGTTGTGTGAACAGCGACCCCGCTGAAAGTCAGCATTTGCGAACCGGTTCCCGAGGCAGTAGGATGGACGAGTATTCAAACATTGAACTGGCCAACATGCACCTCGCGTATGGAGCTGCAGACTGTAACGGGCGCGCCGCTCTGCACTTGTACCAGGAACGTTTCCCACACAGGCATGCTCCTCATCATACGATTTTCGCACGTGTACACAGAAGGTTACATGAGACTGGTTGTTTCATGAGAGGTACCATGAATCGAGAGCGAACGACAAGGATGCCAGATAATGAAATGTCCTACATCTTACAGAAGGCAATCGGAGTACGAGTACTCGAGCGATAGGCCAACGATTGGGTATTTCCCAATCCACTGTATGGAGGATACCGTCAACAAACCAAATGAGTTCATACCATCTGCAATGCGTCCAATCATTGGAGCCTGCGGATTATCCACTCCGGAGGACTTTTGCTACTTGGTTTCTTTAACAGAGTGCGGCAGACAGCACATTTGCTGCGTCCGTATTGTTCATGGATGAGGCAAGTTTCACAAGAGAGGGAACCTTCAATCAACATAACGCCCATTTGTGGGCTTTGGAGAACCCCCATGGTACGCAAACACGTGCAACTCAACGCCATTTCTCTGTCAATGTTTGGGCCAGCATTGTTGGAGACCACCTCATGTACCTTCTGCCCCCTCATCTGGACGATAGGGCATACTTGATCTTTCTACAGCAAGTCCTGCCCGAACTTATTGAAGAAGCACATGTTCCTCAGTCGTTGCGCCGCTCAATGTGGTTCCAGCATGATGGGGCTCCCCCACATTACACCAATGACGTCCACCAACACCTAAACGTTACATTTGGACAGCATTGGATAGGTGGTGGTGGTCCAGTTCATTGGCCTGCTAGATCGCCGGACCCATCATGCCTGGACTTCTGCTGGGGTCAAATTGGTGTGTGAGACCCCCATTGATTCAGTTGAAGACCTCGTCGCTCGCATCTCAGTAGCTTCCGGGGAGATTCGAGACACGCCAGGAATCTTCCAGAACGTTAGGTTTTTTTTTTTTTTTTTTTGATTTGGTAGTTGTTGGCACATCGGCTTCTGTGGCCATATTGCACCTCCCAAGGTTTTTGCAGTACTTTGATCCAAGCCCGAGGTGGGAATCGAACCCGCGACCTTTGGGTTGCCGGGCAGGTACTTTACCCACTGGGCCAGAACGTTAGGGATTCCATGCGGCAGCGCCGTGAAGCCTGTGTGACTGCTTCTGGTCAAACACCTTCTGTAGCATGGCTTTTTGCCAATGTAAAACTTGTCATTAAAATGATTTCTGTTACACTAACGAGTTGCTGTTTCTGTTCTTTTTCTTTTCTTCTTTGTTCACACAACCTCGTGCATGATGAAGGCATTTCAGACCCTGCAATGCTATGTGATTCCGATTCGTCTTTGTGCCCCCTACACCTCCTGCAAGTTTAGGAACTGTTTGCACATACTTCAGAAGTTTCTCTTAATCAGCTACTCTGGATAAGTCAGCTGTTTCCTACGCTTTCCAATGTATTATAGCAGAATTTTTGCTTTGCTACGTGCCACTCATTTGTCAGATCTTATTCCAAAGAAGTTGGATATTTTTATCTGTGTGTTAATTATTGAAGAGTAATGGATGCAAGATTTGTCTTTGCATATGTGTCAAATCATCCTTGCATGCACTCTAGCCTTCTTATACTGTATGAAGTTGAGTAGTGGGATATCTACAGAACTTACTCGAAGCTATGGCTTTATCTTTTCTCTTGGTGGTACATTTCTCATTCCACAAGGACTTTGGGTGTTTTGAAAAGTGGGATGAGGTTTAAGCAATACTTGCATGGGTTTCTGAGATCTTTTCGATGCTTTGGAGAAGTGAGTACTAAGTAATAAGTTTTTCTGTAACATAAGTCAGTATGCTATCAATTGCTCCTTTGTTTGTTATTTGTCTGCCTGAATTTGTCTGAATCTAGGCCTGCTAATTCTTTGAATTTTCCCCAGTCTGCCTTTTCCAGTTTACACCTTGGGACTTTCTACCAACTGGGAGGGAATATCTTTGATTAGGGTGGATATCACAGGATAGTGGTCACAACTTAATGCAGCACCAAGTACCTTCCAGCTAAAAATGGGAAATAAAAAGAAAGATCTTTATTTCCCATTGCCATTATCCACTGCACAAAAAGAGAGGTCTACTACTGAGTTCATATTTGTTGGAATATGTATATATGTATGCGAGTGCTCAGTTGTTGAGGAGAGGTAAGGGTATTCTGATCCAGAAAGATTTCCATCATCTGTCCCCTTCTATTTGTACTACTCTTAATCCACAGCAGGCCATGTCCATTTAGGTCTTCTAAAATGGCAAAAAGGAGGTGGTAGTTGTACAAGATCATCTAAGGCGGCCGTAGCCTAGTGGTCAGCTGCGCGGGTGCATAAGTACACGTGCCTTGAGTGACCGGGGTTCAAGCCCGTGACTGCTGAATACGATGCTGTTTCTTGTATTCTGTCTATCTTGTAAACTCCTCTGACCGTTTGGTCGTCCCGGAGTATAAACAGAAAATTTATTTATTTATTTTATTTTAACTCATTATATCATATTTCTTCGTTTGAAGACAAGTAGACGGTACATACTGTAAAATGTATACCTATGAAATTTGGAACCCAATTGTTTCTAGAGGGCTGTTCAGTTGTACTGCTTGAACTGGGATGTTAAGGTATGACTCAATATGGCCACTGCGCCATGAACTTATGTCACTGATCCTATCCTTCTGTACTGAAAGGACATCATTTGGTTTCAAGTATATGTATCTTGAAGGTATAAGGATACTGGCATATACTTAAAAGATGTCATCAATATTGTAAACCTTAAGAATTCCATTATATTCAGCTGTAGAATGTTTAGTTTTGCTGGTGCTTTTGGATTTCTTCCATAAGACTAAGGATTTTGGTTTGCATGCATTCATTCTCTTTTTTCTGTATGTCCATCTTTTCTTCTTCAACAAATATTTCTGGCACCGAATATTCAGTTTCATTTCTTTTCAATTTCCATGTTGTGCTTTTGAATATACTGTATTGCATTCTGGGGTTACATGTTTTTTTGTCAGGTTTTAGTTTGTGGGTGCTTTTGATGGAACTGAGATTGGTGTACTAGCTTCGTTTCCTTGTGAACAAGATTGTGCTTGAATCAGCATTTCTCTTGTTGAACGGAGGATTCAGTTTGTGTAATTGACATATCTGTTCCTACTTCTGTTGAGCAGAATTATTGTGTAACTTGGGCATAAGATAGTCTGTTAATATTGTTTGGCTGGACTGCTTTCTTGACAGTCTATATTGTTCTCAGCTTTGTATTTTTGTACTGCTCTGTCCCCTTTCCACAATTCACATATTCTAGAATATGCCATGGGAATCTCCTTTGCAATTCAGACTCACTGGTTCTAGTGCTGTACATTTTTTACAGTCATGTTCCTTTGTTCCACATATTGAACACAGAGGCAATACATATTACACACTACGTTCAGTGATCACTGAATTATGACCACCTACCTAATACCATGTTCAGCCAACATTTGCAAGGATAACAACCACTACTCACCTAGACACTGAATCCACTATATATCTGAAGACATCCATAGGATCTGCTGCCTGCAAGGTTTTCCACAGTGTCAGAATAATTGTGTGTCCATATGCCTCACTTCCTTCCTTCCAAAACATCCCACAGGTGCTCAACTGGATTGAAGTTAAGCACATTTGGAGGCCAATCAAGATGGGTGATATCTTCACTGTGTTCCTTGAACCACTTGTGTACAGTACAGCCCATTATCATCTTGGAAGATAATGTTTCTGTCTGGAAAAAATGCAACATGGCAAGGTGCATGTGGTCTCCTAAGAGCTAGTGGTAGACCTCACCAGTGAAACGTTAATCCATATACACCAGTGTCCTAGTTCTTGCCAGCAAAATATGCCCCATATTAAGCAACTACCACCATTTACCTGGATAGTGGGCACTATACATGATGGGTCCATGGATTCGTGTTGCTTGCACCACACATACAAAGGTCATCTGTCAGCATGTTGCACCAGGTATTTTGACCCATTCAATCAGAAAACTCATTTCCAGTCCTCCAGTGTTTAACCAGCATGTTGTAGACACCACATGCTTTTGCTGCCTACGATGAGCAGTGGTAAAGAGAGGATGTCTCTCTTGGGTCATCTGCTGTGTAATCCCATGTCTGTGTGTGCAGCACATCATTTGGGATATTGTTCTTCCATTCCCCATATTGTATTGTAATGTTAATTGCTGCATAATGACCTACTATTGAGCCCATACAATGAGCTTCACCCTTTGCTCACCATGAATATCCACCTTGCGTAATCCTTGACAGTTTTGTTGGAAGGAATGGTTGACACTCCTATACTCATTTTTGTTTTCCCAATGCTTCTGTCACATCAAACTGACTCGACATTGCACCACTCACCTACGTTGACTGGATGCACTGCCTTAGATTTAACATGCTTCTTAACTCAAAAGCATAACCCACCAACCCACCCATCCTGTCCTGTCCTTCCCTATAAACATTGTACTCTCCATATTCAAATTCAGTATCGCTCATGTCTGAGTGACACCATGTCTCCACTATCCCTACAATGTCTGCATACTTACTCAGCATTTCAAATTTATTTAAATTGCTCCTACCATTAGTGTATGTGCAGGTATACATGTACATGTTCTTACTCTTAGTTACCCTAACACAGGTCATGTATTTACTTACTCCATGATGATCCACAGCAGAGCCCAAAATCCCTGACACCTTGCTTTCCAGGCTGCGGCATGTTCCAATAGAATTAGTGCAAGAATCACTTGCACCCTGCCTGCAGCTGTAGTTAATCCCCCTCCAAGCTAGCAGTTTTCTGAACCAACTATCACTGCCTCAACAGCATCAGCAAATATTCTTGCACCCCTTCTATTTAAGGGTATACCATCTTTATAAAAACACTCCCCTATTAACAAGCAGAGACCATTTTTCATTTTCTACCACCTTAAGTGTAGTACCACACAGTTGGTACGTTTCTCTGGGGTTACTTCTACCCATATGCAGTACTTTACATTTGTCAAGGTTAAACTTCAGTTGCCACTTCTCAGCCCATCTGCCCAAATTATCTAGATCCTGTTGCAGTAGCACACTGCCATTACGGTCATTAACAACCCTTCCAACCTTTGTATCATCTACAAACTTCGACACTACGCCTGATATACCTTCATCAATATCACTGATAAATATACAAAACAACAGAGGACCCAACACCAAACCCTGTGGGACTCCACTAATAACATTAGTCCATGGAGAGCAGCACCCATTGATTACCACCCTCTGTCTTTTCCCACTCAACCATCCTTTTATCCATTGTAGCAACTTACCCTTAATACCATTCTGCTCCAATTTGTACAATAGTCTTCCATGCGCAACAGTGTCAAAAGCTTTCCTGAAATACAAATATATGATATCAAAATTATTTTTTGCATCCAGTTCCTTTGTAACCACATCATAATATCCTATCAAATTTGTCAGACAAGACTTTCCCTTAACAAACCCATGCTGTGTCTGAATTATTGCTGCAGTCTTGTCTAGATGATCCTGCAATGCATCTTTAACCACTGACTTCATTATTTTACCCAGAACAGAAGTTAAACTAACTGGTCTGTAATTCGTGTCACCCTTCGATCCCCCCCTTTGTGAATTGGGGATACATTTGCACATCTCCAGTCTGTGGGGACCTCCCCTGAGTCCAAGGATGCTCTCATAATTATGGCTAAGGGGTTGCTTAGTTGCTTTGCTGCCTCCTTTAATATAACTGAATAGATCCCTCCCCCCCAGGTGCCTTTATGTTTAACTTCAACAATTTCTCCTCCCCTTTGCTCTCAGGTATTACAATTATCTCAGTTATGTTAAAATAAAATACCTCAACCTTC
Source organism: Mastigoproctus giganteus (assembly GCF_048544385.1). Lineage (NCBI taxonomy): Eukaryota > Metazoa > Arthropoda > Arachnida > Uropygi > Thelyphonidae > Mastigoproctus > Mastigoproctus giganteus. The sequence continues at coordinate 167,047,228 of NC_143575.1, read as the reverse complement.
CTCTACCTCCACGGGGCGAAAGTGGGGAAACGTCAAACCTCAACAGAGGAACAACGATACACAACACTACACACCACAATATCCACACACTTTTAAATCTCTGGCTTTTACAGCATGCTGTATCAGCTGACAAAGTAAACTATGCAGAGATCGGGGAAACCCCTGGTGCCATTTGATCCTAAATACACTTTACACACCCCAACCTTCCATTAACAATAAAACCAGTCTCACACACACACACACACACACACACACACACACACACACACACACACACCAGAACTCCCAATTCTATTCCTCCAGCTAGTTGTGAAGAAATCACTATTTCAGAAGAAGAGCAAGAGTCACTAGAGCCCATACCCCCCTCCAACATTTGGGTGGTGGTATCTGCCGAGAATAAGTAACAGTAGTCTTCTCCACTGGTGAAGTGTTACTTATTCGAAGTAGTATAATACCATGGCAACTCGTTGTGAAAGCATTCAAATGAGATAAAATCAAAACCATGCCAATTTAATTAATTAATTTAACTACTTTGGCAGTTAAATTAATTAAATTGGCTACGATTAAAATTGATGCATTTGCGCTTAAATCTTTGCCCTTAAATATTTTATAGTCTATATCACGTGCGCAGATTTGGCTATAGTTGTGGATTTTGGTGCTCCTAATTATTGAATGTTTTATCTTATTTAAAGTGTAATTCAGTGTTAACTTAAGTACCGCAGTAACGCCTATGTGGTTACATATCTATAGATGCTAATATCTTTCAGTTTTTCCTCTTCTTCGGCTTATAGTTTGCTTCAAGTTGTTCTGCTCAGTTGCTCTTTTGTGTAGTGATAGCCATTTTCCAATACAATCACGGCTCATCATTTCTATAATCCTCCCTCAGGGTAAAGTTTCAAAGTAAGTACTGTACACAAATTCCTTCAGTATTGTTTACGCTTAAGCTTATCAGTGGACGCCTAAGTGGTTTCACTCTGCTGCGGGCACGAGTTCAGATACCCAGAAGAGGAGTCTTTTATAAACTTTTCTCCCACTTATTCTGTCTCTCAATAATATCTTAGAACCATCTTATTTCTTTTCGTCAATATAATGGATGTAAAACAACTTCCACAGTTAGATTTCCCACCTTCGGCTGTAGCTATAGCTGACTGTCAAAGACAAGACTATATTCGGGATGTATCCTATCAATATGATCGTATAGCTAAGATGAGAAAAGATATCGTTAGCTTTCTAGCCTGTGAAGCTAACAAGGTCACCATAATTTCTGGAAATCTTATCATGGAAAAGTGGTCAAACTTAGAGACAATTGCCATTGCTCTACTAATTGAAAATGAAAGGCTCAAAGTTGTCAATGAAGAATAAATATCAGAGTAAAGTTACTTGAAAGAGTAGTAGGCACGTTTTCTTCTGCCCCTCTCACCCAATCAAATCATTCTCTAGTGTCAGCTCAGGAAATTCCTGCCAAGAGTGATGCTATTTATGAGCAGTCATTAACTCAGAGCCCTACTGCAGTCAAAACCTTTGCAGATGCCACCTGTAGTGGGTTACAAATAAATGAGAAAAACTAAACCAAGTAATAATGTTATCATTATCAGAGCCTCTGAGACAAGCACCAAGGTTAAAAACCTTAAAAACTGAACTTAAGAATGTAAAATTCAAGTCCCTTAGATTAGTTCAAAACCAAGGCATCATTCTGGAAACAACAACAACAAAGTCAGATATTGAGTGTATTTCTGCTTTAGAAACCTTTACCACTGCTGGTATCTCTGCAGAAGCTCCTCGGAAAGGTAATCCTTCTGTGGTAATTTATGACATCCCTAAAGACCGTTCAAAAGAGGAAATACAAAAATCTGTACAATAAAAATTTAGCTGATTTTGATTTTACCCTCGATGAAATCAAGCAGGGTACTATATTCAGATTCACTACAAAGTCAAGATCCTCTTCATACGTGCACTGGGCAATAAGTTTCTCTCCAAAGATATATAACTGTATTTCATTGTTAGAAAGAATTTTCCTAACCTGAAGTTCCCGCAAACAGTGTCCATTTACTATAGTAACCAAATGCTATCTCTGTCTTGCTTTTGGTCACACTACACAGTATTGTACCACTCCTGTGGTAACTTATGTTTTAGTTGCCTATCAAATCCTAACTTTTTACCTTCTGTCCATATACTGCCCTCCCTCTGAGAATTTTAATAATTCCCTGAATTACCTGGAATCTGCATTAAACTTTTTGGGACCTAAAAATATCATAATCACATCTGATATAAATGCTAAATCTAGTATGTGGTTTAGTACTAGCTCCGATACAAGAGGCCAACTTCTGGAAGATTTCATAATTAATCATAACTTATCTATTGTTAACAGGCCGCAACAATTTACTGTTTTCAAGTTATTCATCGGAGTCAAATATCGATGTGACCCTAACTACTTATAATTTCAGTGCCGATATATCTGATTGGACAACAAGGGATCACCGAGTTATCTTTCTACATAACTCGCTCCAGTTCTTCCGATGAAAATTATACCCCTCAACCAGACCAAATTTTCAATAAAAAATATTAACTGGCAATCTTTGATACTTCAATTTGCATGGATTTTCCTGAGAAAGATACAGACATTTTTCAGGACTTTTCTGCTAATGAAACTGCAATTGCAATCCAAAGCGTGATTATTAAACCTCATACGTCTTCAAGTTAAAAAAAGATCAATTTCAAAACGTGTTCGTGGTGGTCCCAAGCACTCAACACTTGGAAAATCTGTCCATCAGACCCGTCAAAGATACCAATGAATCGACATTGGCCTTCTGCTGATGCGGAGCATTTTCACTCACTATATACATCTCTTAAAAAAAGATACATAAAAGCTATAGCTTCTCGAAAACAAGAGACCAGGATGAATTTCATCAACAGCTCTGGAAACGCAAACCCAAGTGGCCTTCTCTACAAAATCTCAAGGAACAAGACCTCTTCTTTAGAAGTTTTTGGTACTGTGGTCAGTCAGATGTCTCAACAATTCTGTTGAGACATCTGACTGGTCCGACTCTGTTAACACTATTTTGGACAGATTATTTCCAATCGATGACTCCTCAACTGACACACAAGCTCACTCAAACACTCATTCTGCAAACTCTGAATATAAATCTAGCAAAGCTGCTCCTCCATTTACTTCTGTGGAACTTAAAACTGTCACAAAGAAAATCAATAATAAAAAATGTCCAGGTCTGGATCTAGTAGAAAACGCTTAATTTAATAATCCTTAAGGATTATTAAATTAAGACCACAATTACTGATTAATCTTTATAATAAATGTTTGCAAGAGAGGGCCTCTTACCAGACATAGGGAAAACAGCATTATTAAAATTTATTAAAAAAATCTGACAAACCAGCTTTGGAACCAAAGTCATATAGACCTATCGCCCTTCTGGAAAATATAGGAAAACTGTTAAAACAGCTCATGGCTTTGCACCTTATGAATATCCTACAGTCACATAATTTACTGTCATCCAATCAATATGGTTCTATGGCAGGCAGGTCCTGCGAGGATGGCCTGGTTGAATTTACCTCTCATAACGAAAATTCAACATCTAAATACACTCTTGCTATTTTTGTCGACTTTGAGGGCACTTTTGATTCCCTCTGGTGGGAAAGTGCCCTTGAACGTCTCCGCACCAGCCACTGTCCTCAACTTTATCTTCTGTTCAGAAGTTATTTCAACAACCGGCATGTGCTTGCAAAATCAAAATTCTGTCAGGTCTCCAGGCAAGTGTATCAAGGGTGTCCCCAGGGGTCTACCATGAGGCCCCTCATCTGGAACACTGTCCTTTAGGAGTGGATTTCCAGATCTTTTGACAACACCAAATTAATTGCCTATGCCGATGATGTAACTATTTTGATCAATGGTCATTCTCGTGCAGCTATCGAAGTCTCTGCTAATGCCATTCTTGCAAATCATTATGGCTGGACTCTAGCCAACAAACTATCCATCAGTGCTTCGAAGACTAAATGATGATTTTTTGGCTCCTAATTAAATATTTAATGCCCCCACATGTCAAAGTTAATAAATGTTCAACTCCCAATTGTCACAGAAACCAAATATTTGGGTGTGATTGTGGACTGCAGACTAAATTTTTTCTCACACCTTATCATGTAACTGCTAAAATTAGAAATTTTACCGGTGCCATTGTGAAGCTAGAACTGACTGGGGTCTCTCATGCTGGACCATGCAGGTTTATTGCAATGCTGTCTCCTCCCTATGGCAACTTATGCCGCTGGTGCATGGCTCCACAGCGCAAAAATAGTTAAATTTCAAGTAAAACTAACTAGTTTACAGAGAACTACGCTCCTTAGTATGCAGAACCGTATCTACACTAACGTTACTAGTTATTGCTGGCAAGTTGCCCTTGGACCTACACCTAATATACAGAGGCCTCTGCTTTCACATTAAGAGACAGATTCCAACTGAATTTTTGAATATCACCATAGATCTTCAAACAGATGTTAAGCGTGAAAGAGTTAGGTGTTGGAACAAACTTTTAAATACATGGCAATCACATTGGGACACCACATCTCTGGGTACTGTCACTAAAGAATTTTTCCTGAAGTTACCTTCATGTCAAGCAAGAAAATTAAAACCTGGTTCTCTATGGATCTGCACACTTCTTATTTATTAACAGGACACAGATCACTAAATGAGAAATTATACAAATTTAGGTTATCCCAAACTGATCTTTGTGCTTGTGGCAGAATTGAAAATTGGAAACACATCCTCCATGAGTGTCAACTGTAAAACAACATAAGAGATGGTTTATCTAAGTCAGTTGAAAATTTCTCTCCCGGTCAAGAGAGAAATTTCCAACTGACTCTTAGTTCAAAACATTAATGCTTTTCATGCCCTCCAACTATTTGCCCATGATGTCTATGCTAGAAGACTATCTCTAACTTCTGACTTATATAGTGCAACTTCTGTTCCCATGGACACTTCAACAACAACTACAGCTTCATTGACCACTTCTGCATCTACTTCATCATCAGAAATAGTGCATCACCTGAAATAGTGTAAACTCGGGATGCAACAACACTACACTTGGAATGAGTTCTTCTGTTGTTGTTATTTGGTTTATAGGAGCATTAGCAACTAAGGCCATATTGCTCCAGAGATATGCGGTGGTCATTCCCTGTCCTTTCCACATCCTTCGTATTTGGTGGCTCATGGGCTCAAACCCTGGTCTAATCAAGAAGTGTGTGCTACGCACTGCTGCTCCTACCCACCTGGCTACAGAGGTGCCACAGTTCTTCTGTACCACCCTCTCTATCTTCTAAGGGACAATCTCCTACTATAAAATACACTGTCAAGATAGACATTCAACTTGGCTCCACGGCTACAGAAAAAAAATTTATGTATCTATAGACTCAGTGATCTATTTAGTGTATAGTGCACGAGCTATCCTGTGGTCCCTACTCACATGTTCCCACTGTTGTATATATTTACATGTACGACTGTGTATATACTTAGTCTTGTATATGTATTACATGTGCTATACGTGTGTGTTTTGTTCAATAATGGTTTTTTCATAGTACGTCCTCAAATTCTGAGGACTTTTATGAGATGTTCTAGGAAACATGTTTTGTTCCACAGGTACAAGGCCAATATTTATGTAGCTGTATAGATTTACAGTAGCTGTCTACAGTATTAAGTTTAGTGTAAAAACTACACTGAGGCCAACTAATCTTATAATGCCCTTCTGGGATGATACTGAATCTTGTCAACATTTATGATAATTGGCCCTTTGGCTGTCTGTTTTCTTGCATTGGTGTATGTACACATGATTTGGGTATGTGAACTGTAAATTTATATGGTCCTCAAATCTTGGGGCACTACCATTATATATTATTACCTTTTGTGCTCATTGTCTATGTCTAGACAAAACAAAAACAGCTTGTTTCTTATAAGTTTGTTTACACTAATTAGTCAAATGTTCTTGCTTAGTTACTATGTATGTTCTGTTTTTTTTTTCCTGGCCTTTGACAAAGCTCTGTATCTGTAGAGTGAAACAAGGCAGAGATGAATTAATGTTCCAGATGCCGCCAAAACAATATATACATACATAGTCTATATCACTGCACACCATCAGGCATCTCTCATATCGTGAAGTTGTACTTCATAACTGGGCTGTCACTATTGCAATAGTAGGATACCTGCCCACCCACCGAGGAAAAGCCAACAAGCTTTGAAACGGTGCCATCTGGGTGGTGGTATCCGCCAAGAATAACTAACAGTAGTCTTTTCCACTGGTGAAGCTTTACTTATTCGAAGTAGTACAATACCATGGCAACTCATTGTGAAGACATTCATAATATGAAATATAATGAAAATGATGCCAATTTAATTAATTAATTTAACTACTTTGGTAGATGGTACGATCAAAACTGATACCTTTGCACTAACCTATATGTTAGTCATTCTACCTCGTAGCACGAGGCCTTTGCCCTTAAGTATTTCATAGACTATAAAAAATATTGTTGGAAAACCTGTGGCGATTTAAAAGTAATCTCTTTGTTACTTGGACTAGCTGGTTTTACTAAGTACTGTATTGTTGTTTCCTGTGTTTATGGGATAGTCAAGCAGTAGAACATCATTATATTGTGAAGGAATGGCCCATCAGAGAAGAATACATTCCGGGAAACTCAACATCAAATGCACGACTTTAGTAAAACCTGAAATGGTGCTTCTCCCGCCTTTGCACATTAAGTTAATGGATAAAAATAGTGACGGTTTTGAGCACTTAAAGAGCCAATTCCCAAAAATTAGTGATGCAAAGTTGAAGGAGGGTATATTCGTAGGCCCAAAATTAGACAACTTTTAAAGGATGAAATATTTGAAACTAAACTTAACGCCACTGAATTAGCTGCATGGAAATCTTTCAGACCTGTTGTTAGCGGGTTTTTAGGGAATAAAAATGTAGAGAACTATAAAGAGTTGATAGAAGAATTGTTGTATAACTATCAACAGTTACGATGCTGAATGTCACAGATGATAAAAGTTCCTACATTCGCACCTGGACTTCTTTCCAGACAACTTGGGATCTGTCAGTGACAAGCAGGAGGAATGATTCCACCAAGATATCCACACTATAGAGCAGAAGTATCTAGGAAGATGGGATCCAGCAATGAGGGGCAACTGTTGCTGGTTTCTGATAAGGGAGGACCATTCTGCTCGTAAGATGAAAAAATAACTAAGTAGTACAGTTTCCTATTTTTGCCACCACTTTTGTGGGTTAATTGCTTACTTAAATCCAAATAGGGGATTATAAGTTTAAAGATGTTATTTTTTTATCCATTTGGAATGTTTACTGGTCGTAATTTCTATTTCAAGCAATTAATTTACAAGGAAAGTAGTCAAGTACATTTAGATAAATAAAACTTCACAATTTTTGTAAAAAAAAGAAGCATGAAGCATAACATGAAAACGTGACGTGCTACGAACTTTCTACTGTCATTTTCATCACATACAATTTAGTCAAAATCAGTTGACTGCGTTCATGTCATCAAAAAAAAAAAAAAAAAAGTTTAAAATTGTTGGCTAGTGTTATTTACCACAATTAAAAAAAAACTCTACAATTCCACTGCATTACTATTTACGTGCTACGATATTTGTGCCAAAACACCGATACAAAAGCTCTGCAAATAGTAAGTCGTAACTTACAAAATCTCCAGCTAAATTTAAAAATAAGTTAAGGAACGTGATTAAGACTATTAAACTATTTGCCAGCAAAATTTAATATGTTAATTAACCAAAAAAGGTTGTAAAATTTTTCAAAAAGTTATCTATTCCCATGAGCTCAAAATTGGATAGATTCAGTAAAAAAAAAAAAAAAGCAACAAAAGAGATAATCAAACCTCTCATCACAATTTTAAGAGTATCCTTATATTCAAGGGATGTTCCTATTACCTCTATTCAACTGAAACCTGAACAAGCCTGGGTGAAAAGCTGTTAACACATACAATGTTTTACTTGTAATTTTTTTTATAAATTTAGTTTATCATTTCATTAAATTTATTTGTGACTATTATTTTCTGAAAATATTACTGTGATACTGTAATTTGGAAAACTGTTATGAATATAAATTTAAATTTGCCCCATGGTTCCCTTATTTTAGACTTGTATGGTCCAATGATGGGATCTGGGAAGGATCCTGAAATGTCATCTTTGTAACAAGTTTAGGAATTAGGTCAAAAGGAATAAATAAATTAAATAACTATGCACTACCCAGGTGGGAAAATAGTGGTTAATTTCAAAATTAATCCATGGATAATCACCATGTGGTATCATTTCCAAATTATATTAGAAGAATGCTTGATATATATGAAACACCTGTAAAATTTTTTATGCAAGAGAATGCAATTCATTTTTAGGTAATTATGCATATTACTGTAACAAACAATACAATGTTACAAATTTCAAGCAATGAAATACCTTAGCAAAATTAAACTTCCTAACTATAGTATTTACTCTGGCCAATAGAAATTAGCAAATAAGGTGCTTAGATATCAAAAGAAGGAATGGGTAAATATAGAAGGTAAATTGTCTCATTTTCTTGATGCTACAAGCTTAGCTATTTTTTCTCCAGTTAGAGGAGTTCAAATACAGTTATTCTATCTAGGGTGCTGTTCATTAGTATTTTGTGTAGGGACGAAAAGTTGATAAAAACACCACACACGACCATTAGATCAGGTCATCTATGCACAGCAAGATGCTCCAGAAGTAATCAAGACAATTTACCCTCAAATTCATCAAAATCCTCCCAGAAAAATTGAGGCCAGGAAATATTAATATCATCCATTACTAAAGATTAATTAAATTAGATATAGGATTGTGTGCTGGAAAATTAGTATCTGCCACTTTATTGATGGCAAACATTAGCATAACATGGCATAGGATCACATGGAAGATCCATATCTGCCATTCTGTCATAAAGGAAGTCATGAGGGTGCAGGCAAAACTGTTAATGCAGCAGTACGTAATAAAGTCACATACTGCTGCAGTAACAGTTTTGACTGCACTAGAAGGATTAGAATTACATATGTTATCTTTGACTCATTGGAGATCTGCATTTAAGGAATTGGTGGTAGACAGTCGAGAAGTAAAAGTTGTTTGTGCAGGGCAAGGTTCCTCAAACTGGAAGGTTGAATGCAATATGCTATCAACAAAAACTATGAACAGGATTTGCAATCACTGGAAGGTCCTTAATATACAAGAGTAAAAGAGTGGGAAAATGAACTGAATCTTGGGGAGCACTAGCAGAGAAGTTGAAAGAGAGAGCCATCTACTATCACCTGCAGAAAGTGGTCAGAGAGAAAACTGGATACCCAACGGCAAAAAACGTCAGCAGTCCATAAGATGGAAGCTTGCTTAGAAGACCTTTATGCCCAAACACAAAGGCCCACATGAAGAGTAACTGCTTCAGTTTCAAAATTTTCCAATAGAATTTTTCCACGAACCCATAGGCAAGATAAACCAATATATTATTACCAATGGATTGACATTGATGGAATCCAGACTGGTAATCACTAATCAGATGGAAGGTCAAGATAGTTTGGGAGTTGTCAGTGTTAATGGATTTCTTCATTAGTTTGAAAAGGAACAGAGGCAAGTGCAATGGGAAAATAACTGGATGAGAGGGATTTGTCACCCTTTTCAAGAACTCACTCGATAAGAGCAAACTTCGAAGCAGAATAAAAAACATCAGTAGAATAAAAAAGGGTTAAAAAAAAAAAAGGTGATGCAGAACAGAAGCAAGCTCAGGAGCACAGGTTTTAAGGATACGTGGAGAAATGGCATCAGGACCTAGAGATTTCTTGATATTAAATCTTGTAAAAATTCTTCTGACAACCTTTTGGTATAAGATCACAAGAGGCACTGTATGGAGTATAGTGGGAGTGGCAGAAGGACAGTTAGCAAGATCATTAGTACAAGAGTTAGAAGAAAAGTAGGATGCTAATAAGTCTGCTCTGTCAACCATCAGATGGGAGTATAGATGGACAATAGTTGCGGCCAATAATTTTGGCAAGAGCCCAGAATGCTTCACTACTATTTGGACAACAAGCAAGTTTGCTACTCTAAGCCTGTTTAAAATAGTTTGAATTGATTAATAACTACTTTACAATTGGTACAAACTTTACTGTAGTTAGAAAATGAACTTGGAGATTTGAATGCAAGCCCACAGCGACAAGCAACATTACCTTGAACATTGTTTGCATATTTATTGGGAACAAAGCTTTTGATAGAGGCTGAGATTTTAAGGTGGGGTGTGAAATAAAGGATTTCATTCCTACAAGAATAATTTCATTGACATGATCTGAGCAAACACTGATATCAGAAGATTTAACACAGTAATCCACACACAAAAAAAGAATACAAACCTCACAGATCATCCCAGTTTGAATTCTTGTAATGCCAAAGAACACAAGGTTGAATATGGCCACAAGAGAAAGACTCCACTGGATAAAGGATGACCACCAAGTTGTGATCTGAGGTGCCTAGAGGAACAATCACCTTAACGTACTTTGAACGGGTGTCTGTGAGAAAAAGATCAATACTGTTTGGTATGTGCTTAGGATTGTTACTCTGGTAGGTAAATGACCATTCTATGCAAGGTCATTAATAATTGCAAAATGCGTCACCATCTCTACTAGTTGGATCTGGGTGACCAGAAAACTGAAGCTAGCTGGAGTTGTGAACACTAAAATCACCAAGAAAATTTGCCTCACTGTTAAGAAAGTTGGATGAACATCAAGTTTCGAAGAAAGGAAGTCAGAGTTCCCAGCCTTGCTCAAAGTAAATTTCATCAGAGCAGGAGCTCATGAGATGATACTAGTGATATTGTAACTGTAACAGTCTGAAGTGATTACTCATTACAGCAGCAACCAGTATTTCATTTGGACATTGCAAAAATAACTTACTGACCTGGCAGACTGAAAGACTAGGTAAAGACAAGGGTTACTGAATAATATTACTGAATTTTGTTTAGCAACATATTAATATATAAATTCTATAAGCAACAACAGTTTTCCCATTTCTTTTATGTTAGTTTTAAAAAAAAAAAACTTGCATAACTGTACTTAACTGTACTGTGTATAAAAATTTTCCAATAATCCATATAATGGCAATTCTATTCATTAATTAATAAAAAGCAGAATTAAAAATGTGTTCCCACTCAACTTGAATAGGAAATGGGATAGACAAATAACAAAACGTGCAATGCAACAAAAAAAACAAAAAACAGTAATGTAAATGATATGTACACAAATGTACAATGTATCATGAATAGCCATCCACAAGAGACAAAATAAGGCATGACACACTGGGAAAGGATGTGTGTAATTTGTTGATGAGAGCACTACATGTTCAGGAAATAGACAAAGGAGAATTAATACAGTGGAAGTAGATATCTATTTTAAAAACTGTTCCTGAAAGATCATCTTTGTACAATGCATAATGCATAGTTGATAATGCAGAAAGTGAATTATCGATACAATTACATCACAATAATGAAACTGGTTTATTTTATTATTAGTAGTAGTAATCTACTAGTAGTAGTAGCAGCAACAGCAGCAGCAAATGATGCATGAAAGCAAGCTTATACAGCAAAAAAAAAAAACGTACACATTTCACCTGTCCATCCCCTATAACTGTTTATCTAGTCCTTCCTTGAATTCATTCAAACTATCCACCTCTACAGCACCAGACAGGAATTTGTTCCAACAAGCAATCACTATCTGGCTGAAGGCAAATAATTTTCACACATCCAATCTGCAACCCTTCCTCAATTTGAATTTATGTCCCCTCATATGTGCAGTCTGAGCACAAGGAAGGATTCCATCAGCATTGAGCTTACTCAATCCATTTGAGGCCTTAAACACTTCAATCAGATCTCACAGGTGCCTAGTCTCCTGATGTTGCAATTTTCAGAACTCAAGCCTATCTTGGTAAGCAAGCCCTTATGTTGCCCTCATTCTTGTTGCTCTTCTCTGCACCTATTTCAACATATCCAAGTCCTACATAAAATGAGGCTTGCAGACCTGTATGCAGTATTCATGATGTGGCCTAACCACTGCCTTATACAAAGGGAAAATCATCTCCCTGCCCCTGCTCGCAAAATTCCTGTATATCATACATAAACCCCCATGAGCTGTCTACAGGGAACTTCATATCTGACTGTACGATTACCCACAGGTCTTTTTCATTCTCCACTGCCCTGAATGTGGTACCACACAGCTCTTATGCTAATCTGGGATTGCTGCTTACCACATGAAGTACCTTGCATTTGTCAATATTAAATTTTAGTTACCACTTCTCAACCCATCTCCATAATTCAAAGGCTTAGTCAGACGTTAACTATAAAATTGCATTTTTGTTTTGAGACAACTTTAGTTTAACTTATACAAATAACAACGCATATCGTGTCATAGAAATGTATTTCTCTAATAGTTTACAAGTCAGCTTGGGCTGTAAGCATATTTCCGGTAAACCACGAAAATGTCAAATGACTTTTTCTTGGTTAATTTCAAAAACATTTACTACAAAATGATTTTTTAATTAATGTTGTCTGACACTAAACCCTTGAATTTGTCTAGATCTTGTTGCAGTAACATACTCCAGTTACTGTGATTAACTTCCCTGCTACCCTTCATGTCACCTGCAAAGTTAGACATTCAAAGAACAGATCAGTTATTTTGAAAGACTTCATTCACAAAAATAAAATAAACCAGTGGTTATGGTAAACTATACATTTGGGAAACTTTTGCAGATTACACAAGTATAGGAGAACACCTAAAACATAATGAAAAAAAAAGGTAAGAATAAAACTTATGAAATTGTAGAACACCTGTAAAAAGATTAATAAATGTTCACTATCATCAGGAATGAAAGGAATTTTTACCAAAAGAAAAAGAAAGGCCATTTACATTAGAAAATTTACACAATAAATAGAAATAATGGTAGAGAAATTAAAATATTTAGAGAGGACTATTCAGACACCAGTTATAATCATTTTTTACATGCAGTTCCTGTAAGATAAATATTTATGTCAACACCGAGTTAACTGGCTTAGTTGATAATGCATGAATACCTTGCTAAAGTGTATTTAAGCACTTATGTATTGTTCTTTGTCTCTTGTATGGAGTATCAGTGTATGTGATCAAGGAATTAGCAATAGTTCTGTAACAATGCTAAAAATAAATCAATTTTATTATCATGAATAAGTCACATTCTATTGATGCAAATAATCCTGTAACTACGATGTGGTTACAAAAGAACTGGATGCAAAAATTTAATTTTGATATCATATACTTGGATTTCAGGAAAGCTTTTGACACTGTTGCACATGGAAGATTATTGTACATATTGGAGTAGTATGGTATTAAGGGCAAGTTGCTACAATGAATAAAAGTGTGTTTGAGTTGTAGAAGACAGAGTAGTAATCAATGGACACTGCTATTCATGGACTAATGTTATTAGTGGAGATGCCCAGGTTTCTGTGTTAGGCCCACTATTTTGTATGTTTATCAATGATATTGATGATGGTATATCAGGCTTAGTGTCGAAGTTTGCAGATAAAAGTCGACAGGGTTGTCAATGACAGTAATGGCAGTGTACTACTGCAACAGAATCTAGAAAATTTGGGCAGATGGGCTGAGAAGTGGCAACTGAAGTTTAACATTGACATATGCAAAGTACTGCATATGGGTTCAAATAACCCTAGAGAAACATACCAACTGTGTGGTACTACACTTAGGGTGATAGAAAACGAAAAGGACCTGGGAGTAATTGTGCAGTCAGATATGAAGTTTTCTGAGCAATGCAGACATGCTGCCACAGCAAGCCATGGGGTTGTCAATGATATACAGGAATTTTGTTAGTAGGGAAAAGGAGGTGATTATCGCTTTGTATAAGGCAATGGTCAGGTATGGAGGCATCATTTTAGGAAAGATGTAGAGTTGCTTCAGCGTGTACAGAGAAAGGCAACAAGATTGGTGATGGGAATGAAGGGGTCCTCTTACCAAGAAAAGCCTAAGTTCTGCAAATTGCAGCATCTGGAAACTAGGCACCTGCAAGGTGTATAAGGCCTTGAATGGGTTGAGCATGCTGAATTCTGATGGGATTCTTCCACTTGCTCAGATTACAAACCTGAGGGGGGCATAAATTCAAGTTGAAGAAAGACAGTTGTTGAACAGATGTGTGGAAATTTGCCTTTAGCCAGCAGGTTGTTAATTGCTAGAACAAATTCCATCTGTCAGTGTGGAAGTTGATGGCTTAAATAAATTCAAGAAGGAAATAGACAAACTTTTAGAGAGAATGGATGTGCAAAATTTTTTTTTTTTGGCTGATGCTACATAAGCACATATGCTTGCTTTCTTGTATCACATGCCTCCATTACTATTACCCACAAATGGCTCGTTTAAAATCATGTTAAAAAAAGATCTTACTCTGTTTTTAGTGTTTTTATAGAATTATTTAAAAAGTAATAAAGCAACTGGGGGAATTTTCAGTCTCCAGAGAAGCAAATTGGCCTCGGAACATATACTTCCACAGACACATTACCATATAAGCCGACTATCTTGTTCATAGTCACTCTGTGACCAAGACAGTCAATTAAAAAAAAAAAAAAACACGGCAAAACAACTAAATTTATATTTTTTACATATTTAAGAAAATATATATGATAAAAAAAAGTATAAAATTTGTATTATATAGTCAGTTTATCTCGCTGCATGGGGCCTAAATTTCTTGGTATATGCCCCTAATCATCACCATTATTATCTGGCTCCATTATGAAAAACAGTCTGGATCTGTCACCTAGAGTTTTGTCAATGATAATAGGAATTTTGCTAGCAGAGACAAGGAGGTGATTATACCTTTGTACAAGGCAATTTTCAACACAACTTGAGTACTGCATACAAGTGTGGAGGCCTCATTTTAGGAAGGATATAGAGTTGCTAGAACAAGAACAGAGAAGGACAACAAGATTGGCGAGAGGAATGTAGGGGTTCTCTTACCAGGAGAGGCTTAAATTCTGTCAGTTGCAGCATCTGGAAACTAGGCACCTGCAAGGTGATCTGATTGAGGTATACAAGGCCTTGAATGGTTTGAGCAGGCTCAATGCTAATGGGATACTTCCACTTGCTGAGATTAAGAACCTGAGGGGACATAGATTCAAATTGAGGAAAGACAGTTACAGAATAGATGTACGGAAGTTTGCCTTTAGCCAGAGGGTAGTTGATTGCTGGAACAGACTTCCATCTGTTGTGGAAGTTGATAGCTTAAATAAATTTAAGGCTGAACTAAACAAACATTTAGAGTGACTGGATGGGTGAAATGAAAAGGGTTTTTTTTTTTTTGGCTGATGCTCTATAAGCTTGCATCATATGCCTCAACTAATGCTAAAAACACTAAGCTTACAGGTCCCAAATTTTTAAGTCATCCCATAGTACTTAACAACAATGAAATACTTAAGTTAAATTGTTTCCTTTATGTGCTGCAGTATGGTCATCATTAGAACAGCAGAATTATTTGGAATGGCTGGGCCCTTTTGTATAGGGTTAAAGAACCTTTCTTAAAATGTATTAGTTGTAATAATAAATAAACAAACAAAATCACATAAGTAAATTGGGGCCTGTAAATAATCCATACAGTGAGATAATAAATGCAGGTGGACTTGCCACCTCTACAAAATCTTTGACCAACATATTATTGAGAAGGGGGAGGAAGAAGTAAAAAAAAGAAGACAATTTCGATTTTTAAGCACATTTTTTAAGATTATCTTGTAATGAAAAAAATTTATTTGCAATGTAATTTATTAGGAAAAAAATATTAAGAATTGTTGTACATGATACGAATATTACACATTCTTTATATACATTAGGTATATATGCTTTATATACGTTACATATATTCTTTAAAAAGAAAAAAAAAAAAAAACTACAACTAGGGTGTCAAACTTAATTCGGCATCCGGTACAAATTCTTACTATTAAGGCAGGCGGGATAAGATAAGGAAAAAAAATAATAATAAAATATAGTCACTTATTTTATTACAATTGTTGAAAATTTTAAATATATGTACTCTAATACACTTTTACAATATAACATTAAATATAAAAAATGAGAAGTATCCAAAATACAAATATTACAAAACATAAATTACTGATTTGACATATGTCCGAAAAACTGTTGTGTTATATTATTTGTACTTTAATTTTCTAACTATATTGCTGATTTTATAAATATTTTCGGAACTTGTGTGGGCCAGATTGATATTATATATTTGTTTGACATGTTTGACAAAGTTGTGTGAACCACTGCAGTTCACATTAAACTTTTTTTTAAAATTGATTCCTCTCATTTTGTCTCTAAATTTGTATTATAATGTTCAGCATTACTAACATATGCTGTAATTACACGATAATTATTATTTTTAGCAAAATTAAATAAGTTCTGTGCCTAGAAGTCTCTCACCGGACACTAGATTTATAGCTTAAGTCACAGACAGGGCTATGCAAAGGTACATGGGGGCCCGGATGCAAGAGGTTAAGGGGCCTCGTTTATTTCTGTTAAGACCTTGATGGCTCCCTCGATTCGGGGGCCCTGATGTGGCCATTCGGTGCAACCCTTCATTTGCACGGCCCTGGTCATACAGAATGATAGAGGAAAAAGGTCTGTTTATTCATTACATTTCGAGGGGAGTGATAGATCTACAAATCACTCCTCTCGAAATGGTTGCTATCCTTGTCCAATAACTTCAAATTAAATATATGTTAAACAGTCAAAATTGACTCTTGATTTTTAAGGAGTCAAAATTATAATACTACTGTATCAGCAGCCCACAACCAATTATTATCACAAGGTTCAAGTGTACTGCGAACTTCCTAATAAAATGTCTTATCGAAATTATCTAAATGGGCAAACACTTGTTTTAGTATTATGCAACACCTTTAACTGCTCATTGGTCTGATCTTTACTAATACACGTCCTTGGAGAAAACTAAGAAAAGGGTATCTAAACCAACTCGTTTCTTTGATCTTACCGAATTCGATCAAATCTTTACAAAAATAAACTTTTTTTTTTTTTTTTTCATAATCTTGTTTTTCAACGTGGAAAATCTGATGAGCGATGACTTAAAGTTGCGGAAACATAGACTATGTATATACTGTACTTCCCAGCATTCCACACACGATGTTAATATTGCAATTATTAGCCTAAGGCATACAGAGAGTAAACTGTCAACATACCTTTCCAGTAGCCTTCTTGTAGCGAGTGATAGCAAGGTCCATTAACTCTCGAACAAGAATATCTCCCTTTCCACATGGCACTACAACACGAATATTATCAAAATAAACGGTCACTTTCATTTTCACCCTCCACACAGAAATACAATTATTTTCTCTAAAGTGATTTCGACGATGTTTTAATATATTAACACATTCCACACTCTTCAATGTCATCCGCGGTTGGGTTAGACACTAGAAGCGTTAATCCAGATTTATTTCCAACCCACGTGTCGAAAAGTTCTCTAAACATCTTCACAATAAAATTTTGCCGCCGTCGTTTCTTCATTTTTGTTTCAACACACAATGCCATATATTAAACCAAATAAACAAGAAAACCTACACAATAGTTGCGAAAATTAGGCTTAACACTCCCAGACCGTTGAGAATGGACGGAACACCTGAACGATTTCACCGTTGGAAGGAACAACTACTTTAGGTTTTAGCCCATATTTCTTTTAAGCGGGACCCCTTGTGCACATTTTTCATGCAACGAAACGTCACAATGCCTGGAATGAAAACATTCTCATTTTCTGGCTCTCTATATATACCAGAATGTCTATAATTTCTAAAAAATAGCCGCATAGAATAGCAGCTTGCGTGCACGGATCACTACTAGCAATGCAACGTTCCATTTGTCGACGTTAATGCAAAAGTGAGAAGCCACGCTACATCCATAATTCCCTGATTGGTCGAACTTCAGAGCGTAACCTGATGAGTGCAGCCTATAGCAGCAACAACAAAAACAGGTGGTGCTTTTCGGCGCAATATTCCAAGGTACGGACTGCATGGCAGCATGTATGCTCTAAGCAGTGGTAATATTTAATCAATTATTGCAGATGAACGCTTGTAACTTATGTTTTTTTTTTTAAATGTGGAGACGTGCTGTATCTGCTCCACACACAAAAAAAAAAAAAAAAAAATCCCACATCCCAGTAAAATTTCTCAAACAGTTAATAATGATATAAATTCTGCATTACTGTCTATATGTGGAGATGTGTTGTATCTTACGCAAGGTGACCCCTAAACGTTAGTTTATCTCCGCCATGGTTCTCTGTGATGATATACAAGAATCTATAAAATGGCAGGAAATGAGTGTAGTGTTATGTTTGCGTTGTTGTGTTGTTTAGCTATTTCTGGCCGCTTTGCTACCAGGAAGGCTGCTTTCCAGTACCTGTCCACGCCACGAGGAGGCGGGCTCAACTATACACGCACTAAACTAAATGTAATATTTTAAGCACCCATAAGAATAAGCGCAAGTCTTTATATTAATGTCTATATATTCATACAAGCAATGCCAAATAGGCCACACCGCACTAAAATCCTGTTCCACTGAGGGATCTATTAGGTAGCGATCGTGGAGACCGCCTCCCACCCCGAGCCATAGTAAATTGTAAGAAATCAGGGGTCGAAAAGAAAAAAACTTACAAAAGGGAATGCTTTTTTCATAATCGAAGTCTAGTTTTTAATAATCGAGTATACATGACATTCAGCGCCGCAGCCAAATATTTTGTTTGGGGGAAGAGGCTTGTGCATCCCACATCGGTAACTTGAGACAATACTACAGTAATATAATGTAAAATAAAATGTTCATGATAACATTGGCGATGCGCGTGGCTAACCGGAATGGTGTTCCGGAGCCAGTGGCGGGTGCAGAGTAAGAGCACCGGGGAACGTGCCCCCCCCCCCCAATCGTTTTTCTGAGAATTCCCTTTAGCTACAAAAATATATATATATATATATTTTTTTTTTTTATTGTTAGCATAGGATTTTATCTATTTTTGCATTATGGCTCAGCTGTTTTCAGTTGGCAACACTGATGCTAATGTGATCGCCATTCTAGTTCAAGACGTCACGCAGTTGGTCGTACGTAATGTTTACTTCAAAGTAATTCAGAGCGCCTGTGTCGGCCAGTCACGTTATGATTGAGTGTCATATTTGTTCTGTTCTGTGCATTATTTTGTGCCTTGTTTGTTTGTGCACAAACAAGACACAAAATGGTGTCCCCCTATCACAAATGGTGCCCCTCAGTGTGAATGCAGAGCGTTTGCACCGGAAGGGGGGGGAAGAGGAAGAATTTCAGGGGAAGTATTTTAGAAATTCAAGATTGATTCATATTAAATTATAGCTTAATTTTTCATTTAGACAAAACTAAACCGTGGTTCAACGAGTACGTATTTAAAACAGGTGTTTGTGGCTAAGCAAAAGGCTTATGGGAGATGGAAAAAATCAGGATTGAATGAAGACTTACCGACTACAAGAAAAAAAGAGCCATTTTCTTAAAAAAGAAACGACATTCATGCTACGAAGAGGTTATTAGAAAGTTTCGACCTTCGAAAAGAATCGTGAGCAAAAAGGCCGCTAAATTTGAAATGGAAGAAACCACATTCGGACACTGGGCTAAGGAGTGCTTCGAAAGGCTGCCAGTTGAAGGTAAAGCAAAAAATGTCCAAGGATATCAGCTGGAGAATACGGCACAACATATTTTAGCGAGAGGAGGCGCTTGTGAGAATGCTTTATCCACAGTCGCTATTTCTAGAGATCTCATCAATGCCATTAATTCCTTGCCTACCAAATCTACGATTGGCCCCGACGGGTTTCCTATCTTTATTTTAAAAATATGCAGTGCCTATATTGTTGATGTGCTGTTGCACATTTTCCAAAACATCCTGAGAGATGGAGTCCTCCCCCAGAGATGGGATCACTATTTTGTGCGGCCGGTGTCAAAAAAGAAGAACCCTAAGGCTTCTTCAGACTTTCGACCTATAACCATCAGTTGTTCTCTTTTAAATCTTTTTGGAAAAGTCATCCTTCCTGCTTTAACCCAACAGTATTTTGCTCACAGGCCACTCCACCTCCATACCGTAGTGCCCAGACGATCCACTACTACTAATCTGTTGGAGACTCTCTTTTTCATTAAATGAAAAAGCCCAAATTGATCACATTTCTTGATATAAAGGCAGTTTTCGATAATGTGTCGTTACCTGCACCCGAAAACATATTGAAAGTTTATTTCCGCATTGAGGGCAAACTATTACAGATCATCAAGACCATTTTGAAGCCAAGGCACCTAATTGTACAACACCAAGAATTCCGTGCAGAATACACCCTCACTTGGGGCATCCCTCAGGGAGGTGTTTTATCAGCTTTGCTCTTCGTTGCTGCCCTGGAGCCTTTTCTGGCGGGGAATCAGAATTTTATTTCCTACGCCGATGACATAAAATATTTTGTTGTCTCTAACGAAGGATCTCTGGTGTCCGACGTCAATTTCCATGCCAACGATAAGCTGTATGAACTGGAGACATACCTACGCAAAATCGGTTTGTGGTTAAACTCAGACAAGTCAGCACAACTGACAATTATTAATAAGAAGACAAAAAATTAAATCAAATTATCTATTAATGGAGCACTGGTTAAGAAAGTCAACTCATACACCGACCTAGGAGTGACGTGGGACGAGGGCCTTACCTTCCAAAGGCACTTTCAGAACACGAGAACAAAAACTCTTGCTGCCATGTGGGCTATAAGACAGGAAATAACTGGGATTCGAAACCAGCAGCTAGTGACCCAATATATCCAAAGATGTATCATTCCTGTATCCTTATATGCTTCGACAATTTGATCCTCTGCTCCAAATACTTATATTAGGAAATTTCTTAGCCTGGAATACTGGTTGCTCCGGTGGTTAAATAGGATTGCCGGGAAGCCCTTCACAATTTTGAAATCCATACTGTACGCAAAATTGAACACAGTTCCGTGGATTCAGATGATCACAATACGTGACATCTGCACTCTAGCGCAACTTCTGACTGGGAGTTTAGATGCCCCTCAAATTGACAATCTTGGAGTAAGACCCGGCCCTGGAGCCTGCTTCTACAATCCTCATAGTCTCCGAAGCGCTCTCAATAACACGGACGGATTAAGGCGGATGTTTCCAGCTCTTTAGAGACCTCAAAATAGACCCCGACAGGTACTGCCATGAGAAAACTTACAGGAAGCTCATTGCAGCGGATCTGTATACAAAACTACAAATATGATGAAGAATGCAATTCAAGTGCCCTCGAACTCATAAGAATCTAACACACTCCTTTTAGCTGAGGGCGGATGGCCCACCTATGTGTGAGACTTGTAACGTTATTTTAACTGTTTCTCACGTTTTTATTGAATGTCCTGTTTTTAGACAATCTTTTTCTAGAAGTATTAGTAATCCGGCTGAACCCTTTACACTCGGTCAGATTTTAGGTGACAGAGACAACATGTCTGACGTTTTTAATTTTTTACACTCGATTAATTTATACACAAAGATTTAAGTTTATATTTTTTTTTACCTTTTTGACACGGTAGCCTGTTCTAAGGCTGACCAATATTTTTGTGTTAGTTTTATTTTTGATTTGGCGCATTATGGCCACAGCTGCCAATGGGCCATTAAAAACCAAACCAAACCAAACCAAACTCATAAAAATCTTAAATGAACGATATATTGTGTTTCCAAAAGACTCTTATAGGACTGAGGGTATTCCTTTTGTTCAGAGAATGACAATGACCAATTCATAGTGTAAATGACGATGTCTATGTATGTATAATGTTTTGTAATTTTGTAATTTTTCTATGAATGTATGTAAGTTTTCCTCCATATTTATATATCTTATGTATTTGCTGATATTTTATCCTATGTTACACTCTAATAAGTTTAGTTGGATGTATGTATGAGCCACCCTCCTAGATAATTTTTGTACAGGGTTGTTGAATAAACTGAAGATAATAATAATAATAATAATAATTATTTACTGTCAATCACATTGTTGTATATTATCATTGTTATGTAGGTGCGCCCACTGGGGTGGGGCAGGCAAGGCCGTCTTTTCATTAGACACTTTAGGCAGTGTAGACGTCCGAAAAAATAGAATTCAGTGATTTTTTTTCAGGAATAAAATTCCACAAAACTAAATTTTAAATACAGATTTTATTTTTAAGGTTAGAAAAATCTTTACCGTCATTAAAGTTCGTATTAGGAGTATTTTGGTTGGAATAAGTGTTGTGTTAATTAACCTCAATACAAAATTTATAGAAACACTTTCGAATTTCTTTAAAACAAAAAAATATATATTTAATACAGGAACATATGTTTAATAATGTCGTAAACCCCGGGAATGAAGAGGTACCTAGAAACATCAAAAGACGACCCTGATGAGGGTGGGATAAATCATCCATGAACACATTGTTTTATATTTATTAACCTGAGAATAACCTAATCTATTTATATGTATTATGTTAATAAATTGCGCGTTTTATGCTGTCGGTTTCCTATTTAGCTGGACGAAATCTCGAGGGAAAAGGACCTTGCTATCCTCGACTTAACACGACTAACTCAGCCAGAGCGAAAACAGCCCGTGGAATTTCCTCACGTCATTGACAGGATTCGAATACGCGCCTTTTTGCACTCAGTGTGGGGAGGATAGTGATGATGAATACTGTTCTATTGGCTAGAACAATATATAACCCCAGGGGCTCACATCTGGTGAGTATGGGCTTGGCACACCAGGGTCCTGAGCTGGATATCATCATCGTTCTTCTCTTTCTTGGTGATTACCTTCTACTCTCTCTCTCTCTGGCCAAAGTAATTCAGAATTTTTTTTTTTTTTTTTTTTTTTTCGGCTGGTGCAGCATATGCCTCCGACTTCCTTGCACCATATGGCTAATATTCAAATTATTGTATTAGGGCCACCCATAATTTCTTACATATACCCGTGTATATATTATGTCTGTAAATTGTGTGTGTCCTCTGGTCGATTTGTCTGTTTTGCTGCACGAAAAACCCCAGTTTCTGGGGAGGGGAACCTTGCTATCTACACCTGAGACCGACTAACTCAGCCACGGAGTGAAAAAAGCCTATTAAAGTTATGGCTAATAATAATAATAATAATAATAGTTGTACTATCACGCGTTGAATCTTAAATACTACCGATCCGGAACGTACGAGCCCGCCGCCCCCCGCCAAAAAAAAAAAAAAAAAATTCTGGATACGCCACTGATATAGACCTGCCTAGAAAAGCAATTTAGACCCATCCTATCCAGGACAGTTAAATTTACATTTTAAAATTAAGCTCAACGCGTTCCAGTCGGTAGCGGATTAAGGTCGGTTGAGGCCCCGGGAGCAGAAGAAAATATTGGGCCCCTTAAAAAAAAGAGACAGGTAAAATAAAAATACATGTTAACCATTTTTTTTAAATAAATAAAAAATATTATGTACTATTAATGTTTTATTTCCAATAAAATTTGAATATAATATATGTATAATATAACTAATAATAGCATAATAATAATCACAAAGTTTTGAACAAATAGTTGAACGTATTAGTTCAACTAATTTGTTGGGGGTTTTGCGTATAAAGTTGGGGTTTTGCGTGGGCCCTTCAGAAGTCGGGGCCCAGGGCGCGGGCCGGTGCGCCCGCCGTTAAATCCGCCTCTGGTTCCAGTTGTGTAATTCACAAGACGGCTTTCCGAAATGTTAAGCCAGTCATTGCTAATAATAAGTTCGAGAATATTCATAATTATTCCTGCCCTGCGGTGGCTGGCTATGAAGTGCCATTGAGAAATGACACTGCCACAGTCAATGCCAGATCGAAGTAAAATGAATCCCCGGGCGAAGTCTAGTTTCAGAGCCCAGTAACACTGCTTTCTTTATCCTTTGAGCATTTGTCGTCCCTTGGATTAAAAACGGTAATCTGGTAACTGCCGAGTTAGTAGGTATCTCGAGTCGGCCTTGGCCACAATAACACAGAAAAAAAAAAAAAAAAAAAAAAAAGTGAAAGAAAATGCGTTTTCTATTTATTACTGATTTGTATTTATACTTGATGTTATTAATTATTAAATATTATATAATGTAATCGTCTCAGTAATGAGAATCAGTTCTCATTCAGATAAAGCCTTAAAAGACCTTAAGAAACTTCGAAGCAATGGGGGAAGGAAGAAACATAAGGTTCATTCTACCTGGAACATCAAGCTCAAAGGAAGTCAAATGGACTTTTTCCCGAAGTGCGTTTATTTACATTAAAGGTATGTGTCGCTATTCTGTTTACATGTTGTTGTTTTTCTCAAATGGCCTGCTCCTAAGTCAACCATCCGAAACGACGTGTCACTCTGAAATTGGCAGTGGCGGATCTGGTGGGAGACTGAAATTTTCCCCACTCCAGCCTTAGTCAAATACCTGTGTTTTATGATGTTAAAAACACATAGTGCGTGCTTTCAAAAGCATCGCTATGTGCATAGCGATGCGTTGGAACCGTAGAATATATGTTTGAAACCCTCCTTCCCTACGACCAAACCATAACTTAAGCACGCGTTCAGGCGTTGTTGTTAAAGAAGTGCATTTTAATGGATTGTTTTTGCGTCTTCATTTTCAAGGAAAATAAATTGTATGGAGAAAACTGAAAATTCAGATTTTATTCATATTTCGGATAAAATCAACGCTCACGAAAAATCAAAACAGCACATGAATAAACGTGTTTTTTTTGTTTTTTTTTTTTAATTTATCATTGTTGGGTTGAGCATCCAAACCCTTGAATTTGGTGTAAGCAAACACTCCACAAATTCGATAAGCTACTGCTGCTGTTGTTGTTGTAGTAGTAGGGCTTAGGAGCATTGAAGTCGGAGGCCAAATCCTCTGTCTAATTGCTCTAAATCCTCCGTTTAATTAAGTTGCGTGTATTTTGAGGCGGATTTTCTGTTTTGCTGGACAAGAAACCCGAATTTCCGAGAGGAACACGATAAGCAACTGAGAGAAATATTTGCATATTACTCCAATATAAATACATGGGAACACATATAATACAGTATTACTAATTTTAAACGTTTAACTCCACAGACAAAAATTCAGCGGCACGTTCATTCAGTTCTGGGAGGGGAGAGCTTAAGGTGCTCTGCGATTACAGGGTCCTGGCTACTACCAATTTTTTATACAATTAAAATTTAAAAGTCGTACATTACATAAAAGTGCCACTTTTACATTTTGATTAGGGATTTTGTAAAGATTAAGCCCAGAGGTTGCGCCTGATTGACATTTTAACTATTACAAAATTATTCTTTAATAATGTCATTATTATTGCAAATAATATCCATTGAGTAATCACTGAATTATGACTACCCCTGTGAAACTGAATGCGACCCGTTCACCACGTGATCGGGTGAGGTACGAGAGTACGCAGTTAGTCGATCTATGTAGCATAGATAAGGTGTCAGTGGTTCAGTAGGTAGTAAAATTTCGAGAGTGATGGTAAAAGGAAGGATTTATCGGACTTTGATAAAGGGCAGATTGTGAGGTTTCAACGAACTAGTGCCTCTATTTCCCAAACGGCTGACCTGGTGGGGTGTTTGAGAGCCGCCGTAATTAAAGTGTACCAGGACTGGAGTCAAAATGGTCAAACAACGACCTGACGGCAAAACTGCAGAGGTCAGCGAAAGGTTGATGTTAGAGGTGAGCACCGGGTCCGACCACTCGAACAGGTACAGCACTGTTGAAGAGTTGACTACCCAATACAACATGGGCAAACCCTAAACAATATCTAGCATGACCATGTGTCACACGCTCGCATATATGGGCTATACCAGAGACGACTCTACAGCATCCTCTCCTAATCATGGTTTATCGTCGTAAAAGACTCGCCTGGTGCAAGAAGCATGAAGTTGGCTGTTAGAAGACTGGAAGAAGGTGTACTGGTTGGATGAGTCAAGTTATTTACTCCAAACCGTGGATGGTCGTGTACGGATTTGGCGTCAACAATACGAGGCTCTTGATCCATCATACATGGTATCAAAAGTGCAGTGCGGTGGAGGCGATTGTATGGTGTTGGGAATGTTTCACTGGCAGGAACTTGAATTCCTGGTGCATGTGGAACAACGTATCAGTGGTCTCCGCTATCGTCAACTGCTTGCTGACTTTGTACACTCCGCTATGGTACACTTTTCCGAATGGCGATGGTGTCTTCCAAGACGACAATGCGCCGAGCCATCGGGCACTTGATGTGCAGGAATGGTTTGAGGATCACAGTTATGACTTCCAGCATATCGATTGGCTTCCGAACTCTCCTGATATCAATCCCATAGAGCACTTCTGGGACACTATGGAAAGGCATATCAGGCGTCTGGATACACCAATCACCTCCATACCTGCATTGTTGACCGCATTACACACAGCTTGGTTGGTCATACCTCCCGAACGCTTCCGACATCTTGTTGAATAAATGCCACATCGGAGAGCTGCTGTACTGAGAGCAAAAGGAGGACCTAGGAAGTATTAGGTAGGTGGTCATAATTCAGTGATCACTCAGTGTATGTTGTCATATATTAATGCTGATGGGATTGAAATTGAGGAACGACATTTGTAAAATAGATGTGTGGAAATTTGCCTTTAGCCAGCGGGTAGTTATAGACAAACTTCGTTTTAACAAACTTCTATTTGTTTTTTTGGAAATTGATAGCTTAAATAAATTCAAGGAAGAATTGGACAAACGTTTGGAGCGAATGGATGGATGAAATAAGAAGTCTTTTGTTTTTTGACTGATGCTATAAATGCTTGCTTTCTTGCATCATATGCATTTGCTAATTTATTTCTGCTTTTGTTTTGCTATAGTGTTGTATTAATAAAATTTTGAAAAATATGTTTCATTTTGGGCACCAGTTATGCTCCTATGATATAGGGTAAACGCATCAGAGACAAAAATATTTTATGTTACTTGTCAGCTATTGCAGAATAAGTCAGTTAATGTACGCAGTGCCAGTGCGTTACATTTCAGACGCATTAGCAATTTATAACAAAATGATTTTTGTTATAAATATATAATTTACAACAAAATAAGTCAACCCATCTAGTGTATGACTTTTGAAAATTTCTTACAAAGATTCCTAAAATTTTCTAAGTAAGCAACAGTTGTACCGAGATAAGGTATGAACAGGCGTAATGGCGGCCACTGTCAAGTCAAGGAAGCTGTCAGGTGAGCGGGGGAGGGGATGTAGGACCTTTACCCGAGGGGTGTGACGTCATTGGAGCGTGTTGTGAGTGGGGAAAAAAATCTGCTGTTTTGGCTGTCCGGTGTTTAACCACTGTCCCACAAAGGCAGCATTCATGGGAAACCACGCCCAAAGGAGAAATTACCAGAAGATTCCTCCATCCATTGACATGACTTTCCCAAAATCGCCTTCCTGGTTTTCACCTGGTTTGCAAGTTACATTCCTGATCACAGGACATGGGCCCTTTCAACAGAAATTGACAGCAATGGGAATTGGAAGCAATCCATTCTGCCACTGTGGAGAAGAGAAGTCATGGGAGCATCTCATGTATGAGTGCCCTGCTTACGATGATTGTAGGCTCAAATTTTTTACTGAAATCCAGGAGAACCCTCGTAACCATAAATCGTACCTGCTTCAGAATGAAACTTCATACAAAGCCTTAACGAGTTACGCACAAGCTGTCTTTACCATCAGACGGGCAAAGTTTGCTGAACTTAGAGTTGCTCAGAACAACGACCCTCAAGTGCAAACACAAACTGGGGGTCGGATAGCATTTTCCCAACTGATAAAAGAGTAAGACTGAAGATTAAAATACTATGCTGGCATCATCATGGTTGGCACTGCTTGAAAAGCTGACTCCCAGAGAGTGACACTGTGCAAGAGCCTTTGGCACTTGCACAGTGGTGCTTGCTCCTGTGACTTTTGATCCCTCTACCCATCCCCTATTTCTCCTTACTCGGGTGTACTGCCTTCTCTATCTGTCCACTTTAGCTTGTTCCTCACATTCAGACCCCCCCCTTTCCTCTTGTTCCCCAGGCCTTCTCTTCTCTTCTCTTCTCTTCTCTTCTCTTCTCTCTTTCTCTCTTTTTTTTTTTTTAATCTGGTCTTCATCCAGGATGCTCAGGCGACCCTGGCAGAGACCAGCCAGAGAATAAAGGGCAGCCTGGCTATCTCCTGGCGGTGTGTGTGCGGGCAACGTGAGGTCCCACCAGGGGCCCTGCGGCCAAATGCCAGGACACCCAACATAACCTAACGCAATATGTCATATACAACAGACAACACTTTTCTGGCATTTACAGTAGTTCTGTATTTCTTCACAGCGTACATAGGGCGCAGATGTGAGAAATTACAGGTGGTGCCTGACCCTAACATTTGCACTATGTCCCACAAAGACAGAACAGCAGAAAAGAAGCTTCTCCTCACGCATCTGTAGCAGGCGTGGCAAGCGAGATGGACTACTTCCAACAAAGGCGAAATCACTAGAAAGTTCTTCCCTTACATTAACAGGGTGTTCCCCAGGCTTCCCCCCTGGTTTTCATCTGGCCTTTATGCTACATACTTGTTAACTGGCCATGGATCATTAAAAGGCAAACTGACGGACCTGGGAATCATCGATGATCTCACTTGCACCTGTGGTGGGACTGAGAATTGGTCGCACCGTATGTACGACTGCCTTCCTTGACCTACATACCCAAAGACCAAGAAACACACCTGCTTGATAGCAGGGAGGAATATACAGCTTTTACGCGTTTCGCACAAGAGCTCTTCAGCCGAAGGAAATCCTTATCTACAGTTCCTGTACCGGCGCCACAACGGTCCCAAGGAAGACAACAGATGATCTGAGACCATGATGGACTTTCATCCAGACTAGACAGTCATGAACTTGACCACAACACCATCAAACGGACAACTATCCGACGATTGGAGTTTGAAAGCTACCATTGGATTGAATTAAACCCCTGGATTGGACACCACCCGATGTCAATGACAGAGGCGCCAAATGGCGATCCTATCTGTGCTCCCTTGTACAGTCACTTTCGACCCCATTCCTTCCCCTTTCTTTGCCTTCGCCTGATTGACTTGAGTGTCCATTGATTGGTTGGGGATGCCTTTGCCTATATCCCCTTACACTTACTTTCATTCTCTTTCTTCTTCTGTACACCCTGTACTACCTCACTCTATCTAATCGCTTTTTTTTTTAAATTATTTAATTTATTTATTTATTTTATTCTTTTTTTTTATTTTTTTTTTATTTTTTTTTTTTAACTTGGTCTCCGCTCAGGAAGCTGAGGCGACCCTGACGGAGACTAGCCAGAGAATTGTGGGCAGCCTGGCTACCTCCTAGTGGTGTGTGCGGGCAACGTGGGGTTCCACCAGGGGCCCTGCTGCCAAATGCCAGAACACACACCAGAACCCAACACAAAACTACACATTCAACACACAACACTTTTCTGGCATCTACAGTAGTACTGTATTTCTTCACAGTGTACATATGGCGCAGATGTGGGAAACCACAGGTTGCGCTTGACCCTAATACTATGTCCCACAAAGAGAAGACCACAATATAGCTGCCGTTACGAGTAGACACGTTTTTACGAGCTCCTGATTTTTGTGTTAAAATATAAGTTTTAAGTGTTTAGTTCGCGAAGAGAAGTGTTCCGTCGAAAGACATTCATCTGAGGATTCCCGATGTGAGACAATTTTGCAAACTTTTGGGAATTTAGAAAATTACCAGCGTAATTTTCCAGCTACAATGGTCACCATGTGGCTGGCAGCAGGGCCATGGAGAGGAACCGATTATAAAGCAGAGGCTACGTTGGTACTGTGCACTTGACTGGGCAAGGTGCCCCAACAGTGTTTTTATCCGGCTGAAAGAGAGCTACAACAATTTGTGCTTTTAACTGTCTTACACAGCTGAGAAATATGTTTTTAGTGAACTCACCCCCCCCACCATAAACTTTTCATGGTGAGGAACAAACTCTTCTCCAGTGAATTCTATTGTGTTTTTGGCATCACCATCATCTTCAGAAGCCCCAGAAACGCTATACGGAACTAATTCCACTGCTCTAGGTGCATTCTAACATTTGTTTCTTCTCCCCCCACCTGTGGACAGTGGGGACCAGCACAAAAACTCACTGATGAACTGTTCAGCCGCTATTCCACCTACAGACCTGCTACCGACGACAATCTGCACCTTTTCACGAGCCCTTTCACGGGAACCCATAAAACTCCGTTAAACCGAATCGGCTCAATAATCCGGATTTTACCCGATGTGGAGGGAAAACCTGTAATAACCAGGACACCATGCAGCAAAACCCAAACGATGATCCCATTATCATCGAACACCAGGATGAAGCGGTGGACCAGCTTTGGGGCTCCCCGAGACAAGCAAGAGAAAGAATAGGAAGGGAATAGTGCCAAATTCGCAGCAGCAGACATATTCACACACTGAGCCGAAGGAGCCAAAAGAAATACACGACAACCAGCAAAGTCAAAATGATGCCAGCGAGGAGAAACAACCGGAACTGCTTCTGGATCCCACCCTGCCAGAGGGCACCGTACATGAGAAATCAATGTTCCTCGAGGCTGCTCTAGAAACACTGTTCAAGAGCAAACCAATAGGGTGACCACAGGGCTAAGAGCCCAAATCGTCAACTTGTGGAATAAGCTGGATACACTCCTGCTTTCCTAGAGAGTGAAAGAGCAACAGCAAAGCTCCAGGCTTATTGATTGTGGGGCGAACAAAATGGCACAGTGCATCCCCACATACACCCAAGCGCTGAGGATAACAACAACAATAGAGCAACAGCCGATTCCTGCTGCCCCCATCAGGAAGAAGGGGGGGCCCCTACTACAATGCCCACATCTGATCATCTTAAAGCCAGCCACACCAGAGACTCACCACACAAGCGAAGAGGTGAAAAACTCGGTAATTGCTAACCTTGGTGAACATTTTAAAACCACCAGAATAAAATCGATGAGGAAGACTCGCAACGTCGGCGTCATTATTGAAACAGACACAGGAATAGGTGAATAAAATCATTGACACCCGAAAGTGCCTCCCTGGGTCTCCATGCAGAGATCCCCAAGAAAAAGGGACCGAGCATTATAGTTTATGACACTGGAAGTTACCCCTCCCCAACCCAATTACAGGACGAAATCTACAGAAGAAACCTGCAGCACGACATTCCAGATACTGACCCATCGGTGCTAATCACACCTAAATACCAGACAAAGGCCAGAAGCGGTAACGCCACAAACTGGGTGATTGAGTTAGCCCTAAGGGCCTGGAAGATAATCAGCCAACAGACACGGATTTACATCAATTGGGGAAGCCACCGCTTTAGAGAGGACGTGCCCAAATGCATCCGGTGTTGCCGATTTGGTCATACCACAAATACGTGTGCGCAACCACAAACCTCCCCAACTTGTGGGCACTGTGTAGGCATAGGCCACAACTACAACTCCTGCCCTAATAAAACCACCCTATCAGTGTGTGCAAACTGCAAAGCCTTAAAACTACCAGCAGATCACTCCATTAGAGACAGAAACTGCCCCGTCTACATAAAATCCAAACGTGCTCAACAATCAAGAACCGATTATGGGAACTCTTCATAAAAGCAATAATGTAAACACAATGAAATTTGCTCAACATAATGCACAAGGGGCTAAAGCTGTTGCCGCACAACTAAAGAAGAAAGCCGATAAAGACAATCTTGATGTCCTCTTCCTCCAGGAGCCTTACATGCACAAGAAAGAGGTGTAAGGCTAGCCCCTCATGTATAAAATAGTTCAGCATGATGGAGATACCTCCTGGGCAGCCTTGATAGTTCGCAATCCTGACCTCCCGGTAACAAAGATAACACATCTCTGCAATAAATGGGCCGCCTGTGCCCAAATCATCTCCCGATTAGGAGAATTCTATGCAATATCATTATACTGTCGACCTGGCGAAGACATTCTCCCTGCAAAACGTCCTCCATGAGCTCCCGAACGCCAAAGTAATAGTCTGTGCAGATGTTAACTGCAGGTCGCACAGTGCAACACCTGCCGGCTTGGCACAGTGCAACACCTGACCGACGTTGTACTGCTAATGGCCAGTGCCTCGAAGAATTCCTCACCAACTTCTCAAGCACATTATGCAAAGCAACAATAGATGTAAGCTTTGCTACCCGCTCCATTGCTGGACATATGTATTCATGGAAGGTCAGAGAGGATTGGACAACTTCTGACCACAGAGTTATTACATTCCAGATGCACCGTGCCCTTAACAGACAACCCACACCTAGAATAACCGTCAACAGATTCGCCATTGACAAGGCCAACTGGGAACAATTTCAAGTGGCACTGACTGGCTCTGTTCAAACTTTTGGCTATGCAACTCTTACCCCGGACCAACACCAACGCGTCATTGTAAACATATTTATAGAGGCTTCAAATGTACTCATCAAAAGGAAGAAACCATCCCCAGGCGCGGTCTCCTGGTGGTGCCCGGAGCTTTAGACACTCCGACACCAGGTAAATACACGCAGGAAAAATTTTCAACGAGCAAGAAGATACTGGCCGGTAGCAGAGGTGCAGGTCCTCAGGCAGCAATACCGCGAGGTCAGGAATGAATACACCCCCTTGATCAGAACACGGAAGAAACGATCCTGGGAAATGCTAGTTTCAACTACCGGTAACGAATACCCCTGGGGGTTGTATATAAAGTCACAATGAACAAGCTACCCAAAGGAGAGGTAGTTCCCTAGACTAAAACACTTGCTGACTTCTATACAAAATCATGGCACCAATCAATAGACAATATTCTCAATACCACCTTTCGGCAACTCCCCACAGCTCCCTCTCTGCGAAGAAAACGCAAATGTACAACCCAGTACAAAGCGAAGACCCATTCCTAAACAACTGTCCTAAATTTGCTCAACCACTATTTCTCTGCAGGCTACTTCCCTCACGACTGGAAACATGCATGGATTCGACTGACCTTGAAGAACCCGACAAAATCACTGGAACTTCCGGAGTCGTACAGACCTATAGCACTATTACCGGTACTGAGCAAACTATTTGAACACTTACTCCACAACAGAATAGAAACCCACTACCTAGAAGCAGGACTACGATCCCCCAAACAACTTGGCTTTCGTAGAAGCTGTTCCACTGTAGATGCTTTCGAACGTATAATAACGAACGTATAATTCTTGGTGATCTCTGTCGATTTTTCCGGGGAATTTAACTCACCCTGGTGGCCAAGTTTCCTCAGCAGACTCCCGGAGGAAAATATCCCCAATAACCTGTACCACTGTATCAAAACCTACCTATCTTATAGAAGGATCTCAGTATCTCCCTACTCTCAACTTACTTGGCCTATCTTCCGGGGGTGCGCACAAGGTTCAATCCTGGGACCACTCGTTTGGAATCTGGTGATGGACGGCTTCCGCAATCAGAGTCTCCATGGGGCAGATGCACCAGCTTTTGCATCCGATGCTGGAAGCGAACAGCCGGGCACAACTGAAAGCCACTACAAACCGGGCAATTAACTCCCTGCAAACGTGGGCGAAACAGAACCACCTAATGACATCACCAACCAAGACATCCTCAATACTCCTCAAGGGTTCTCTTGACACGAGAAGGCTACCACAAATCAAAATAGAAGGAACCACGATTAAACTAACTACAGAACTAAAATACTTCGGAATCGTATTGGATAAAAACTTATCCTTAACCCCACACCTTGTCTATCTCCAGAGAAAGATCAGAACTACTCAGTTCTCATAGCAAGAGTCACGCGAAAAGATTGGGGACTAAGGAAGAGTACCCTGTCTCTCTTTTAAAAAGCTTTTTTCATCCCTGCCGTCTCATATGCTGCAGGGATTTGGTACAACAAAGCAACCACGGCTGTCAACAAAAGGAAATTAGAATCAATACAGGGTAGCATCTTGCTCACCATCACATGAGCGTGCTGCACTGTTAGCTCTCATGCGCTGCATGAGAGCTGCAGGCACTCCCCCTGGACCTGGAAATTGTCCGCTGCAGCATGCTCTTTCAACTGTCCAGAGGTAAAAGTGTATCCTACATCGGCTTCACTACCGATCCAGCCAACAACAGGAACATAGAGAAAAAACGTCTTATCAACCATCTGCGGCAAACCGGCAGTCCCGATGGGCAGAATCAACTAAAGGTTCCATAACCCGGATATTTATCCCAGACGTTACCCAAGTCTACCCCCACCAGCCGTCCTGTTTCTCACCGAGGCTCTACACCACCTTCCTTCTAATGGTTCCTTTAATGCCAAACTTTCGACCTTCGGAATAAAAGAATCACCAATATGCAACTGCGGTGAAAATCAGACATGGACACATCTGATGCATGAATGTCCCCTCTTTGAGGATATAAGACGTCACTTTATAACAAAAATCTGTTTCAACCCGAAGGATCAGGAACACCTTGTACTGTGGGAGCAGGAGTATTACAGAGCTCTCTCGCAATTTGCGCCCGAACTGTTCAGCAGACTACGAGCACTACCACAACTTCCCTAGATTCGACACTGGAACTCTGACAACCGAAACGGACAACAATGACTAGGACTTTACTGGATGAGATCTAGGTCCCATTAATGACACCATCGCACACTGACATCCTGATTATTGGACTAGCAGACGGGATCCTATCCCAACACTGACCAACTATTGGACGGGACACTGTCGCGGATCTGATGAAGCCACAGCTTTGCTGCATTCACGCCATGTTGGCGATCAGAAACGACTCCCTTGTTCGGCCCTTTCTTCTCCCTCACCCTGGTGGGGGAAGGGGGAGGTGACCCACTCTTCCCTCTGGTGGGGCATGGGCATGCCTCACTGATTCCACTTGGGATTGTCTTCCCTATTGAACTCATTCTTCTCTTCTGTCTTTATTCCCCCAATCTTTATTCTCCCTACCCAACTCTATCTGTATGCAAGCGAATGCTCCACATGCCAAAAATAACCTTATCTAAATTACGCTGTTCGCCCACTATTTTGGCTTTTTCAATTCTAGTGCAATATCCCCATACAATTTTTTTTAAGGTCCTAGCCACTGAAATCTCAGGAAACTAGGTGGCAGGACCTGTGGCAGTGCAAATTTAAACTAGTGGTTACCTGGTTTCCCTCCACGGGGCCAAGTGCGGGCAACACATCTTCGCCAGTGAATACTGGATATTGAAGTGGGCAACCCACAAACATCGACTTCCCCCTCAGCAGAGGACCACCAGCATGGCCGACCAACTCCAAATCCCGCGGCTGCCTCAAATAATCAGCATGAGGAGAACTGTGACCACAGTCAAAATGCTGGTTGGCAAAATCAACTCCCCTGACTTCTGGGATATATGCCAGTGGCATGTTCCACTTCCTTCCTTGCGAGCCACCCCTCTTCTTCAGCTACAACGGAACAGGCTGAAGATCAGTGACAGATTCCTACCTGGACAAGTACTTCCTACAGTACAAGCCCTGCTAATGATCGGAGTTGACCTGCAGAAATTCGCTTCTGATCGCAATTACAGGCGCTCGTTGCCCGAACTTGTTCCCCTTTTGTTTGGCCCCTGATGTCGACTCATACTGATATCTCCATCTGCTATGCTTAAATATGTGCTTTGTACATATGAACGTGCATATACCTTGGTGTACTGTCTGCCTCACAACTATGTACATACTCATATCCATTGAATGGCTAATGCTACGTTTTTAATTGTTATGTAATCTTTTATACTGCACAAATTTTTATACTGTACATATTTTTATATTACCCTATATCATTGTCAAGCCCCTGGCCTCCTGGCTGTGGCGGGCACATTATTGTATCTGTATCTTTACTATACAATAAAGATTTTCTCTCTCTCTCTAACATTGGGCCTCAGCTGGGGTCCAGCGGCTAAATGGCCAGAGGAACAACGGTACATTACATAACACACTCACATGATCCAGAAATTTCTGACCTTCCCAGTGAACTGGTACACTCAGAATGAAAGCAACGCGGAGATGGGGGAAACCACTGGTGCCGTTAGACACTTAACACACTTTGCACTTTGCACTTGTTCCACAAAGAATAGGTGGCGCTGACCAAGTACTGGTCAGTTGCATGAATTTGGTGCTCTGATATTTTCTGTCTTCAAAGTGGTTCAAAGTCTTATCTTTGGATTGTGCCCATCAAGTTCTCTAGATTTTGGTGAGTCTGTTGATGGTTGATTTGGGCCCAATTTCTAAGGCATTTCGAAAATATGAGTAATTTTAATTTCGGGCTATACGTCGTTGCTTTCAACAGAACACAGCGTGGAATGCCATATAGGTTTGGCTGTTGTTAACATTGCAATTTTCTGTTGTGGATCACCTTGATATTGATTATTTTAAAACTTCAGTGGTGCAATGAACTATTCTTGAACAGCAATAGTGATTCATGTTATTATTTACATGATTGGCTCACTACAAACTAGTTTTTGCGTAGCTGTAAATTGTGTGTCCAATAATTATGTACCTATGGAGGCAGCATTGCTTCTTCCCTGTGGTAGTAAACAAAGGGCTTTGTTTGCCATCGTTGATCACGTGACCACCACGACTGTCTCTGATTGGTGACACCAGCCTTGATGCTGTAAGCCACTTTATTATTAACTCTAATCTATAATAACAAAGACAAAGACCAATAGATTGACAGACAAAGACCAATAGATTGACAATAGCCACTGGCAGAGGTGAAAGAGATTCTTGCACTGCTTCTATTAGCATTAGCATTAGTAGAGGCATTTGATGCAAGAAAGCAAGCTTATGCAGCATCAGCCAAAAAAAAAAAAAAAACCCACTTCCACTTCACCCCTCTGTTCGTTCAAAATACCTGTCCAGCTGAGCCTTAAACTTATTTAGGCTATCAACCTCCACCACAAGGGATGGAAGTCTGTTCCACCAACCAACCGCCCGCTGGCTAAAGGCAAATTTCCGCACGTCTATCCTACATCTGTCTTTCCTCAATTTGAATTTATGCCCTCTCAGGTGATTTTTCTGAGCTAGAGGAAGAATCCCATCAGCATTGAACATGCTTAAACCATTCAAGGCTTTATACACCTCTATCAGATCACCTCGCTGGTGCCTAGTCTCCAGACACTGTAATTTGCAAAACTTAAGCCTTTCTTCGTAAGAGTACCCCTTTGTTCCATTCACTAATCTTGTTGCCCTTCTCTGTACTCGTTCCAGCAGCTCTACATCCTTCTTGAAATGAGGCCTCCAGGCCTGTATACAGTACTCTAGGTGTGGCCTGACCATTGCCTTATACAATGGAATAATCACCTCCTTATCCCTGCTGGAAAAATTCCTGTATATCATTGACAATACTCCATGAGCTACTCTTGCAGCCCGTCTGCACTGCTCAGAGAACTTCATATCTGCCTGCACAACCACCCCCAAGTCCCTTTCATTCTCTACCACTGTCAGTGTAGTACCACAGAGTTGATATGTTGCTCTGGGGTTGCTGTTTCCCATGTGTAGTACTTTACATTTGTCAATGTTAAACTTCATTTGCCACCTCTCAGCCCATCTGCTCAACCTTTCCAGATCCTATTGCAGCAGCATAGTGTCAGTAGTGTCCTTGACAACCCTGCCAACCTTTGTATCGTCTGCAAACTTGGACATTAAGCCCGATATACCATCATCAATATCATTTATAAATACAGAAAACAATAATGGACCCAACACTGAGCCCTGAGGGACTCCACTAATAACATCATTCCACGATGAGCAGTGTCCATTGATTACCACTCTCTGTCTTCTCCACCTCAACCACCCCTTTATCCATAGCAGCAATTTGCCTCCAATGTCACACTGCTCCAATTTGTGTAGCAGTCTTCCATGTGCAACAGTATCAAAAGCCTTTCTAAGATCCAAGTATATAATATCAAAGTTATTCCCTGCATCCAGTTCTTTTGTGACTGCATCATAGTATCCAATCAAGTTGGTCAGGCAAGACTTCCCCTTAACAAAGCCATGCTGTGTCTTAGCTATAACTGAAGTCTTGTCTAAATGATCCTGCAGTGCTTCTTTAACCAGTGCCTCCATTAGAATGAGCAGAAGCCTGAAAAACAAGATGCATGGTATTCCAGAGACTGCTGGGAGACATTGCGGTACAAGTACACACATGAGTTGTGTTAGGGTAGCTAAGAATAGAAACAGGTGCAGGTATGCTTGCGTGTACACCAATGCTAGGAGTTTAGTAAATAAATTTGATGAATTTGAGGTATTGCTCAAAACATCAAAGGCAGATATTGTTGGGATATCAGAGACGTGGTGTCACACAGATATAAGGGATGCAGAACTGGAATTTGGGGAGTACAACGTCTACAAAAAGTATAGACAGGATAGGAAGGGGGAGGGGTTATACTATTAGTTAAGAAACACATAAAAACCAAGGAAGTGAAGCCAGTCGACATCGCTGGACAGTGCAGTGTTGAGTCAGTTATGTGTGACATAAGCATTGGGAGATCAAAATTGAGAGTAGGAGTGTGCTATAGGCCTAATGACTCTGATGAGTATAATAAGAAACTGTACAGGGAAATAGAGTGGGCCAGTAAATCAGAGAGTCTTATAATGGGAGGTTTTAATTTCCCAGATATTGACTGGAATTTGGGGGCTGGTTACTCACGCACTAGCAGGGCTTTTGTGGATTTATTGGATGATTGTTTTCTACATCAGCACGTTCGGGAGGCAACTAGAGGGAGTAATACTCTTGATTTGATTATCAGCAATGATTCTTCATGCATTAAGAATCTGCAGAGAAATGAACCACTAGGTGGCAGTGATCACAGTGTGCTGAAGTGGGATTTACTCAAAGAGGTAACTACCATTAGGGGTAAAGGGAAGGGTTATTGCTTCCGTAAAGGCGACTACGATGGACTGAGACAGTATTTAAATTCTATACAGTGGGACAAACTGATGATGTTACCAACAGCAA
This sequence comes from Mastigoproctus giganteus, assembly GCF_048544385.1. Lineage (NCBI taxonomy): Eukaryota > Metazoa > Arthropoda > Arachnida > Uropygi > Thelyphonidae > Mastigoproctus > Mastigoproctus giganteus. Next base: position 167,008,157 of record NC_143575.1, on the reverse strand, counting down.
ATTCAAAATGGGAAGCATTCAAAGAAGTTATCTTTCAAGCTACTAGGCTTTACATACCAACTAAGAAATATTGTTCAAGGTTTAGGCCAAAATGGATGTCAGATGAACTAATGAGGCATATGGCACAGAAGACAAATGCATGGTATACTTACAAATTAACACATGACACAGAAGCCTATGATAGATACAAGTCGATATGCAACCAAGTTACAAAGGAGGTTAGGCAGGCGAAGGCATATTACGAGAAATCCTTGGCAAGGGATACAAAGAAAAACAGCGAAGAGTTCTTTACTTATGTAAACTCTAGAAGGAAGGAGATGAATTAGATTGGTCCACTTGATATTGATGGGTCAACTGTTGATGATCCTGCTCAGGTAGCTAACAAACCAAATGAATATTTTGCATCGACATTCACACATGAGGAGTTATTCAGCAAGGGGAATGCCAGAGGTGTATTCAACTCTAGCAGTAAGCTACAGAATCTTGAAATAACTGGGAGTAAAGTGGAGGAGAAATTGTTGAAGATAAACACAAGAAAGGCACCCGGGGTGAATGGGATCTATCCAGTTAGATTAAAGGAGGCAGCAAAGGAAGTAAGCAAACCCTTAGCCATAATTATGAGAACTTCCTTGGACTCAGGGGAGGTACCCATAGACTGGAAATGTGCAAATGTGACCCCAATTCACAAGGGAGGATCAAAGGCTGACACAAGTAATTATAGACATGTGAGCTTAACTTCTGTTCCAGGAAAAATAATGGGGGCACTGGTTAAAGAAGCACTGCAGGATCATTTAGACAAGACTTCAGTTATAGCTCGGACACAGTATGGTTTTGTTAAGGGGAAGTCTTGCTTGACCAATTTGATTGGATACTATGATGCAGTTACAAAAGAACTGGATGCAGGGAAAAGCTTTGATATTATATACTTGGATCTTAGAAAGGCTTTTGATACTGTTGCACATGGAAGACTGCTACACAAATTGGAGCAGTGTGACATTGGAGGCAAATTGCTGCAATGGATAAAGGGGTGGCTGAGGGGGAGAAGACAGAGAGTGGTAATCAATGGACACTGCTCATCGTGGACTAATGTTATTAGTGGAGTCCCTCAGGGCTCAGTGTTGGGTCCATTATTGTTTTCTGTATTTATAAATGATATTGATGATGGTTTGGTTTGGTTTGGTTTGGATTTTAATGGCGCATTGGCATTGATGATGGTATATCAAGCTTAATGTCCAAGTTTGCAGACGATACAAAGGTTGGCAGGGTTGTCAAGGGCACTACTGACACTATGCTGCTGCAACAGGATCCGGACCGCCAGAGGGCTGCCTTACTAGTCGGACGTGCTGATCAACGCTAAAGAAAAATGTGCTTAAATATGCGTTTTAATTATAGTTATTGCCATAAAAAGTGTTCTCAACTAAAGAAGTCAACTAGTGGACTCTCACGGTGAGAAAGTTTTTAAATTTCAACTGGGAATTTAGCAGGCTATTTGCGTTTTCATCTATATCCTTTGTTTGCGAGACCGCAGTGGTCACCATGTGGCTGGCAGCAAGGATATAGAGAGGCGCCAATATAAAGCGGCGGCCACGTAAATACCCTGCATTTGACTGGGGAGGTGCCCCAACTTGTGCTAAACCCGAGCTTCAAGAGCGTTCCATCATCTGTGCTGAATTACCGTTACTGTGCTAGTGAAACATGTATTTTTTGTCTTCCCCCCTCTGCAATAGACATACCGTGAACAGAATGGATCTTAGCAAATATACGTGTAGTGCAAAAACTGATGTCACCACTGTTATCGGCGCCAAGAAAAACCCCCAGAGAAATTAACCCCGTTTTCCTAGGGCCACTTATATACTAGGCTGTTTCCCCCCCATACTAGTGGGGGAGAGCCCGAATCTTCGCCTGCAGATCACACGGCAACAAATATACCCACGGACTAGTGGTTTATATCTTCCAACAGCTCTCAGAGCCCTCAAACAAAATAACGCGTCTAGACCTCACTAATCCGGATAACTTCGAAAATCCGAAATGGATACAAACATGATGGGAGAACCACACGAAAAAGATTGTGACTCTGACTGTGAACAAGTTAACCCTGAACACCAATTCCATACTGAAGAAGTTAAACCGACACCTTTGGCTAAAAGAAAAAATAAAAATCAAATAGTCTCTAATTCGGACAGAGCAACTAGAAGCCAGAGCCAACCAAAGGACGCTCATGATGATCCTGGCTCCCTACAACCAGGAAAACAAGTTGAAACCAAGCCGAAGGATTCCCCCCTGGACTCTGCACTCCCAGAGGGATCCCCCTTGGATCAAGCACGCACTCTCAAGACAGCCCTAGAAGACCTATTTAGGGACCAGAGCAACAGAATCTCAGCAGGTCTCAGAGGCCAAATTGCTACTTTATGGAATAAAATGGAGTCCGTTTTATTCCAAACATACTTAGAATCTGAAATAGCCACAGCTAAACTGCAGGCTTATAAGGAAGGAGAAGCAAAAAATATGCCACAGCGCACTCCCTCCTATGCAGATGCGCTGAGGATACCGGCTCAGTGTGACCACACAGCCACCCAACCAATACAAGCCAAGGAGAAATCCACCACTCGGCGACCTAACATTGTAGTGTTGAGACCCCTTAATAAAGTGGACAAACATTCTAGTGAAGGCATTAAGCAGGCAATAATTAATAAACTCTCCGATGACCTAAGGACCACGAAAATAAAATCGGTACGAAAGACAAGGAATCCAGGTGTAGTCATCGAAACAGAGACCACAGAGGAAATAAACGAAATAATAGCCAACCCCAAGATAGCAACCCTCGGACTCAGAGCGGAACCCCCAAGAAGGAAGGGGCCCTCCATCCTTATATACGACCTTGATAAGGATATCAAACCCGAGGAGGTCGCAAGAGAATTGTTTGATAGAAATCTGTCCAAACATTTGCCAGATCAAAATCTAAATGATCATGTGATACCCTAGCACACCATCAAGACCAAGTCCTCGAGCACAGTCAACTGGTCGGTAGAACTGAGTCCGCTGGCTTGGCAAATACTTATAAATCAGACTAGAGTTTATATATATATTGGAGCGGCCACCGATTCCGCGAACATGTGGCTATCATCAAATGCTACAACTGCTGCAAGTTCGGACACACATCGCAAACATGCTCCCAGGCTGTGCGAACCTGCGGCCACTGCGCTGGCAAGGGCCACAACTTCACCGACTGCCCAAATAAGAGCACAGACGCCGTTTGTGCAAACTGCAAAAGTCAGAAAATGGATGCCTCCCATTCCCTCAGAGACAGCATGTGTCCCATATACCAAAAATACAAGAGCTTGACCCAATCCAGAACAGATTATGGCACCACACCATAAACAATTCAACACTAAAGTAATCAAATTCTTCCATCTAAACGCTCATAGAACCAGGGCAGTGGCCGACCAGGTCAGGATGAAAGCCGACGACGAAAATATAGATATCATCATACTCCAAGAACCATACGCAGCCGCCAATCAAGTAAGGGGATACCCCCTACAATACAAGATCATACAACCTGAAAATGAAATCCCCTCGGCCGCTATTGTGGTCAGAAACCCAGATATAACAGATACCAGGATCACTCACCTCTGCACGGCCTGGGCAGTCTGTGCGCATCTTATCTCAGCACTGGGAGCCTTCTACGTCGTAGCCCTTTATTGCCGCCCTGGAGAGGACATAACGATGGCTACAAGGTACCTAGAACATGTAACAAATATCCTCCCTGACCAGAAACTAATAATAGGAGCGGACGTGAACTGCAGGTCACCAGCTTGGTACAGCCATACCCCGGACAGGCAGGGGACAAGGAATGGGCAGCGCCGGGAGGAATTCCTAGCAACATCAACGATAACAGTGCTAAACCAACCTAATCAACTACCGACTTACTGCAACCTACGATGGGAATCAACCATCGATGTCTCCCTAGCCACTAGAAACATTGCTGGCAATATAACAGACTGGACGGTTCAGGATGCCTGGACAACGTCCGACCACAGGGTCCTGACCTTCCAACTCAACAGAGACCATCAGAGACAATATCCTGAGAGAAAAATGCTGCAGAGATATGCGGTGAACACTGCAAACTGGAACCAATTCAGAGACACCCTAATAGCAGAAAAAGATACACAGCAAGCTGCAATTCAAACAATCCAAGACCCTGACCAACTCCAAAAAATAGTCACAGCGATCATTACTAAAGCAGCGAATGCTGCCATAAAACGAAGAAAACCTGCCTCAGGTGCTGTACCATGGTGGAGTCCGGAGCTCCAGAGGCTCCGAAGAGAAGTCCAGGACAAACGAAAAGCATTCCAGAGAGCCAGACGCTCCTGGCCTGCCCCTGAAGTGGATGCACTACGGGAAATCTACAAAGAGGCCAGAAACCAGTACACCTCGCTCATACGCAGAAGTAAACAACTCTCGTGGGAAAATCTGGTCGCAACCACTGGAAACACTGATCCCTGGGGGGTGGTCTACAAAGTAACCACTAATAAACTTCCCAGGGGAGAGGTAATTTCAAGCACCATAACACCACAGGGAGATGCTACCAATTCTTGGGAGGCATCTGTTAACAATATTTTGGATGCAACCTTCCACCCTCATGTAGACCCACAGACACCCCAACAAATCAAGATGTGCACAGAGAATGACGACTACCGAACAGAAGACAGGGAACCGGATTTCACAATAGAGGAACTACAAGTGGCTGCGCACCTTATTAAAAGTAAGAAATGTCCGGGTCCGGACCTCTTGGAGCCCGAAATCATCAGGAAGGTGGTGGAGATAGCCCCTGACATGCTACTGAACCTCTTCAATCTATGTCTCCAAACTGGAACCTATCCGAAGGACTGGAAAAAAGCAAATATTAAACTCATAATTAAAAACCCGACAAAACCACCAGACCAACCAACTTCCTACAGACCAATAGCCCTACTAACAGTCTGCAGTAAACTCTTGGAACGACTCCTGTTAACCAGAATACAGGCTCACTACCTACAGGCAAACCTAATGTCCCCAAACCAGTACGGCTTTAGACCGGGAACGTCGACTGTAGATGCCCTGAAGAACGTCCTTGCACGTGCAGCTGCCACAGAAAACAAATATTTCCTGGCTATCTCTATCGACTTTGCTGGGGCGTTCGACACCCTTTGGTGGCCGAGCATCCCACTCCCCCGGCTCCGGGGGAGTGGGATGCCAGGCAACCTCTATCGAGTAATCCAAAGCTACCTCTCCAGTAGACTCATCATGGTGAATGCTCCATATAAAATACTCACCAGAAAAATCAACAGAGGCTGTCCACAAGGCTCCGTTTTAGGACCTACGTTATGGAACATCGTTTTGGATGAATTCCTAAATACCGATATTGGAGAGGCGTCTTCACAAGCCTTTGCAGACGACCTCATCCTGATGATAGAGGGAAACAGCAGAATCCAGCTGGAAAGAAAGGCAAATCATGCCCTTAAAATCCTACAAGAATGGACCAATATCCACTTCCTTAGGATCTCAGCAACCAAAACGGACTCCATTCTCCTCAAGGGTGCCCTAGATTACAGGAGACCCCCACAGATTAAGATTGATGGTATCACATTACGACTGTCCAAGGAACTTAGATACCTGGGAGTAATACTGGACCCCACTCTCTGCTTCCAGGCACACTTGAAATACATCCGTAAGAAGATACGGGGCTATACAGCCCTTGTTACCAGAGTCGCAAAAAGGGATTGGGGATTGAAAAAGAAGACCCTCAAGCTGTTTTACAAAGCCGCCTTCCTGCCGATAGCTACCTATGCTTCCGGAGCTTGGTACCCCAAAGTCACCATGGCTGTAAATCGCAGAATCCTCGACTCTATCCATAGAGCCATGGTGCTCGCTATAACCCGGGCCTGCAGAACAGTTAGCACCCACGCGCTGCAGGTGCTGGCGGGAACCCTACCTTTAGACCTCGAAGTGGCTAAATGTGGAGTATTATATGAACTCTCCAAGGGAAGAGCCTGCACCTTCGCCGGCTTCGACGCAGATCCTACCACAAATCGTTTGACTGAGAAAAAGAGACTTGCAAATCATCTCATGCAAACCTGGCAAACCAGATGGGAGAATTCCCCAAAGGGAGAAGTCACCAAACGATTCTTCCCCAACGTTGGAAAACTCTATCCAATGGCTCCAGCATGGTTCGCGCCGGGACTCCACGCGACCTTCCTGCTAACAGGACATGGTGCCTTTAAGGCTAAACTTACAGCCCTGGGCATTACAGATGACCCTACTTGCTGCTGTGGAGAGCTGGAGAGCTGGCACCACCTCATGCATGAATGCCAGCTTTATGATGACCTCCGCTGCCAACTCATCACTCGGATCACTTTTTTGCCCAGAGATAGAGAACAACACCTACTGGATGGGAGACAGGAATATATTGCCTTCTCAAAGTTCGCTGAAGCCCTGTACAGAAGAAGACGGGACCTGAATGCACATTAGCCACATAATGGCTAGAAGCCAAAATGTGCATAACACCAAAGATGGACTACTAAGCAACCATGAAGATAGACAAAAAATCTGAATGAAGGACGAATAGCAGATGTTCTGGCGGCCTGAGCCAAGCACTAGCCTGGCTCTCATTTAATATCCCTTCCTGGCAGGAGGACGAGATGACCAGTCGCCTGCTACCCCACCTTTCCTCCTGGTGAGGCATGGGCATGCCTCACTGACCACCTGGGGGAATCTCTTCTGTGTCCCCCATACTTCTGACTTTTCCCCCCCAACCTTCTTCCTCCCCCCCACTCTATCTATACACAACGCGAGCGCCCTACACACTAAATTTAATCTAGCAAAAAAATAATCTTCGCCCAGTCTTGGCCTAATTATCCTACGCAATGCCCTACTCCTGCCATATGAATGCATGCACACGTGCTGTATGCAAACATCCAAAGTAATTACGATTGCATGGATGCGTATATATTATGTATCACTGTTGTGTATATGTGCATATATGTGTATGTGTACATAAGTTTTTTTTTTTTTTTTTTTAGGTCCTAGCTGCCGAAATCTCAGGAAATTAAGCGGCAGGACCTGCCAGAGTAAATCTTAGTCTACTGGTGTTTCCTGGTCTGCCTCCACGGGGCGAAGGTGGGGCAACGCTGGGCTCCAGCAGGGGTCCAGCGGCTAAATGACCAGATGAACAACGGTACACGACATTACACAGGTACAATACCCACACACTTTTAAACCTCTGGCATTCCCAGGAAACTGGTACACCCACAAAGAAAGCAACGCGGAGATGGGGGTAACCCTTGGGGCCGCATGACAACAATATACCTTACACCTTACATTCGTTTATCCGGAATAGCTCGGTAATCCGAATTTTGGTTCAAGATGCCACAAGAAACTGATAGCAAAACCGCCCAAATAAACACTGCTCCGCAGGAAACAGCAGGCAGTACTCTATTGGAAACTGTGCAGCTTGAGTATACAGAGGAAACGAACTCCGCACCCAAGCGGAAAAATAATAAAAAACAGGTCGTCGAAGAGCAGAGAAACAAGAAGCCAGCAAGGAACAAGAGGAAGTCAGAACATCCTCTGCTCTCAAGCAGAAAATACCGACAATGTAAAGCAGGACGAAAATAGCGAGTCGCTAGATCCGACTCTCCCAGAGGGGACGGTACTGGAAAAGACCCTCGCCCTCAGAACAACGTTAGAGAACCTCCTGAAAGATACCAGCAACAGAATAACTACTGGACTTCGAGGAAAAATAGTGTCCATCTGGACAAAGCTGGAGACAGTCCTACTACAAACCAACCTAGAGTGCGAAACAGCTAAAGCAAAACTGGAGGCCTTCCAATCCGTGGGAGCAGACCAAATGCCACAGCGCGCTCCCTCGTATGCGCAAGCGCTGAGGACCCGACCGACTGACCCAACTGCAACTGCGACTGCAGCGATGAAACGCAGGACCCTCCTGCCAACACCACATTTGGTAATACTGCGCCCGACTTCCACAGACGAAAACAGTAGCAGCGAACAGGTCAAAAATCTAGTGGTCACAAAGTTGGCAGACGACTTCAGAGATACCAAAATAAAATCGGTAAGGAAGACCCGAAACGTAGGGATTATTATCGAGACTCAAACAAAAGAGGACGCAACAAAAATCCTACAAAATTAGAAGATTCAAACACTCGGACTTGAAGCCCTACACCCTAGACGCAAAGGACCTAGCATCAGAATATATAACCTCGACAATGATCTGACACCAACTGCTCTCCAGGAGGAACTGTATTACAGAAACCTCCAGCACGCACATCCGGAAGAAGAAGCCGCCAACGTGATTATTCCCAAGTTCAAGACGAAAGCCAGAACAGGAAATGCTTACCACTGGGTCGTCGAGTTGTCACCAGCGGCCTGGGTCACGCTTAGCCAGACCGACAGAGTGTTTATAAACTGGGGCAGTCACCGCTTTAGGGAACACGTTGCTGTCCCTAAGTGTTTCAGATGTTGCCGGTTTGGGCATACCACTCATACCTGTGCCCAAACCCAACCCACTTGTGGCCACTGTGCAGAACGTGGCCACGACTTCAACACGTGTCCGAATAAAGACAAGCCGCCGACCTGTGTAAATTGCAAATTCCATAAACTACCAGCAGAGCACTCAGTTAGGGATAACGAATGTCCAGTGTACTGTAAAGCAAAGAGCTCTTTCCAAATGAGACTAGATTATGGCCACACGCCCTAAATCCTATAACATCAACAGGGATAAATTCATACAACTGAACGCACAACGGTCCAAAATAGTAGCGGCGCAGCTCACAAAGAAGGCGAACGAGGCAAATCTCGACATATTCCTCATCCAGGAGCCATATGCATATCGCAAGGAGGTCAGGGGTTACCCCCTGGCCTATAAGATAGTGCAGGATAACAGAGAAACACCCTGGGCCTGCATATTGATTCGGAATCCAAATATAACAGCAACAAAACTAACCAACTACTGCACATCCTGGGCTGCATGTGCCCATATTATCACGCCCCTGGGTGAATTTTATGCGGTATCGCTATACTGTCACCCAGGTGAAGATATACTACCAGTAACCAGATATCTGAGGAGCCTCCAGACAGACTTCCCAAACAGTAAAATTGTCGTGAGAGCGGATGTGAATTGCAGGTCCCCAGCGTGGTTCAGCGAGACCACGGATAGACGTGGAGTACAGAACGGGCAACAACTTGAAGGCTACTTAGCAAATAGTCCGTACACAGTCCTCAACCGGCCAAACAATCTGGCAACGTTCTCTAGTTCGATGGGGGAGGCCACAATCGATGTTTCTCTGGCTACCAGATCCCTCGCTGGCCACCTAACATTGTGGACCGTCCAAGAAAGCTGGACCACGTCGGACCACAGGGCCATCACGTTTGAGCTCCAGCGCTCCCTTAGTCGACACCAAGCAGTGAGGCAGGCACAGCCAAGATAAGCCATAGAGAAGGCGGATTGGCCACTCTTCCAAGCCACACTGACCACAGCAGCCCAATCGTTGAACATCATTGGACTGAGCCCGGATCAGCACCAGATGACGGTCGCTGGTCTCATCACTGAAGCTGCCAACACCTCTATCAAAAAGAAAAACCCAACCCCGGGGGCTGTACCCTGGTTGTCTCCAGAGCTACAGAGGCTTAGGCAGGAGGTGCACAGGAGAAGGAAACTCTTCCAGCTGACAAGGCGCTCCCAGCCGGCAGCGGAAGTGGAGGCACTGAGACAGAACTTCCGAGATGCAAGGAACCTATACACGGCAACCATACGCCAGCGTAAGATGCGCAGTCGGGAACACCTTGTTTCTACCACTGGGAATGATAACCCCTGGGGTGTGGTATACAGAGTAACCACAAACAAACTCCCCAGGGGTGAGACCAAACCAGTGACGAGGACACGGCAGGGTACTTATACCCGGACCTGGCAGGAAACAATTATTAACATCATGGATACCATGTTTCAAGACCATCTTGCCCCCTCTACCCCAGAGCAGATAACCCTCTGTGCAGACAATGAAACCTACTACACGACTGCAACAGAAGAACCTTTCACCAGACTTGAACTGGAAACAGCTGCGATGAGGATTAGAAACAAGAAGTCTCCTGGTTCTGATCTTTTGGAGCCAGAGATTGTCAAGAAAGCCGTCGAAACCATTCCAGAGGTGCTTCTTAATGTATACAACCACTGCCTCAAGGAAGGCCTGTTCCCCCAGGCCTGGAAAACTGCAAACTTGTGCCTCATTCCCAAAAGTCCCAACAAACAACTGAACCTTCCGGGGTCATACAGACCCATAGCACTGTTATCAGTTCTGAGCAAGCTCTTTGAGCACTTATTAAGAAACAGAATAGGGATCCACTACACTGCAGCCGGCTTGCAGTCACCCCGACAATATGGATTTAGGAAGGGATGCTCAACCTGGGATGTCCTGGAAAATATTACAAATGTTGCAACTACCTCAGATCAGAAATACTTTCTGGTCATAGCAATAGACTTTGCTGGGACGTTTGACACTTTATTGTGGCCAAGCGTCCTGGCCCGACTCCGGAAAACCAACCTACCATCAAATCTGTATCAAGTCATCAAATCCTATCTGTCGAATAGGTTCGTGACAGTCAGAGCACCATATTGTTCAGTAACAAGAGAAGTATTCAGAGGATGCCCACAGGGCTCAATCCTGGGCCCACTCCTATGGAACTTGGTTCTAGATGGCTTTTTGAACCTGGAACTCGGCGACGTCGTTCCCCTAGCCTATGCGGATGATGTGGTTCTGATGCTGCCTGGGGGATCTAGGGCACAACTGGAGAACACAGCCAACAGAGCAATAGAAACTCTAGAGGACTGGGCTAACAACAATAACTTGAAGATCTCATCCTCGAAGACAAGATCTATATTATTAAAAGGAGCCCTAGACACTAGACGACCCCCTCAAATCAAGATACAAGGTAACACAATTAAGCTTACCACCGAATTAAAGAACCTTGGAGTCGTACTAGACAAAAACCTGAGCTTTACACCACATATAGTGCACTTACGGAAGAAAATTAGAGGATACTCCGCACTTTTTGCGCGAATCACACGCAAGGAATGGGGTTTGAGGCGGAAAACCCTCAGCCTCTACTATAAAGCTATTTTCCTGCCAGCGATTACATATGCTTCTGGAATATGGTATCGCAAGGCTACCACTGCAGTGAACCGGAAAAAATTGGAGACTACACAGCGACACATACTCTTAACCATCTCGAGAGCATGTAACACTGTAAGTACCCACACACTCCAGGCTCTAACGGGATCCCTCCCTCTGGACCTGGAGATTGTTAAGCATGGGCTACTCTATCAACTGACCAAAGGCAGAACGGCAACATGCCTCGACTATACCATAGATCTGTCAAATGATCCCAAAGTAGAAAGGAGCCGTCTCTCCGCTTACCTCCAACAAACTTGGCAGGCCCGCTGGGAGACCTCCAGCAAAGGTGCAATAACTAGAAAATTTCTACCCAACATACGACTGGTATACCCGAATTATCCACCGTGGCTCTCACCAGGACTCTACACCACCTACCTGCTGACGGGACACGGGGCCATTAGAGACAAACTACAAGGATTTGGACTGGGTGATACACCGTTCTGCCTCTGTGGTGAACGTGAAACGTGGGAGCACCTAATGTACAGTTGCCCACTATATGAGGACCTCTATTGCAGGTTCATTACTAGAACACAGCTCAACCGCCGTAATCAAGAAGACCTCGCCATAACTGAAGTTGACACATACAAGGCATTCGCGCAGCTGGCCCAGGACCTCTTCACAAGGAGAAGGACGCTCCCACAGCCTCAACCACTGCAGTAAACAACCATGCCGTGCAGGCCAGCAGAATGTCTACACAACCACGGAAACCTTACCAGATACTACCATGCAAGGGCTCAGAGAAATGATTGCAGCACATTGCTGCCACCTAGCCATATGGCGATCTGGGCTGGCAACCTTGACCAGCCTGCTTTCACTGCTATTCCTTGGCAGCGGGGGGGGGGAGATGGCTCGCTGTCTTCTCCTCCCCCTGTCATCCCCCTTTCCCTCTGGTGGGGCATGGGCATGCCCCACTGACTGCAGGGGCCATCTACCTTATCGACCCCTTACTTCTTTTCCCCCCCAGCCTTCAGTCTCCCTACCCTTCTCTTTGACTATACACCGCAAAAGCCCCACGCATCCAAATTTAAATTAGCACCAAAATTATTGCCCGCCCCATTAGGCCTCTAGAACTTGTCATTTTAGCGTACAATCCCATGGTAATTTCGGGGAACAAACCACACATACTAACTTAATAGCGATTTTGCAATTATACCACCGCGATTATCTATCTTTTTTTTTTCTATAGGACCCAGCCGCTGAAATCCCAGGAAATTAGGCGGCGGGACCTGCCAGAGTATAATAAATTTCAAGGTACACCTGGCCAGCCTCCTCGTTGGCATAGTACGGACAACGTCGGGTCTCATCAGGGGCTCGACGGCCAATAGGCCAGAAGAACAATGGACACAACCTACTACACAACACATGATCCACACACTTTTAAATCTCTGGTCTTGACAGAGTACTGTCCCTCGATACAGCGAACACTCGCGGAGATGGGAGAAATTCCTGGTGCCGTTTGACCCTCAACATACTTTTTACTTTGTATTGACCTAAAGCAAAACTGTCTCTACTTGGGATTCAGGTTGATCCAATTTGCACTTGCGGGGGGCTGGAGAGCTGGCAGCACCTAATGTATGACTGCAGGCTCTATGAAGACCTACATGGTGTTTTACTCACCAGAATCCACTACTTACCACAGGGACAAGAATATCACCTCCTAGACACAAAGGAGGAGTATCAAGCCTTCTCGGATTATGCACAGGCACTGTTCACGAGGAGAAACCAAATGGCCGCAGCCCACAACCCACTACCATTATAACCAAAGAACATCTGTTCTTCAGCTCACCGGGCTCCCTTTCCTGGTGCCTTTCCACCCCCTCCCCTGCGCCGATGGTGGGATAGTCCCTCCGGCGCCCCCTACTTTCTCCTGGTGAGGCATGCCTCACTGACTTCTGGGGTTGCCTACTCTATCATCCCCATATTTCTGCCTTAACCCCCCCCAGCCTTCAGTCTCCCACCCACTCTATCTTTATGCTAGCGAATGTCCCACACACAAAAACTTAATTATGTCAAAATTCCCGTTCGCCCATTCTTTCGGCCTTTATTATGCAAGCATTATCCCCCTGACCTAACGATCATCAAACCAACGATGATGGATATTTGTCTCTGTCTGTACGTACGTGCATATAAAAGAGCGCACGCGTTTTTTTTTTTTTTTTTTTTTTTAGGTCCTAGCCTCTGAAATCTCAGGAAATTAGGTGGCAGGACCTGCCAGAGTGAAACTAAAACTACTGGGTTCCTGGTCTGCCTCCACGGGGCGAAGGTGGGGCAACGTTGGGCCTCAGCAGGGGTCCAGCGGCTACACGACCAGATGAACACGGTACACGACATCACACAGATACAAAGCCCACACACTTTTAAATCTCTGGCATTTCCCAGTGAACTGGTACACCCACAATGAAAGCAACACGGAGATGGGGGAAACCCCTGGTGCCGTCTGACACTAAATACACCTTACACCTATTGACCTAAAGCAACAGAAATGTCGAAAAGAAGAGGATACAAATTCACCTGCAGCAGGAATGGCAGGAATGGTGGAGCAACTCTCAAAAGGGAGAGACCACAAAGAAGGTTCTATCCAATATTGAACAAAATTACCCAAACTCACCAAACTGGTTCTCCCCAGGTCTACAAGAAACTCACCTCTTAACTGGACTTGGAGCGATTAATGCCAAACTGCCTATACTTTGGATCCAGGATGACCGAACTTGCACTTCCGGGGGAGCTGGAGAGTTGGCAGCACCTCATGTATGACTGTCAGCTCTATGAAGACTTGCGTGGTGTTTTACTCACCAGAATCCACTACTTACCACAGGGACAAGAACATCACCTTCTAGACACAGAGGAGTATTAAGCCTTCTCAGATTATGCACAGGGACTGTTCGCGAGGAGAAACCAAATGGGCGCAACCCACAACCCGCTAACCTTATAACCAAAGAACATGTTCTTCAGCTCGCTTGGACTGGGACACCAGAAATGACCCACCCAGAAGAATTAGAAAACTCAGGAAACAAACTATACCAAAATAGACTAACATGGACGGGACCCATGTCCCATGAATGAAAAATGGAGATGACTACCAAACTTAGACACCCAACCAGCTGGGTCTGTGTGAACAAGACACATTCCTGAGAACTGGAAGGCGTAGGAAATAAACCACACTAAGGTAAAGGACTAATAACTCCTCACACATGAGGAGTTATTTAGTGAGGGGGAAAGCCAGAGGTGTATTCAACTCTAGCAGTAAGCTAGAGAATCTTGTAATAACTGAGGGTAAAGTGGAGGAGAAATTGTTGAAGATAAACACAAGAAAGGCACCCGGGGTGGATGGGATCTATCCAGTTATATTAAAGGAGGCAGCAAAGGAAGTAAGCAAACCCTTAGCCATAATTACGAGAGCTTCCTTGGACTCAGGGGAGGTACCCACATACTGGAGATGTGCAAATGTCACCCCCAATTCACAAAGGCTGACAAGTAATTATAGACCTGTGAGTTTAAGTTCTGTTCCAGGAAAATTAATGGAGGCACCAGTTAAAGAAGCACTGCAGGATCATTTAGACAAGACTTCAGCTATAGCTCGCACACGGCATGGTTTTGTTAAGGGGAAGTCTTGCCTGACCAATTTGATTGGATACTATGATGCAGTCACAAAGGAACTGGATGCAGGGAATAACTTTGATATTATATACTTGGATCTTAGAAAGACTTTTGATACTGTTGCACATGGAAGACTGCTGCACAAATTGGAGCAGTGTGGCATTGGAGGCAAATTGCTGCTGTGGATAAAGGGGTGGTTGAGGGGGAGAAGACAGAGTGGTAATCAATGGACACTGCTCATCGTGGACTAATGTTATTAGTGGAGTCCCTCAGGGTTCAGTATTGGGTCCATTATTGTTTTCTGTATTCATAAATGATATTGATGATGGTATATCAAGCTTAATGTCGAAGTTTGCAGGCGATACAAAGGTAGGCAGGGTTGTCAAGGCTGACACTATGCTGCTGTAACAGGATCTGGAAAGGTTGAGCAGATGGGCTGAGAGGTGGCAAATGAAGTTTAACATTGACAAATGTAAAGTACTACACATGGGAAACAGCAACCCCAGAGCAACGTATCAACTCTGTGGTACTACACTGACAGTGGTAGAGAATGAAAGGGACCTGGGGGTGGTTGTGCAGGCAAATATGAAGTTCTCTGAGCAGTGCAGAGGGGCTGCAAGAGTAGTTCATGGTGTATTGTCAATGATATATAGGAATTTTTCTAGCAGGGATAAGGAGGTGATTATTCCCTTGTATAAGGCAATGGTCAGGCCACACCTAGAGTACTGTATACAGATCTGGAGGCCTCATTTCAAGAAGTATGTAGAGCTGCTGGAACGAGTACAGAGAAGGGCAACAAGATTAGTGAATGGAACAAAGGGGTGCTCTTATGAAGAAAGGCTTAAGTTTTGCAAATTACAGTGTCTGGAGACTAGGCACCAGCGAGGTGATCTGATAGAGGTGTATAAAGCCTTGAATGGTTTGAGCATGCTCAATGCTGATGAGATTCTTCCTCTCGCTCAGAATAATCTCCTGAGGTCATAAGTTCAAATCGAGGAAAGACAGATGTAGGATAGACGTGCGGAAGTTTGCCTTTAGCCAGCGGGTAGTTGGTTGGTGGAACAGACTTCCATCCCTTGTCATGGAAGTTGATAGCCTAAATAAGTTTAAGGCTCAGCTGGACAGGTATTTTGAACGAACAGAGGGGTGAAGTGGAAGTGGTTATTTTTTATTTATTTATTTTATTTTATTTTTTTTTTTTGGCTGATGCTGCATAAGCTTGCTTTCTTGCATCAAATGCCTCTACTAATGCTAAAAATGCTAACATGGATGGGACCCAGGTCCGACGGATGACAACTCAGACATGACACCAGATTGGGAAGCACCAACAGGTTCATTGTTTCGTTTTTCGATTGCACCCGGCTCCCTTTCCTGGTGCCATTCGTCTCCCCTGTGCCAGTGGTGGGATGGTCCCCCCCCCTACTTTCTCCTGGTGAGGCATGGGCCTGCCTCACTGACTTCTGGGGTTTCCTACACTATCATCCCCATATTTCTACCTTAATCACCCCCAGCCTTCAGTCTCCCACCCACTCAATCTTTATGCCAGCGAATGCTCCACACAAAAAGTTAATTATGTCAAAATTACCGTTCGTCCATTTTTTTGGTCTTTATGCAAGCGGTATCCCCCTCACGTAACGATCATCAAAACCGACAATGATGGATATATGTATCGCATACACAGGGTGATTCACTACCAGTGCGACAAACTTGCAGGTGTAGGGGCACAAAGACAAATCGGAGATGTCTTTGTGCCCCTACACCTGCAAGTTTAGGGGCACACCTAAACTTGCCCCCTACACCTCCTTCTGCAAGACGTAGGACATAGGAGAATGTCCTACGTCTTGCAGAAGGCAATCCAAGTACGAGTACTCGAGCGATAGGCCAACGATTGGGCATTTCCCAGTCCACTGGATGGAGGATACTGTCAACAAACCAAATGAGTTCATACCATCTGCAACGTGTCGAATCATTGGAGCCTGCGGATTATCCACTCCGGAGGACTTTTGCTACTTGGTTTCTTTAACAGAAACGGTTCGCAAATGCTGACTTCCAGCAGGATCGCTGTTTATGCGACCTCACGGTCAACGTCCTCTACCGCATGACGAAGGCATTTTGGACCCTGCAATGCTATGTGATTCTGATTCGTCTTTGTGCCCCCTACACCTCCTACAAGTTTGTCGCACTTGTAGTGAATCACCCTGTATATGGATCTGTCTGTACATACCCGCATATAAAAGAGAGTGGGCATTTGATTTCAGGCCACTGAAATCTCAGGAAATTAGGTGGCAGAACCTGCCAGAGTGAAACTAAAACTACTGGGTTCCTGGTCTGCTTCCACGGGGTGAAGGTGGGGAACTTTGGGCCTCAGCAGGGGTCCAGCGGCTAAATGACCAGATGAATAACGGTACACGACACTACACATATACAATATCCATACACTTTTAAACCTCTGGCATTTCCAACAAACTGGTACATCCACAATGAAAACTACGCGGAGATAGGGGGAACCCCTGGTGCCGTCTTACACTAAATACACCTTACACCTGTCCCACAGGCTCGTGGAGATAGGAAACCCCTGGTGCCGTTAGACACGAACAAACTATCTCACAGACTATGGGCACCGCTGTGATCGGACGTACGATTCATCGCTCCGTAAATTTTTAGTCCAAAATGTGTTTTAACTATAAAATGTGTTATAACAAGAAGATAAACAGTACAGGAGTTCCTTGGTGAGAAACGTTTGGTATTTTAATGGGTGTTTTTCTAGATATAAACGTTATTATCTGTATCCTTTGTTGCCGACGACAGGGCTATAGAGAGGTAGCCGATATTGCGCTGCTGCCACGTTTCTATCTGGCACTTGACTGGGGAGGTGTCCCAAACAGTCTGACTTTGGACAGAATTTCTGTTCCAGAAATTTCGACGTGTTGTGTGAGTTTAATACGAAGAGCAATGATTTTAGTGTTTTCCACCCTCCCCTTTCTGCCATAGACAGAACGTATCATCGTTTCTAAATGTGCAGTGATAAAGCCAAACTGAAACCATCATCTGCAGTATAGAAACGCCCTTTAGAAAGTAGTCCGGACTCTCTGGGGCTATTTCTAAACTTAGCTGTTTCCACCCCCCACCACCTGTGGACTGTAGTGGTTAGCACAAATATTTAAAGGCCTACTACCAGCCTTCTACCACAGCTACGAACTTGTGGTGAGCATCATTTTCCATAACTCTCGAAGTGCCTAACAGGAACAAAACAATCCCTATAAACCGAATAGTCTCGTTTATCCGAATATTGCTAAAATGGAGGGGAAAAGTAGGGAAATCCAGAGACCCCCTTGCAGCAGACCTAAAACGATGACTGTACGATACTAGACCACACAAGGTTTCTGTGGGCTCCCGTTCTGGGGCCTGTCAGACAGGGAAGAAAAAGAACATGAAGCTAACGATCCTGAATTTGGAATGGGAAATGAGTTCACAAACCGCATTAAAGGACACACCAGATTATTTCACGTCAAAGGAGGCTAACGAAGAGAAGCAGGAGTCAACCCTGAATCCTACACTGCCAGAGGGTATGATATGAGAAAAGTCACTATTTCTAATAACAGCTTTGGAAAACATTTTCAAAGAACAGACAGAGTTACTACTGGGGGTTAGGGCCCAAATAATGACCCTTTGGAACACTGGACATGCTTCTGGTAAAGGCCTACCTCGAGAGTGAATGAGCAAATGCAAAACTCCAGGCCTACATTGACTGTGGGGCAAAACAAATGCCACAGCGTGCACCCACATATGCCCACGCGCTGAGGGCCACTGCTCTAGATACCATATCCCAAAAACAACAAACAACAACTACAACCAAACGCAAGATTCTCTTGCCAACGCCGCACCTGGTCATTCTCAAACCAACCGCAACTAAGGAGCATCGCACCAGCGAAGATGTCAAGCAAACTGTAATAAAAAACCGTTCACAGGACCTAAAAACTACAAAGATAAAAATCTGTCTGTAAGACACAGAATGCAGGTGTAATTATTGAAACGAAAACTGAGGAAAATGCTAACAAAATTCTGAACAATCCAAAGATTCAGACACTCGGCCTGGAAGCTGTGCCCTCTAAAAGAAAGGGCCCCAGCATTGAAATCTTCAACACCTACAAAGACTTAATTCCAGAGGCACTGCAATAGGAAATGTATGCCAGAAATCTCCAGCATGAGCATCCAGAAATGGAAGCAGCCACTTTGATAACTCCTAAATATCAAACAAAGTCCAGGACAGGAGGAAACACAAACTGGGTACTGGAACTCGCACCTGAGGCATGGAAAACCATCAACCAAATCAGAATCTTCATACAGTGGGGCAGCCACCACTTTAAGGAGCACGCGTCTGTCACCAAGTGTTACTGGTGCTGCCGTTTTCGGCACACCACACACGTCTGTGTCCAGACGGAGGCTACTGTGCAGAGAGGATCCATGAATTGCAAATCACAGAAGCTGACAGCGGAACACTGATTTAAGGACAACAAGTGCCCTGTCTACTGCAAAGTTAAGAGTGCATATCAAATGAGGATTGATTGTGGCCATACGCCTTAAACCATTCAATCTCAACAGGGTCAATATTGGACAACAAAACACACAACGATCAAAAGTAGTAGCTGGACAATTAACCAAAAAAGCAAATGAAGAAAATTTAGACATTCTCCTTACCCAAGATCCATATGTACACAGCAAGGAAGTAAGAGGATATCCCCTGGCTTACAAAATTGTACAGGACAACAGTGAAACCCCCTGGGCATGCATAATAGTCAGAAACCCAAATATCAGTCACTAAAATCCCCAGCTATTGTATATCATGGGCCGCTTGCACCCACATTACCACTCCACTTGGCAAGTTATATGCAGTCTCGTATTGCCACCCAGGAGGGGCACATCCTCCCAGCTATCAGGTACCTGCAGAATATTCTCACTGATTTCCACAACTCTAGGATAGTCGTCGGTGCTGACGTCAACTGTCGATCCCCGGCGTGGTTTAGCGAAACCACAGAGAGGCAAGGTGCGACAAACGGCCAACGCCTGGAGGACTTTCTGGCAAACAGTTCTTTTACCATTCTCAACCAGCCAAACAGCCCTACCACCTTTTCCAGTACGATGTGGGAATCCACGATCGACATTACATAGATCTCTGGCCGGCCACCTCTCCGCGTGGATGGTCAGGGACTGCTGGACCACGTCAGACCATAGGATAATAACTTTTGAACTCCACCATACTATAGCCAGACAAAAACCTGTTCGACAGACCCAACACAGACATGCCATACAGAAAGCACTGACCATTATTCCAGACGATGCTAAGCGAAACAGCCCACTCTTCAAACGGAGGAACTAAATCCTGACCAACATCAAGCGGCTGTAGTCAGCCTGATCACCATGGCTGCAAACCGCTGCATTAAAAGGAAAAATCCTACTCCCGGGGCTGCCTGCTGGTGGTCCATGCATCTACAGCTGCTTAGACAAAAGGCTAACAGAAGAAGAAAGCTATTCCAGCGAGCACGACGTTCCTGGCCTGCAGCAGAAGTAGACCAGCTCCGAGAGCAATATTGTGAAGCAACACTCTTGGGAGCAACTAGTCTCCACAATGGGCAATGAAAACCCCTGAGGGGTTGTATACAAAGTTACAACAAATAAACACCCAAGGGGAGAAGTCATTCCCGCAACTAGGATGCCACTAGGGACTTACACCGACCCGTGGCCGGAGACCATAAACAATAATTTGGATAGCATGTTCCAAGGACACCTCACCCCATCTACTCCGGAACAAATATCATTACGCCAGGATAATGACACCTATTCCACCACCAACATGGAAGGGCCACTCACCAGAACTGAACTTGATATTGCCGCTAGGAAGCTACGAAACAAGAAATCACTGAGTACCGACCTCTTGGAGCCCGAGATTGTTAAGAAGGCTGTCGAGACCATTCCCGAAGTGATACTTAACCTATTTAACCACTGCCTCAAGGAGGGATACTTTCCGCAAGCCTGGAGGGCTGCCAGGCTGCGCCTTATCCCAAAAATTCTAAACAAGCAACAGGACCTCCCAGAGACATACCGACCAATAGCGCTTCTCTCTGTGTTAAGTAAGCTCTTGGAATACCTTATCAGAAACAGAATTGAAACTCACTACTTGGCTTCAGGTCTGCAGTCACAAAATCAGTTTCATTTCAGGCAGGGTTGCACCACCCAGGATGCCCTGGAAAACATTACTAGAACTGCAGAGACAACTAACCAAAAATACCTTCTGGTAATAGCAATAGATTTTGCCAGAGCATTTGACACCGTGTGGTGGCCAAGCGTTCTTGGCCGATTCCAGAAGGCCAACATCCTAGCAAGCCTCTTCGTTGCATAAGGACACCTCACTAACAGATCGGTCGCCGTTGAGGCCCCATACTGCTCCATTACTAGACAGATTTTCAGAGGCTGCCCTCAGGGCTCAGTATTGAGATAGGTCTTCTGGAAAATGGTCCTCGATGGCTTTCTGAACCTTGGCCGCGTCACATCTCAGGCGTATGACCTGGTACTGAGGGAGCATTCCAGAGCCACGCTGGAAGCTTCAGGCACCCATGCCATCAGTGTCCTACAGGAGTGAGCTGACCAATAAACTCTGCATATCCTCTACCAAAACCAGTTCAATACAACTGAAAGGAACCCTAGATATAAGGAGACCTACTCAAATCCACATTCATGGAACCACCATAAAGCTCACAAAGAAACTAAAACGCCTCAATGTCATAATGGACAAGAACCTTTCATTTACGCCCCGCCTGATCTACATTCAAAGATTAGAGATTTACTCTGCCCTACTAGCGAGAGTCAATCGCAGTGGATAGGGAGTCACCCTCCCTATCCACTCCATTCTTCTGTCTGTCGCCCCCCCAGCCTTCAGTCTCCCACCATCTGCATGTAAGTGAAAGCCTCACCATCCAAATTTAATTACAGCCAAATTAGATTTGCCCACAATTTTTAGCCCTCACAATTTTAGCGCTACCACCACGCGATCACTTCTCAAAAATTTTTTTTTTTTTTTATGTCCTATCCACTAAAATTTCAGGAAACTGGGTAGCAGGACCTGCCAGAGTACTTATTTAAAATAGTGGCGTACCCGGTCTGCCTCCACGGGGCGAAGTGCGGGCAACGTCGTGCTTCAGCAGAGGCCTGGCAGCTAAATTTTTTTTTATAGTTTTTTTTAAAATTTCCCATTTAAAAAGTTTGTCGAAAATCTTGCGTTTTTATCGTTACGATAGTTCGAGACATCGGTTACGACCGCGTGACTCGAGGGTACCGTCGTTGTTTGTTTGTTTTTTGGTTTTTAGGAGCATTAGCAACTAAGGCCATATTTCTCCGGGGATATGCGGTGGTCATTCTATGACTTTTCCGCATCCTCCGTATTTGGTGGGCGTGGGCTCGAACCCTGGTCTAATCAAGAAGCGTGTCCTACACACTGCTGCTCCTGCCCACGGAGGCACCTTGCGGCTAAATGGCCAGAAGAAAAACGGTACATGATATTACACACTATAATATCCATACACTTTTAAATCTCTGGCCTTTACAGCACACTGTATCACACGAATGTAAACTACACAGAGATGGGGGACCCCTGGTGCCGTTTGACCCCAAACACACTTTACCCTTTACAATTTGTCCCACAAACTGCCCCAGAAACATGACAATGCAAGAACCCTACACCCACTGCATAGAAGTGAGGGGTGCCCTCTCACCTACAAAATCATCCAACACAGTGGGAAACCCCATGGGCCGCCATCCTGGTTCGGAATCCTGACATTACTGTAATGAAAGTACACACCTCTGTACTGGGCGGCGTGTGCACCTCTTCTCGGGGATTTCTATGTCATATCCCTCTACTGCAGACCAGGTGGGGACATCCAGCAAGCAACCAACTACCTGCAAATGGTCTCCTCTCTCCTCCCCCCAGCCAAAATTCTAGTGTGTGCTGTTGTAAACTGCCACTCTCTCTCCTGTGGCATAGTGCTACAGTGGGCAGACATGGCAACCAGAATGGGCAACTCCTGGAGGTCTACCTGGCTAATTCAAATTTCACAGTTATTAATCAACTGTATAATGTTCCTACCTTCTCTAGCACCCTGTGTAAGGCTACTATTGATGCCACTCTAGCCACAACCTCGTTTGCAGACTACCTTCTAAACTGGCTGGCCAGAGAGGAGTGGACACCTGACCTTAGGATGATCAGATTTGAGATGAGGTGTATTGTTCCTCACGCGCATACCCGTACAGAGACTAATCTTGCACAGATATGCTATTGCTAGTGCTCCCTGGGGACTTTTCAAGAAAATCCTCAGTGAAGTGGCACCGCAGCTCCAACAACAGGACGTAAAAAACGTGGACCCAGGCAAGCACCAACATGGCATCACTAAACTCATCACTGCTGCTGGTAATATGGCAATCAAAAAGAAAAAAATCCCAAACCAGGCACATTCGCATGGTGGTGCCCTGAACTCCAAGCACTAAGAAGAGAAGTACAACAGAGAAGGAATGACTTCCAACGGGCATCCCTAGATCCTAGTTGGAGCCAGAGGTTGAAGTCCTTAGACAGACATATAGGCAGGCAAAAAATCGCTATACCGTGCTAATTAGGTGTAGGAAGCAGAAGTCCTGAGAGGACCTGGTTTCTGCTACCGGCAATGAAGATCCCTGGGGCATGGTTTATAGGGTGACTACAAACAAACTCCCCAGAGGAGAGGTTATCCACTCCACAATAGCGCCACACAGTTCCATGGCCACATCGCATAGTAGCACCAATAATATCTTAAATACTACGTTCAAGACATCGGCTTCCCCAGCCACCCAAAAGCAGATCAACCTGTGCTAGGAAAGTGAAAAGTATCACACATGAACAATAGATTCGCCTTTCACACTGGAAGAACTCTGCCTAGTATCCAAAAAAACTAAAGAATAGGACATCGCCTGGAATTGACATGCTAGAACCAGAGATAGTAAAAAAAAAAGTTGTGGAAGATATCCCAGCCATAAACTTAACTCTATTCAACCATTGCCTAAAAACATGACGCTTTCCATCCTCTTGGAAGACAGCTAGCATCCGACTAATACTAAAAAACCCAAGCGAGCCTCAGGAACAACCAGACTCCTACCAGCCCATAGCACTGCTATCTGTGCTCAGCAAACTGTTCAAGCATCTTCTACACCTCAGAATCAGTCAGCAGTACTCCAACATGAACCTACAGTTACCAAAACAGTTCAGATTCAAGAAAGACTGTTCAGCTGTGGATGCCCTGGAAGCTATTGTCATTGCTGCAAGGAACATAGAAAATACTTCCTGGTCATTTCCGTTGACTTTGCCGGGGAATTTGACTCACTTTGGTGGCCAAGCGTCCTTAGCAGGCTCAGGGAAGCCAAATTACCATATAACCTATTTTTCTGCATTAAGATTATCTTTCTCAAAGGAAAGTAACAGCCAAAACACCATACTACCAGATTAGAGGTGGTCCCCAGGGCTCTGTTCAAAACCCCTTTTCTGGAACATTGTTTTAGACGAATTCCTGCACACCAATCTGTGAGATGTTTCCACTCAGGCATATGCAGATGATCTGATTCTTACCATGGCAGCTGAATCCCATAGCCAACTAGAAGATGCAGCAAATGATGCCCTTATGATTCTCCAACTTTGGCCTGAACAGCACAACCTGCAGATTTCACCAGACAAGACCGACTTGATTTTACTGAAGGGAACACTGCAAGTCACCACACCTCCCGTAATTAAAATCCAACAAACGACCATAAAACTATCCACAAAGCTGAAATACCTGGGAGTAATTCTATACAGAAACTTATCATTCACCGCACCTCTGATTCATCTGCACCGAAAAATAAGAAAATAGAGTGCCATAGATAACAGTTTCTTGGCAAGACTGGGGCTTGAAACGGTGAACACCAACCCTTTACCACAAAGCAATATTTGTATCAATCATCACTCATGTGGCAGGAGTTTGGTTTCCAAAAGCGACAACTCCAGTAAATACAAGCAAATTAGAATCAATCCAGCGCACCATCCTACTTTCCATCACTAGAGCTTGCTGCATGGTCAGCACACGTCTTGCAGGTGCAGGCCAGTGCACTACCCCTGGTGTTAGAAGTAGTCAAGTGTGGATTACTACATTATCTCTCCAAGGGCAGATCCCTTACCTACATTGATTTCACCACCGACCCTGCAAATAGTGTAAGAGTGGAAAAAGCACGACTCACCCTTCACCTTCAGAGGCCATGGCAACTGAAATGGGACCAAACCACAAAGGGATCCATTACCAAGGAATTCATCCCTGAAATCAAGAATCTATCTCGAGCTACCTACATGGTTCTCACGCTACCTTCCTTCTCACGGGGCATGGGTCTTTCAAAGCTAAATTGACCGCGTTTAGGACTGTGGAAGACCCAAACTGCCATTGTGGCTCCCCAGAGACCTAGGAGCATCTCCTCTACCACTGTGACATTTACGAGGGCTTTAGTTACTTTCTTTTGATGAGAATTCACTACCTCCCCATGAATCTGGAGCACCACCTGCTTGACACAGCTGAAGAATACACAGCCTTCATCACCTTTGCAAAGGACCTATGCCAGAGGCAGAAACCCCTACCTAGAACATAAGAGATCTGGGAATTGGAATGTGTTCTGCCATCTAAATTGACTGGCAGCCACCACCCACTTGAAGACTGCCCTGATCATTAACCTATCTCGGACGGAACCTCTGTCTCACGAATGACGCCAAATCGGACCAGATAAATCGAACTGGATTCTTTACCAACAGTGACGTGCTCTCTACTGCCAATTCCTGATGGCGATCTATACCGGACTTCCTTGCCTTTTTCTTTTTTTTTTGGTACGTTTTTCTCCCTTTTCCTCGGTGGGGGTAGGGGATAAAGCAGTCCTGTCTCCTTCCCACCCTAAGCAACCCTTATCCTTCTTCTGGTCGGGCATGAGCCTGGCTCACTGAACATCCTGGGGTTGCCTTCTCTGTTGTCCCCTCAATTTCCCCCAGTCTTCAGTCGCACTGCCTCAACTCTGCTTAATACGCCAGTGTATACAACACAAACGGCAAAAACTTAATTTCGTCCAAATTAAACTGCATAAACCTCATTTGGCTTTTCTAATTACAGCGCTCATTCTTACAGAGTTTTTTTTTCTTTTTTTTAAGGCCCTAGCCACCGAAATCTCAGGAAACTAGGTGGCAGGACCTGCCAGAGTATAAATAAGCTACTGGGTTCCTGGTCTGCCTCCACGGGGTGTAACTAGGGCAACGTTGGGCCCCAACTGGGGTACAGCAGCTAAACGACCAGAAGAACAATGGTATACAACACTAAACGATCCAAGACCCACACACTTTTAAATCTACTGTAACACATCATAACGTAAACTACACGAGATGGGGGGGACCCCCTGGTGCCGCTTGACCCTAAATACACTTACATTTACTATCCCACAAACAGAACATACCCAGAGATTAATTTTCTTCAAATTAACGCGCAATGTGCAAAAACAGTAGTTGATCAGCTCAAGCATAAAGCACAAGAAGAAAAAATTAACGTAATTCTTATACAGGAACCTTAGACATATAATTGGATACCCCTGCTACTACAGATTAATCCAGTGCACAACTGAAACCTCTGGGCTGCAAAAGCAATCAAAAATACTTAAATAACAGTTACTAACATAACATCCCTCTGGGGAATGGATAACATCATTCTAGGCCGGTTGCCGACATCGCTATAGTAACAAATCTTCAGACAGCTCTGTATACTCTCCCTAGCTCTAAAATTCTTGTCACTATGGATGCTAACTGTCGTTCTCAACTTTGGCACAGTACCACACCTGACCAGACTGCGACACGTAATGGTGTGGACCTCGGAAATTTCATCACCAAAGTAAACCTTCAGTTACTGAATCGGCCTGGATATCTCTCTACCTTTAGTTCCACACTTTGGGAAAGTACAATAGACATCACTCTGGCCACTGCTTCAATAGCCCCAAAATTTATCAAATGGAAAGTTCAGGAATCCTGGACAACATCCGACCATTGAGCCATCACCTTCTCTGTTGGTCAGACTGTTGACAGAGCTCCACCTATGCAGCAGGATATTGTTCGCATTTTCACGAAGAAATCTAACTTGACGCTTTCAAGCAGCCCTCAACAGAAAACTATCTGAAGATACTCCTTTTATCACTCAGGATCCACCTGAACAATGCATGGAAACACTAACCAAAATCATTTAAGAAGCATGTACTGAATCCATCCCTAAAAGGAAGCCCTTTAGGAATGCAGTTCCTTGGTGGAACATGGAGCTGGATAATCTCAGAAAGGCTGTCCACCATTCCAGAAAGGAATTCCAAAGAGCTCGAGCCACACTACCCCAGAGAGAAGTGGATATAGCCAGGGAAGTTTATAGGATCTGTAGAAATACATATACTGAGACAACACGAAAAAGCAAAAGAGCCTCCTGGAAACAATTTATTTGTCACTACTGCAGGAAATAATAATCCCTGGGGACTCGTGTACCACATTGTCATAAATAAGCTCCCCATAGGGAAATTTTTAGCTGCAACTACAAAACCTGATGGAACTACTACCATGACTTGGGAAGACTCATTTGAGAATCTTTTAAGCATGCTCTTTCCCAATCACAGTGATCTGCTGACCTATGACCAAAATTAAATTGCCACCATGAACAATGACTACTCCTCAGACAACGTTGGATGTAATCAACAAGGGACGAACTACAAGCTGCCCTCCACAACAATAAGGAAGGAAAGACTCCAGGCCATGACCTACTGGAGGTAGATATTAAAAAATTTGCAGAGTTCTACCCTCTGTGGCTGCTTGCCACCTTCAATAGGTGCCTCGAGTATGGTGAGTTCCCTTGAACCTGGAAGATTGGTCACCTTAAATTAATCTTGAAAAGGCCAGACAAACCACCAGAAAACCCGAAACCGTAGTCCGATAGCCCTCCTCCTCATGCTAGCTAAATTAATGGAGAGATTGCTACTTTATAGATTCAACAGCCATTATATAGCTGCGAACCTAGCTTCAATGACCCAGTTCGGATTCAAGCAAGGAACCAGCACAGTAGACGCAATTCACCACCTGATCTCTACAGCTACAACCACAGATTCCAAATACTCTATGGCAATAACATGACTTCGAGGGAGCATTCGATAGGATATGGTGGCCCAGCATCCTTCCCTAACCTTTAAAGTTAGGTAAGTTAGGTTACCTAACCTTTAAAGTTAGGTAAGGAAACCTTTTCCTATTATTTCCTAACTTAACATTTAAGATCAGGGTATGAAATATACCGAAAAATAAAGAAACCTAATCTTAAAAACATACAAAAAAATCAGTAATGTTTTTTTTAATAGCGAAAACACTCATGAATTCCAATAATCTGCTTTTAATAATACGAAAAAACTAATCATTACATCGTCTGTCACACCTACATGTCAATCAATTTATTCTTGACTTCTACTGCTGCTACCAATAACACGCATGGTCTGTTTACCGAGAATGCAGGGAGAAACTGCAGTAGCGGCAAACCAGTTTTTCTCAGTTTCCCAAAGCTTGCTGTGATTCTCATGTTGGCTTTCTTTACCTCTGAAATAAGCTTTAGAATACTGCAGGATTTCTCTAAATGAATCGCAACTCCCCCCCCCTCCCCGCCAAAGGGGATCACAAGCAATTTAAGGAGAAGATTGTAAATTTTTTAAAATTTTGTTTCATGTTTTATATGATTTTTTGGGTCAGGGTATAGCAAAGTTTGAGAAACTGTACTGGTTAGTTAAAGTGCTGTGCTTTAAGTGTTTTATTATTTATTATGTGTCCATCTTAAAAACAGAAAAGATTAGCTTTATATCCAGAACAATGGGAAAAAAATGAGTAATGAAGGTCAAGATGATAAAGGAAAAGGCAACTTTAACAAACACATTGTAACTGAAAAATATAAACTACATAAACTAAATCAAAGAAATCATCAAGTTTGCATAGACCTGTTTTTTAATTATCGCTGTTTAAGGTTTTTTTTTTTTTTTGAGTTGATAAAGAGACATGCTGCCACGAAAGCGCCTTATTTTGTATTTTAACTACTTTATCCATTTTATGATTGTATTTAATATGCTTAATTTATTTCGGTATCTGTATGTGTTGGTTGTTTTAAAAATTAATTTGTGATATTTTTCCCAAGGCTAAAGGCCTCCCCACCTCCACTATCATTATGGTAGTTCTGGTAAAAGGGTTACTTAGGTTGTATTGTGCCTATCAGCATGGTTGAAAATAAATATAACTGTTCAGGAAACTACAGAAGCATGATCTTTGATCATGCGGCAGAGTGATAAGAGGTCCTCTAGATTAGAAAGAAATACAAAGGATAAGTGGAGTATTGTGCTGCAAAGCAAATTTGATCAATATATGTATTCTAAGAAGAAATTGAGAGTTCATATACTAAGGAATATTATCTCCTATGAGAAGGAAAAGGGCAAGTTAACTGTCTATAACCTATTCAGGCAGCAGCTAAGATAACTTAATCTTGTTTGTCTTATATGTGCTTTGTTTGTTTGTTATTTGGTTTTTAGGAGCATTAGCAACTAAGGCCATATTGCTCCGGGATATGTGGTGGTCATTCCCTGACCGTTCCGCATCCACCATATTTGGTGGTGACGGACTCGAACCCTGGTCTGATCAAGAAGCGTGTGCTATGCACTGCTGCTCCTTCCCACTTGGCTACGGAGGTGCCATTATCTTATATGTGCTGTGCATGTTTCAATTACACTGAGTGGACAGAAATTGTAGGATACATACCTAGTAACGGGTAGGCCCATCTTTTGCGTGACTGCCTTTTCGATAAGGGCAGTCACACAGCAAGGCATTAAGTACTCTAGTTCATGAAAGCATTCCATGCTTGCTGCACCACTGTCCATAATTCCATCACATTTCTGGGTGGAGGATCCAAAGCTCGAATGGATCTTTCCACAGCATCCCAAAGAAGCTTCACAGGGTCGGTGATCGGAAAGGCCATTACATGGTGGTAAAATCTGCTGAATGCTCTTCAAACTATGTTCTAGTCACTATGGCTCTGTGCGGAGGTGCACTGTCCTGCTAAAAGTGTCCACTGCCCCGTGGATGCATGATGACCATGAATGGGTGCAGATGGACTGCAAGGATGGACGTGTAACTGGACCATTCAGAGATGCATCTAGAAGTATCAGATGTCCCAACATGTGCCAGTTGTACATGTCCCAGATCATTACCGACTGTCCACCTGCCTGAGCAGTTCCTTGTTGACATGACAGGTGCATAGGTTCATGCGGTTTCCACCAGATATGCACCCTCCCGTCCGCTCAAAATACCTGGAAATGGGTCTCATCGGACCAGGAGACCTGACTCCAATCATACAAGGTCTAGTGCTGATGTTCTTTTGCAAAGTTGAGGTGTAGAGTCCTGTATCGTGGTGTTAGCAATGGGACTCTGGTGGGTCGGCAGCTCCCATAACCTATTGCCACTAATGATCACCTGATGGTCTTGGTGGAGACGTTTCTGGCACCTCCCTGGATGAAGTTGGCGGTGATTTGTGCCAATGTCACTCTCTGGTTGGTTGAAAACAATGCGAGACAGACGTTGATGACCACATTCATCCACCACCTTTCTTCGCCCACAGCGATGTCCATGATGAGATGTTATTCCGGAAATGGCGTATTCAAGATACATCCTTGATACTGTCGAATGGGGATAGCACAATTTCTATACTACCTCCGCAATGACCCATGCATTGGGCACCCACTATTATCTCTCTTTCAAAGTCAGTTAACTCACGATATTGAATTACCATCTACGTGATGCATTGTACCTATATACCTGCCAAAAGGTGGTTTCGTCCACTAGCAAGAGGGGTGACAGCGTCGCGTTGCCCAGGAACCAAGTATCCCATGAATTCTGTCCATTCAGTGTACAAGAGCTTATTATGTTTGCTGCCATATTAATCTTCATTAGTTATAGTTAATCTAAGGCAAAAGCTTCAAGCTATGAAAGCTTTATAGAGTTATTATACATGTCAGAAATAGACTTTTTCTTTACCTAGCTATGAGCAAATTAGGTTTACTATTAAATAGCAAACCTAGTTCACTCACAGCTATATACAATAACTCAATCTTCACTGGTCTTTACATATTCTTTGTGAAGTAGGTCTACAATCAAGAAATGGAACTTGTAAATGTGAAGAGTCTGTGTAGTACAGTTGCTATAAGGTTTGCAGCATTATATGGACATTCATAAAAATAGAATAAACTGTAAAATCTGTAAATTTTTTTTTTTTTTTTAATTATGAAAGAGCTGCTTATGGTTCAGATGATAAGAATGGTAAAGGAACAAGTGCATGCCTAGGATTACAGAAATATTTCTGTTCTTCATGTTGAAACATTTTTATTATGCTGAAACATAACCTGATTGTATGTCATTTGTTAATTAGCAATTGGGTGCCAATATTATTCAACATGCACTACAATATTAAATTTTACTTATAGCACTGATTTCTTTTTTGAAATTTCATGAGAATTAATGAAAAATGGAATGCTTTTCCTGTTTTTCTTTTCTTTAGGTGAAATGACATTATATGAATTCACAAACGAGTATTAAACAATCACAAACAGTAATTGGAAATAGAATGTCTTATATACAAAAATAGTAGCTTTTTTTTATACCATTTTACATTGTTCTTGAATGAAACACAATATGTACAAAACAACAATTTCATAATTTACTAATTTTTAAAAACACAGCAGCTTATGCAGATTTGATGACAAATAATGCAAAAATAACTGCAAAAATATGATTCAAGATTACTTAAAAACTGTACTATTATTCATTCTTATGGTTGAAATTATAGTCAAAAAAAAAAAAAAAAAAACCCTATTGCTTATGTTTTAATTTCATCAATATTAGTTAATTTTAAAAAAATGTCCTGTCTTTAAAGTGACTGGAAACAAACTTCTCTTTAATCAAGATCCTTTACAGCCCATGATTAATATTGGTTGCATGGTCACCTTTTCAATCTATCTCCCTCTTCAATCAAGTTAATCAATTTCTGTCGGGCTTTTTTGTTTAGTTGTGTTACACAGCTGACAAGGCCAATAAGCTGCTTAGGGGAATAGTCCTGTAAAAAGGAAGGAAAGAATATAATTAATTTTTATAAAGTTTGTAAAACATGAAGAAACACCCTTTGTGAAGATATAAATACTGATAATACTTAATGGGACTTAATATCACTCATAATTATATACTGAAATCCACTGGACTCAATATCGCTCATGTCTGTATACTGCAATCTACTGGCTAATTATTTTTTTGATTATTAATACATGACCTATTTCTTTCCCCCTTCAGCTAACCCAATGATTTTCCATTTCACTAATATTGTGTAGTTAAGAAAACTATGGAAAGCATTAAATGATAAAAAAAGTCAATAATTAAACAAATTAGATGGCTGTTTGTATCAGTAACCATCAGGATATCATAGACATTACAGTAGGCTGACATACTGAAAGTAAAAATTAAAATTTGATAATTTCAGTAAGCCATGTGGAAATTAATACAACAGTCAGTAACTAGTGGGGTCGAAATGCATATCTTATTTCTAAAAGCATAATCCAAACAAAATGCATATATCAGAATATTTTTCAAACTTTACTTACAACAAAAGGGGAAAAAAAAAATTGATGCTGATCGTGTAGTTATAAATTCCTTCCAAAAACAAAACAGCTACTACTCGTTGGAAATGGAGAATAATGCCTAAGTGTAAAAAAAAATAGTCTTCTCTTAGTATTAGTACTGCACTAGAATGGCTAAATGATGCAGGGAAGTAGATTTTTAATGCATCTGCAAAAAAAAAAAAAAAAATGCATACTTTTCCTGCCAATAAAGTTATCATCCAATTGTGCTTTGAATTCAACCAAATTCTCTGCCTCAGTCACCTTGAGGTAATTTGTTCTCACTAAGCTGCAAAACAAATAAATAAAACAATCATTTTACTGCTGTAAAAATAGAGACAAGCCTCTACTATTGTTGCCCCTAGCTCTCACTGCCCTGAGAGCTAGGGGAACAAGTTATTATCTCCAAAACAATAATTTAAGGTAGTTTTGGAATCTCAAGTATTTGAATTTTGGCTGGTGGGCTAGATTATCTGCTGTTTCAAGTTCTAACTGGTTCATTTCTTGTGTGTGTGTGTGTGTGTGTGTGTGTGTGTGTTGGATGAACTTTTTATAAGCAGATTGAATATTTCTTGTAGATAGACTTTGCTCTTTAAGGAGGGCAGTCAATTTTGAAGTTATTTCTGAGTTGTAGTTTTTCGCTGGGGAACAGTCTATTCACCTAATGAGAACTGCCCTTAAGAGTTAGGCGATAATGTGGATTGTCACTGGCAAGAACTTTGGTGACGATTCAGCTGACATCTGGTACTTTTTGTCCCAAAGGCAACAGATCTTTACTGCCTTCAGACCTTTGTTTACCTTAATAAGACTCCCCCCCCCCCAGGATGTCTATTTGCCAATATTTTCCAATTCATTCTTCATATGAATTGATGAGGGATTAGCATTCCTCACCAATCCAGTTGCTCTTCTCTGAATCCTCTCTAGAAATGCTGTCTTTTTTTTGTGCAGCCTACAGACCCAAATACAACATTCCAAATATGACCTCACCATCATCTAATATGGAGAAAGAATGACAATGTTCTCCCTATTTTCATAGAATTCCATTTACTTTTCTAGCTTCCTCTTTACACAGCACAGTAAATTTCATATCACATTGTATCATAATCCTTAAGCCTTTTTTCATTCTGAAAACCACTTTTAACCACAGCACCTAACTTGTTAGTATTAGAAATAGCAAATTATGCAAGAAAGCAAGTTTATACAGCAAATATATAAAAAAAAATCCATCCCTCATCATCTGTCCACCACAGTTTATCTAATTTTTCTTTGATTTTATTCAAACTACTGAGGTTCACAACAACTGGAAGTTTCTTCCAACAATCAACTACCTGCTGGCTAAAGGATAAGTTCCACACATTTATCCATTCAAAGCCTTTAACACTTCAATCAAATCCCTTTGTGGGTGTCCAGATGTTGGAATTTGCAGAATTGAAGCCTTTGTTGGTAAGAACACCCTTTTGTTTCCCCTCACCAATCTTACTGCTCTTCCCTGCACCCATTCTGGCAGATTTACATAATTCCTAAAATGAGGCCTCCAGACTTGTATGCCTTACTCAAGATTTGGCCTAACCACTGCTTCATACAAAAGGGTTAATCACCTCCTTCTCCCTGCTGGAAAAATTCCTGAATATCATTGAAAAACCATGAGCTATCCTGAGAACTTCACATCTGACTGCATAATCACCCTGCCTTGTTCTATGTTAATCAGAGATTCTCCCCATATTAGTAATGGCCACATGGTGCAAGGAAGCCTTATGCTGCACCAGCCAAAAAACAAAAGGGGGGGTGTAAAATAGTAATAATATTTTGGAGTTACTCTTCCCCAAGTGTAATACCTTTTACTTTGCTGGATTAAAGCATAGCTGCCATTTTTCTGACCATCCCTGAAGTCTACCTAGGTCACTCTGAAGAAGCTCTGCTTGGCAGTGATCATTAACCACTCTACCAATCTTGACACCAGCGTTTCCCAAACTGTGTTCCACAAAAACTTGCAATTAATAATTAAAAAAAAAAAAAATAAATAAATTTTGCATATTTGTAATATACACCACTTTTGTATCATTATAATATTTAACATTTGTTTTTTTCAGTTATTAATATACTGGCATAGACTAATAATCAAATAGGCCATGGAACACTATTTTTGTGGGCTTTGCATAGAAAAGCATGCGTAGAGGTAATAACACCTACAAAAGAGTAGCAATGTGGTGATCTAGTATGCCATTCGTATGCAATTTAGTCTGGAGTACACGGGTTGAAGGAGAGGTCGAAGCGAAATGATATCATAACTAAACTCACTTCCTTGTATAATATTTTTTGATAATTATTAATATTTCAAAATATTATTATTAAAATATGTGACCATGGATTTGTGGTTGAAAAAAGGAACTTTAAAACAAGAAGCAAAGTACTTCTAGTAGTGCAACTGTGGTCAATGAAAATGAACACAATATTGTCATACTTCAAAGTGAGGATGAACAATCGCAGCCTTTTGTTCCCCAAAAATCCGAAGTGAAAAAACAGGAACCAACTAATAAAAGAAACGAAAGTATGACAGTTATTTTAATTTTGGCTTTACTTGTGTTGGAAATAAAGATGCCCCTGATGCATGGTGCATCATATGTAATAAAATATTAGCAAACAGTTCTTTGGCTCCTGCTAAACTTGTGTTTCATAAGTGTTCCGTGACAGAAAAAGTTTGGGAAATGATGCTTTACACCATCCACAAATTTAGACAGACATCACGCCCACTATCGCTTCGTTGATGTCATTTTTGAAAATCAAAAACATCAGTGATCCTAATACTGATCCTTGGGGAACCACACTTCTTACATCAACTGAATATGAGGAATAACCATTTATCACAACCCTCTGCCTTCTGCCCTGAAGCTATCCAGCGATCCATCTAAGGATTTTCCCTGTGATTCCAACCTGTTCCAGCTTTTAAAGTAAATGCCCAAATAAACTGTTGAAATTATTCCCTAAGACCAGCTCTTGAGTGACCCTGTCAAAATAGCTAACCAGATTAGTTAAACATGATTTTCCCTTTACAAAACCATGCTGAGTATCCTTCAGAATTCCATTTCTATCTAAATGATCCTGAATTCCACCCATTATCATTGTCTCCATGATTTTCCCTACTACATAAGTTAGACTGACCGGCTGGTAATTTCCCACTTTAGAGATAAATTTAAGTTTGGAGATAAATTGGCATTTTTCCAATCCAATGGAATTACTCCCAAATCCAGTGATGCTCTCATAATTAGCCTCAATGGTTCAATGCCATCAACTCCAGGAGCCTTACTGGCTTGTAGGCTCGAAAGTTTTTCATTAACTGATAAACATGTGACATTTCAACATCATTAATTAAATTTTTTTCAATTTCACTCAAATAATTTCCTATTTACACAAAGGGTTTTTCTTCTGTAAATATCGATGCAAAGTAACTATTGAGTTCATCTGCAACTTCAGCTGGGGTATCTAATACTAACCCATGTCCATTACATAAGGGTCCTGTCTGGTTTGTCCTCTTCTTTACATTTATATACGAGGGCGTATCAAAAAGTTCATACCCTTATCTAGAAATAATAGCCCTAGAAAGGTGAAACTTCAAAGGAACTTTAATCTTTTTCTATGTACTCTCCTTGTATAGTAACACATTTTTTCTTCCATCTAAAGATCATAACTAATTCCCACTGCATTTGTTATGAAATGAATTGTCACATATCTGTCACTCAGCACCAGATGCTCAACCTGTGCAACTGTCTGTGGATGTTGATGGCCTTCCTTCTCTTGGCTCATCAAAGACACTTGTATGACTGCACTGGAACTCCTATTTCCACTTTTTTACAGTGTCATAGGATGCACAATTCTGCCCACACAGCTTTCATTCCTTTGCAATTTGCTGAGCTTTCTTGCCCTGAGGATGCAGGAACTTGATCACTGCTTGATACTCCACTTTGTGAACCTTAGCATTCTTCCTCAGATTCCGGGCTTCATCTCTGGTGTATGATCACCTACTGGAATGACATTTCACATTTTAGTTATTCAATATGTAGACAACTTATATTAAAA
The DNA here is from genome assembly GCF_048544385.1 of Mastigoproctus giganteus. Taxonomy (NCBI): domain Eukaryota; kingdom Metazoa; phylum Arthropoda; class Arachnida; order Uropygi; family Thelyphonidae; genus Mastigoproctus; species Mastigoproctus giganteus. Next base: position 166,971,483 of record NC_143575.1, on the reverse strand, counting down.
ATGGCATCTCCCTACTGATGTTTTTTCTCTAGGTTAGGGTAAACTTTTTGATACCCCTTCATATGTGAAGAATTACTTATCCCCTCTCTTTGCTCTGTTTGCCAGCCTAGACTTTTCTGTGGCACTATTACAGATCAATTTATAGCTGTTACAGGCTTCGGTACTTTTTATTGCTCTGTAACTCTTCCATGATGTCTTTTTCTGCTCAAGTAACCTGGGAACTTTCTTATTCATCCAACCTTGAATCTTCCTTGTGGAGTATTTTTTGTATTCAAGGCTTCTGTGATTAATGTTTTAAAGGTATACCATAATTCAATTGTATTCACTCTCTGTAAGATATCTATCCAGTTAATAGAGGCCGCGTAGCACCTTAAGCTGTTGTAATTTCTTTTCCTGAAATTATAACCCATTCCTTTGCCTTTAACTACTGCTACCTCTCTCTCTTCACCGTCCACCATAGAACTCCGTGATCACTTCATGCTACTGGTTCCTGTACTGTCAGCTCTATTATGTCATCTGGTTCATAGGTTAGATGACAAGTTTACAAATAGCAATCATTTAGTTGATTTGAAAATTTTGTCTCAAATGGTTGAAGACAGTGCTGGCCACAAGCATGTTCAATAGGTTCAGTGGAACAGGGCCCCATGCACAAATGGTCTAAATAATAATATCATCTGCATCTTTTCCGCATTTGTATCAGCGACTCTACCACCATCTAAATGTCTAGTTACCCACATTATCGTTACTACAAGTACACTTTTGTGAGTCGACTTGAAAATTACTCGGAGCGTATACTTCATGCTCAGTGTATGTTTCATTTGATATTGAACAGATTACGAGAGACTTAAATAGAAATGCACTGTTCGCACCTGTGGCCTTCAGGCAATTGAGGCAATTAGTGCTGTTGCTGCAAAGCATGAATTAAGAGTCAAATGGATTACCATTCTGAAATTACTCTTAAAACCTATCCAACCGCCTGTCCCACATACCCAGAAGTCATGCTGACCATCTGACTGGTTAATATTTACCGGCATTCAACATGGCAGGCAAATAATTCATTTGAAATAAAAACAGTACATGAAAAATATAACTATGAAACTTATTTGTTAGAATACACTTACAGCTGCAATTCTATATACAATTTCAATTTTTTAGTATTGCTTATAAACACCACGAAACTTACCTCCTAATCCGTATGGGTTAAAATATGATGAAGAAATTAAAAATGGGAAACTTTTTTTTGCGTGGGGAAAAAAGTGCACTCTTTTACTGTGATTTAGAATTTAAAGTTTAATTTCAGAATGAAGTTTTTATTTTTATTTGTTGTTTCTTTATATGTGATATGTTGCAATTATTATTCTTTTTCAATAAATTAATAATAATAATTTAAGCCTTATTTTATTTTTTAATCCAAATATTTTGGGGTGGCAAATTTGATTTCACTTATTGGCAGCAGATACGGTCACGGTGCCCTATGTTTTGTAAAATATTAAAATCATTATAAAGAATAACAAGTCATTATTATTGTATTGTATTATTCACTAAAGTGATATTATTAATACTAAAATGTGTAATATTTTAAAATACTTTTTTTTATTCATTACCACAATTGATTGTTCTTATGCTACGTAGGTACAGTGATAATTTTTAAGAAATTAATATTTATAAAGACAAAAACTTTTTTATGCAAATAATTTACATGTTATAAATATCTTTAATAATAGTGGAAACACAAACTTAATAATTTATATAATATGAAAATATTTTATTTTCACCTTAATAGCTTATAAATTAAATTAATTATTTTTAAAATAAATTATTTCTTAGTTACTGCAAAATTTGAAAAAATTAAAAAATCACTATTACAAAAACACCCCCGAATAAGGGTGTTTTTGTAATTCTTGAACAGGACTCCGGAAATTTTGAGGCTGACGCCGGTTGCTGAATAGATACGCCAAAGTTTGCCTTCAGCCAACTGATGGTTTATTGCTGTAACAAGCTTCCATCTGTTGTTGTGGAAATCGATAGTTTCAATAAATTCAAGGATGAACTAGACAAACTAGTGGAGGGGGGGATGAATAGGTGAAATGGGATTTTTTTAAAATTTTATTTTATTATTATTTTTTTTATTAATTTAATTTTATTTTTTTTGGCTGCTGCTGTGTAAGCTTGCTTTCTTGAATCATTTCCCACTATTAATACTAATTAATAATTATCTAGTTATTTTAAAAATTTTGTTCTGTGTGGTACGTTTCCTCCTTCCCCTACTTGCCCCTATCGATTATGGAAAAACCTGAATCACAAAAATTGAATTTTTTTTTTTTTTTTTTTTTGGTAGTTGTTGGTGCATCGGCTTCTGTGACCATAATGCACCTCCCAAGGTTTTTGCAGTACTTTGATCCAAGCCCGAGGCGGGATTCGAACCCGCGACCTTTGGGTTGCCAGGCAGGCACTTTACCCGCCTGGCTAGCCCGGTTGGCCACAAAAATTGAAGAATACAATGAAAGGTTTGTTGATTTTGAGAAACAATCTCACACTGAAACTAGCTTTTCAACCAAATCTGATTGATGCCTCCAAAGCACCCAATGACCTACAGATGGAATTAATTGAACTCTCAGAAGATAATATTCTGAAGTCTCTATTTGACATGAAGAAGGATCCTCTTCAAATATGGAAAAATGCTGTTGAATACCTACATCTACATTAATATGCTTGTTGAATGCTACCTTGTTTTGGCACAAGCTACTGTTGTGAATTAATATTTTCATATATGACACAAATTAAAACAAGCTCGAGATCTCAGATGATGGTATTCACTTGAAGACTAATTAAAACTACGATCAACGACACTGGAACCCAATATGAGACTACTATCTGGCATTAAGCAGTCGCAAAAAAGTCATTAGATGGTTTGTGCTCTAAGTTTGTTCATTTTTTTTTTAGTTTTGTTATAATCTTTGCTAAACAAAGATTATAACAAATTTGTTATTGTATGAATTTGTTTAAATTCATACAATAACAAGCTGTATTTAAAATTGTAAATATGCCTACAAAAATATAATTTTTTTTGTATATATTTAATTCTCAGCATGCAGCCTAATAGTATCTTGGTTAAATATAATATGGCCTTCCAATGTAAAAAAGGTTTCCCAACCCCCGTCCTAGAGCGATTCTAAGATATCTATTGTAACTCCACAACAATGTTTGCTATTAGGCGATGAGACTTTCCTCAATCAGAACTGCTTCGATTATGTCATGTCATCTTTAGCCAAATTAATTTCCATGTGACTGTCATCAAAGAATGATCTATCGTGATTTGATACAGTCGATAGAGAGGTGTGTCGACCAAATATTGAAGCCATGCTTTAACTACTCGCTTTCTTATTAACTGATCAAACAGCAGGACTTGTGTATTTTTTTGCACGTTTATACAATGATCGTGTCAATCTCCCTTGGCAAGCGATGGATCATTGTGTTGACTGAAACAAGCATATTGATCACTTGCCCTAGAATGCTGTATTGTCCGTGTGCATGTCTCAGGTGCCTTATCTGCATGAATAGTAAGAGAGGAGAAATGAGCCTCTATGTCACTAAATCCAACTTCAGTAAATGTGATGGAATTTCTGGGTAGACAAAGCTGTTCCACTTAGATGGTGCTGGAATGGTACACACAAGGATCCTGTCAACATAAACATCAGGAAATGCAGTGCATATCAATGGTGTATCCTTAGCAGCTGGTTTCTTTGTATCATTTTCGAATCATAGACGATCACAAATGTAGCCTACAGAACAGAAATCATTTTTCATAAATATCCATTCAAACTCTCAATGAGCTTGATCATTTAAACTCATCTGCTCTGCAGTTGGAGAACTGTTCCATTGTACATCATTAATACTCACTTTGGGTACATCATTGTTAGATGAAGTGGTATTGCTGGTTGAAGGCACTGCCTGGAAGTCTTGCAAGGAAGCCTGAGGCTTATGCTGCACCAGCCAAAAAAAATTCCTAAGTTACTTTGACAGAGAGAGAGAGAGAAGTAGAAAGGAATCACCAAGAAAAAGGAGAATGATGATATTCCGCTCAAGACCCTGGGTGTGCCAAGCCCATACTCACCAGATGTGAGCTGCAATTTCATAGTCTGTTGTTTTCGTGCACTCATTGCTACCTTCATCATCTTTATTTGCTTAAGTTGGCTTGTTCGATACTCTCGACAATGCCTTGCATTTACTTGGCATCACTGAACACTGAACTACAGCAGTGTGGCATTCAGTTCCTTTCACCAATCAGAAAATTATTGATGCAAAAACATCTATAACCTGACAATGGAATGTAATGAAAATGCAGATTGCAACAATACAAATGCGTGTATTGTTGCAATCATACTATTCAACAAATGCCTACAATCAAAATGAGTAATTAGGCTATTGGCTTGGATTTTGTTAACCTCTTCCAAACGTTGATTCGGTAGAGTAAGTAGCAGGTGTGCGCATTAAATGTTACACCAGTGTTTCTTAACCTTTTTGGGCCGTGACCCAGATTATGGTAATAGTTTTGGTTTCACGAACCAAGCAAAGATTAATAAAATATCACATACAGATAACAATCAAATAAATTTTATATTTTAATAATACAAAATACATTACTTATATTGGTAACAACATTAAATCTTATTAATGTGAAACTTGGCTTTTAATAAGTTTTGAAAGCTCGTCAAATCTTGGTGTTATATTTCATAGACTGCAGTCTGTTTCACAATTTGGTTTTTGTTATAGTTAGAGTTGAAAACTCTGACTCGCACATGTATGTTGTTGCAAAGGGCAGTAGTACTTTCAGTGCTTCGTTTACTAATGTTGGCTTTTCACTTTTATCCCCAGGGGATCACATCTGGTGAGTTTGGGCTTGGCAAACCCAGGGTCCTGAGCTGGATATCATCATTCTTGTCTTCTTTGGTGATGCCTTTCTACTTCTCTCTCTCTCTCTCTCTCACTCACTCACTCACTCACTCACTCACACACACACACACACACACACACACACACACACACACACACACACACACACACACACACACACACACACACACACACACACACACACACACACACACACGGGGTAATTTGGGAAATTTTTTTTTTGGCTGGTGCAGCATATAATAATAACTTCGACCAGAATAAAAGAATAATTTTCAATCACACAAAGACTTGGTGCTTTTGTTAAAAGTGTAGCGAAGTCCCTCGTCACTTTGTATTTCAATGAGTTGCTCTTGGTTATTAACATTGACAAAATCTTTGTGCAAGTCATTTACTTCAAAACTAAATGGCATCCGTACCCAATTATATTTGAAGATATCTCCTTCGGGAATATACCGATCAAATTCTACTATTAGGTTTTCTAAATGTCTGATGATAATTTCTTGTATGTCAGCGTCAGCAAAATTAGTGTTTTTATCTTCAATAGGTTGATTAAGGGTCGGGAAAGAGGCAAGTTTCTTTTCTTCCATAATTTTAGCTTACCTTTGAAGCATGTTATCTTTTCAACTAATTCAATAAGAGTGTGATTATGCCCTTGTGTAGATGTATTTAAGTTGTTAATTTCGGAAAAAATATCTGAAAGATAAGCTGCTTGAAGAATCCATTTTGAATCGGAGAATCCTGATACCAGAGGGTGATTTTTCTCTGTCGAAAAAATTTCAATCTCATTGCGTAATAATAAAATTCGCTGAAGCACTTTTCCGCGAGAAAGCCATCTGACTTCAGAGTAATATAGCAAGTATTCATAATTCAGTGCCAAAATCAGAACACGTGTGGTTAAAAATTTGACAATTGAGAGCCCTTGATTTAATTGAGCACCTGAATTATTTCATTTAACACAGTGCACAACTCAGGTGATAGTTTCTTGAAGCAAGATTTTGTCTAAGTAGGAAGCAGTGAAAGGTTTTAACCTGTGGATTAACTTCTTTTACTCTTGCACAAAAGCCTTGCAGAGCCCCTAGAATTGTTGGTGCACCATTGGTGCATACACTGAAGCACTGATTCCAATTCAATCCTTCTTCCTTGAAAAAAGAATCTACCATTTGAAAAATATCTTCCCCTGTTGTTCTAGTGGTCATTGGTCGGCAAAATAAGATGTCTTCTTCCATATCTTTTACACCTGGGTATCGTACATAAACCATATTTTTATAACTGCAATTAGTTGTTAGCATTAGCATTAGTAGAGGCATATGATGCAAGAAAGCAAGCTTATGCAGCATCAGCAGAAAAAAAAAAAAAATTTCCCCTCCATTCATTCCAAATGCCTGTCCAGCTCGGCCTTAAATTTATTTGGGCTATTAGCTTCCACAACAAAAGATGGAAGCCTGTTCCACCAATCAATTACTCGCTGGTTAAAGGCAAATTTCCGCACATCTTTTCTACAACTATCTTTCCTCAATTTGAAACCATGCCCCTTTAGGTTCTTAGTCTGAGCAAGGGGAAGAACCCCATCACCATTCAGCTTGCTCAACCCATTCAAGGCCTTATACATCTCAATCAGATCACCTCACAGTTGCCTACTCTCCAGGCACTGCAATTTGCAGAATTTAAGCCTTTCTTGGTAAGAGCAACCCTTTGTTCCCCTCACTGTTCTAGCAACTCTACATCCTTCCTTAATTAATGAGGCCTCCAGACCTGTACACAGTACTCTAGGTGTGGCCTGACCATTGTCTTGTATAATGGGATAATCACCTCCCTGTTCCTGCTAGCAAAATTCCTACATATCATTGACAAAACTCCATGACCTGCCCTGGCAGCCTGTCTGTACTACTAAGCGAACTTCATATTTGACTTCACAATTACCCCCCAGGTTTTTTTCACTTTCCACTTCCCTGAGTGTAGTACCACACAGTTGGTACGTTTCTCTTCGGTTATCGCTACCCATATGCAGTACTTTGCATTTGTCAATGTTAAACCAGTTGTCACTTCTCAGCCCATTTTCCCACCTTATCTAGATCCAGTTGGAGTAGCATACTGTCTTTACTGTCGTTAACAACCCTGCCAACCTTTGTATCATCTGCAAACTTGGACATTAAACCTGATATACCTTCATCAATATCATTGATGAATATACAAAACAACAATGGGCACAACACCAAATGCTGGGGAACTCCACTAACAATATTTGTCCACAAAGAGCAGTGTCCATTGATTACCACTCAATCATCCCTTTATCCATTGTAGCAACTTACCCTTAATGCCATACCTCTCAAATTTGTACAGCAGTCTTCCATGTGCAACAGTATCAAAAGCTTTCCTGAAATCCAAGTATGTGATATCAAAATTATTTTTGGCATTCACTTCCTTTGTAAAACCACATCATAGTATTCAAAATGTTGTTTAATATCTTTTGATATGTCCATGATGCACGCACGAATTATATCATTTGACAGTGAAATCTGTTGTACTTTTTTCGCAATTTTGTCTCTGCAGGTAATACGTACCATATCAATAGCAGCTGGTTTTATAAGATTTTCCCCAATTTTTTTTTTTTTTTTTTTTTTTTTTTTTGCTAGTTGTTGGCGCATCGGCTTCTGTGGCCATAATGCACCTCCCAAGGTCTTTGCAGTACTTTGATGACAAGCCCGAGGCGGGATTCGAACCTGCGACCTTTGGGTTGCCAGGCAGGCGCTTTACCCACCTGGCTAGCCTGGTCGGCATTTTCCCCAATGGTATGAGAACTTCTGCTTTGCAATCCGCCAAGCAATATGACAGGAAGCCAATGTAGCTTGTCGAGCAGAATATACAATATGTTGTTTGGAGCATCCAAACGCTGTCTTTTGACCCGTTCTTCTTTTTTTTCAAAAAAAAATGCCGTTCTTTACCAGTAAATGTAAATGTTTTGTGTTTAATTTCAAAATGTCTTTTAAGTTTATTTGGCTTCAATGATTCATTACTTAATACTTCACAACATAGTACACACTGTGGTTTGTCTACTCCGCAATCATTAATGCAGGTGAAACCTAGCTCTAAAAATGCTTATTTGTATTCATGTTTTGGCATTATGGGTAGGTGAAATTTTAAAAATCTATATGTATACAAAAATAATGCTAACACTTGTATAAAAGAACATCAACGTAATCCGGCAAGAAATTATTTCAGCTCTGTGCAAAGCGGTATGGTTGCATGTCAACTGAGCAGTGTTCTTTGCAGCTCAGTTCTCGACATAAACACCAACCAGTTTATATCCAGTGCATGTTTATGATAATTTTCACTGCATTCTGAATACTGAGAAGCTGTTACTTTCGACGCACAGTGGCTTGAAAGGTTTTTAAAATGATTTTTGTACATTTCTAATGTTAAACTTCAGTTGTCGCTTCTCAGTCCATTTTCCCAACTTATCTAGATCCAGTTGTAGTAGCATACTGTCTTTACTTTAAAAACCTTTCAAGTGCAGTGGCTTGAAAGGTTTTTAAAATGATTTTTGTACATTTCTAATTGTATCGTATGTTATTAGGCAAAAATATTGTTACTGTTGAAAATATTTCCACCGATCCAATTTTGGGTTGTTACCCATAGGTTAAGAAACCATGTGTTACGCTGTTCATACTAAATATCTCGGACTGAAGTATGACACTAATGTCACTAATGTTGATTCAGTAGAGTAAGCAGTGGGGCATAAGCATAAAACATTACACCATTCATAACTTCGGTTCTAGCTGTTTGATTTTAAAGCAGTTTTATTTTCATCAAAGGATGTTTTCACATAAAATATCTTTCGAGCATACAGGGTACAGACACACCATTTTTTTTTGTTTTTTACACGAGCCTATCTTTTCATCACTCCATTTTTTTTTTTTTTGCTGCTATGAAAATCAGAATGTAAGCACAGTCGCTCCTCAAATCACGATGGACTTCTATTGTAACGAGATTTTAAGCTGATTTGGTCATAGGTTGGACATGAGCTAGTTTTTTTTTTATGTACATAATGTTTATTATTTCTTTTTTTATTTCATTGTTTGTTTATTTATTTATTAAACTATTTTTTCTTTTTATTTTATATTTTAGTTTTGTTTTATTAGTTTAGTTTTTACAAATCTCTAAAAATCCGTTTCTTTACAGCACATATAATTTCCAAACACCCATCACCTAGGAGTGCCAGCATTTTTGTCATTTGATCAGATATTTCATGTTATATGAATTAATAAGTTGCCGGAAGTCTCGTTGAAAAAAATTAATACACTGAAATTCATATTTTGTCTTGATCTGTTGCTAGGCTTTAAATTGGAAAGATGTTTCTCCAATTTTTTTTTTTTTTTTTTTTTTTTGTCCCTGTAGCTTGGTTCATCATATATCAACAGCTACTTTGGTGTGGTTATGGAGTCGTCATGATCTAAGGAAAACAAACTTGCCTTTTGTCTTGCCGCTATTTAAAATTTTAGTTTACAGTCTATAATAAACATTATCATAAAACATTAAGTCATTATTTTAGTAGTCCTTATCCAAGTGGTCTTTGTTACATCAACGTGTGTTAGTTTTCGATAGATACAGTTTGAATAAAAGGGATATAAGTTTCAGTTTAAGGCATTGAAATAAAAGCATTTAAAGTAGCTAAGAAATAATTTTCTATGAGCATAAGCACTAGCAGATGTTCATCTAGAAAGAGGCACATACTCTGAGAAAAACAGCTGTAATGCAAAAGGCCATCAGATTAATGTGGACAAGAGGAACTGGAAAATTCGTCTTTAGAATGAACAAGGGACAAGACAAAAATGGATTCTATAATTTCTGCAGCTGACAAAAGAAAGAAAACTTGGTGGTGATGCATGTAAAACTGAAATTGAAAGATATTGAAGTGACTTTAGTAATGATGAAAATGGTAAAATTTCAAATCCGATTACAAAATTATGTATATTATTATTAGCTGTATGGTGCAAGGAAGCCATAAAGCCACAAAAAAAAAAAAAAAAAAAATTCCCGTGTTACCCTGTGGGTGGGTGAGAGAGAGAGAGAGAAGTAGAAGGGAATCACCAAGAAAGAGAAGAATGATGATATCCAGATTAGGACCCTGGGTGTGCCAAGCCCATACTCACCAGATGTGAGCCCCCAGGGTTAATTTCTTGGACATGATCCTAGAACCATTCCTGCACGATGGGGGCCTTGTGATATTGTCTTATTTAAAGTGTCCAGTGCCATCTCGGTACATGGTCACCACGTAGAGCAAAACTTGGTCTACGATACAAAGGTAGGATCTGGAGGTGAGGGTGTGTTTAGTGGAGATGAGAAGGTCCAGTGATGTCCACAAAAACATTCCTCAAGCCATGATATTATTGCTGCCGGCCAACTGTGCAGTCCAGTTGCACAGTTGGATGATATTCAAGTATTATTATTAAAGAAAGCTATTGATTACATTTTAAAACAGCCTAGAAAGATAACATTCCTGTATGAAAATCAACTGTGAAACCCTGAAAACTGAAACGGTGAAAGATATAAATAATATTTATAATTCCAAGATAACAACACTTCATTAAATTTTGCCAGTTTTTCTGCAAGGAATAGTTGATGGTTTATCATCAACTCCACTACATGTACAGAAAATTTTATATATATATGCAGTAACTATTACTATCATAAAATGACATTAATAATACAATACTATAATATAATATAATACTTACTAATATTAACACTAGGTGGCAGATGATTCGCATCAACTGGTGCAATACCACCACTTTGCTTATTGGAGGCCTGAAGTGGTGGGACCCATGTTTAGTCCCCAGAGCTAAGTTACGGTCAACCCTCCCTTATCTCTTCCATCTTGTAGTATGATTGATGTCTTTTGAGGTTACAATGAACACCATGGCGAGATCCAAACTTCCTTACATTTCGAGGGTACAGCTCTAAAAGGGTGCTTGCAGGTCAGCCGCTAGTCAGTACACTGAACCGAACCAACTGGTAAATATCTAGGAGGCTTCTGGATTGGCTAGTGTATAGTCTTGCTGCCTCTACTCTGCCAGATAGTAAGCAGAGGGAGTCCGAGTAGTGTGAATGTGGGGGGGGGGGGGAGGAATTGTCGAGGCCATCTTTGTCAAGGATCTGGGTATATTCTTACCACGTGCAAGCCATATCGAAAAATTTCATTACTGCCTACAGCGTGTCCACCCACCCCACATTTTCTTACTATTGAATACACTTTGAATTGTCAAACTAATAAAGCAAGCTTATCTGTGAAAAAATCTAAACCTTCCAAACACTTCCTAGTTCATTTTACAAATATACATGGTCTCAGTTCTAATCTCAATGATGTCAATTTCCACTTGCAGTCTGCCAAACCCTATGTACTTTTTCTGAGAGAATCTCAGTAATCGGTTGATTCTACCACTGCTCATCTCAGTGAGCAGTGGTAGAATGAACCGATGCCCAAATTAATTCGCTGCATGATTCCTTTCACCTCAAAGATGTTACTTAGCATTAGCATTGGCATATGATGCAAGAAAGAAAGCTTATGCAGCATCAGCCAGAAAAGAAAAAAAAAAAACTTCCACTTCACCCCTCCGTTCGTTCGAAATACCTGTACAGCTGAGCCTTACATTTATTTAGGCTATCAACTTCCACAACAAGGGATGGAAGGGATGAAGTTGGTGGAAGTCTGTTCCACCAACCAACTACTCACTGGCTAAAAGCAAATTTCTGCACATCTATCCTACATCTGCCTTTCCTCAATTTGAATTTATGCCCTGTCAGGTGATTATTCTGAGCAAGAGGCAGAATCCCATCGGCATTGAGCATGCTCAATGCCTTTCAAGGCTGTATACACCTCTATCAGATCACCTCATCGGTGCCTATTCTCCAGACACTGTAATTTGCAAAATTTAAGCCTTTCTTCGTAAGAGCAACCCTTTGTCCCATTCACTAATCTTGTTGCCCTTCTCTGTACTCGTTCCAGCAGTTCTACATCCTTCTTGAAATGGGGCCTCCAGACCTGTATACAGTACTCAAGGTGTGGCCTGACACAAGGGAATAATCACCTCCTTATCCCTGATAGAAAAATTCCTGTATAAGGCAATTTTCTGCCTGCACAATTACCAAAGGTCCTTTTCATTCTCTACCACTGTCAGTGTAGTACCACAGAGTTCATACGTTGCTCTGCGGTTGCTGTTTCCTATACTTTACATTTGTCAATGTTAAACTTCATTTGCCACCTCTCAGCCCATCTGCTCTCTACCTTTCCAGATCCTGTTGCAGCAGCAGCAGCAGCATAGCGTCAGTAGTGTCCTTAACAATCCTGCCAACCTTTGTATCGTCAGCAAACTTAGACGTTAAGCTTAATATATCATCATCAATATTATTTATAAATACAGAAAACAATAATGGACCCAACCCTGAGGGACTCCAATAATAACATTAGTCCACGATGAGCAGTGTCCATTGATTACTACTGTCTGTCTTCTTCCCCTCAACCACCCCTTTATCCATAGCAGCAATTTGCCTCCAATGCTACACTGCTCCAATTTGTGCAGCAGTCTTCCATGTGCAACAGTATCAAAAGCTTTTCTAAGATCCAAGTATATAATATCAAAGTTATTACCTGCGTCCAGTTCTTTTGTGACTGCATCATAGTATCCAATCAAACTGGTCAGGCAAGACTTCCCTTAACAAAACCATGCTGTGTCCGAGCTATAACTGAAGTTTTGTCTGGATGATCTTGCAGTGCTTCTTTAACCAGTGCCTCCATTAATTTTCCTGGAACAGAAGTTAAACTCACAGGTCTATAATTACTTGTGTCAGCCTTTGATCCTCCTCTATGAATTGGGGTCACATTTGCCCATCTCCAGTCTATGGGTACCTCCCCTGAGTCCAAGGAAGCTCTCATAATTATGGCTAAGGATTTGCTTACTTCCTTTTCTGCCTCCTTTAATATAACTGGATAGATCCCATCCACCCAGGTGCCTTTCTTGTGTTTATCTTGAACAATTTCTCCTCCACTTTACTCTCAGTTATTACAAGATTATCTAGCTTACTGCTAGAGTTGAATACACCTCTGGCATTCCCCTTGCTGAATAACTCCTCATGTGTGAATGTCGATGCAAAATTTTCATTTAGTTTGTTATCTACCTTAACAGGATCATCAACAGTTGAACCATCGATATCAAATGGACCAATCTAATTCTTCCCCTTCCTTCTAGAGTTTACATAAGTAAAGAGCTCTTTGCTGTTTTTCTTTGCATCCCTTGCCAAAGATTTCTCATAATCTGCCTTTGCCTGCCTAACCTCCTTTGTAACTTGGTTACAGATCGACTTATACCTATCATAGGCTTCCATGTCACCATTAATTTATATGTATCCCATGCATTTTTCTTCTCTGCCATATGTCTCATTAGTTCATCTGATATCCATTTAGACCTAAACCTTGAACAATATTTCTTAGTTGGTATGTAAAGTCTAGTAGCTTCCAAGATAAGTTCTTTGAATGCTTCCCATTTTGAATTTGCTGTTGGTGACATCATCAGTTGGTCCCACTGTATAGAATTTAAATACTGTCTCAGACCATCGTAGTCGCCTTTACGAAAGCAATAACCCTTCCATTTACCCCTGATGGTAGTTACCTCTGAATAAATCCGACTTCAGCACACTGTGATCACTGCCACCTAGTGGTTTCTCTATCTGCAGATTCTTAATGCATGAAGAATCACTACTGATAATCAAATCAAGAGTATTACTCCCTCTATTTGCCTCCCAAACATGTTGATGTAGAAAACAATCATCCAATAAATCCACAAAAGCCTTGCTAGTGTGTTAGTGACCAACCCACAAATTCCAGTCAATATCTGGAAAATTAAAATCCCCCATTATAAGACTCTCTGATTTACTGGCCCACTCAATTTCCCTGTATAGTTTCTTATTTTACTCATCAGTCATGAGGCCTATAGCACATGCCTACTCTCAATTTTGATCTCCTAATGTTTATGTCACTCCAAACTGACTCGACACAGCACTGTCCAGCAATGCTGACTGGCTTCACTTCCTTGGATTTTATGTGTTTCTTAACTAATAGCATAAACCCTCCTCCCTTCCTATCCTGTCTATCTGTAGACGTTGTACTACCCAAATTCCAGTTCTGCGTTCCTTATATCTGTGTGTTATTTATTGATTTGAAATTATTGTTTTTCTAAAACTTTTGATTTAAATTTAGTAGTATAACATTATTTTGTGATTTTCTGATTAATTTGGTGTATTTATTCTTTACTCGGCCTTGTAATTGCATAAAAGTATCGGTAAGGGTATCCACGTGTTTGCAACTCTGCTGAACGAGAAGTTCTTTAGCCATATTTAGCCACTTGATTGAATATTTTTTACATCGAATTATTTCTGTAAGTAGCTTATAGACCTAGTAAGGATCGTTAGTTTATTCTGAATTGAGACAGCGAGATTTGAAAGTTAATTAATACTTAAGTGTCCGTAGATTTACCGTTCGTAACTTTCCCACCTTTGTGATACGATAGTTATATACCGTACTAGATAGCGTTAGTTGAACTTCGTTAGCAGTTAAATTGTACTTTTTAATAAATACATATAACGACTTAGATTACAAACGTAATATAATTAATTATATTTAACATAATTAATAACATAACATAATTAATTATAATTAAGTAATAAATTAATAGAATCATGACTCAGACCAGAGCAGCAAAGCAAAAGGCTCAAGCTAATGGAAGTGCTGTGGCTCAGAGCAGAACTGAGGGGGGGCAGTTGTCCTCTGACTCACAGCCTTATAAAATGCACTGTTTGCTTGATGTTTGCAGAGCAATCGGGTACGGGACATGATACTGCCATGGGGGATGTCTTTGTGTGTGCGCGATGCAAGGAGTGTATCGATATCAGGCAACAACTCAGCGTTCTTGTGGGCCTATATGAGAGCTTGAAGGACAGGGTGGATGCCCTCGAAGAAACTAAATTGAGGGGCCCATCAAGCTCTCAGCTGCCCACATTAACGCCAGAGCTTGCACTTGGGCATCATGTGACAACGAGGCAACCCCCAAGGCAGAATGCGCTGGTCCCGAAGGAACTAGTAGTTGTTGGTGACTCTATTGTCAGGGAAACGGGGAACATGCTTTGTAAAAAGGATAGGTGGAACAGGACCAGGGTATGTCTGCCAGGGGCAAAGGTTGATGACGTTGTAGAGCGAATATCATCTTTTAAGGGCACAAAAGGTGATATAGTTGTACACGTTGGCACTAATGATATTAAGAGTAGGAGACCGGCAGAATTACTTAACAAGTACAGGTCACTGTTGAACAAAAGCCGAGAATTAGGGTCGAATTTGAAAGTGTCTGCAATTCTGCCCAGACACGATAGGAGGAAGTATATGATGAGAGCCTTGTCGATCAATTCGACCCTGGAAAGATTGTGCAAGGCTCAAGGGGTAGAATTTTTTTCAGCCTGGACTGTACTTGTTAACAGGAGAGACTGCTTCTACAGGGATGGGATACACTTAAATAGAAATGGTGCAAGAATATTTGCTGATGCTATCGAGGCAGTGTTAGGTGGGTCGGAAAACTGCTAGCTTGGGGGGGAGACAAAGACCAATAGATTGACAGTAGCCACTGGAGGGTGAAAGAGATTCTTGCACTGCTTCTATTAGAATGAGCAGAAGTCTGAAAAACAAGATGCATGATATTTCAGAGACTGCTGGGAGCCATTGCGGTACAAGTAAACACATGGGTTGTGTTAGGGTAGCTAAGAATAGAAACAGGTGCAGGTATACTTGCGTGTACACCAATGCTAGGAGTTTAGTAAACAAATTTGATGAATTTGAGGTATTGCTCAAAACATCAAAGGCAGATATTGTTGGGATATCAGAGACGTGGTGTCACACAGATATAAGGGATGCAGAACTGCAATTTGGGGAGTACAACATCTACAGAAAGCATAGACAGGATAGGAAGGGGGGAGGGGTTATGCTATTAGTTAAGAAACACATAAAAACCAAGGAAGTGAAGCCAGTCGACATCGCTGGACAGTGCAGTGTTGAGTCAGTTTGGTGTGACATAAGCATTGGGAGATCAAAATTGAGAGTAGGAGTGTGCTATAGGCCTAAGGAAATTAAAATCTCCCATTATAAGACTCTCTGATTTACTGGCCCACTCTATTTCCCTGTACAGTTTCTTATTATAATGGGAGATTTTAATTTCCCAGATATTGACTGGAATTTGGGGGCTGGTCACTCACACACTAGCAGGGCTTTTGTGGATTTAATCGATGATTGTTTTCTACATCAGCATGTTCGGGAGGCAACTAGAGGAAGCAATACTCTTGATTTGATTATCAGCAGTGATTCTTCATGCATTAAGAATCTGCAGATAAATGAACCACTAGGTGGCAGTGATCACAGTGTGCTGAAGTGGGATTTACTCAAAGAGGTAACTACCATTAGGGGTAAAGGGAAGGGTTATTGCTTCCGTAAAGGCGACTACGATGGACTGAGACAGTATTTAAATTCTATACAGTGGGACCAAATGATGTGTTACCAACAGCAAATTCAAAATGGGAAGCATTCAAAGAACTTATCTTGGAAGCTACTAGGCTTTACATACCAACTAAGAAATATTGTTCAAGGTTTAGGCCAAAATGGATGTCAGATGAACTAATGAGGCATATGGCAGAGAAGAAAAATGCATGGGATACTTACAAATTAACACATGACACAGAAGCCTATGATAGATACAAGTTGATATGCAACCAAGTTACAAAGGAGGTTAGGCAGGCGAAGGCAGATTACGAGAAATCCTTGGCAAGGGATGCAAAGATAAACAGCCAAGAGTTCTTTACTTATGTAAACTCTAGAAGGAAGGGGATGAATCAGATTGGTCCACTTGATATTGATGGTTCAACTGTTGATGATCCTGCTCAGGTAGCTAAAAAACTAAATGAATATTTTGCATCGACATTCACACATGAGGAGTTATTCAGCGAGGGGAATGCCAAAGGTGTATTCAACTCTAGCAGTAAGCTACAGAATCTTGAAATAACTGGGAGTAAAGTGGAGGAGAAACTGTTGAAGATAAACACAAGAAAGGCACCCGGGGTGGATGGGATCTATCCAGTTATATTAAAGGAGGCAGCAAAGGAAGTAAGCAAACCCTTAGCCATAATTATGAGAGCTTCCTTGGACTCAGGGGAGGTACCCATAGACAAGAAATGTGCAAATGTGACCCCAATTCACAAAGGAGGATCAAAGGCTGACACAAGTAATTATAGACCTGTGAGCTTAACTTCTGTTCCAGGAAAATTAATGGAGGCACTGGTTAAAGAAGCACTGCAGGATCATTTAGACAAGACTTCAGTTATAGCTCGGACACAGCATGGTTTTGTTAAGAGGAAGTCTTGCCTGATCAATTTGATTGGATACTATGATGCAGTCACAAAAGAACTGGATGCAGGGAATAGCTTTGATATTATATACTTGAATCTTAGAAAGGCTTTTGATACTGTTGCACACGGAAGACTGCTACACAAATTGGAGCAGTGTGACATTGGAGGCAAATTGCTGCTATGGATAAAGGGGTGGTTGAGGGGGAGAAGACAGAGAATGGTAATCAATGGACACTGCTCATCGTGGACTAATGTTATTAGTGGAGTCCCTCAGGGCTCAGTGTTGGGTCCATTATTGTTTTCTGTATTTATAAATGATATTGATGATGGTATATCAAGCTTAATGTCCAAGTTTGCAGATGATACAAAGGTTGGCAGGGTTGTCAAGGACACTACTGACACTATGCTGCTGCAATAGGATCTGGAAAGGTTGAGGAGATGAGCTGAGAGGTGGCAAATGAAGTTTAACATTGACAAATGTAAAGTACTACACATGGGAAACAGCAACCCCAGAGCAACGTATCAAATCTGTGGTACTACACTGACAGTGGTAGAGAATGAAAGGGACTTGGGGGTGGTTGTGCAGGCAGATATGAAGTTCTCTGAGCAGTGCAGGCGGGCTGCAAGAGTAGCTCATGGAGTATTGTCAATGATATACAGGAATTTTTCCAGCAGGGATAAGGAGGTGATTATTCCCTTGTATAAGGCAATGGTCAGGCCACACCTAGAGTACTGTATACAGGTCTGGAGGCCTCATTTCAAGAAGGATGTAGAGCTGCTGGAACGAGTACAGAGAAGGGCAACAAGATTAGTGAATGGAACAAAAGGGTGCTCTTACGAAGAAAGGCTTAAGTTTTGCAAATTGCAGTGTCTGGAGACTAGGCACCAGCGAGGTGATCTGATAGAGGTGTATAAAGCCTTGAATGGCTTGAGCATGCTCAATGCTGATGGGATTCTTCCTCTAGCTCAGAATAATCACCTGAGAGGGCATAAATTCAAATTGAGGAAAGACAGATGTAGGATAGACGTGCAGAAATTTGCCTTTAGCCAGCGGGTGGTTGGTTGGTGGAACAGACTTCCATCCCTTGTAGTGGAGGTTGATAGCCTAAATAAGTTTAAGGCTCAATTGGACAGGTATTTTGAACGAACAGAGGGGTGAAGTGGAATTGGGTTTTTTTTTTTTGGCTGATGCTGCATAAGCTTGCTTTCTTGCATCAAATGCCTCTACTAATGCTAATGCTAAATGCTAGTGACACCATGTCTCTGATATCCCAACAATAACTGCCTTTAATGCTTTGAGCAATACCTCAAATTCATCAAATTTATTTACCAAACTCCTAGCATTGTTGTACACGCAAGTATACTTGCGCATATGGCCATTCTGATTTTCCCTGTCAGAGACTTAGTAATTTGGAATCTTCACTTTTCGATCTTCTCTGGCTTAAAATCTCTCTCCCTCATTCTGTCAAATTAATCTGTTGTCTCTACCATTCTCATAATTCCACTAATCACTTGGAACCCTTTGACATCCTCTCTTTGCTTCTTGACTTTCTCCAGTCCAACTTTCCTAACAGTGAGGTAATTTTCTAAGGTGATTTTAATGTCCACAACTCCAGCTGGCAGAGATGCTAAAGCTTTTGCAATTACAAATGACACAGCATACATTCTTCTTGTACCAACCAGAATACTGGACAATCTTAACCATATAGCCAACACGCTTGATCTTTTTTTCACAAACAACCCTTCTAAGTACATGGTCGATGTGAGTGGTCCTTTAGGCACCTCGGATAACAATTTGGTGATTGTCTCTTCTCCAATGGAACCTTTATCTCATGGCTATTCCCAACCTCATGTTGTTTGGAATTACAAGAATGCAAAATGAGATGACCTGCAAGATTTCCTTTTCTTCTTTTCCTTGGTCGGATTACCGTTTCAAAACTTCTGATGTTAATATTTGCTCAGATTGTATAAGTGAAATTATTCTTGTAGGAATGGAATTCTTTATTCCATATTCCACTTTAAAATCTCATCCTTTACCTAAACCTTGGTTTTCCAATAAATGCGCTAAGGCTGTTCAAGAGAAGAATTTTGCATACCATAATTGGCTTGTTTCCAATTCTTCAGTTTAATTTTCTGCCTACACCAGAGCTAGCAACAATTGTAAAGCAGTTATTAATAAGTCCAATCTAAATTTTGAACAGGCTAAGAGTAGAAATCTTGCTATCTGCCCTAATGTTAGCCGAGCATTCTGGTCTCTTGCCAAAGCTATTGGCAGCAATTTTTGCCCATCTCTGCTCCCATCTCTGTCAAAACCAGATGGTTCTGTTGTTACTTCAGCCAAGATAAAGCTGATCAGCTAGCATCCCATTTTTCTTCCAACTCATGTATTAATGACCTTGGTAAAACACCTTACACCTTTCCAAACACGCTCCATTCAATGCTTCCTGTGGTCTTCTGTCAAAATGATGTCAGAAGGATTTTGATGAATCTCCAAGTCCTGATGGTATTTCTCTACTTGTTCTCCAGAATAAAGGTATGAACTTTTACAGGATTGGAATAGTCTGACTCAGAGAGATGGTGGCAGTGCATAGAAAATGATGGTAACTTTGTGGAAGAAAAACAGTGTTTATTAATGACTGAGGATTAATTGACGTAAAAGGCATAGTTATAGGAATTAAATTTTCTGAGAAAAAAATATAGGAGGCATTAGTTTTGTACTGCTGCTCATAATTCTTTCTCAAGATAGGTTTGTCTGGAATATGTGATTTATACAACAATTTTTTGAAAAATTGCTTGAAGACTCGATTGTTTAACTTATTGAAAGGGATATTGCTGCTTACCAGGGTAAGACAAATCATTTGAAAAATCACTTCTCTCTTTCTTTGGCTTGGTTAAAAGTGACTGCTCTGGACATTTTTCCTTCTTTGCCTTTGCATGGCCATAATGTGCGATGCTGTTTTCATATATTGGTCGATCTGGAATTTTTTTTTTGCAGGGAACATTCTTTTTGCAAACAATACAGAACACAATAATGTCATCCTTGGTAAAATCTCTTCTGTGATTGGCAATTCACAATTCCATACTAATCTTTGTGACAGATTTAATTTTTGGCATGTTTAACGATGTAGTAGTGATGTAGTAGTGATGCATGAGAATGAATAGAAAAATAGCATTAAAATGTTTCCCACGTTGATTTGTGAACCTTTTCATGATCAATAAAATATTATTCCATGTTGAATTAATTACAATATAGTGATTTGTTATATAGGTCTGATATAAATATTCAAAAAAATGATCAAGTTAAGGAATATGCAGTATTGCTTGTAATATTTGTTATGTGCATTTATATCCATTAAAACTGCAATGGCTAAAATATGTATTTGAATATGCACATATGCAACTGCATATATAATCTGAAGTCTACTTATGAGCAACACAATTTTATTGAGACCATTGGTGTTAAATTTAAAGAAATCTTAAATTTACCCTATGCGAACGAATCCATTGTTCCAGGGCTGATTCCAATAGATAATAAGCTTTAATATAGCTTTCCACCAGTTCCCTTTCAGGTACAGGCTTCATATCCATTAATCTCTCCACTTTACTGAGAAATTGCTGATAATCTAACTGCATCAGAGCTCTTCCTTCATTTGTGCACTTCTTAGCCTGAGAAAATCTGGAAAAATGATTATCACACTATACTCAAAATCAATGCTTTATATTTAATTTTATGATCAGTATCTTTTCTTATAGTAAGTATTTTATCAGTATTTCTTGATACCCAGTGGAAAGTTAAATTTTCATATACACATTTAATATATCAGTTGTGTATCATTGAGGAAAAATTTAATATAAAACCCAAACAGAATAAATACCATATAGAACTAGGTTCATTTAAAATTAGATTCTAATTTTAAATGAACTGTAATTTTTTTAGCATATTTCTTAACTAGGCCAAATATTTCAGTATTTAAAAGTTGGAAATACAGTCAGTACTCGTATAATATGGTAACTGTGTTCCTAGAAACCCTTGTGCAATGCAAAATCATGCAATATAAACAACAGGCCTTATGGGGAAAAAAAAAAGGGTTAGGTGCGGACTACCAAAAGATTGAACACACATTTGTAACTAAAATAGTACCAAATGCAAAAAATAATTGTAATAAAATATGTAAGTATTTTAATACGATTTTTATGTAATAAAATATTGCTAATGCTTTTGCTTTCATTGTAAACAAACTTGTTCTCTTCTTTGTTTGACATTCTATCCAAACAGATACCAGATGTTCCATCTCTTCCAATTATTTGTGTCTTGATCTAATGTTTTTTGTTATGTTATTTCCTAACCGAACCTTAAAGGTTTCCAAACTTCGTCTGCCATGTGAACATGTCAATCAATATATCATTCTTGACTTCTACTGCCACTACTGTTAACACACACTGTTTGTTTAATGGGAACGCTGGAAGAAACTGCAGTCATGGCAAATCAGTTTATCCAGCAAGTTCCAGTAGTTTGCCGCGGTTCTCGTTTTGGCTTTCTTTACCTTAGCCGCTTTTCTTTTTCTCTTAGAACCTGCAGTATCTTCACCAGCACACTTCCTTTTCACGCAGTTTCAAGTATTTTACTCATTTTTAGGGAATAAAACACAATTACAGTATCAAAAGAACAAAAATCAGGAGGCACATTTTATACACACAAAAACAAAGCGGTGCATGTGTAGCAACTGAGTAAAGAATGCAGTAAGTGATGCGTTCAGCTGCCACTTCTTGTAAAGAGAAAGCCAAATTGTGCATAAGCAAATTCGGTTTGTGTTATATGTGACATCATTCCCCTATTTATAAATTGTGTAGAGTAAACGCGTGTTATACGAGGACTGACTGTATCGACAAATTCAATAGTGTTAATATTGTAGTGATTTCACAGTAGAATAAACAGGAAGTTGATATTCAGAATAGCAAATACAGCAATATATGTTAATTTAGTGATTGGAAATGAGACTACAGGAGTGAAGACAGACTACTGGAGCTCCTGCAAATGGATAAGTTTTCTTAGAAATTTTTCTTAGATATTTCTGATTAATTAACACATTAATTTGTGTTCACAAATAGATTAAATAGGCTTAGTAGCATTCATTAGCTTATTTTTTAAAATTTAGCTGGTGATTTTCTAAGTTATGACTCGTTACCCATACCGCTATTGTATCAGCATTTTGGCAAGAATATCGTAGCAAGTAACCATAGCTCAGAAGATCAGTAGGGTTTTAATTGTAATAAATAAGTATTTTGAATGTTTTAATCACTCTTTGTGCATATATCTTTTGTATTTAGCTAAGGATATAATTTAATACTGTAACAATCACAATGTTAAACTAATTTAACATTGTGATTGTTACGGTATAGTGTAATTTGATAGCTTATATCTCGAACTTGATAGCTAAGGTTGATAGCAAACTATATAGTGGAATACGTATCACTGCATTAGCTTAGTATAGTATTGTATATTCAAGTCTAGTATAGTCAATTAATCAATAAAATTTATTAACCATATTAATTTTCACTGTTAATTAATTAAATTGTATTAAAAAGGAAATCACGTCCCAGACCAGATCAGCAAAGCAACATGCGCATAGTAACAGGAGTGCTGTGGCTCAGGGAAGAATCAAAGGTGGAAATTCTTCAAAGCTTCAGCCTAAACTTGTGAAATGTTTGTGGAGCTTTCTGGAACAGAACATGATCTAGCTAAGGAGGTTTGTGTGTGCTAGGTGCAGGGAGTGTCAAGAAATTAGGAACCAACTCAGCATTTTTATGGGTGTTTATGAGAGTTTGAAGAGTAGGTAGAAGCCCTCAAAGGAATTAAAATAGGAGGCCCATCAAAGTCTCAGCTGCCTAACTCAATGCCAGAGCTCACTCTCGTGCATCAGGCAACACAGTAGCAGCAGCAACCTTCATGGCAGAATGAGCTGGTCTCATAGGAGCTAGTTATTGTCAGTGACTCTAATGTCAGGGAGGTGGGAAATATACTGTGCAAAAAGGATAGGTGGAATAGGACCAAGGTATGTCCTGCCAGGGGCAAAATTTGATGACATTGTACAGTAGAGCAGATATCTTTTAAGGACACAAAAGGTGATATTGTTGTACACGTTGGCAATAATGACATGAAGAGTAGGAGATCTGTTGATTTACTTCACAAGTACAGGTAAGTGAGAGCCTTGTCAATCAATTTGGCCCTGGAGAGATTGTATAAGGCTCA
Source organism: Mastigoproctus giganteus (assembly GCF_048544385.1). Classification (NCBI taxonomy): domain Eukaryota; kingdom Metazoa; phylum Arthropoda; class Arachnida; order Uropygi; family Thelyphonidae; genus Mastigoproctus; species Mastigoproctus giganteus. The sequence goes on along the minus strand of NC_143575.1, from coordinate 166,947,887 downwards.
TGGGATCAAATTTTTCTCAGCATGGTCTGTGCGTCTGTGCTGTTAACAGGAGAGTGTTTCTACAGGGATGGGATACACTTAAATAGAAAGGGTGCAACAATATTTGCTGATGCTATCACGGCAGTGTTAGGTGGGATGGAAAACTGCTAGCTTGGGGGAGGGGTCACAGACTAATAGATTAACAGTAGCCGCAGGCAGAGGTGAAAGTGATTCTTGCAATTTTTCTACTGGAATGAGCAGCAGCCTGGAAAGCGAGGTGCTTGGGATTTCAAGGACTGCTGGGAATTATCATAGAACAAGTAAATACATGGGTTGTGTTAGGGTAACTAACACAACATATGTAATCGCAAGTGTAATCGTGAAATCTTCAGTAAAAATTTAATTAAAAAGGTTTTCTTTATTGCTTTCTATTAGAAAAAGCTTTTACTTCTTCAAACACCTCCCAAATTCTGGAGAGTGCCTTTCCATGATTGAGTCAACAAAGCTCTGTGTGGGCAATAAGATCAGATTACAGTGCTTGAAGATCTTTCAAAAATATCTTTAGAAGTCGCTTATTTAGGGATTTAGCAATAAAACGGTTGATGACTTTAACAATGACTTGAAGGCATCTTATAATTTCTTTGTTTTTATTTTTCATTCATGAACACGAGGCCTCAATATGAATCAAACAGTGATAAGGCACAAAATTATGTATCCTTTCATCTCCACTGAGATAAGCAATAAGGCATTTATTACCTATCATGGAAGGCACTCCATTGGTAACAATTGATACAAGTTCACTCAGATCAATTTTGTGCACTGTGAGGAATTGCATAAGTATGTCATATACATATTTTCCAGTTGTATGACCAGTAAGCAGCAATATAGCCAAAAAAATCTTCTTCACAGATGCCATCATGTTGAATCAAACAAAGCACGAGTTGTGATATGCCCGAAACATTAGTCGACTCGTCATTACCACTATTAGCTTGACCTAAATTTAAATTATTTTTCTGTCTTTCAAGTTCTTTTTTTTTGTTCATGAAGTTTAGCTTTTCTAGTAATAAATTTGGGAAAAGTTTCATGAAAATTCCTATGGCATATCTTTCATAATTAGACTTCCAATAGCCAGCCAAACACACCTGACATAATAAGCAAATTACACCAGTTCCGGTGCCTCCGTAGCCAGGTGGGCAAAGCAGCAGTGCGTAGCACACGCTTCTTGATTAGACTGGGGTTCGAGCTCATGACCACCAAATACGGAGGATGCGGAAAGGTCAGGGAATGACTACCGCATATTTCCGGAGCAATATGGCCTCAGTTGATAATGCTCCTAAAAACCAAATAACAATAACAAACACCAGTTCCACTACTATTATCTATTATCAAATAACCATATTCCCAAGAGGACCGAAATGCATACTTTTTATTTCTTTGCATTTGAAACATGTAAGTCTAAATCAGACGACTGAAAGGTAGTGTTAAAGCATAATTTTTTGACTCACCATGTTCATTTCAGTTTCTTTTTAAAAACTTATCCATTTTGAAATGGTTTAGTAACTTTAGTTAAATCTGTTAAAAGAAAATACATTTAAGCATTTGCACACAAAATCAAAAGATTTCTTATTATAACACTTTCATCACCTTTAAAAATCAGCACTATACATATACGGTACCGAATGCAGTAGTGCAATGGGGCAAAACTGGGAAGAAACCCCTTCAAACCTGTTAAAACCAGAAACTGAGAACCACATGAGGCTTTATCCTCGATCTGTAGCGACACTGCGGCAACAAATGATACTCTCAATAAAGTAATTTGTGACAATTTTTCTTACCAAATAGATGTCAAATTAATAATAATTAATTAGAAAAAATTTTAAGAATACTATCCAAGGATCAAAACCTTGACCATTTTTGAGATTAAAACATCGCAAAATATATAATTTTCTTCCAATAAATAACAAAAGAAAGGGTTTTCTGGGGAAGACTGGCATGGATTTCTGTAGAATATTGCAGAAAGTTGAGAAAAAGAAAGCGCCTTTTTTAAATAAAAAAATTTATATATAAATTTTTTAGCTTAAGCGAAGGGGCTCGCGAGCACCTATTTTAGGATCGGTTGAGAGCAAAATTTATTTTTTAAAGAGCACAGCGGTGCTCGCAAGTACCAGGTTAACAACCCCTGCTCCAGATGGAAGGGGATGAGTCAGATTAGTCCACTCGATATTGCTGGTTCGATTGTTGATAATTCTGCTTGGGTAGCTGACAAACTGAAAGAGTATTTTGTATCTACATTCATACATGAGGAATTCTGTAGGTAAGTGGAGGCCAGAGGCTTATCAAATTCTAAGAGAGAGTTAAATTATTTTGTAATAACTGAGAGAAAAGTGGAGAAAAAATTGCTGAATTTAAACATAAGGAAGACACCTGGGGTGGAAGGGATCTATTCAGTTACAGTTGGACCTCTTTAAAATGAAATTGATCGTTCTCTTGAAATATGACCTTTTCAAAAGTGAAAAATACTGTAAATTCAAAAATATGGTAAAAGATGGGAAAGAAGTGGGAATGAATAAATTTAATAACATTTTAAAACAATTTATTAATACATACATATTAAGAAATGACTGCTTACATGATGCCACAATTTATTATTTCACTTTTAAGAATTATGTTGTAAACTATTTGGTTATTTTTTGTTGTACACTGGATTCTACTGTACACCATTCATAAAAATGTTCACATTTGTTTAAACTTTAAATCAATATATTTTCTGTTACAATTTCTTCCCACTGAAGGCCTCGATGCAAAGTTTCAAATGCTGCCAACATTTTTTTGGAAGATTTAATATTGCCCTCATTTTCATCCAACTCATTGTCGATACTGTCATTAGTTTTTAGGTGGTAGATGACTTTCATCAACCGGTGAAATACCACCACTTTGCTTATTGGAGGCTTGAAGTGGTGAAACCCATGTTTAGTCTCTAGAGCAAAGTTTCCGGCACCCCCTCCCCTCCCCCATACTTCTCCTTCAACCCATGCACGGTACTAAGTACTATAGGTTTTGATACCTTTCGTGTTTGGGGTTTTCATAAAAAAAAAAAAAAGTTCTTTAAATACGCTCCAAAATGTTGGGAGTCACTCGGATTTCAGCTACTGTGACATCATTATCAACTCCTAAAAATTCGTCAAGAACAAATTCTCCACTGATGAAATCTCACTTGCAACTCTTCCCAAGATTGTTCAATGTCTTCTAGTAGTTTCTCTCATCTCTGTTAATTAGCATTTTAGCAAAATCTGCTTTTGCGAAACAATTCTTAATAGTTGTTTCCGTCACATTTTGATTCCACATTTTCGCCAACTCTGATATGCGCATCAACAAATCTATAACAGAATATATAAGTTGTTTGGTTTCTATTCTCAGTATAATTTTTTTTCAGTATGTGCCTTCGGTAGTGGATTTTCAAATTGTTGATAATGCCTTGGTCCATTGGCTACAGTTAAGACAAATTATTTAGTAGAAGGAAGAAAACAAGCTTCACACTTGTAAATTCGAAATTACCAAGTAAAGGTTGACAGGACAGTTGTCGACAATCAAGGTGATTTTTCTGTTTTATTTTGTCATCTTTCTATCGAAATTTAAAATCCACAGCTCAGAAAGTTCTCATGTTGTTCAAGGTTTTTTGTTGTAGTTGTAGTTCAACTCTAAAGGCTTTATTCCTTTGAAACATTGGGGTTATTTACTTTTGCCTATTACCAAAAGCTTCAGTTTTTCATTACCAGCCATATTTGCAACCAAGGGTGTAATTCTCTCCTTAATATTTTTACCACATAAACATTTATCACCTTGAAAAGTCAATGTCTTGTAGGCCTCCGTAATTTTTTTCAAATTGTTTCTTTTCAATAGATACAGTCTTCTTCCATTACAATTCCACTTTCACCAGAAATAACTTTTTCGAGTAAGCCATGATGCTCTTTAAATTTGTCCAGCCAACCAGAACTGGCTAATTTCTATAGGCCTTTAAATAACCACTGTACCAACCTTTGTACCTTCTGCAAACTTAGCCAATAACTGTTTCACGACTCCATCAATATTGTTAATAACCACTGAAAACAGTAAGAAATCCAGCACTGACCCTGAGGAACTCTACTAATATTAGTCAAAGTGCAAGGCCCATTTATAACTACCCTCTGTCTTCATCCACCCAATCATCTCTTTATCCACAACAGTAACTAGCTCCTAATGCTCTAATTTTTATAGAAATCTTTCATGTGAAACTTTACTGAAATCTACGTGTATGATGTCAAAACTGTTTTCTGAATCCAGATCCTTTGTTACTGTGTCATAATGTCTAATCATACTGGACAGACAAGGCCTCCCATTAACAAATCCATGCTGTAATTTCTGTCAAGATGATCCTACAATACTTCTTTAATGACTGACTCCATTATTTTCCATGGAATAGAGGTCAAGCTTACAGGTATGCAATTACTCATATCACACTCTGATCTCCCTTTGTGAATAGGAGAGACATTTACATATCTCCAATCTATAGGGATCTCCTGTGAATCTAAGATTGCTCTCATAATTATGACCGTTTTGCTTCTTTTAATATAAATGGATTGATCCTCTCAGCTTCATGTGTCACGTTTACTTTTAGCTTCAACAATTGCTCTTCCACTTTCTTCTCAGTTAACACAAAATCATTTATATATCATGAATAGTTATGTCATTTATATCTAGTGCGTCCAATGTGATACATGTTTTCTCTTCTAGTGTTAATATAAGCAAAGAATCCATTTCTTTGCTTTCTTAGCTAAGGACATCTCATTGTCTGCATTATGCTTGCCTAATCCCCTTAGTGACTTGCCTTCATCATCGCATGCAGTTTTCTTCTCTGCCACTAGTTTCATCAGATCATCCATTTAGATTAAACTATGAACAGTTATCTCTTACTTATGTAAATAGCTTAGTAGCTTCTACAATTATTTCCCTGAATGTTTCACATTTATACCTTTCAGCTGTTAATATCATCAACTGGTCTAAGTGAAAGGAATTGAAACCACTGTAATCACCTTTATGAAAGCAAATCATTCCCCTTTACTCTTGATAGTAGTTATATCATTAAATAGATCCCACATCAATATATTATGATCAATTTATGATCAATTTTCTTTATCTGGTTATTCTAAATGGATGAAGAGTTACTGCTGATAATCAGATCAAGAAAATTGCTTTCGCTTGTAGTGGCTGTAGAAAGCAGTCACAAATTCAGAAAACTTTCTCAACTGCATGAGTAACTTATTCATACCCCAGGGGCTCACATCTGGTGAGTATGGGCTTGGCACACACAGGTTGTTCAGCTGGATATCATTATTCTTCTTTTTCTTGGTGATTCCCTTTTACTTCTGAATCTTATTTTTTCTCTCAGGGTAATTCAAAAATTTTTTTTTTTTTTTTGGGCTGGTGCAGCATAAGCCTCAGGCTTCCTTGCACTCTATGGCTAATAATAATAACAACATGTTCCAGCCAACATCTGGAAAGTTAAATTCCTCCATTTATAAGGTACTGTGATTTACTCGTTCTTGTTTGTTAGTGGAAGTTTTTATGCACAACAGCAGTTAAAGGCCATTATTATGCATGGTGGTTTACTGGCCTATTCCATTAGTCTGTGTAGTTGTTAATTATATTCATCACAGTACTTGGCCTACAACACACCAAACTGGGCTCACAGCCTAAAAGATATTTATATCTATATATATATATATTTCAGTAAAATATATATATATATATATATTTTTTTTTTATGAAAACCCAAAACACAAGAGGTGTTAGAACATAGTACTTAGTACTGTGCTGGGTTGGAGGTTAAGAAGACGAGAAAAGATATTTGTTGATGACTCGAACTTCTGTAGACAGTAATTTTCAGGAAATATGTATGAAGGAAGGTACTTCCAGAAAATGGCAGTTAAATGAACAAACGAGGAAGGTGTAAACTTGGTTCTGTGAGTTTGAAGTTGGACAGTAAAGGATGTTGGCTGCACGCAAGGCCGTATTTTGGTTTTCGTAGACCCTAGGCACTTTTATTCCAAAATGTGCTAAAAGAGCGGGTAAAATGTTTCTTTTATTTTAATGCCTCGACTGCGAATCATGTCAATTAATGTGACTCGCGTTTTAACTATAATAAATGATGGAGCAACTTCACTTCGATTCATCTTGTTCTGAGAACAGTTGCAAGATAGCATATGCGTATTGAATTGAAGCTCCTAAAGTCGAGTCAATTGTGCATATTTTCTCAGCTCGCTTTACGTTAGTCATAGTAAAAGACGGAAGCGTTATTTATTTATTTTTTTAAATTTTTTCCTTCCTTCATCAGACCTAAAAATTTCATTGGCCCTAGACACTGCGCCTATGGTAATCAGAAATCTGGCCCTGGTGCCACGAGTTTGGACTGTTTTGAAAAAGAGAGCGGGAATTATAGAAGCCAAATCAGAAGAACATTGCCCATGGAAGTATTTGTAGAAAAGGCATGCAGCAGAAACAGTAAAGAAAAACAGCAAAGAAAAACAGCAAAGCATTCTTTTCTTATGTAAACTCTAGAAGGAAGGGGTTGAATCAGATTGGTCCACTTGATTTCGATGGTTCAACTGTTGATGATCCTGCTCAGGTAGCTAACAAACTAAATGAATATTTTGCATCGACATTCACACATGAGGAGTTATTCAGGGAGGGGAATGCCAGAGGTGTATTCAACTCTGGAAGTAAGCTAGATAATCTTGTGATAACTGAGAGTAACGTGGAGGAGAAATTGTTCAAGATAAACACAAGAAAGGCACCTGGGGTGGATGTGATCTATCCAGTTATATTTAAGGAGGCAGCAAAGGAAGTAAGCAAACCCTTAGCCATAATTATGAGAGCTTCCTTGGACTCAGGGGAGGTACCCATAGACTGGAGATGTGCAAATGTGACCCCAATTTACAAACGCGGATCAAAGGCTGACACAAGTAATTATAGACCTGTGAGTATAACTTCTGTTCCAGGAAAATTAATGGAGGCACTGGTTACAGAAGCACTGCAGGATCATCTAGACAAGACTTCAGTTATAGCTTGGACACAGCATGGTTTTGTTAAGGGGAAGTCTTGCCTGACCAATTTGATTGGATACTATGATGCAGTCACAAAAGAACTGGAGGTAGGGAATAACTTTGTTATTATATACTTGGATCTTTGAAAAGCTTTTGATACTGTTGCACATGGAAGACTGCTGCACAAATTGGAGCAGTGTAGCATTGGAGGCAAATTGCTGCTATGGATAAAGGGGTGGTTGAGGGGGAGAAGACAGAGAGTAGTAATCAATGGACACTGCTCATCGTGGACTAATGTTATTAGTGGAGTCCCTCAGGGTTGAGTGTTGGGTCCATTATTGTTTTCTGTATTTATAAATAATATTGATGATGGTATATTAAGCTTAACGTCCAAGTTTGCAGACGATACAAAGGTTGGCAGGGTTGTTAAGGACACTACTGACGCTATGCTGCTGCTGCAACAGGATCTGGAAAGGTTGAGCAAATGGGCTGAGAGGTGGCAAATGAAGTTTAACATTGACAAATGTAAAGTACTACATATGGGAAACAGCAACCCCAGAGCAAAGTATCAACTCTGTGGTACTACACTGACAGTGGTAGAGAATGAAACGGACCTGGGGTAATTGTGCAGGCAGATATGAAGTTCTCTGAGCAGTGCAGATGGGCTGCAAGAGTAACTTATGGTGTCTTATCAATGATATACAGGAATTTTTCTAGCAGGGATAAGGAGGTGATTATTCCCTTGTATAAGGCAATGGTCAGGCCACACCTTGAGTACTGTATACAGGTCTGGAGGCCTCATTTCAAGAAAGATGTAGGGATGCTGGAACGAGTACAGAGAAGGGCAACAAGGTTAGTGAATGGAAGGAAGGGTTGCTCTTACGAAGAAAGGCTTAAGTTTTGCAAATTACAGTGTCTGGAGACTAGGCACCAGCGAGGTGATCTGATAGAGGTGTATAAAGCCTTGAATGGTTTGAGCATGCTCAATGCCGATGGGATTCTGCCTCTTGCTCAGAATAATCACCTGAGAGGGCATAAATTCAAATCAAGGAAAGACAGATGTGTGGAAATTTGCCTTTAGCCAGCGGGTAGTTGGTTGGTGGAACAGACTTCCATCCCTTGTGGAAGTTGATAGCCTAAATAAATTTAAGGCTCAGCTGGACAGGTATTTCGAACGAACGGAGGGGTGAAGTGGAAGTTTTTTTTTTTTTTTTTTTTTCTGGCTGATGCTGCATAAGCTTGCTTTCTTGCATCATATGCCTCTACTAATGCTAATGAGGAAGAATCCCATCAGCGCTGAGTCTGTTCAAAGCATTCAAGGCCTTATACACCTCAACCAGATCATCTCGCAGGTGCCTAGTCTCCAGACGCTTTCAGTTTATTTGCAGAGCTTAAGCCTTTCTTGGTAAGAGGGCCCCTTCATTCCCTTCACCAATCTTTTTTGCCCTTCTCTGTACTTGGTCTAGCAACTCTACATCCTTCCAAAATGAGGCCTCTCGACCTGTATGCAGTACTGAAGGTGTGGCCTGACCATTATGTTATACAAAGGGATAATCATCTTCATTTCCCTACTAGCAAAATTCCTGTATATCATTGACAAGACCCCATGACCTAATCTGGCAGCCTGTCTGCTCTGCTCAGAAAACTTCATATCTGACTACACAATTGCCTTCAGGTCTTATTCATTCTCTACCACCCTCAGTATAATACCATCAAGTTGGTATGTTTCTCTCTCCCTCTGAGAATTTGATCAACTTCTGGCATTCCCCTTCTTTAAGAAGGATGGAGAAGGGATCAAACTGAGTCGAAAAAGACAGATTCTCCAATGTAAATACGGATAATTGGCAGTTTATGTGCATTTCTGTTTATTTTTTTTAAATAGAATATTACTGAAGTGACTTCATAGTCGATCACTTTGGAAACTTCACGGTGCATAGTTTCTTGTTTAAAAATTTGACCAAAGGCCCAAGGGATAAAAGAATAAGAAGAGTATATAGTTAACAAGTAATAATATAGTAATATATAATAATATTGTTAATAAGTTAATAAAATAAATAATTTAATGAAGTAGAAACATCATCAAAGAGTAGATGGTGCAAAATGATGGGATATATTCTCTCTTTATCTGTGCTTGAATTTTGACATATCATGATTGGTTAGATTTATTCAATAACATTTGCTTGATTGTTTTATTACTTTGTGTGTAGAGTAAGTCAGTAACATACCCAATACATGCACTGACACATACATGTGCACACAACAAGGTATTTTCTCCTATAATTTCATTTATATCAGTTCACTAAATAGAATCATGAATGCTGACTTGTTTTGAAGCAACTCGATGACTCACTTTTCTGTAATATTCAAATGAGTTGAACAGCCAAAATGGTTGTTTTCCCATCATTAATTTGCACTCCAACCGAGCAATCTGCCATTTAATATGACTGTCCAAATATTTTTCTTTATAATGCTATGAATTTCCAATAATGTTTAATATTTAACCAATAGGGAAACACACACCCGAAACAGTAATGATCCTATGGCAGCTTACCCTTCAATAAATGTGCGGTTAGCCAATCTGATACAATGTTCCCACAGAAGATCACTAGCCTCTTTTGGAACCGGGACTTTCTTAGATACCTCAGCCAGCCTTGTACTAAATACTTGTAATTCCTATGATATGGTTTAATCATTTAGTTATTTTAATTTTATTAAACTTCAATTAACAATGATAACTAATAATGAATTACACAAATCATATGCAAAAGCACTACCCATATAGTTAGATTGTATGTGCAGGTGTATAAGGAAATAAAAAGGCAGAGGAAAAGAGGGAGAACATGAACTTGTTACAAACATTTTATCATAGTTTAGGACACCAAACTATGTTAAAATATTTGTAACAACTAATGAAGTGCTGTAAGATGATAAATGCTGTGGTTCTATACAAACAGTCTTTAAAATATTTTTTTTTTTTTTTTATCTTCTCCTATTAGTCGCATTTCAAACAGTAGTTAGTTATTGATGTTAACTATTCACTTGAATCGGATCATTTCCTATGTTAACCCAGCAGTGATGATGGCAGCAGTTCACCTGACAGATGACCCTTGAAAGAACATTGCCATGTTAACTATTAATTAATGATTAAAAATCTGAAGTTTTTTTAGCTTTCCTAAATACAGTCAAACTTTTACTGAAATAGTTTCTAAAGTGAATTTTTGTATAGAAACTGTGTGTCAGACCTGTCAGATAACTTTCCACCATCTCTGCAACTTGTTGTTTTGGTTTTTAGGAGCATTAGCAACTAAGGCCATATTGCTCCGAGGATATGCGGTGGTCATTCCCTGACCTTTCCGCATCCTCCGTATTTGGTGGTCACGGGCTCGAACCCCGGTCTAATCAAGAAGCGTGTGCTACACACTGCTGCTCCTAGCCACCTGGCTACGGAGGTGCCCTCTTGAAGGCAGAGACATATTGGTGTGTATTTAGAGATGAGATCATACAGATCATCAATATTAGCATGGAAACCACGACAATTCCACTGAATTATTGTGTTCATTATTAGTTGCTTGTTAGGCTTACAGAACATTTTTGTTAAAGTTCTCTGTTTTTCATTCTTGTTTTTATCTTTTTTTGACTGTGTCCATTTCTTCTTCAACAAAAATTTCAAGGACAGCATCATCTGCAGATTTTTCATTAATATCCATTTCCTGTTGATATTTGGAAGTTATAGTTTGTTTTTCTTTGCATTCTTGGTCCGGGGAGTGGAATTTTTTGTGTGGTATCGATATTGGCATATTGACTACTTGAGTTTGAATTGCACCGTACAGAGTTTTGAGATAATTTGTGAAAGCCTCTTTTGGGGGTACTGATAATTCAGTTTGCGTTGCTGTTGACTAGTATTTTTTAGTTATTTGGGCATATGTAGGGCTGGTGGGTTGGTAGTGAGATGATTTTCTTTATATTTCTAAATAAGTTTTTTGCTTTTCTAGCTTTCACATGTTCTAGCATAGGCAGGGTAGTCTTTTTTATAATTTGGGGATATTGGTTGAAGGGCAATACAGGCTTTGCAGTCATGTTCTACTGACCAGCATTTTGCACAAGTAGGGGTCCCCCCGGCAAGCTGTCTAGGAATGTCCCTACTTCTGATATTGGAAACACCGGAGTGGGTTTGGAATAAATGGTCTGACATGGCAAACCAGATATATGGTCTTAATGGATATTGGACGATGTGCTGTGTTAAATGTCAAGATCCGATTATGTGTTGTGGTCAGATTGCCATCTTTTCTGGTGGAGATTCTCTTCACTTGAATAACTCCTTATTCTTTAAGTTTTTCTAGCATCTAGTAAATCCCAGTCTGAGATCACTCCTTCACAGGTGTTCAGTAATCTGTGGGATGTCACGGTGACTGGTAGTCCTGTAAAGAGTTTAATGTTCAAAAGTCACAAAAAAGAGGTCTCAATGAGAATGTCTCCTGACCTCAGTCTTTTTACAGACTTGGGAGATCCTTCTCTACTTTATAATTGTTTTTGGACCCTAAATGGTGAGAGTTTCTGCACTGCATTTTCACCAGTTGAGTGGATAATTAAGAAAGCTGGAATAGGATAGGTCTTTGTCTCAGTTTTTTGACATTTGGCAGTTCCTGTATTGGAATTGTCTTTCTTTTTGGATGTCTGGCAGCCCAGATAGATCAGACTTTGGTTTACTCATGATGTGTTTTTTTTTGGCCCTGGGAGATTGTCTTTTACTCCCAAGTTACCAGCCAAGCTATGTGGAGGCAAGACCTGTGCCACCTCAATTGACTCAAGGTTAGTATGAACTAAAAATAAAAAAGGGGGTTAAAGAAAGGTACTTTCCTTTCTAGGTTATATATTGAATAGATCTATTTAATTCTAATATTCAAGAGTTAAGAGACTTGCGAAACTCAGCAGAAATGTATTTACAGTAAAGCGCACCAGATAATCACTATGAAAAGGTGCTGTGGTCACTAATATCACTTGGCACTCGGGGCCAGGAAAGCACTGCTTACACAGATTCAATGGAAGGCATGCCACTGACCATCAGTAGCATTCCTTCAATTGGATTAGTTAAATTAACCCTTAATTAACACTTTTAAAGCCTTAACCACCTAGTGTGCCCACAGAAGACAAAGGAACTATAATGTTTTTTTTTTTCCCCTTTAAAACTACAATGAAGGCTCAAAAGCTGATTATAAAAAGGATGCTCATTTGTTAATCTTTCGAATTTAGTTATAAGTGGTTACTGAAATTCAAAATTTTCGTATATACAACTGTAAGCTACTCAGAGTAGTGAAACTAGCTGTTATTGAAGCTATTTAGCTATCTCTTTTATTTTTATTGATACATATCATGTAACACAACCATTATTTATCTATATTAATATGTAGACGTGCCCTTCAGCACATATATATCAGAAAAGGGATTATGCTGATGAATTTATGCATGCATAAAATAGAACCTCATTCAAGAAAAAAAAAACAATGTTAAGAGAGAGCAATATTGAATGGCTGACAATTTTCCTGGGTAATAAGCATTTATGTTTGCTTATGGAGCGACAGTAGTATGCTAAATTTATTACAAGTATATGGTTTATATAATATATGCATTTTTCAACATTTTGTTTTTAACGTTTTATATTTAAAAAAAAATTTATATGAATTTATTGAATATCTGAACTTATAAATCAATACTGTACAAGAAAATGTGCTAAAAAATTAACAATATTAAATAATTATCTCAACTGTATTTTGTAACCTTGGTACTTGGGAAAGTTAACTTAGCTATGCAGCAAACTCCCAGATTAGCAGGAGACTAGATAAGATTCATTAGCAAAACCTATAGCACAAATTAATTACACTGATTGTAGTAAAGCTATTTATTTTTGTATGAATTCCCAAGAGCCAATTTTTAGTATATGGGAGTTGGACATAAACTGAATCTCACTTTTTATATCTATTTATCCCAACATTAATTTATTTTGGATTAAAAAGGGCACAAGGTAATGCATGAATGTAAAGGTGGGGATAAATGGTCTGAAGTATTTTCCCACATGGCAGTAATTACCAGTCCAGATTTAGTATACTTACTTTCAAGAGAACATCAACGTAATAGCTGTGCTGTGACATTATATCATGAATATCCCATCTTACACCTCCCATAAGATTAAGAACTTGTTCATAATCTACAGCTCTGGAAGCAACTGTCATATACACTGGCTTTCTTAATTCCACTGCTGTGCTAATAGTCTAAAGTCAAGAGAAATATGGCATGCCATAAGTACATCATTAACCAATGAGAAAAAAATTGTTATTCATTCAGTCCTATTTAACTGGAGTAAACTAAACTCCACACAAAAAAGATTTTTTAAATTGTTCTAACTTTATAATTTCGTACCTAACTATACAGCAAATAGTATTTTAAATGTTTTTATGTATGAGGGCCACTCTGAAATTAATTCCTCCAAATTTTTTCCTACTCATGTAATACTGCATACAAAACGTGGTGTCAAGTGGAAATTTATATGCTAAAACCAATATCTTGCAAGATTCAACATTATATGTTAGGTGGCAGAACTGTGAAAATTGAGGCCAACACTAACAAGCATATGAAGTAGCAGTTTATTTGATTTTCTTATTTGCACCAATTTCTTGAATGCAGAGAACACTGTGAGCATTGAGATTCATTTGAAGAACAAGATATCAAAAATAACTTTGATATCATTATACTTGGATTTCAGGAAAGCTTTTGACACTGTTGTGCATGGAAGACTACTGTACAATTTGGAGCAGATGGTATTAAGGGCAAGTTGCTACAATGGATAAAAGGATGGTTGAGTGGGAGAAGACAGAGGGTGGTAATCAATGGGAGCTGCTCTTCATGGAGTAATGTTATTAGTCCCACAGGGTTCGGTGTTGGGTCCACTGTTGTTTTGTATATTTATCAATGATATTGATGAAGGTATATTAGACTTAGTGTCAAAGTTTGCAGATGATACAAAGGTTGGCAGGGTTGTTAATGACAGTGTGCTACTGCAACAGGATCTAGAAAATTTGGGAAGATGGGCTGAGCAGTGGCAACTGAAGTTTAACATTGACAAATGAAAAGTACTGCATATGGGTAGAAGTAACTCCAGAGAAATGTACTAACTGCGTGGTACTACACTTAAGGTGGTAGAAAATGAAAAAGACCTGGGGGAAATTGTGCAGTCAGATATGAAGTTTTCTGAGCAATGCAGACAGGCTGCCAGGGCAGGTCATGGGGCTTTGTCAATGATATATAGGAATTTTGCTAGCAGGGAAAAGGAGGTGATTATCCCTCTGTATAAGGCAATGGTCAGGCCACGCCTTGAGTACTGCATACAGGTCTGGAGGCCTCATTTTAGGAAGGATGTAGATTTACTTGAGCGTGTACAGAGAAGGGCAACAAGATTGGTGAGGGGAATGAAGGGATTCTCTTACCAAGAGAGGCTTAATTTCTGCAAATTGCAGCGGCTGGAGACTAGGCTACGGGGTGATCTGATTGAGGTGTATAAGGCCTTGAATGGGTTGAGCATGCTGAATTCTGATGGGATTCTTCCACTTGTTCAGATTATGAACCTAAGGGGGCATAAATTCAAATTGAGGAAGGACAGATGTAAAATAGATGTGTGGAAATTTGCCTTTAGCCAGTGGGTGGTTAATTGTTGGAACAAAATTCCATCTGTCATTGTGGAAGTTGATAGGTTAAATAAATTTAAGGAGGAACTGGACAAACATTTTGAGGGAATGGTTGTGTGAATTTTTTTTTTTTTTGGCTGATGCTGCATAAGCTCATACGCTTGCTTCCTTGCATCACATGTTATTATTAATACTGCTACTACAATAAATGTGAGCACAGTTATGTGTGGCAGTGATGGCAGTAATGGTTTGAAGGACATGCCAAGTCAGGCCATCTTCACAATTATGGTGGAAAATGGGGAAGGGTGAAGAGTGGATAAACAAATAAACAAAGACTGATGCATTAAGGCTTGGGTAAGCATATCCAAGAGTGAGAATAGACTTTAATGCATTGAAACAATCCTGGACAATATGGGATACAAGAAATTGTGTGTCAGGTGGGTTCAACAAATTTTAATGCCAGACCACAAATAAAGTAAAGGCTTGTGCCGATCTGGAGTGGTATATGAGAACTGGGTACACCATGAACCAGAGTCAAAGAAACAAGAAGAAATTCAGTTATCAATTTGAAAAATCACGAATTCCATTTTTTGAGACAAGAGGGGAGTTATCCTTGTGGATTTCCTGAAAAGGGGAGACACAATCAGTTTTGATTGGGGAAACACAATCAGTTTTGACTGCTATGTGGAACATTTGAGAAAGCTGAATACACGAATTGGAGACTATTGCAGTATTTGGATGGACTGTTATGCATATTCCCCCCCCCACCAAACAGAGTCTCAACCTTGCATTATCCTTCCATCCATTTTGTGCTATGAAGGATAGTCTTTGGGGGAAACTGTCAGGAGTTCTCCCAGCCAGCTTTCAGAATTCACTAGTTGTACAAGTGTACATGCCCATCTTCTTCACTACTAGGAACTAAAGTGCCCACTATAAAAGGCCTCTCTGGACAGTCCCCCCCTCCCCTCCTGGCTTGCTTGCAGCCTCCACTATCCCTATAGCTTACTTCCTCTTAGCTAGCTCTTGATAATTGAGTTTACCTATTCTTAAGGGGAAAGAAGTTTCCCCCATTCAGGCTGTTTCTGCTTGCAATTAAGTGTAGATCACTGTTGCTTGGCTCTGACCCCTCCCTCCACCTTCCCCCATACTCATTCAGAGAAACATCGTCTGACTGCTTGGTCAAGCTAACCTGGTTGTCCAAGGAATTTTACATTTGTTTCAAATTAGCAGGAGTCACATGTGTTAGTTTCTGGGTGACACACACACCATAAATAGAGCTGACATTTTTCTCTAGGGTGTAGGAATGATTTTCACTCTTTGCATGACATATTACCACCACTAACCTTTCCAACTGACCACTATTGAATCTATGCTATCTACAACCCTTCCTTCTGATTGGGAAAGACTGCACAGATTAAAAAAAAAAAAAAAAAAACCACAAACTCCTGTAAAATAGTAATGAGAGAAAAACACATGAAGAGGTGACTGCAAATAGAGAGGATGCAAGTAATAAGTATGATTGTATTAGAAAGATTTTTATCTGCAACAATGGATGGAACCCCCCAAACTATCACACCCCTGTTAGTCTTTCCCTTGGCCATCTTCCTTTCCCCACTCCTGCCGTGGCACACAACTTGATATTCCCAATTTTAAGAACAGCTAAATGAAAATAAATATAAGGACAAATTAGAAACCCTCACTGAAAGGATAGCCTTCTTTTCATATGCAGCATTTCAGAAGAGAGGAAAACAAAGGGGAAGTTAAAGAAAACAGACCTAGAATGCAAAAATTAACATCTTATGCAAAGACAGATCAAGACCAGATGCATCCAACCGGGGTGGGAATAACACAGCCGAATACCCAAATGTGAAAGGTCATAAGCTAAATGAGGAAGATGAGCTTAATAACACCATTCTGGGTGGGAGATCATACACTATACACTTGCACACATTATTAATACCTGCCCAGCAGTGGCTGTTACAGTGTGATGTTAAACAGCTGGTGTCCTACAGACTACTGTGCAACAGTCGAGCTACAATTCTCTTTATCTGCTGCTAAGCAGAGAAAGAGAATTGTAGCTCGTGCCTTCTAAGCATGAGTTACTTGTGCTTAGCAGGCACGAGAATTGTACCTACTTGTGCCTGCTAAGCAGAGAGGCTGGTAATAGCAAAGATTGTAAAGATAATGTGTAATGAGGCTGCTGGCCAACTCCAATCCCCTCCAGTGGGTAGCCTTTTCTATCTCAATCCAATCTTAAATTAAAACTCTCCAGTCTTAAATAAAAACTTAATCCAGTCTTCAGTCAAAGACTGAAGATTGGATTAAGTTACTGTGGACTAACATGTCATATTGAGAAATCCTTTATAAAGAGTTCAGTCATTATTCTTCTAATTTGAATAAGTAATATTTCATCATTATTTCAGCTGGCACCATTTCAAAGCTATTTGGCCCCTCACCAGTGGGCAAATAAGAATAATGTTATAATCATGAAGCCTAATGTAAAAACTTTGGTTTGGCTTATAATTCAACTATGTAATGACACAATTGCAATAAACAATGCCATAGTTTGAATGTAGATTTAGTTTCAGATTCAGTTTGTCAGCTACCTGAGCAGAATATCAACAGTTAAACCAATCATATTGATCCCCTTCCTTCCAGTTTTTACTTAAGTAAAAAAAAGTTTATGCTTCTTACCTTTGCATTCTCGTTAATAATCTTCTTAGTTTGCCTAACCTCCTTTCTGACTTGATTGCAGAATAGTTTTATATTTGCTGTAGGCTTCTGTATCACCTGATAATTTATATGCATCTCATGCATTTTTCTTCTCTGCCATGAGTCTCATCAGTTTATGACATCCATTAGGGTTTAAGCCTTGAAAAGTATTTCATAGTTCGTAAAAAAAAAAAAACCCTAGTATTTTCCATGATTATATTTCTAAATGCTTCCCATTTAGAATTTTCTGTTGATAGCTTCATCAGTTATCTGCAGTTCCACTGCAGTTGCTTTTATGAAAGCAAAAGCTCTTTGCTTTTGCCCTTGAGAGTAGCTGCATCTGTAAGTAAATCCCACACTGTGATATCTAACAGTGGGTCTTTTATCTGCAGATTCTTAATGAATGAAGGAAAGTTAATAATTAGACCAAGTGCATTTTCTTTCATTGCCTAACATGCGGGTAAAGAAAATATTCATCCAATAAAGTCACAAAAGTCTTACTGCTGTGTGTGTGTGTGAGTTCCAGTTGATATCTGGAAAGTTCAAGTCCCCAATTATAAGACATTCTGATTTACTGGCCCCACTCTATATGTCTATACAGTCATTCATTCTACTCATCACAGTCATAAGGCTGATAACACTCCTATTCTCATTTTTGTTTTCCCAGTAGTGATGTCACAAAAAGCCAACTCAACGCCTGTCACAGATTTTATTTGCTTCCCATCTTTCCTTCTCTATACACATTGTACTCTCTACATTCAAATTCTGCATCTGTTATATCTGAGAGATACTATGTCTCTGATATCTCTATAATGTCTGCATTTTTATAATTTCACCAGTTTTTGAAATTCACCAGTTTCTGAAATTATGGTCCTAGCAATAGTGTACATGCAAGTATACACGCACATGTTTTTACTCTCAGCTACCCTAACATCCATACAGCATAAGACAATGTTTCAGGCACTGGAAAGACAAGGCATACACACCACATACATTATGATTTTGAAGAAAATACAGCTACTCCTCGATTAATGTAAGAGTTGCGTTCCATGGAACTCTACGTAAGTTGGATTTTATGTAAATTGGAATTTCCCCCATGCTTGTGCAGCACTTCCAACTGTGCTAGCTGAATTGATTGAATAAATGTTCGATTAATATGTGAATAGAATTATTTATTGTATTTATTCAATTTTTTATCTCATGTGCAGGGAAAATTACAAAAGCGTGCAATTTAAAAAATATAAAATTACAAAAAAAAAAAAAAAAAAAAAAAAAGGAGACAGGCATAACTTCAGTAAGTTGTACTTCTCGAGCATTGTTGCCAGAATCGAATGTGGAGGTTGAGGGCTGTGGAAATTTAGAAGGGGTTGGCCACTCAACCTTAAGAAAGAACATATTAACGGATGACTGGACAGTGGCTTTTTCCTTTTCATCGTAGATTTCTTTGTAGCAAGCAGACATATCATTTACCCCTCTGTTAACTTTTAAGAATTATTCGCTGTAAGGACCCATCTTCTCAATCCTTGCCATTGCCATCACTCTGGTGATGAAGCATCTCGGCTCCTCATTTGGTTAATCTTGAGCTTCGTCAGCATTTTCTTTTTTCACTATCACTGCCTGCAAGTCAATAAGTTCTTTATTAGATAATTCTTTCTCTTCTTACTCTATTAACTCCTTCACATCTTTGGCAACAACTTCCAATTAGTGTAGGTCTGCAACCTTTACAATCTTATCTGTAACCTCTTCATATGATTTATCTTTTTCGAAGCCTTTTACATGCTGTGGGCATAGTTTCTTCCATGTGCCATTTAAACAACTTTAAGTAATCTCCGCCCAGGAAATTACTAAAATTATTAATGTTTAAGATGGCGTAGTTAAGATTTCCAAAAGTCTCTTAACGTAAAATTTTTCTCACAGTCTACTGAAAACAATACCTGAGCAAATGTGCGTAAATAGCATGCTATTAAATTCAAAATAACACCCTGATCCATAGGATGGATGAGTGAAGTCATGTTTGGCAGTAGAAATGACTTTCATGTTTGAATTGAAACCATCTAGATGCGTAGGATGTCCAGGAGCGTTATCTATTAGAAGCAAAATCTTGAAAGGAACGTCGTTGTCTTTACAATATTTTTCAACCTCGGGAATGAAGCAGTATTAAAACCAATCCTCAAAGTGAGATATTGTTATCCATGCTCTCTTATTCAATCAGACATGCATGGGTAGGGTGGCTTCACTGATGCCCTTAAATACACAAGGATTTCCAGAATGGTACACAAGCAGTGGTATTAATCTGTAATCTCCGACTGCATTAGCCCCAAGCAAGTGCATGGCCCTATATTTTGAAGCCTTGAAACCTGGCATTGTCTTTTCCAATACAGAGCAGTCTCATCAACGTTAAAATTTTGCTGCATCGAATAGTCAATCAATAATTCATCAATAATTTTTTCCAACATATCACAAAATTTCTCTGCAGCTGCAGAATCTGCACTGGCGACTTCACCGCATACTTTAATGTTTTGAAAACCAGCGCAATGCTTGAACCTATTAAACCACCCACTGCTTGCCACAAACTTGGCTTGGGGTTTGTCGTACTTATCCTTAATATCTTCATAAATACTTCTTGCTTTTGCTTGAATGGTCATTGGACTCAGAGGCACTTGCTTTTGAACCTGATTTTCTATCCATATTATTAATATCTGTTCCATCTTCGATATAGCTCCTGAACACTGTTTAGTGATCACTGTTGATCTTAAGTGTGTTGATTCTTTGGCATGTTCTTTTATACGTGCACTGTCCTTTAAAATAGTATTCACCGTTGAAGCAGCGAGACCTAATTTCCTTGCAAAAGGTGGCAAACTTTGTCCTTTTTTGTACTTCTTAATCATTTTCATCTTCATTTCTAAATCAATTTTGTTTCATTGCTGGCACTACCACCACTTGCACTTTCCGTTGGTCGCTTTTCCTTCATCGTCGTAATATGTAAATTGGAATGAACTGAAGTTTCTGAAAATTTGTTTTTTGTATGACTGAAGATTTCAGTGAAGGGGAACACATTTCACCTAACGTAAAAACACAGAATTGCAGTTATCTGGATTATCGCAAATGCAATAAGATCGAGTTTACTACTCGTTTATAATTAGATGCACTAACAGAAAAGACCAATAAACCGGAAAGTGCAAATCGTTTTTATTGTTTTATGGTAGTGACTTCCAGAAACGTGTTTTAGAAAAATATCACAAAGGCATTTAAAACTGATTCTTATAACGGAACATCTGATAATGATGAAAGTGTAGTGCAATTTCCATTATAAATATGACCTTTTAGAGAGATAAATAGCTTAGAAATATAGCGATATTTTCGACTTCCAAGGACTTGGAACGAATTAAAAAAAAAAAAAAAAAAAAAAACATGTTATTGGGTTCATATTACGATATTTTCACAATATCTCCATTTATTTGCTATCAGGGAGAAGGAGATGATTGTCCCTCTGTATAAGACAATGGTCAGGCCACGTCGTGAGTACTGCGTACAGGTCTGGAGGCCTCATTTTAGGAAGGATGTAGATTTACTTGAGCGTGTACAGAGAAGGGCAACAAGATTGGTGAGGGGAATGAAGGGATCCTCTTACCAAGAGAGGCTTAAGTTCTGTAAATTGCAGTGGCTGGAAACTAGCACCTGCGCGGTGATCTGATTGAGGTGTATAAGGCCTGAATGGGTTGAGCATGCTGAATTCTGATGGGATCCTTCCACTTGTTCAGATTACAAACCTAAGGGGGCATAAATTCAAATTAAGAAAAGACAGACGTAGAATAAATGTGCGGAAATTTGCCTTTAGCCAGTGGGTAGTTAATTGCCGGAACAAACTCCCATCTGTCGTTGTGGAAGTTGATAGGTTGAATAAATTTAAGGAGGAACTGGACAGGCATTTGGAGGGAATGGTGTGATTTTTTTTTTTTTTTGGTTGATGCTGCATAAGCTCATACACTTGCTTTCTTGCATCACATGCCACTACTACTACTATTCCTACAGATGCAAGATACGTTCCCTATTTTTTTCAGTTTGTGCCAGCTGGCAAAAACTTATGTAAAGTCAAATTTGTGTAAGTCGAGTATTACGTAAGTCAGGGAGTTCCTGTATATGAGAAAGCTACCTCCTTTATTAGACTAGACAAAGACAGCAGCAAATTTAAAATTGAGTAAGGAGTAATACAAAGAGACACAATATCTCCAAAGTTATTTACTGCTGCCCTTGAAGAAGCTTTTAGAAGATTGGATTGGTTGCAGAAAGGAGTCATTGTGCATGGAGAGTATTTAAACCATTTACGATTTGCAGATGACATTGTGATCATAAGCCACGATCCCAAAGAATTAGAGGAAAATTTTAATCAGTTATATAGAGTTAGTAAAGATTTTGGACTAAAGATAACTTTTTAAAACAAAAGTAATAATGAAAAAGTATGCTACAGAAAAGGATATAACCATTGAAGGAGCAAAAACTGAAAAGATGGATTCATATACTTATCATGGACAAGATAATAATGATAAATTGCTGGAAGTCAAGAGAAGAATAAATTTCGGATGGATACCATTCAGGAAATATAGTCCCATACTGAGGAGCAATATCCCAATTTGTCTGAAATGTAAAATAATGAACCAATGTATACACCCCACCATGATTTTTTCAGAGAAACACATGGATTAGGCGGCAAACTCAAGTACAGGTGACCCCCGCTTAACACTGATAATGTGTTCCGGAAAAACAGAGCGCTAAGTGAATCCGCACTAAGCGAGCGCCGCATTCCCATAAGGTAACATATGTATTTGTGAGTTGTGGTCGGTGGTCATAGGATATTTCCTAATCAGTAATAAACGGTAGTGAAAAGATGCACAAATGTCGGTCAAAATATTTAATATTCAAATCTTTGTACATATAAAATATTCTGCATTACGTATGTATATAATTATATGGTAACTACGTATGTATCAAAATTAAACTTAAAATTCCAATTAAAATGATAAATTTAATTGATCTAAATTGATTTAATTTTATTGATGAATTTAATTATGAAAAATGTGTCGATTTTGGGTTGAACTTTGACCCTCTTCCAAATAAACTAAAAGGGGTATTGATTTTAAATCCCCCGCAGCATTACCACCAACAATAAAGTCAACCAATCCTTCCCCGCTTTGAAACCTGGCATGTTTTTTTCTTCTTTCAATATGAAACTTCTTTTAGGCATTCGTTTCCACAAAAGTCCTGCTTCATCTATGTTAAAAACTTGTTGAGAAGTATAACACATAATACCCCTCTTCAATAATTTTAACAAGTTCTTTTTTGAAACTTTCGGCTCCTTGATCTGCACTTGCGGCTTCTCCCTGGATTTTAAATCTATTCAACCAGCCCTTACTAGTTTTAAATGGTTCCGATTTTTTTTTTTTTTTAGGTGAGTTTTCTTCAGATCATCATATAGGCTAATCTCTCTCTCTCTTTCTCTCTCTCTTATTATTTATAATATTTAATTTAACTGAATTCTGCATTGGATATTATCTTCAATAAAGTTAAAGTTATTCCTTTTCAATCCTAATAGCTGGCTTAGCACTAGTTGCTTGCAGTGGAACAGCTATCTTTCCCACTGCTAAAATTAATTCTTTATTTTTTTTTATAATTGTTCTTACAGTTAAACTTGCAAGTCCTAAATTATGGCACACATCCGCTTGTCTTTGACCAGAATCGATTCGCTTCAAAACGTCTAATTTAATTTTCAAATTCAGTAGTATTTTTCTTACATTTATAGTCTTTGTACTGCACCCAGACGTTGTTGCTTTTTCATTCTTATCGGCCATTATTAACTCTTCGAAAATGTAACTGCGTTGGTTGCATTAATTACGATACAACGTTCGAGTAAACTGTTCACTACGCACAATGTCTAATACTGTACTGAGTGATGACTAGACTTTGGATAAATGCATATAACGCAAATATTACAAGCAATACACTTGATCATTTTTTAAAATGTTGATCTCGGAATATAACAAGCCACTGTACTGCAATTAAATTAGCGCGAGAGAGAATTTCACTGAGCGTGGGAATATTTCTCAAGTCCGTGGGAAACGTTTTAACTGTATTTTTTATACTCATTTTCAAGCTATCGACTCCATCAAATGAAACGATTTCGTTAAATATGCCAAAAATGCAATCTGTAAAAGAGCGTTATAGTGATCTGTGACAGCGTTATAGTCAGATAGTGGTTATAATATAAGAACAGCGTTATAGCGAATCAGCGTAAAGCGAACCACGTTATAACGGGGGCCTGCTGTAAAGGACATTCTTATCAAAACTAAAGAACTGAAATGGGCTTGGGCAGGACACATAGCTTGAAGACATGATGACACAGACTAAGAAAATAACAGAATAGTACCCAAGAGGAAAAAACGACCTGGAAGATAACGGAGATGGACAGAATGAAATTCAAGAGTTCATGGGCAGTAAATGGGTAGTCACTGCACAAAACAAAAGGAACTGGAAAGTTGCTGGAGTGGATTGAAAATGGCTGATGATGATGATGAATCCTAACATATATCTGCTTGTTCCAAGAGGGCTTCACAGTGTTTTAAATTCCCAAAACCTTGGTTTCTAGGCACATTCAAATAGCAGTGCAAGAATCACTTGTGCCTCTGCCTGCTGTTAATCTATTAGTCTGTATATTCCCCTCTCCCCCACCAGTTAACTTGTCTGTATCTTTAGCAAATATTCTTGAAGCCATTCTATTTAATTTATCTCGACCCTTTAAAAATAGTCTCTCCTGTTAAAAAGCAGACTATGATGAGAAAATTTTACTCCATGAACTTTCACCATGTCTCTTCAAGGGCGAACTGAGTGACAAGGTTTTTATCATGTACTTGCTCCCTTCTATTGTGTCTGTGCAGAATTTCAGATTTTTTTTTTTTTTTTTTTTTTTTTTTACTTTCAGATTTAACCCTAATTTGTGACTTTTTGTCAACACTGTTTTTTACCTGTTAATTATATCCTCAGTTCTCCTATTTTTAAATCCTCCTACTTTTTACGGGACCAGCAATCTCTACTGTGGAGGATGTTATTGTGTTGTATGATGCTGGAGCATGGGCTGAGTGCTTAATAGGTCCTTCTCTTTTAATCCTTTGAGGATATTAAACCTGTTCTTTAAGTCCTTATATAAAGCCATCAGATTTCTGAATTTGCACTTATATTCCTCATTCTTTGGAATGAACACACAAAGTCGTCTCCCATGGGTGCATTATGTCCTGCTAACAGTACGTTTGCAAAGAGGAAAGAAGTAAAGCATATACTATAATCTTTATTTGCAGAACTGTCCTCAGAATTTATATTCTGAACTTGTTGCTTTGCTGCTCTAGTCTAAGACATGATTTTTGTCTAAACATAACACACGAAACTATGAGATATATAAAAATAATAATGCTACACTAATACCGCTTATTTGATGGCAGTATAAACTAATCTATTTTAGATGACAGTGTACTATTGTGATACAGTTAAGTCATAAAATTTTGCTATAAATTTTATAGTGTATCAAGGAGAATGAGTTTCAGTTTAACAATTTTCTTTCTTTCTTCCATTTCAGTTTAATGTGTTAAACCAAGCAGAGTTAGAAGTGGGCAATACAATCTACTGCTTTTAGATTACTGTACTGCTATTTTTGTGATACAGTTAAGTTATAAAATCACATTTGTTGTTGTTGTTATTTGGTTTTTAGGAGCATTAGCAACTAAGGCCATATTGTTCCGGGATATGTGGTGGTCAGGGAATGACCTTTCCGCATCCTCTGTATTTGGTGGTGACGGGCTCGAACCCCGGTCTAATCAAGAAGCTTGTGCTATGCACTGCTGCTCCTTCCCACCTGGCTATGGAGGCGCCTCATCACATTCGTATTTGCTATTAATTTCATAGTTTATCAAGGGGAATGTCAATTTAACAACTTCTTTCTTCCATCTCATCTTAATGTATTAAAACTAAACAGAGCTAGAGGTGAGTTTGTTTTAATATTAGAAATATTGACTACTTGATATACAGGGTGATTCAGGAGTAATAGTAAATATTTTGGGAAGTTATGGTATCGATTATTCTGAGTAAAAAAAGTTCACATAAACATGTGTCCAATTCTCAATGGATACGGAGATACAGCCATTTGAAACTGGTGCACACAAATTTTTGAGCCCTTATGAGAGGTATTAAAAAATGATAAATTACTTATTGCTTGTATTTATTGACTTTTTAAATGATACAAAACAAATAATTGGCAAATTCATTTTACAGTTCACAATAAATGTTTGAAAATCTGACTGCCAACCCGAATGCACTTTGCAATTCTTGTGGTAATATGATGTGTTGTTGAGATTGTTTTGCCGTTCATTTACGAGGGCAGTAGTATCAAAAATATGAGCGAGCAATTTGTCTCAAAAGGCAGATTATGAGAAATCTTTGGCAAGGGATGCAAAGAAAAACAGCAAAGAGTTCTTTACTTATGTAAACTCTAGAAAGAAGGGGATGAATCAGATTGGTCCACTTGATATCGATGGGTCAACTGTTGATGATCCTGCTCAGGTAGCTAACAAACTAAATGAATATTTTGCATCGACATTCACACATGAGAAGTTATTCAGCAAGGGGAATGCCAGAGGTGTATTCAACTCTGGCAGTAAGCTAGAGAATCTTGTAATAACTGAGAGTAAACTGGAGGAGAAATTGTTGAAGATAAACACAAGAAAGGCACCTGGGGTGGATGGGATCTATCCAGTTATATTAAAGGAGGCAGCAAAGGAAGTAAGCAAACCCTTAGCCATAATTACTAGAGCTTCCTTGGACTCAGGAGAGGTACCAATGGACTGGAGATGTGCAAATGTGACCATAATTCACAAAGGAGGATCAAAGGCTGACACAACTACTACTACTACTACAAGTAATTATAGACCTGTGAGTTTAACTTCTATTCCCGGAAAATTAATGGAGGCACTGGTTACAGAAGGACTGCAGGATCATCTAGGCAAGACTTCAGTTACAGCTCGGACACAGCATGGTTTTGTTAAGGGGAAATCTTGCCTGACCAATTTGATTGGATACTATGATGCAGTCACAAAAGAACTGGATGCATGGAATAACTTTGATATTATATACTTGGGTCTTAGAAAGGCTTTTGATACTGTTGCACATGGAAGACTGCAGCACAAATTGGAGCAGTGTGGCATTGGAGGCAAATTGCTGCTATGGATAAAGGGGTGGTTGAGGGGAAGAAGACAGAGAGTGGTAATCAATGGACACTGCTCATCGTGGACTAATGTTATCAGTGGAGTCCCTCAGGGTTCAGTCTTGGGTCCATTATTGTTTTCTGTATTTATAAATGATATTGATGATGGTATATCAAGTTTAATGTCGAAGTTTGCAGACGATACGAAGGTGGGCAGGGTTGTCAAGGACACTACTGACACTATTCTGCTACAACAGGATCTGGAAAGGTTGAGCAGATGGGCTGAGAGGTAGCAAATGAAGTTTAACATTGACAAATGTAAAGTACTACATATGGGAAACAGCAACCCCAGAATGACGTATCAACTCTGTGGTACTACACTGACAGTGGTAGAGAATGAAAGGGACCTGGGGGTGGTTGTGCAGGCAGATATGAAGTTCTCTGAGCAGTGCAGATGGGCTGCAAGAGTAGCTCATGGTGTATTGTCAATGATATTTAGGAATTTTTCTAGCAGGGATAAGGAGGCGATTATTCCCTTGTATAAGGCAATGGTCAGGCCACATCTAGAGTACTGTATACAGGCCTGGAGGCCTCATTTCAAGAAGGATGTAGAGCTGCTGGAATGAGTACAGAGAAGGGCAACAAGATTAGTGAATGGAACAAAGGGGTGCTCTTATGAAGAAAGGCTTAAGTTTTGCAAATTACAGTGTCTGGAGACTAGGCACCAGCGAGATGATCTGATAGAGGTGTATAAAGCCTTGAATGGTTTGAGCATGCTCAATGCTGATGGGATTCTGCCTCTTGCTCAGAATAATCACTTGAGAGGGCATAAATTCAAATTGAGGAAAGACAGATGTAGGACAGACGTGCGGAAATTTGCCTTTAGCCAGCGGGTGGTTGGTTGGTGGAACAGACTTCTATCCCTTGTCGTGGAAGTTGATAGCCTAAATAAGTTTAAGGCTCAGCTGGACAGGTATTTCGAACGAACAGAGGGGTGAAGTGGAAGTGGTTATTTTTTATTTATTTATTTTTTTTAAATTTTTAATTTTTTTTTTTGGCTGATGCTGCATGAGCTTGCTTTCTTGCATCAAATGCCTCTACTAATGCTAATGTTAATACTTGCGTGTACAATAATGCTACGAGGATTGTAAATAAATTTGATGAATTTGAAGTACTGATTAAGTCGTAAAATGCAGACATTGTTGGAATAGCAGAGCCGTTGTATCACTCAGACATACATGATGCTGAATTTGAATATGTGAAATACAATGAATATAGAAAGGACAAACAGACAGGACAGAAGGGGTGGAGGGGTTATGCTCTTAGTTAAGAAGAATACTAAATGTCATCCATCCAGATGACTTGTGGGACGAGTGCAATTATGAGTCCGTTTGGTGTGATATAAGCACTGGCTAAACAAAATTGATAAAAACTGACAAAAGTACATCACTTAAGAGAAAAAAAGAAACATATACACACAACATTCATGATCTGAACAACATGATATATCTTATCAAATGTCAACACCATTGTATTGCATGTTTTATAGGCAGCACAATGTAAAATTCAGATCAACAGAACTGTCAATACCAGAACTTATTATCATAGAAATAGCCCCTTAAATCCAATTATTATGCAACAGAACTTAGTCAACATGCATAGTCACATAACTGTAACTCTCAAATAGTTTCAGCAATAACCTTAATGAAATTAAATTCAAATCATAAACTATTAATATATAAAGCTTTGGCTATTGAATGGTTCCATCAGAACTTGCAAAACATGATTCTTAACACGAAATTACCTTTTGCCAATATGGTGTCTGATGCACATAAAATTCCCAACACATGCTTTAGCTGTGCATCCTTGGAGTTAAGTTCACCAATAAAAGTACACAGTTTTCTCTCCTTGACATAACCAACTGACCACATTTCACAAAAGTCTTCTGTTAAGACTCTTGGTCCACTTTACAATTTTAATTATGTATAACAACTTGAGAAAAGAGTGGTGCACTTCTTTTTTATATGTCTTTAAACCATATGGATTAAAAGGCAAATCTATACTCTTAATCCATATGGTTTAAAGTTTGAGTAAAAAAGCATAAGCTCTAGCCAAAACTTAATGAAAGTGGATGGGTTGAATGAATTCAAGGAAGAACTAGACAAATTCTTGGAGGATACGGATAGGTGAAAAAAAACAAACAGTATAGTTTTTTTTTTTTTTGGCTGATGCTATATAAGTTTACTTTCTTGCATTATTTGCCATCACTGCTACTACTATGATGGTTCAATATTATTTGTTGATAGTTTATCCATACAAAATATTGATGTGTGAAGTTAAAAATGTCTACACATTTTGTTTATTTAATATTGTTTGGGGTTTAATAGCTCTTGCTGTGCTTATTAACATTTCATAGGTCATTCGCTATTTTTTTAAAAATTTAAGTGATTGATCAAAGTGTGAAGGAGAGTTTGGATGGCTAACATGATATTGAGGGGACTTTTCAGCAATGAGCAAAAAAAAATGAATAACAGTCATGTCCAATACATAATCCTGCTAAAATTATCTTTTATTGTCGACTTTAGGTTTGTCCAACAAAGTTGTAATGTCTTTTGCAAAGTTTGTATATGGCTTGTTGCTGCCACAGTAGTGGCAATAGCTTTTACTGTCACTTCATCTGCTTGTTCATTTCCTATTATTTTCACATGTCCTGAAATATAGCAGAATCTAACAATATGGCTTTTGCTAATTTATTTCCAATCTTTCTAATATTGAAGAATTGGGTATATGTATTTATATTTGTAGGGTTCAACCTCTCTGGCAGTATGCTCATAAAACATTTGTGATTTAATATATACTTCAACTTGGTGTATATCCAAGGATAGTTTCATATTCAATGCAGTGCTCAACATGTATTATATATAGAGACACTTTGAGCTGTATTAAAACATTTAAAAGCGGTTCTTACTATTACTGGAAGATGGCAGCACAGAATAAAATCATGACATTAGTTTTTTTTATGTGAAAACATCTATGGCGGCACTAGAGTAAAACCGATTGGTAACCATGTTTTCTTACGAAAATGACGTGATTGACGTCACTTCCTATTAGGTGGCTGTCAGATTTTAAATGAAAATGATGTCACTTCCTAAATGGCACTAACAATGCTAACTCAGTCACTAACGTTTGATTCCGTAGAGTAAGCAGCGGGTAGTAATATTATACAAGAATAAAATGCAGACTTTATAAAATCTTCTTCTCAAGATTTTAATCAACAAAAGCCTTCTAAGTAGTGTATGTAAGTAAGTTTCGATCAAACTGTTCAAAAAATTCAAACAGTTTTACACTAGTAGATATATGTTTTCACCTAAAATAAAACATCTTTCATGCATACAGGGTACACATGCGGCCTGCTTCTTTTTTTTTCACTCCTTATTACATATACACTAAAATGTGAAAATTGTCTTCTTAAAAAGACAAACAAAACCCTACAAACAACAAACTGAATTTTAAGTTTTTAAGTTGCCACTGAAGGGTCTAAAAGAACCGAGTGAGTCTGTGAATAAGTCTGGAAATACAGTAAACCCCCGCTATTCGCGATCGCCAATTTAATATAAAATGAAACCTAAAAAAATACAGTAAATGCACATGATCGAATGAATAGCAGTTTGCAATTCACGTATTGCATACGTTCTACGATACTGAATAAATTAGAAGTTATAAATAATGTGTGTATATTGTTTTTGTGCTTGCTATATAAAAACTGGTTACAACAAGCCACACCAAACCTGAAAGTGACAACTAAAAAGAAAATAATTCGAATGATGATGCCACTGAAATGGAAGTACAAGAAAAAGCTCAAAAAAGTTCAAAAAGTTGTTTTAAAAGAATTAAAAAGTATAGTGAATAACGAACAACCGTTGGCAGGAGAAAATGAAGGAAGCAATAATATTAATACGGAACATGTAAGTCTGAATTTTAATAACGGTGTTAAGAATGTATCTTGTCACTAATGGCCAACATTTCAAAAATTTGTGGAAATACAAAAATGAAAGTATTGAAAAAAAAAAAAAAAAAAGAGAAGAAATGGTTATTTTATTGCAATATATATTGTTTTCTGTGCCTTTTATTTGTATCTGGCACAAATAATGTTCCATTTTTCAATGAAAAGCTATCAACATTTGATGTTTAGAAGGTTTAATACCTTCGTTGCCCTCTTCTTCCTCTTGTCATTGATATTGTCACTAGTTCTTAAATTTGAATTTATTTATTTATTTTTTTGTAACTAGAAAATGTTGGAGTCACTTGGATATTCAACTACTGTGATCATGTAAACAGAAATAGGGAAAATTTAGGGAAAACAGAAATAGGGAAAATTTTATTTAGTTTAATATCTTCATTGCCCTCTTCTTCCTCTTATCACTGATACTGTCACTAGTTCTTAAATTTGAATTTATTTATTTATTTTTTTTGTAACTGTAGAAAATGGAGTCACTTGGATATGCAACTACTGTGACCATGTAAACAGAAATAGGGAAAATGTAAGGCAAAGTGTGGATGATTCACTTCCGCGAAACAACAGATGACCACTTGTCAGGGTAAAGGAAAACTACTCTCTCCTAAATCTCTAACAGGGTGCTAATAGTAGATGGTTAACAAGAGCCTACTGTCTGAATGTAGAATACACCTTGATCTGCCTGCTGGTTATGGATATATAGAAAGTAGTTGACCAGCTCGACTTCTCGATATGTGGGACAGATAGTCGGATAGGTTTTATGGGTACAACTAAGTTTCAGATGGTAATTGCTTTAGCTCTTAATTCATGCTTAGCAACAGCACTATTGCCCAGTTAAGTCTCTCATATTTCTTTTGTTATATGAAAATTTTCTTCATTCCATGGAAACTATTTTAAATGTAATTACCATGGGAAATTCAAAAAAATTTACTAAATAGAAAAATTCACTATAAACAAGTTCGTTAAACAAAGTCCCAACTGTACTTATTATTATTATTTATTATGATTTTACCAATTATCGAAAAAAGGTGTGTAGCCACGAATTTGCCAAAGGTGCCAAAAGCATAGTTATTATTATTACTACTACTAGCCATATAGTGCAAGGAAGCCTGAAGCTTATGCTGCATCAGACAAAAAAAAAAAAACATTCCCAAGTTACCCTGAGAGAGAGCGAAGTAGAAAGGAAACACCAAGAAAGAGAAGAATGATGATATCCAGCTCAGGACCCTGGGTGTGCCAAGCCCATACTCACTAGATGTGAGCCCCTGGGGGTTGTGCCTCTGTTTAGACATAATGTTTACTTTTGTCTAGTACACCGGACCGAACCTATTGGTAACTCTCTAGGAGGATTCCAGATCAGCTAGTGTATAATCTTGCTACCTCTACTCTGCCAGATAGTGACTGGAGGGAGCCCGAGTAGTGTGTATGCAGGGAGCATTGTCGAGGCCATGTTATGTCAAGGATCTGGGTATATTCTTACCACATGTACGCCATATCCAAAAATTTCATTACTTCATACAGCATGTCCCACCCACTTTTTCTTACTATTGAATACACCATGAATTGTCAAACTAATAGAGCAAGCTTATCTGCGAAAAGATCTAAATCTCCCAAGCACTTCCTAATTCATTTCACAAATATACTTGGTCTCAATTCTAATCTCAATGATGTCCATTTCCACTTGCAGTCTGCCAAACCCCACGTACTTTTTCTGACAGAATCTCAGTTATCGGTTGATTCAACTACTGCTCATCTCAGATGCCCAAATTATACGCTATATGATTCCTTTCGCCTCAAAGGTGGTACTTATGCATGTCCGTTCTGATATTCCCTGTCAGAGACTTGGCAATTTGGAATCTCCTCTCTTTGATCTTCTCTGGCTTAAAATCTCTCTACCTCATTGTGTCAAATTCATCTGTTGTCTCTACCGTTCTCCCAACTCCACTAATCACTTGGAGCTCTTTGACTTCCTCTCTTTGCAACTTGACTTTCTCCAGTCCAACTTTCCTAACAGTGAGGTAATTTTCCTTGGTAATTTTAATGTTCACAACTCCAGCTAGCTTCCGTTTTCTAGTTACACCACCCAGCAGGTCGAGATGCTGAGGCTTTTGCAATTACTAATGCCCTAGCACAGATTGTTCATTTACCTACAAGAATACCGGCAATCCTAATCATACAGCCAATATGCTTGATCTTTTTCTCACAAACAACCCTTCTAAGTACACAGCCGAAGTGAGAGGTCCTTTAGGCACTTCAGATCACAACTTGGTGATTGTCTCTTCTCCATTGGAACCTTTATCTCATGGCTATTCCCAACCTCGTGTTGTTTGGCATTAAAAGAATGCAAAATGCAATGACCTGCGAAGATCGGTCGGATTACTGTTTTAAAACTTCTGATGTCAACGTTTGTTCAGATCGTGTCAGTGAAATTATTCCTGCAGGAATGGAATCCTTTATCCACACTCCACTTTAAAATCTCGTCCTTTATCTAAACCTTGATTTTCCAATAAATGTGTTAAGGCTTTTCAAGAGAAGAATGTTGCATATCGTAACTGGCTTGTTTCCAATTCTTCAGTTTCATTTTCTGCCTATACCAAAGCTCGCAACAATTGTAAAGCAGTTATTAATCAGTCCAAACTAGAGTTTGAACAGGCTACGAGTAGAAAAACTTGCTTCTTGCCCTAATGGTAGCTGAGCATTCTGGTTTCTTGCCAAAGCTATTGGCCGCAACTTTTGCCCATCTCTGCTCCCACCTCTGTCCAAACCAGATGGTTCTGTTGTCACTTCAGTCAAGGATAAAGCTGACCTGCTAGCATCCCATTTTTCTTCCAGCTCATGTATTAATGATCTTGGTAAAACACCTCCCACCATTCCCAACACGCTCCATTCAATGCCTCCTGTGGTCTTCCGTCAAAAGGATATCAGAAGGATTTTGACAAATCTCGATGCTAAGAAAGCTCCAGGTCCTGATGCTATTTCTCCACTTGTTCTCAAAACCTGTGCTCCTGAACTTACTCCTATTCTTTGCCACCTTTTTTCACTTTCTTATTCCAAAGGTGTTTTTCCTTCTGCTTGGAATTTTGCTTATATCCAGCCAGTTGCTAAAAAGTGTGACAAATCCCTCCCATCCAATTATCGTCCCATTGCAATTACTTCTACTCTTTCTAAAGTAATGGAGAAATCAATTAACCGCCAACTCTTAAACTACCTAGAAACCTTCTGTCTGATCAACGATCGCCAGTATGGATTCTGTCAGTGTCGATCCGCTGGTGATATTCTGGCTTATGTTACCCATTTATGGACTAATTCAATGGAAAGGTTCAGTGAAACACTAGTTGCTCTTGACATCTCAAAGGCTTTTGATCGTGTTTGGCATAAAGGTCTTCTAAACAAGCTTCCAATTTAATGGTTTGCGAACTGTTTTTAGTAATTGGTTATCCAGTTTTTTCTCTGATCGGTCACTGAGTGTGATGGTAGATGGCTCTCTGTCTTCTAACTTCTCCACTAATGCCGGTGTACCCCAAGGTTCAGTTCTTTCCCCCACTCTTTTCCTCTTGTATATTAATGATCTTCTTCCATTGACTGGAAATCCTATCCATAGTTTTGCCGATGATAGCACACTGCATTCCACTTTCTATTTTGAGAAACCTTGCCTGCCCAATCAGCTTCAACTTCTCGAAAATCTGCTGCCAATTCCTTAAATGCCGATCTTCAGGTAATTCTCCAGTGGGGCAAAGACAACTTAGTTGATTTCAACCCTTCTAAAACTGAGTCTTGTCTTATCTCTCGCAAAAAGGATTCTTCTGCTCCTATGCTTATCTTTAGTGACACTCCGATTTCTAGGCAAAATGATATATCTCTTTTGGGGATTACCCTGACTTCTAATCTCTCTTGGCACAAGCACATTACAAATATTGCTTCCTCTGTATCTAAAAAACTTGGTTTTCTCTTTCGCTCTCGGCGTTACCTTTCTTCCAAACAGCTGCTCACTCTGTATAAATTGCAAATCCGCCCTGCCATGGAATATTGTTCCCACATCTGGGGTGGTGCCCCCAAAACCTCTCTCAGGCTTCTTGATTCCATTCAGAAGAGGGCAGTTAGGTTAATTAATGATTCATCTCTAACAGAGGCTCTCCACTCGCTTTCTCATAGACGTACTGTTTCTGCTGCATGCCTCTTCTACAGATACTTCCATGGGCACTGTTCTTCTGAATTGGCTTCTATAATTCCCGCTCTCTCTTTCAAAACAGTCTGAACACGTGCTGCCACCAGCCAACATCCATTTACTGTCTCAACTTCCAACCCACAGAACCAACTTTTCATCTTCCTCATTTATTCATTCAACTGCTGTTTTCTGGAACAACCTTCCTTCATATGTATTTCCTGAAAATTACAATCTATAGAAGTTAAAGTCCAATGTCAACAAATATCTTATACCTAATACCTCTCGTGTTTGGGGTTCACATAAAAAAGAAAAAAAAAAAAAAAAAAAAAAGTAATCAAATAAGAATGCCTAAACAAAACTGGCAATAAATAAAAGTAAATGCCACCTATGTTATAAGCAATTTTTGTTTTTGTTTAAATGCAAAACTACTGTATTTTATTAATATTTAAAAAAGATGAGAATTAACAAGCTCACTATGTTATTATCTTTATAAAATACGCAATGCACCTACTTGCGAACAGAACTGCTGAAGAAAAGCTCGTTTGGGTCCAGGAATCATAGCCTCCAGATGTGGATGAAGGAATTCAAACTGGTCAGCCAAAAATATTCTATTAAAATAATTAATGCAGCAATTTTTTAAAGCCTGAATATTCAAATATGCATTGAAGTATAAAAAGCAATAAAGAAAAAAAAAAATGATTATGAGGTTACTTAACTTTATAAATTGGTGGAGCCAGAGTTTTTCTTTGACGTAGGCAGAAAATTAAGTCTTTCTATTATTGTAACTGAACACAAAGGTAATGTGTATGAAATTTGATTTCAGCTAATTCATTAAGGTACCACTGCAATCATATAGAATGAGTTGTAAACAAATTATTTACAAATTCAAACTTTAATCTGAAAGGGCTATGAGTAGGAAACTTACCTCATGCTCAAATGGTAGTCTACCTTCTGGTCTCTTGCAAAAACTAAAGATAAAGCTAACTTATTGGCATATTACTTCTCTCCAACTTATACACTGATTATTTTGGTAAATTGTCTACCATACTGAACACATTCCATTCAGTGTTTCCTTGGTTTGCTGACAGACAAAGATTAGATGAATCCAAACTTTTTGATGCTTAGAAATCTTGAGGTTCTGATGGCATTTCTTCACTTGTTCTCAAAACCTGTGATCTGGAAGGGAAGAGACTGTTTACTCATGTTGTGTGTTACCTTTTTATACTCTCTCAGTTCACTTTTTTAACCTCTGCTTGAAAACTTGCACTTTTCAAGCCAATTCCTAAAATGGATGACAAATCCCTTTCTTCCAGTTATTGTCCTGTGAATCCTATTCCACTTATACCTAAGATGTAATAGAATATATCAGCCAGCAATTCTTAATTCTTATACTAATCTCAAAATTGTCAATCTGAATCCATTAGAAAGTAAGAGAAATTCAAGTTTTGTTCTAGACAATATCAAAATCTTCCTCTCTACGTAGTTACTGTAGGTAATGGAAAATGACTCTATTCCTTCTAGCTTCTCAACTAATGCTAGAGTTACTTATTTCTGTTCTCTTACTCACTTTTGGTGACTTTCTTCCAATGAGTAAAATTCCATCCACTGTTTTGCTGATAAGTATGCTACATTCCATCCTTGTAATGTAGCATACTTAATCAGCAAAATCATGCTGATTAAGTACCGTGTGTGTGTGTGTGTGTGTGTGTGTGTGTGTGTGTGTGTGTGTGTGTGTGTGTGTGTGTGTGTGTGTGTGTGTGTGTGTGTGTGTGTGAGAGAGATAATGCTTGAAAAAAAAAAAAGAAAAAAAAGTCTATTGTTCCAAGACTATCTTTAGCACACTTAGATTTCTAGACAAGAGCACTGATCTTTACTGGACCCTTAACCATTCTTGGCATAAGCAGCAAATCTGAAATATCGCTTCCTCTGCATTGAAAACAACTGTTTTCTCTTTTACTCTTGATATTACTTTCTTCTTAAAAATGTGTGAATCAGTATAAATTTAAAATTTACCCTATAATGGAATATTCTTCATACATCGGGTAGAGTTCCTAAACCTCTGTTAAACTCCTAGAATCCATCCAAAAAAGATCAGCAAGGTTAATTAATGATAACTCATCATCATCGTCATCCAATTTCTGCTGCATGCATTTTCTAATGATATTTCCACAGACACTGTTCTGAATTAGTATCTATAATTCCATTATATTTTAACAAACTGGTCTGAACACAGGCACCAACCATTCATCTACCTTCAGTCTTCCTTCTTATATGTATCGTTAAATATAACAATCTACAGAAATTCAATTCAATTCATATTTTTTCTTGATATGAGACTCATTTGCATACTGATAAACTTTCACTAGGTTTAGAATATTGTGATTTGATTCTTACTGCAAACAGTGTGGCACACATCTGATTCAAAAGAGAAATGCAGCATATTTATTGGTTCACAGTTAGCAGATGTTGGCTTCATAAGCACTCAAAGGCAAAATGACTGATGCTGAGCAGAATGCCTGGCAGTCATTCTACCTTACAGGGAATGGCTCTCTTGTTACCACTAAGTGATTTTTACTAAGAACTACTTAACAAGTTGATTGAAAATGAAGGAAAAATCAGATGCTGTATATCAAGCTCCATGACATGTATTCTCAGTTGTATTGTTTGAGACCAATCTGGATGATGTTAGTGAAGGGTGTGGAGAGAGAGGTTCTGTCAGGATCTACATTTAATGGATGTGAATTGGTGGTTTTTAGGTTAGTTAGCATATGCATAAAGTGTCCATTGTCTTCATCATATCTATCTGTTTGGACATAACTCAACTCTTAGTAAATAAATTTACATGAAATGTTTAACCCTAGGGGCTCATATTTGGTGAGTATGGGCTTGGAAAACCCAGGTTCCTGAGCTAGATATCCTTGTTCTTCACTTTCTTGGTGATTACCTTCTACTTCTGACTCTTGTTTTCTCTCTCTCTCTCTCTCTCTCTCTCTCTCTCTCTCTCTCTCTCTCTTTGGGTAAATCAGAAATTTTTTTTGGCTAGTGCAGCAAAAGCTATTGTTGTTGTTCTTGTTGTTGTGGGGGTTTAATGGTACATAAGCTGCTTTGGCTATAATGCACCTATTCATTTATTATATAAAGAAATCAGATATTCTTGTATGGTCAGAAAAATCTGTAATTAAAAAAGATTAAAAACTCCAGTTTTCTTGAGGAAATTAAACTTGGAAAGATTTGCTCTGTCACCAATCAGATTCTCTAGCTTTATTGGTTTAAAGCTTAACCAGGTTTGTTATTTGGTTTTTAGGAGCATTAGCAACTAAGGCCATATTGCTCCGGGACATGCGGTGGTCATTCCCTGACCTTTCCGCATCTTCCGTATTTGGTGGTGACGGGCTCGAACCCCGCGCTAATCAAGAAGCGTGTGCTACGCACTGCTGCTCCTTCCCACCTGGCTACGGAGGCGCAGCTTAACCAGGGATAGCAAGGTTGAAGTTCTGTCTTCTTTATAGTAGTGGCAGTCAATCAGAATATGTTTCACAGTCAGATTTATAGAACAATGTGAACACTGTGGTGGATCATCTCCTGTGAGTAAATGAAGGTGGGTCAGATGGATATGACCTATTCTTGCTCTTGAAAGGACTACTTCTTGTCTTGATGTACGGCCACTGGAGCGCCAAATTTTCTGAATCTGTTTAAATTGAAAGAGTTTATTATTAGTCTGAGAGTGCCAGAGTGCTGTCCATTCTGATAGATATGCAGCATGAATGGTTAGTGCATAGTCTGATGCTGGAACAGGGATATTGGTTAAATCTAAGGCGGATGGATTTTTTGCAGCTTTATCAGCTAGTTCATTTCCCAAATTACCAGAATGTGCTGGAATCCAACAGAAGGTGACCAGTTGACGGTGCTCTTCAATTTCTATCAATAAGCTCCTAATTTCTTCTAGAAAAGGGTGAATTATAGCTAAGGAATTAGATAGTGCCATGATTGAACTGAGGGAATCAGTGTAAATAACAGATTTTAAAGAACAGTCAGAACACATATTTTCTAAAGCTAGTTTGATTACATATAATTCAGCTGAGAAAATACTGAATTCAGATGGAAGGGTTGCTGAAATAATGATATTTGAAAACACTGCTGCTGCTTCAATGTTTGAATTAGATTTAGAGCCATCTGTATAAATTGGAGAAAAATCAGTATATCATTGAGGGTGAGCTGCATAAAGTTGCCTGACGTTTGATTCTTTTAAAATATTCTTTCCCCATCGGCAAAGGTAAGTGTCACAGATCGGTACAGGAGGAAGAGCCCATAGTGGTTGACAGCAAGTTGATATCTGTTGTACAGAGTGGATGGAAATATTACAAACTTGCATCAGTTCAAGAAGGTGAAGGCCAGCTGGTTTTACTATGCTAGGTTTATTTCTATAGAGGTTTTCTAAAGGTGGATTGAAAAGGTATGACTGAATGTGATGCGAGGCACAACTTTGCATCTTAACAGCATACTTTAGTAGCTGTGTTTTTCTACGTAAAGTTAGTGGGGGCTCATGAGCATCAATGTAGAGACTATGTGTAGGTGACGTTCTGAATGCACCAAGTGCAATCCTTAAAGCACTGTGTTGAATGGGATCAAGCCAGCTTAATGCACTCATTCTGGCAGAACCACAGATGGGAGCACCATAATCGAGACGTGATATGATTAACGCCCTGTAACCAAAGTAAGGAGGTATAATCTGCACCCCCATGCTAGGGCGAATAAAGTTCTGAGTATGTTTAACTTTTTTAGAACTTGTTGTTAAGGGTTAATCATAGAAATCTGATGTTATTGGTGACTGGGATGGGGACATCAGAAATTTGAAGTACAAGATCCGGATGAAGTTTACGTTGTCAACTAAAATGGATAGCAACTGTTTTTTGCTGCAAGAGTCGGCAGCCATTGATGCTGGCCCTCTGTTGTATTTTATTAAGTGATATCTGAAGCTGTCATTCAATGGATCTCATGTTTTGGGAATGACAGGAGATGGAAAGCTCATCTGCTTAAGGTAAGTCTCAACTGTATTTGAAGCTGTTTAGTGATAGAATCTATTCAAAGACCAAAAAGAGTGGCACTCAGTACTGATCCCTGTGGGACACCTTCTTCCTAAATGAACGTTGCTGAGAGGGCATGTTGGTATCGAACTTGAAATGATCTAGTATGTAGAAAGTTTTGAACAAATATAGGAAGGTTGTCCTGTAAACCAAGAGAGTAAAGATCTTTAAGAATTCCATGTCGTCAGGTAGTGTTAAAAGTCTTCTCTATATCTATTGAAACCATTACTAGACTTTCATTCTTAACAAAGGCATTACAAATGGCAAATTCAGCTTTCACCATGAGATCCACGCATGATCTATTTTGACAAAAGCCATATTGACTATGGCTCATTAACTGTTCAGACTCAATGATCCAGACGAGTCTATTGTGGACAATTTTTTCTAGGATTTTGATGAGGCAGCTTGAGAGGGATATTGGTCTATAGCTATGGAGATTGGTTGGATCTTTTCCAGGCTTTAGGAATGCCAAAATAGTAAAATGATGCCAAGAAGCTGGAAAAATATTTTCTAGATATATACGATTGTAAAAAACCAAGAGCAGGCGCAAGGCTTTGTCATCAAGACGTTATAGCATTACATAATAAATCCCATCTGGCCCGAGCGCACCATTGTGGGCTATTTTGATGGCATGCAGAAGTTCAGAATATTGCAGAGGTTTGTTATATGGAAGAAGGTGGGCAGAGTAAAAGTTAATAGAATGCTTTTCTGTACTGTTTTTAATTCATTGGAATGATGCTGTATAGGCTGATGCTGCTGAGATTTCAGCAAAATTATTGCCCAAAGCATTAGCAATATCTGAGGGACTGGATAGATCTTTTCCGTTCCAGGAAAGGATTGGAGAACGTTTGGTAGGAAATTTACCAAAAAGCTTACTAATTTTTTTCCATATTATCTAAATTGACCATGACTAGATGTTGGTTCATGACAAAGACATTGCAAATATTCGATTCAGCTTTGATAAGGACATCAAGAGTAGATCTGTTCTTACGAAAGCCACTCTGATGATCTGTTATAAGGTTCTCTGTTTCTAAGATCCAGGTAAGCCTTGTATGTACCATTCTTTCAAAAATTTTCCCCATGCAGCTTGTGAGAGATATTGGCTTATAATTGTTAACCAAAGAAGGGTCTTTGCCTGGTTTTGGTATGGCAAGTATTAGAGAATGACGCCAGGAAAGTGGATAAGCATTTTCTGAGAAGATTCGATTATAGAAGGTCAATAGGGTACGTAAGTCCTCTTCAAGTAATTGTTTTAGCATGATGTAATGTACGTCGTCTGGGCCGGCAGCACTATTTAAAGATTTATTTAAGGATTCTTTGAGTTCTTTTATGTTAAATGGTTGATTGTATGGAAGTGAGAGTCGTGTGGAGAAGTTAATTTTGCGGCGTTCTGCATCTGCCTTGATGTGCTGAAAGGAGATGGAGTAGGAAGCAGAAGCAGATATTGTAGAGAATGATTCTGCTAGCGCATTGGCATTTTCCTTAGGTGCCGATAGATCTTTCCCATTCCAACAGAGTATTGGAGAGGGTAGTCGAGTGAATTTTCCATTTAGTGCTTTAATTCTTCTCTAAATGAATTGTGGGTCAGTGTCTTTGGTGATAATTGAGGCAAATGAGATCCAGGAGTCACGTTTGGCTTTTCTCCTAATCTGCCTTGCTTTGGCTTTAAGTCTTTTGTATTCTATTAGATTACTGGTTGTAGGACACTTACGGAATTGTTACAAGCACGGTTTTTCTTACGCTTGGCATTAAAACAATCTGTATTCCACCAGTTGAACAAATTGGTGGAATACAGAACAATCTGTATTCCACCAGTTGTTATGGTGGGAGAACTTGTGAGGTCATGACTTCGGAATTGAATTTTTTGCTACATTTAGTATCTGATTGGTAATGTAGTTAGTTACGTTTTCAATTGGATGTTGCTGAACATAACTCCTGTCTAACTGGACCTGGGTACAGTAGCTCTCCCAGTTTGCTTTCTTGAACTTCCAGGTGGATCGGTGCTCGAGATTTGCAGTTACCCGTGTTTGTAATGAGCAAAGGATTGGAAAGTGATCGCTGTTTAGAGGATAGTTTAGCACTGACCATATCAAGCTTTAGAATTGCTGGTGAGCAGATTGACAAGTCTATTGCAAAGGTAGATTCTGTAGATAGGTGAATATAAATGGGAGACCCAGAGTTTAGTATAGTTATGTTGTTATTATTCATGAATGTTTCGATTAATTTGCCTCTTGTGTCATTCGCAGGTGACCCCCATAATGGATGGTGGCCATTGAAGTCACCAAAAAGGCAGATTGGAGATGGTAGTTGCATAACCAAATTATCAAGTTCTGTATTTGAAAATGGTTGAGAAGGGGAAATATATATAGAAGTTAGGGAAATTGATATACCGATTGAAATACATGCTGCCACAGCTTCTAGACTAGTTTGTAACTGAATTTGCCTGGATGGTATGTTTGATTTTATAAGCACGGCTACTCCTCCGCAAGCAGGAGACTCCGAAATCCTGTCTTTTCTATATATTGTATAGTTTGTAAATTTTGGTGAAGCTTGAAATGATAAGAAAGTTTCTTGTAGACATACTCCTATTGGATTATATTGAATCAGTAAATCTTTTATGTCATCAGAATTGCTTCTTAGTCCTCTGCAGTTCCACTGTATGATATTAGACATTATTTGAGTTTAGTTGTGGTCAACTGGTCTGACTGTTTTTTAGAAGTGGAGCATTTCGGTCTGTCTTGCTTTATTTTATCTTTTTTTGGGAAATAGGGGCGTACAGAATCCATGGTGTCATTGGCATGGAGTTCCAAAATGGGCTCCCCATTATCTAAACGCTCATCTACTTCCATACTGTTGGTGGGAGTTTCCATTTGTTTTGAACCTGTGTCGGATTTCGTTTGCTCTGTGTCATATGGGACCGATGGAGTATGACTAGGGATACTGATTGGTGTATTTGTAGCTTCGCTAGTTTTATTTTGAGGATTTTCTTTTTTTTTGAATTTGAAAGAGTAGATTTAAGCCAATTAGCCATTGAGGTATTAGGTGGAATTGATACATCTGTTTGTGCTCCCGTAGATACATAGTTTCTAGTGCGAACAGCATAGAATCAACTGCTAGGCATGCTCAACATAACTTGCCTATGTGCCTCAGGAAACGTAACTTTATTTTCTATTTTTGAATTTTTTTCCCTGTAATCTGTAAGATTTGGAAAAGGCAGGGTGACTTCCCTTGCAGTTTGGACACGCAGGAGTTGCGGTTGAGCAATCAGCTTGAGTATGCTCTTTAGATCCGCAGATGGGACAGATGGAGTCACCTCTACATGCCTGCTGTGTGAATGACCATATTTCTGGTTGAAGCAACGAATGGGATTCGGAATATATGGTCTAATATGATAATTCAAATAGCCAGCTTTGATTGAGGATGGTAAGTCTGTAGTACTGAATGTTAAAATGATGGATCTAGTTGGAGTTAGATTTCCATCTTTTTTACTCATGATTCTTTTTACACTTGTTACCTTTTGACTACTAAGTTCTTGGAGTAGTTCTTCTTTGGAGACTGTAATTAGGTCCCACTCACTGATCACACCTCTTGATGAATTTAAGGTTCTGTGGGGAGTAACTGATACTGTCAGCCCCCCAAATGATGTTGTGTTTAACAGCCACTCAGAACATTTTGAGGAGGCTGTTTCGATCAGGAGGTCTCCGGATTGTAGTCGCTTCACCATTTTTGGTGACCCTGCAATAGATTCTAAACACTTTTGTATCAAGAATGGTGATAACTTGTCTACAGGTTGGGCAGATAACGAATGTATCACCAAGAAATTTGCTATATCATTTTGACATTTTGCTTCTCTTTGAAGCCTTTTTGGGTGAACAGAGTCATGGTCAATGTCGGAAGTTTCTTGTCTTGAGCTCAATGCCTCTAAAGGTGGATAACTATTTGTATCCATGTTAGCTCCTTTTGGCCCTGGGGGTTTACCTTTACCACCCAGATTACTGGCCCCACCACGGGGAGGCAGGAGCAGTGCCGCTTGTGGCCAAGCTTAGAGGTTAGTATGGTTAGTAGGAGTACTAAATTAAAGAAAAAGGTATATATGTTGAACAGTTGCTAGCTAACAGTGACACATTTCTGTGCTTAAGATGCAGGGAAATGTAATGATCTAAAATCAAAGCCTGGCTTAATTAATGGGCAAGATTGAGTGTCTCAGACCCATTAATAAAGCCAAGAAGTTTCCCCAAAGAGACTTCTTCTGGGCTCACTTCTTAGTGTTTTTAAGAAAATGAAGCTACTTAACGAAAAGGTTTAATAAGAAAGGTAGAAAACAAAAGAGAACCTAGTCGCTTACCAAAAAATGCTCTTTAATCGCACGAGAATCGCTTGACACCCGGGGCCGCACAGTTTGGGAACCGCTGCCATATATCATTATTATTTTAAAGTTCCAAGAAGAAATAAACCCAAATCTATCCTTTCTTCCTCTTAATTTTATCTTTTTCCCTTCTTGAATTTATCTTTTGGAAATGGATGAGAGACACTAAATTCTAGGAATTTTTAAGGTACAGTTTTTTACTAGGTAGAAATCATTTCCAGTGTTGGTAAAGTTTATTTCATATTTAACTAAACTCATGCCTCATGGGGTGGGGAACTGTTGTTGGCAATTTGCCTGTTAGTTACAGTCTGTTCTCTTGCATGAACTGTCATATGTATATTGAACAGTTGCTAGCTAACA
Organism: Mastigoproctus giganteus; assembly: GCF_048544385.1. Classification (NCBI taxonomy): domain Eukaryota; kingdom Metazoa; phylum Arthropoda; class Arachnida; order Uropygi; family Thelyphonidae; genus Mastigoproctus; species Mastigoproctus giganteus. Next base: position 166,903,210 of record NC_143575.1, on the reverse strand, counting down.
GTAACACATTTCTGTGCTTAAGATGCAGGGAAATGTGATGATCTGAAATCAAAGCCTGGCTTCATTAATCGGCAAGATTGAGTGTCTCAGACCCATTAATAAAGCCAAGAAGTTTCCCCAGAGAGACTTAACAAATCTGTGCACTTGGTAGTTATTCAATATCCTGTACTAAGCCGAGGGATGTTCTCTCACTGTATCAGGCAGTGAGATAATTTCAGTGATGATTCAATTGTTAAGGAAATGGAGAATATATTTTTTAATCAAACCAGAAAAAATAGAATAAGCTACCAGTTGGTAAAATTAATGATATAATTAACCAATAGTCAGTTCTTGAAGGAATTAGGATGTATGGTAAAACATGGGGAAACTAATGACTTAAAATGAAATGAGAATGAACTAATGATTTGGTCAAAAAATATAAGGCCACGCAGGAAAAATGCCATGAGACAGGTCAAAATGTTACTCTGCAATTCTGTACAGGCATGATATGCAGGACCACATGATGAAAGTCCTGTGTATTATCTTGGGTTTTTTGTGGCAGATGAGAGGAAGTTTTTCGCAGCTTGGCCTGCTCTAGTTAATAAATCGAATGGAATTCATTTGAAGAGGAGAGTTGCATACATCTTTGCTGATGTCATAGAAGAAGCCTTAAAGGTTCAGGGAAACTGTTAGCTGGTGGGTGGAGAAGGGTTGGGTAATCTCCTATAAGACTCAGCTTACTCAGACTGACCAAGGTTACACTTTCACTCTTCTTGAGAGTGCTTGTGTGATACCTCATAATTCCATATTCTGCTCTTCCTGTTATAATGTGTGACATATGTTTCAAAAAAAAAAAAAAAAAAGTACACACTGGAAATACACTAATGTGCATACTCTGATATAAAGTCAGTGATTAGCATTAGTAGAGGCATTTGATGCAAGAAAGCAAGCTTATGCAGCATCAGCCAAAAAAAAAAAAAAAAAAAAAAAACCCACTTCCATTTCACCCCTCTGTTCATTCAAAATACCTGTCCAGCTGAGCCTTAAACTTATTTAGGCTATCAACCTCCACGACAAGGGATGGAAGTCTGTTCTACCAACAAAACACCCACTGGCTAAAGGCAAATTTCCGCATGTCTATCCTACATCTGTCTTTCCACAATTTGAATTTATGCCCTCTCAGGTGATTATTCTGAGCTAGAGGAAGAATCCCATCAGCATTGAGCATGCTCAAACCATTCAAGGCTTTATACACCTCTATCAGATTACCTCGCTGGTGCCTAGTCTCCAGACACTGTAATTTGCAAAACTTAAGCCTTTCTTTGTAAGAGCACCCCTTTGTTCCATTCACTAATCTTGTTGCCCTTCTCTGTACTCGTTCCATTAACTCTACATTCCTTCTTGAAATGAGGCCTCCAGACCTGTATACAGTACTCTAGGTGTGGCCTGACTATTGCCTTATACAAGGGAATAATCACCTCCTTATCCCTGCTGGAAAAATTCCTGTATATCATTGCCAATACTCCATGAGCTACTCTTGCAGCCCGTCTGCACTGCTCAGAGAACTTCATATCTGCCTGCACAACCACCCCCAAGTCCCTTTCATTCTCTACCACTGTCAGTGTAGTACCACAGAGTTGATACGTTGCTCTGGGGTTGCTGTTTCCCATGTGTAGTACTTTACATTTGTCAATGTTAAACTTCATTTGCCACCTCTCAGCCCATCTGCTCAACGTTTCCAGATCCTGTTGCAGCATCATAGTGTCAGTAGTGTCCTTGACAACCCTGCCAACCTTTGTATCGTCTGCAAACTTGGACATTAAGCTTGATATACCATCATCAATATCATTTATAAATACAGAAAACAATAATGGACCCAACACTGAACCCTGAGGAACTTCACTAATAACATTAATCCACGATGAGCAGTGTCCATTGATTACCACTCTCTGTCTTCTTCCCCTCAACCACCCCTTTATCCATAGCAGCAATTTGCCTCCAATGTCACACTGCTCCAATTTGTGTAGCAGTCTTCCATGTGCAACAGCATCAAAAGCCTTTCTAAGATCCAAGTATATAATATCAAAGCTATTCCCTGCATCCAGTTCTTTTGCGACTGCATCATAGTATCCAATCAAATTGGTCAGGCAAGACTTCCCCTTAACAAAACCATGCTGTGTCCGAGCTATAACTGAAGTCTTGTCTAAATGATCCTGCAGTGCTTCTTTAACCAGTGCCTCCATTAATTTTCCTGGAACAGAAGTTAAGCTCACAGGTCTATAATTACTTGTGTCAGCCTTTGATCCTCCTTTGTGAATTGGGGTCACATTTGCACATTTCCAGTCTATGGGTACCTCCCCTGAGTCCAAGGAAGCTCTCATAATTATGGCTAAGGGTTTGCTTACTTCCTTTGCTGCCTCGTTTAAAATAACTGGATAGATCCCATCCACCCCGGGTGCCTTTCTTGTGTTTATCTTCAACAATTTCTCCTCCACTTTACTCCCAGTTATTTCAAGATTCTGTAGCTTACTGCTAGAGTTGAATACACCTCTGGCATTCCCCTCACTGAATAACTCCTCATGTGTGAATGTCGATGCAAAATATTCATTTAGTTTGTTAGCTACCTGAGCAGGATCATCAACAGTTGACCCATCAATATCAAGTGGACCAATCTGATTCATCCCCTTCCTTCTAGAGTTTACATAAGTAAAGAACTCTTGGCTGTTTATCTTTGCATCCCTTGCCAAGGATTTCTCGTAATCTGCCTTTGCCTGCCTAACCTCCTTTGTAACTTGGTTGCATATCAACTTGTATCTATCATAGGCTTCTGTGTCATGTGTTAATTTGTAAGTATCCCATGCATTTTTCTTCTCTGCCATATGCCTCATTAGTTCATCTGACATCCATTTTGGCCTAAACCTTGAACAATATTTCTTAGTTGGTATGTAAAGCCTAGTAGCTTCCAAGATAAGTTCTTTGAATGCTTCCCATTTTGAATTTGCTGTTGGTAACACATCATTTGGTCCCACTGTATAGAATTTAAATACTGTCTCAGTCCATCGTAGTCGCCTTTACGGAAGCAATAACCCTTCCCTTTACCCCTAATGGTAGTTACCTCTTTGAGTAAATCCCACTTCAGCACACTGTGATCACTGCCACCTAGTGGTTCATTTATCTGCAGATTCTTAATGCATGAAGAATTACTGCTGATAATCAAATCAAGAGTATTACTCCCTCTAGTTGCCTCCCGAACATGCTGATGTAGAAATCAATCATCCAATAAATCCACAAAAGCTCTGCTAGTGTGTGAGTGACCAGCCCCCAAATTCCAGTCAATATCTGGGAAATTAAAATCTCCCATTATAAGACTCTCTGATTTACTGGTTTTTTTTTTTTTTTTTTTGATTTGGTAGTTGTTGGCGCATCGGCTTCTGTGGCCATATTGCACCTCCCAAGGTTTTTGCAGTACTTTGATCCAAGCCCGAGGCGGGAATCGAACCCGCGACCTTTGGGTTGCCGGGCAGGTACTTTACCCACTCGGCTAGCCCGGTCGGCTCTGATTTACTGGCCCACTCTATTTCCCTATACAGTTTCTTATTATACTCATCAGAGTCATTAGGCCTATAGCACACTCCTACTTTCAATTTTGATCTCCCAATGCTTATGTCACACCAAACTGACTCAACACTGCACTGTCCAGCGATGTCGACTGGCTTCACTTCCTTGGTTTTTATGTGTTTCTTAACTAATAGCATAACCCCTCCCCCCTTCCTATCCTGTCTATCCTTTCTGTAGACGTTGTACTCCCCAAATTCCAGTTCTGCATCCCTTATATCTGTGTAACATCACGTCTCTGATATCCCAACAATATCTGCCTTTGATGTTTTGAGCAATACCTCAAATTCATCAAATTTGTTTACTAAACTCCTAGCATTGGTGTACACGCAAGTATACCTGCACCTGTTTCTAGTCTTAGCTACCCTAACACAACCCATGTGTTTACTTGTACCGCAATGGCTCCCAGCAGTCTCTGAAATATCATGCATCTTGTTTTTCAGGCTTCTGCTCATTCTAATAGAAGCAGTGCGAGAATCTCTTTCACCTCTGCCAGTGGCTACTGTCAATCTATTGGTCTTTGTCTCCCCCCCAAGCTAGCAGTTTTCCGACCCACCTAACACTGCCTCGATAGCATCAGCAAATATTCTTGCACCATTTCTATTTAAGTGTATCCCATCCCTGTAGAAGCAGTCTCTCCTGTTAACAAGTACAGTCCAGGCTGAAAAAAATTCTACCCCTTGAGCCTTGCACAATCTTTCCAGGGTCGAATTGATCGACAAGGCTCTCATCATATACTTCCTCCTATCGTGTCTGGGCAGAATTGCAGACACTTTCAAATTCAAGCCTAATTCTCGGCTTTTGTTCAACAGTGACCTGTACTTGTTAAGTAATTCTGCCGGTCTCCTACTCTTAATATCATTAGTGCCAACGTGTACAACTATATCACCTTTTGTGCCCTTAAAAGATGATATTCGCTCTACAACGTCATCAACCTTTGCCCCTGGCAGACATACCAGACAACAGCTTTAAACTGTCAATATTTACTTACCCCATTTTCAAACTTATTTTTACCAATATAAATATTAAGCTATGATTGGTAAATAACATAATAAAACATACACACCAGATCATCGGTTTTCTTCTGAAAGTGCCTGCTTCTTTCAACGTTTGGTTCCATGTCAGAAACCATTTTTTTCCAAAACTTAAAACTTTTTTTTTAAAAAAAATATATAAAATGCTTTCTGTTTATTTGAAACACTACTGACTGTTTCTGCACTTAGTTTTTAGAGTATAAGTGGTAAGAACAGGAACTGCATGTTAATTTTTACAGACAAAATATATGACTAATTAAAATATGCAACAGTGAACAAAGATAAATAGAAATAGCACTAGTGAAAAAGACTGTAATATAAAAGAATGTAGGTTTCATGCACATAACTTTTATTTTTCTTGGCATAATTGTGGACAAGGTATCCAATAAATATATACACAATCTTACAATGCATGTAACTTACACAATTCTACAATATATCTTACAGTGCACATAACTTGAAACATGCATTTGTAGGACGAGTTTTAAACCAAGGAAACACATGAAAAGCCAAGAAGACACAATACCCAGCAGTTACATGTCACAAAGAAAGATTTGAGTATATAACTGTAAAGAGATATACAGGTGACCCCCGCTTAACGCTGATCATTCGTTCCGGAAAAACAGAGCGCTAAGTGAATCCGCGCTAAGCGAGCGCCGCTTTCCCATAAGGTAACATGTGTATTTGTGAGCTGCGGTCGGTGCCATAGGATATTTCCTAATCAATAATAAACGGTAATGAAAAGATGCACATGTCGGTCAAAATATTTAATATTCAAATATTTGCACATATAAAATATTCTGCATTACATACGTATAATTATGTGGTAACTACTTGCGTCTCAAAAGTAAACAAAATTCCAATTAAAATAATGAATTTAATTGATTTAATTTAATGGATGAATTTAATCATGAAAAATGTGTGGATTTTGAGTTGAACTTTGGCCCTCTTCCAAATAAACTAAAAGGGGTATTAATTTTAAATGGCCCACAGCGTTACCACCCAACAATAAAGTCAACCGATCCTTCGCCGCTTTGAAACTTGGCATGTTTTTTGTTCTTTCAATATGAAACTTCTTTTAGGCATTCGTTTCCACAAAAGTCCTGCTTCATCTATGTTAAAAACTTGTTGAGAAGTATAACACATAATACCCCTCTTCAATAATTTTAACAAGTTCTTTTTTGAAAGTTTCGGCTCCTTAATCTGCACTAGCGGCTTCTCCCGGGATTTTAAACCTGTTCTACCAGTTTTAAATGGTTCCACATTTTTTTTTAGGCGAGTTTTCTTCAGATCATCGTATTGGCTAATCTCTTTCTCTCTCTCTCTCTTTTTAATATTTAACTTAACTGAATTCTGCATTGGAATATTATCTTCAAAAAAATTAGTCTTTCCATTTCAATCCTAATAGCCAGTTTAGTCCTAGTTGCTTGCAGTGGAACAGCTATCTTTCCCGCTGCTAAAATTAATTCTTTATTTTTTCATAATTGTTCTTACAGTTAAATTTGCGAGTCCTAAATTATGGCACACATCCGCTTGTCGTTGACCGGAATCGATTCGCTTCAAAACGTCTAATTTAATTTTCAAATTCAGTCTTTTTCTTACATTTATAGTCTTCGTACTGCGCCCAGACGTTGTTGCATTTTCATTCCTGTCGGTCATTATTAGCTCTTCGAAAATATAACTGCGTTGGTTGAATTAATTATGATACAATGTTCAAGTAAACTGTTCGTTACGCACGGTGTCTAATACTGTACTGAGTGATGACTAGACTTCGGATAAATGCTTATAACGCAAATATTACAAGCAATATATTTGATCATTTTTTAAAATGTTGATCTCGGAACTACGTAACAAGTGACTGTACTTAAATTAGCGTGAGAGAAAATTTCACCGAGCGTGGGAAAATTGCTCAAGTCGGCGTGGGAAACGTTTTAATGCTGTTTTGCTATTCATTTTCAAGTTATCGACTCCATCAAATGAAACGATTTCGTTAAATATGTCAAAAATGTAATCTGTAAAAGAGCGTTATAGTGATCTGTGACAGCGTTATAGTCAGATACGGGTTATAATATAAGAACAGCGTTATAGCGAATCAGCGTAAAGCGAACCGCGTTATAACGGGGGCCTGCTGTATAAGGATAGAAAAAAGAAAAAAAAAATTTTAACCATTATATATGAGGACCATCGAATAAATTATTTATCCTGACTATAAATATGCATCATATATAAAAAAAACCTATAGTTTATCGTATTCTCATAAATCTCTTACCTTATTTCCGCAGATCCAGCTCAATACTATGAAGTACAGAAGAACAAAAGAGATTTAAAGCAGTCAACACAAAGGAAAACATAGATGTCAAGAAATTACAGAATGAGGGCTATCATCAAATTTTTGACAAAGTAGGGAATGGGCCAAAAGTTATTTACGGATGTATGAAAGCTGTATATAATGTTGCCCTTTTGAATACAAATAAAATTTTGGCTTGAGCAGTTTAAAAGGGGGTTGAAAATGTACAGATAACCCTCACATGAGATGACCAATGGAAGTGACAACTCCCAAAATGTGCTAAAAAACTGAAGACCTGGTTATGTACGATAGACATATCAGTGTCTATTACTACTACTGGAGAATGTAATATTTCTGATTGGTCCGTACTCACCATCCTCCACAAAGACTTGGCTAAATCAAAGTGATCAGGATGGTCATTATTTGTTCCCTCTGTCACAGTTCTTTGACTTCCTGATCTTTTCCTTATAGGTTTTCTGGTGGTTGCTAGTGGCGGGCATCGATATGCTGATCAGGTAGGTAGCCATTTTATTCTTGTTGATTAGGGTTGTGTCTGGTCTGTTGTGCAGTACTGTCTTGTCCATTATTAAGATGGGGTCCCAGTACAGTAAATACTGTCTAATATCTTCTTACTTTGTCTTTACAAGTGATATGGTTTAGATAATGTGATATTTATTTATCAATTTTAGAAAGAAAAAAACATCATCTATGTCTTCGTGATCTCCCAGAACACACTGTAATGATAACTGGTTGCAGTAAGAAAATGAGAGGAGAAAGCAGTTTTCCATTCTTTTAGATATAGGGGGCATTCTATGATTATATGTTTTACTGTTAATGAGCATAAGCAGTTACTGCACTGTGGAGGGTCATCGTTTGTTAGTAGGTAGCAGTGAGCTAGGAATGTATGACCAATGCGTAATCTGGCTAGCATTGTTTCTTCCTTTCTGTTTCGCCCGAGGTTGGATTGCTACTGTTTGGATTCTCTCTTGATTTCAAAAAAAAAAAAAGTTTATTACAGTAATACCCCGACTTACGCGAACTCGGAGTTACGTGGTTCTTGATTTTTTCGTTTGGCAACGCTGCCGCCCACTATCTTCAAGGTCGTTTTTCATATGTTATCGATATACGGTGCGACGGCGGAGAATGAGAGCGAAAGATGAACAAAATTCAACTTTGCTGCTTTTATGTTTTTTATATCAGTGAAGGAGAAACACATTTCACCATAATAACGTAAAAACCAACACAATTCCAGCTATCGGTAAAATCGCAAATGCAATTAGACCGAGTTTACTACCAGTTTATAACAGATTTCACTAGCAGAAACGCAACTGGATTTTTATTGTTTTATGGTAGTAACCCCTAGAAATGTGAGGGGTTAATAGTGTATCTCTGCCTTTATGGTGTTGTTTATTCAGTTGCTACATGCGCGCAGCTTTGTTTATGCGTATCAAGCGTGCTTCCTCGTTTTGTAATTGTGCTTTATTCCCTAAAAATGAGTAAAATGCTTAATTAAAAGGTGTGAAAAGGAAGCGTCCTGGTGAAGACACTGCAGATTCAGAGAGAAAAAGAAAAGCAATTATCGATAAACAGAGGCGGACTGGGTCAAAAATTCTTACCCGGGAAAATTTATAGTGGCCTCATACTATGGTTTATGGCCAAAATCACACTGGCCCACCAGGGTTTCCCCGGCAAGGCTTATGGCCAGTCCGCCTCTGTCGATAGAGAAAAAATATAAAATTGTGAAACGCTTTGAGCGAAATGAAAGACCATGTGATACTGCACATGCTACAGGCCTAAACGAAGCAACGGCGAAAAGCACATGACAATTGCATACTTGACAGGTTGAAAATTGAAAAGGGCTTAAAAATTTTAGAAAACATAGACTCCAACGAAGAACGCGTTATAGCTACAAAGCAAGGAATAAAAAAATTATTATCTTGCTACGAAGAAATTCTGCGTGAAAAAAAGAAGTCTCTGTGTCGTCAGACGAATTTGTTAGATTTTATGAAGCCATCGACATCGAAATAACTTTTTTACGTAAGTCATTTGTTTTCTAATACATATTTTGTATTAATATGTATAAAGAACTGCAATTTTATTAATATTTTTCTTCTAAACTAGTGTTTTTGTTAGTCCTTGGTCCCAATTAAGCAAAATTTATATGTATTTATATGCAAAGTTGTACCCCGACTTACGCGATTTTCGTCGGACCCACCTATCGCGTAACTTCGGGGTATTACTGTATTTGTTTGATCTTTCCACATGCATGCCCACTATTTTTATATGCCTGTTTGATAATCAATTTATGATCAGTATACGAGTCCTGAAATTAGATGGCATCACATTTGAAGCAATTTAGCAGCTAAATCCGCCTGCTTGTTTACAGGGATTCCAATGTGTCCAGGGATCCAACAAAATATTACGAGCTGTCCATGAAGTTCTAATAACTTTGCCAAAATTTTCTGTATCAGAGGATGACTAGGAAAGGATTTACACTGCAGAGCATTAACAGCACTTAACGAGTCCATATATAAGATGGATTGAGCACACAAGGCTTCTTTTATATTCTCTAGGGCTAGTAGAATACCACATAACTCAGAGGTATAAGTACTGCACTCTGATAGGAGCTGTCTGGAGATGATAGCATTTGATAGCACTACAGCTGTACCAAATTTACTACCGGTCTTGGATCCATTTGTATACATTTGAAAGACACTTCTAAACTCAGTGGAGTGAGCCATATGTATTTGCCTAATGTTGATATCTGGAAGGTTATTCTTTCCCCATTGCTGAAAATATCTATCAATATGTATCTGAGGCATTTGCCCTGGCTGGGTTTCGATGCTAGTATCCTGAAGTGTGTTAGCAAAATTCAGATCCCAACTTGCGATTAGAGCTTGAAGCCTACTGACAGATGGTTTGTTGAACCGTGGCTTGCGTTCATAGGGGTCTTTCCATTTTGGCATGAAGAGATATTGCCACATGGGATGATATGGGAGACTGCTGATTTTGGCTGCATAATTTAGTAGCAAAACTTGTTGTCGAAGGTGTAACGGCAGTTCATAGGCTTGGGTATAGAGGCTTTAAATTGGTGATGTGCGAAAAGCTACCAGCGCAACTCATAGTGCACTATGATTTATGGGATCGAACCACTTCAGTACATTTGGCCTGGTCAAGCTATATCAGAGGGTGGTAATCAATGGGTGCTGCTCTTCGTGGACTAATGTTATTAGTGGAGTCCCACAGGGTTCGGTGTTGGGTCCACTGTTGTTTTGCACCAATGATATTGATGAAGGTATATCATGCTTATTGTCAAAGTTTGCAGATGATACAAAGGTTGGCAGGGTTGTTAATGACAGTAATGGCAGTGTGCTACTGCAACAGGATCTAGAAAATTTGGGAGGATATTATGATGTGGTTACAAAGGAACTGGATGCAAAAAATAATTTTGATATCATATATTTGGATTTCAGGAAAGCATTTGACACTGTTGCACATGGAAGACTATTGTATAAATTGGAGCAGAATGGTATTAAGGGTAAGTTGCCACAATGGATAAAAGGATGGTTAAGTGGGAGAAGACAGAGGGTGGTAATCAATGGGTGCTGCTCTTCGTGGACTAATGTTATTAGTGGACTCCCACAGGGTTCGGTGTTGTGTCCACTGTTGTTTTGTATATTTATCAATGATATTGATGAAGGTATATCAGGCTTAATGTCGAAGTTTGCAGATGATACAAAGGTTTGCAGGGTTGTTAATGACAGTAATGGCAGTGTGCTGTTGCAACAGGATCTAGATAATTTGGGCAGATGGGCTAAGAAGTAGCAACTGAAGTTTAACCTTGACAAATGCAAAGTACTGCATATAGGTAGAAGTAACCCCAGAGAAACATACCAACTGTGTGGTACTACACTCAAGGTGGTAGAAAATGAAAAAGACCTGGGAGTAATTGTGCAGGCAGATATGAAGTTTTCTGAGCAATGCAGACAGGCTGGCAGGGCAGGTCAATGATATATAGGAATTTTGCTAGCAGGGAGAAGGAGGTGATTGTCCCTCTGTATAAGGCAATGGTCAGGCCACGCCTTGAGTTCTGCGTACAGGTCTGGAGGCCTCATTTTAGGAAGGATGTAGATTTACTTGAGCATGTACAGAGAAGGGCAACAAGACTGGTGAGGGGAATGAAGGGATCCTCTTACCAAGAGAGGCTTAAGTACTGCAAATTGCAGTGGCTGGAGACTAGGCACCTGCGCGGTGATCTGATTGAGGTGTATAAGGCCTTGAATGGGTTCAGCACGCTGAATTTTGATGGGCTCCTTCCACTCGTTCAGATTACGAACCTAAGGGGGCATAAATTCAAATTAAGAAAGGACAGATGTAGAATAGATGTGCGGAAATTTGCCTTTAGCCAGCGGGTGGTTAACAGCTGAACAAACTTCCATCTGTCGTTGTGGAAGTTGATAGGTTGAATAAATTTAAGGAGGAACTGGATAGGCATTTGGAGGGAATGGTGTGATTTTTTTTTTGGCTGATGTTGCATAAGCTCATACACTTGCTTTCTTGCATCACATGCCACCACTACTACTACTTCCGTGAGGTAGTTTGCTGATGCCCGTCTGTTTTTCCTTTTTCCTTCTTTGAGAAAACTGGTCTGCCTGTGTCAATGTCACCTTCTGGGTGAATTTCAAGAACTGTGTCCTCTTCATCCCCATTTTTGTCAATGTCCATGGTATCAGATCTGAATTTCTATGTATCAGTCCTTTCAGAGATCTTCATTTGTAGTTTCGGTTGCTGATTGGGATTCTTATCTGGAGGTATTGTTACCAGTGTATTCACTTCTTGAGTTGTATACTTGGAGGGAGATTGTTCATTTGATGGAGAACGTACTGCTCTGCCCCTCCAAGAAAGGTGTTGGGAATGTATGGTCAAACATGGCATCTGAGGTATCCAGCTTTTATAGTTGTGGGGAGATTTAGTGACTTAAATGTCAGTATTACTGTCTGAGTAGGGACAGGCACTCCATCTTTTTTGATAACAATTCTTTTTTGCATGGACTATATTTTGGTTGCTTAATTCACAGACAAGTTCATCCCCTGATACATTTAGGAGATCCCATTCTGATATTACCTCTTTAGAGGAGTTCAAGGTGGCAAATGGGGTAACCTTTGTGGGAATTCTGCCAAAGGTAGATATTTTCAAGAGTCTTTCAGCATGTCTGTGTTCACTCATCTCCACCAATAAATCTCCAGATCTTAGTCGCTGAACAATCGTTAGAGGGGCCAGCCACATTTACAAGGCATTTCTGAATGAAAAATGGGGAGAGCTTACTCAATGGTTGGTCTGTGGAGGAATGTAACATTAAAAAGAGAGGAGCAGAAAAATCTTTTGGTGCATGGAGGTTATACCCAGGATTACTGACAGTCCCACCATTGTGAAGGTGCAAGCAGAGGATCTGGCTGCCACAGACAAATGGTATGTATTCAAATTATCATGATCGTCATGTCTATTTGGATCTGAATATAGGATCAATCAAAGGAGCAACTATTGTCCATAGTTGCTCCTTTTAACTGTGGGAGAGTGAATTTCTTCTCCCACGTTTCCAGCCCTGCCAGGTGGAGGCAGGAGTTGTGCCTCCACCTGGCAGGGAGGAGGCACAACTCCTGCCTCCACCAGTGACCATGCGATAAGGTGGTCAGTGTTAGTGCGTTAGTAGGTTAGTCTTATATACAAGAAGGAAGGTGCTTTTTCCGCTTTTTCCTTTATGTTGAGTAAGCTGACTTCTTTACTTTAGAAGAGCAAAATTATATAACTTCGGAAATTAGAAAATAACGTTCAACTATAATCAATTGCTCTTTTAAGAAAATCGCTTTAACATAGAATAAGTACTACCGAAGTACTCAAAAAGCACTACAGTCACTCGCTTGGCACCTGGGGGCTCAGTAAACATATGGAAAAAGGTGTTAGAACCCATATTTAGAAAGGTCCATTGTTTTCGACTATACACTCAACAATCAAACCCCTTTCACTGATATCGCCTCTACCCCACAAAGTACTTTGTCCATTGAAAACACCTAATAATAGAAAAGAGGGTGGCAAATGCTTAATGAGATCATCAAAGTCTGGATATCGTTCCCACGTGGCAAATAGATTGTAAGTGGTGGTAAGTGGTGTAGCTTGAAAAGGGGTATGGTCACCTATGAGAATGGCAACTGCTCTGTTGGCAGGTCCATCCCTGGCTCTGTCTTTGGATATAATTGAACAGTT